>NW_028126589.1:0-713906 GCF_965194825.1 Balaenoptera physalus | reverse complement strand
CATAACACTCACCAAAATAGCTTTCAACATTATAGACTGTGAACTCTATGAGGAAGGACAACTTGATTTAGCCAATTAAGTTTTTGGTGCTGTAGTTTACAGAAAAAATATAACCCTGAATTGTGGTGCTAATGCCACCTGGTTCAATTTTCTCTATCAGCTGACCTCAACTTCATAATCCCATACCTTATACACACTTTTGTTAACTCCAAGAGTTTGCTTTTGTAACAGGCCCTCACAAACAGTAAAGTATTAAGGACATCACTGAAAAGAAAAATTCCGCTGAGATAATTTTTAAGTGCATGACACCTCTGCCTCCTAGTCATCCTAGTTCCTTCACATAAATTGTGTTCAAGTGAGAGAATGTAATTTTATTTATTATTTTTTAAAATATTTATTTATTTATTGGGCTGTGACAGGTCTTAGTTGTGACATGAGGGATCTGTTAGTTGCGGCATGTGAACTCTGAGTTTTGGCATGTGGTATCTAATTCCCTGACTAGGGATCGAACCTGGGCCCCCTGCATTGAGAGCACAGAGTCTTAGCCACTGGACCACCAGGGAAGTCCCAAGAGAATGTAATTTTAATAATAAATCACAAAATTGGATGTGTGTTAGCAAGCTGGGGAAAAAACAAATTCCCGAAGTAGCAACCAGGAGGATTCCCTCCAAGCAGGACAGAGGACGACTTTGCTTGGGAATTTGAGCAGCCCCAGAGGAAAGCTCTAAATACGCCAACATCAGGATTTCCACAAGGAAATGTCCCCGCCTGATCACTCTACATGAAGACCACAGTTTAAGAAATTCATCTGCTCTCAGAGTTTCCATTTAGGTTTCCAATGTACCACTCTTAACTATGAGCAAACAGGCAAGCAACAAAACAGGTAGAAAAAAAAAAGAAAAAGAAAATATGAATTAAGTCGAGAGAAGAAAAACATTATTAAAATAGCATAAGTATCCTCAGAGCCATAAGATATTGCATTCATAAACTAAAATGGATGCTTTGAAAAAGTAACATTCAAAGAACTAATAGAGATATTTTGAAAATTGAAACTATTAGAGCAGAAAAGAAAAATTCACAAGATTTAGAATATGAAGTCAACAATTCTCGCATAAACTAGGGTAAAGAAGCAAATAAATAGGAAACAGTGAGGGGGAAAAAGAAAGGAAACAGTCCAAGAGATCTGATAGAAATTTCCAAAAAGAGAAAAAAGTCCATAGAAAGGATAAAGTCATGAATAAAATAATTTTCAAAAGATTAGCAGATCTGGAGAATATAAGTTTGCACTCAAAAGGGATTTACACACAGAGTGCCTAACATAATGGAAGGAAACAGAGCCCATCAAAGTATATACCTGTGAAATAGAGGAATATTGACAAGGTGAGAGAGAAAGAGAGAGAGAGACAACCAGGTTTCAAAGAAAAGATAAGAATTTGAATGATTTCAGTCACATTTGGGCCTAGAAGACAGCTGAGAAATACCTTCAAAATTTTGTGAGACGCCAGTTTCCAATCTAGTGTTCTATACTTTGCCAAACTATTAAGTAGAAAGATGATAGAATAAGGGAATATTCACATATGTAAATTCTCAAAAAATGTTTCACATGCATCTCTTTATTAGGAATATGCTGGAAGATATACTCCACCCAAACAGGAAGTAAACAAACAAACACTCCCTTCTTCCCCAACAAGAGATGGAACCCAGGAAATAGGAGATCCTACAAAAGAGACAGGTGAAGGGAATTAAAATGATAGTGAAGTGTGTCCAGGACCAAAGGTGGGCACAGAGAGGAACGAGTCCAGGTTGTAGCAGCTTAGAAGTTTCCAGGAAAGTTATTTTTTAGTAAGAAGAGAAAATTCGGAGAAGACCTAATGTGTTTGGATATAATAAGAAGTTTATTATACAACAGAAGGAGGCTTTGGAGTTGAGTTAGTGAAGAGTACATATAAAGTTGATAGAATATGAAAGAGAGAAAATATTAGCTCAAAGTTAAACAAAATGTACAAGAAAAAGTGATCATAGTATACTGGATTCAGTCCTAAAAAACAAAACCAAAATTTCACTCTTACCAAGTTGAAAGAATGTGTGTGTGTGTGTGTGTGTGTGTGTGTGTGTGTGTGTGTGTGTAGTGGGGGTTGAGAAGGGATTGTGAAAAGATATAAATCCTCATCTTCCAAAAATGGGAAGTCAAAAGGTAATTTCAATTAGAAAATACAGGAAGTAGAAACATGTATAAACATGTTACATGGAGACACAGAGGTAAACACCAAAAGATCAAGTTGAAAAATTCAAAGTGGTTGCCACTTGGAAGCAGGAAGTGGGATGGTAGAAGCTTAATAGAGTCATTAGAAACTTCAAGCTTTGGGCCAGCCTTTCCATAAATAACAACCTCAAATAAAGGGAGGAAAGGAAAAGGAAGTGAAAAAATAATAAAATCTGGAAGAATATAACGAAAAACGATTCTATGCCTTTCTCTATGGCTTGAATATGTAACAACGAAGGTATATCATATTTATAATAAAAGACATTTTAAAAATTAAGTATATACATAAATAAACAAGTAATGCACAAACACACTGGCCTAAACAGCCTATGGTATAGTGAACATATCATTATTAGCAGCTTTTGGAAACAAAACCTATTGTTCCTTTAGTTTTATCATTATGAGATTAACATTTTAAAAGGCAAAGAAGCATAAAGACATAGAAATTTTCTCCCACCGCTGTAAATACTATTCTTCTCTCATTGCCTTTCATGTGACAGTAACATGTTCTCCAATGATCACAGTGATTTGTGTACTTGAATAGTACTCTTACTTAATTGCCTGATTCTGCTCATGATACTTCTTTTAAAACTTAGACTAGTTTTCTGATATGGGGGGAATTTTCACATTCTCTAAATTTCACTTTTTTAGGTGTATTGAGTATCAGAAAGTTATAGTCTTCCTATCTTAATACAGACATAGACTTTGGAACATGACGAGACAGGTTTAAATACTAGCTCTGCCATTCAATAGCTGTGTAACTCTGCTCAGATTATATTGTATTTCTGAGTTTCAATTTCCTCATTTTAAAAATGGCAATTATAATGCCTACATTGTAAGTGTGTTATAAAGATTATAAATAATTTGTGTAACACAGTAGGTGCTCAGTAAATGATTACTTTTGCTATTAATTTAGGTTAGCTAGGAAAGGGAAAAAATGCATCTTATATCCAAATTTTCTAAAACATGATGTCTCAAATTGATAGAGATCATGCTTTTTTTGACATAAAATACAATGGAATAGTATTGGGGTGTTCTTCATGAACTGCAAACAGCCTGTTTTCTGTTTCCCACAGGAACTGCTTTGGGGATGCTTTTAGGACAGCCTGAGTGGCATATTGGTGGTACTAATGGTATAAAGTATTGATTTGGGTTTATACTAAATGCAATTTTATTTAAACAGGGGAACCCCCTCCCCCCACCCCCTCCAAATACACTCTCTGCATAAAGACAGAAATCTCCACAAAATATTGAGGGTAGAAGTAGGGAAGGGTGCATTTGTATGGGATGTTGACATCTTTTATCTATATAACTATGTATAAGTGAATAGAAAACTAAAACACTTTAAATCTAGATTTTGCTATTAAGGACAAATGATGAAAGCAGAAAGCTGAAGACCCAAAGCTGTCAGAAAAATCTGACTAAGCCTCATTAGTCATTTAAGAAATAAATCATAAATAGATCACAATAGAAAGGCTGTCGACTCTGAGGGACTGCTGAGCATACACTTTGGGCATCTTTGTGCATATTTAAAGTGATGAAAGGGAAAAAAACCTACAACCAAGATTACTCTACCCAGCAAGGATCTCATTCAGATTTGACGGAGAAATTAAAACCTTTACAGACAAGCAAAAGCTAAGAGAATGCAGCACCACCAAACCAGCTTTACAAAAAACGCTAAAGGAACTTCTCTAGGCAGGAACCACAAGAGAAGGAAAAGACTTACAATAACAAACCCAAAACAATGAAGAAAATGGTAATAGGAAAATACATATCGATAATTACCTTAAATGAAATGGATTAAATGCTCCAACCAAAAGACATAGACTGGCTGAATAGACACAAAAACAAGACCCGTACATATGCTGTCTACAAGAGACCCACTTCAGACCTAGGGACACATACATACTGAAAGTGTGTTGATGGAAAAACATATTCCATGCAAATGGAAATCAAAAGAAAGTTGGAGTAGCAATTCTCATATCAGACAAAATAGACTTTAAAATAAAGACTATTACAAGAAACAAAGAAGGACACTACATAATGATGAAGGGATCAATCCACAAAGAAGATATAACAATTGTAAATATTTATGCACCCAACAAAGGAGCACCTCAATACATAAGGCAAATGCTAACAGCCCCAAAAGGGGAAATTGACAGTAACACAATCATAGTGGGGGACTTTAACACCTCCTTTCACCAATGGACAATTCATCCAAAAGGAAAATAAATAAGGAAACACAAGCTTTAAATGATACATTAAACAAGATGGACTTAATTGATATTTATACGACATTCCATCCAAAAAAAACAGAATACACTTTCTTCTCAAGTGCGCATGGAACATCCTCCAGGATAGATCTTCTCTTGGGTCACAAATCAAGCCTTGGTAAATTTAAGAAAATTGAAATCATATCATGTATCTTTTCCGACCACAACGCTATCAGACTAGATATGAATTACAGGAAAAAATCTGTAAAAAAAATACAAACACATGCACGCTAAACAATACACTACTTAATAACCAAGACATCACTGAAGAAATCAAAGAGGAAATAAAAAAATACCTAGAAACAACTGACAATGAAAACACAATGACCCAAAATCTAAGGGATGCAGCAAAAGCAGTTCTAAGAGGGAAGTTTATAGCAATACAATCCTACCTCAAGAAAAAAGAAAAATCTCAAATAAACGACCTAAACTTACACCTAAAGCAATTAAAGAATGAATAATTTAAAAAACCCCCAAAGTTAGCAGAAGGAAAGAAATCATAAAGATGAAATCAGAAATAAATGAAAAAGAAATGAAGGAGGGCTTCCCTGGTGGCGCAGTGGTTGAGAATCTGCCTGCCAATGCAGGGGACACGGGTTCGAGCCCTGGCCTGGGAAGATCCCACACGCCGTGGAGCAACTAGGCCCGTGAGCCACAACTACTGAGCCTGCACGTCTGGAGCCTGTGCTCTGCAACAAGAGAGGCCACGATAGTGAAGAGGCCCGTGCACCGCAATGAAGAGTGGCCCCCGCTTGCCGCATCTAGAGAAAGCCATCGCACAGAAATGAAGACCCAACACAGCCAAAAATAAATATAAAAATTTTTTTTAAAGTTTAAAAAAAAAGAAATTAATAAAACAATGCATAAAGGCTGGATAGAGTGTGGAGAAAAGGAAACCCTCCTCCACTGTTGGTGGGAATGTACACTGATACAGCCATTATGGAGAACAGTATGGAGGTTCCTTAAAAGCTAAAAACAGAACTACCATATGACCCAGCATTCCACTACTGGGCATATACCCGGAGAAAACCATAATTCAAAAAGACACATGTACCACAATATTCACTGTAGCACTATTTACAATAGCCAGGACATAGATGCAACCTAAATGTCCATCGACAGATGAATATATAAAGAAGACGTGGCACATATACACAATGGAGTATTACTCAGCCATAAAAAGGAACAAAATTGAGTTATTTGTAGTGAGGTGGTTGGACCTAGAGTCTGTCATACAGAGTGAAGTAAGTCAGAAAGAGAAAAACAAATACCATACGCTAACACATATATATGGAATCTAGAAAAGTGGTACTGACGAATCTAGTGACAGGGCAGGAATAAAGACACAGATGTAGAGAACGGACTTAAGGACACAGGGGGAAGGGGAGACAGGGACGTAGTGAGAGAGTAGCACTGACATATATACACTACCAAATGTAAAATAGCTAGTGGTAAGCTGCCTCATAACACAGGGAGATCAGCTCGGTGCTTTATGTCCCCCAGAGGGGTGGGACAGGGAGTGTGGGAGGGAGGCTCAAGAGGGGGGGATATGGGGAATATATGTATACATATAGCTGATTCACTTTGTTGTAAAGCAGAAACTAATACAATGTTATAAAGCAATTATACTCCAATAAACATGTATTTTAAAAACCCACACCATTGTAAATCAACTACACTTGAAGATATTTCTTTAGTGCAAAAAAATTTTAGAATGTAAGATTTATTGTGTGTGTGTACCACAGGTTCAATATATATGAATTATGTCAAATTGATTACATTGTTTTTCAAAATAAAGAATTTATGATACTTTATATCAGCCTCATAATATAAATGCAGAAAAACTATATTAATTTTCTCTAAAGTTCAGAAATAGCCATTTTGCTCATTCGGTATACTATAAACCACTAACTTTATTAAAAAGGAATTCGTGACCGACCTCTTCCTTCCAAAGAAATATTTCTCCACTTATACAATTTTAATAGAATGTTCCACCATGAGCTGACTTCCAACCTTAGAGACACGAGATTTGCATCCTGAAATCTCTTTCTTGCAAAAATGTCCAATTAGCATCCTAGCATTACAGAAAAGAAATTGCCTTTTTTCCAGATCTCAAATTCCATACAACTTTAGTCAAGACATCATGTATTTTTTTCACACACACACTGTATTTTATTTTTACAAGAGATAAATCAACTGACACCAAGCATTGTAAATGGATGAGCACAACAAAAGCAACAATGATTGCAATTACCAAACACGAAGCACACTCATACTGTGTCATAATATTGACATTCAGTCCAGTAATCCTTCACTGTAACAGCTCCTTTACTTTGCAGTGAAAGACATCATGTATTTTTATATTATCAGCACTCACCTGAGGTCTTTAAAAAATCAAAAAAAACATAATTTTGTGTTCTCTTTCATTTATTCTGGTATAAGTGGTCATTTCTAAATGAAAGTATTTAAGTATCTTAACGTCATCTTATAACATCATATTTCAAATGACTACCGTCTCTCCAAAGATGAAATATGAGGAACTCATAATTAGGCTCTCCGAAGTTTTACTCTCTGAATCTGTATTACCTTTCTGCTGAACTCCACACTGTTCATTATTCTGTGAGAATATTCTTTTTCTTGTATGGCCATCTCACATGCTTTTTCATTTCATGAAGTTTTTTCCTACAGTTTTATGCCTACTTTATTTCTGAGAAAATGCATTATTTCAGAGTGATATTTATAGACACAAAGACTTCTCTATAATTCCCTCAGAGTTTCAAGAACTCCTTCTTTTTTTTTTTTAATACCTAGATTCTGAAGCTCTCCACAAAGCACTACTAAACTTGCATTTACATAAGTATCTACATATTAATCACACATTAATGCATTTACAATTGTATTATGATTTATTGTTAATTTTGGAGCATAAACGTAGCTGTCCTATTTACCACCCTCTTGGAAATCACTTTAATATTTGCATTTAGGACTTGAAAGAGAATGGATAAATAAAAACCTGAAGAATATGCAGATACAATTTATATATTTCTCATAAAATTAGGTGATTATCTAAACTTTATCCAGAAAAAAGAAGAGCCCAGATACTCTGCAGGCATGATACTCGAGAATGTATGGTCTTCTAGCAGAAAAACAGGCAGTAATCCATGTGGCAGAGTTTACCTGTGACCAGCTGGGGTTAGTGACCTATGCATTCCTTACATGCAACATATCAGGAGTGGAAAAAGGAAATTTGTCAGTTGTGGCAATAAGTATAATGAAGTTTTGTAGCAGGTCATGCTCATATATTCAACACAGGTACAATCAAAATTTTGCTCAATTCTGATAAATCTAAGTCTATATCTGTTACCATGTCTTTAACGAGGAAATGTCATAACTGACTCACCAAAAAGAAAAAAAGTGTGTTGTTTGTTTGTTTGTTTTAATTAGAGTCACGGTGAGTAAGACGTAGCTCAGAACAGCTAATGTGACTTAGTGATTCTCTCATCAGGAAATACAGTTTCTACTTCCCTGTTTATTCTCCACACCCTGTAGTCAGTAAAGTTTCAATGAAAGATAAATCTACAGGGTGAAAAGAAAAATAAACTTACATGTGTGGATAAGATCATTTTGACAGGCTTTACCACGTATGTCAGTGTTTCTGGGGATGGACACAAGCCAGAGCTCCCTACTCTGACATTTTCACTGATGACATTCCCCATGATCCTCAATTTGAAAGTGGATAAAAATGTTTTCTATGTTTTCTTCTTTAAGAAATTAAATAAGGAATGCTTTCTAGACATGATCCTCTAATGATTTTCAGTCAGTGGTCATCAACGGAGGAAAAGCACAGAATCTCATCCCCACAGAAGGGTGACATTCAGTCAGGTAAGAAAATTCTCCCCGAAATCAGAGCTTCATCTTTAACATGCAATCAAAGGCTTTCACAGGTTCTTCATCACTCTGCACTCAGCCCTACCATAAGGGATTGGCTCTGAGAATCTCACATCAGATGACTGACAAACATGTCATAGGACACTGATCTGGTACCAGATCCTGCCTCTCTTAATGATCTCCCGCAGGGACATTGGAATATTCTAGGATATTTCCTGGAGCCCTCTATTCTACACAGGTACACTTCCAAGTAGAAACAGAAGCTTGGATTCTCACTGGGACCCCTGCTCTGTCCAACCAACCTCTCTAGAAATATGATGTTCTAATCTCTCCTGATTAGAACATTTCAAGGTCTCTCCCCGTGCTAATTTAGTAAAGAGAAAAGAGAAACAAGAAAGAGCAAACTATGCAGGGAGCAATATATAAGATTCCTTTACTTAATGTATTTATCTGATATACCCAAATATTAAGAAATATAGATTCATTTCATAATGGTCAAGAAAAGAGGAGGAGGAACCTCCATGCCAACAGTATATATAAAATGGGATCAATATTGCATAAGCTCCAGCTTAAGCTTAGCTACGAGGTACTAACTCTTCTCATAAAGAAGCAATAGTTCTCCATCATTTGAAGCACACTGAGGACTCAGACAGCTGGACACTGAGGGTGTAGTCTCCTCACTCGAATTCTGTACCTGCATCACAGAGCCATGAAATATTCCCAAAGAATTATTAAGGATGAGGGGGGGAGCCGAAATGAAAACGATGAACCCATAGTCTGTCCTACCATCTGTTCTGCTGGATATTACCACCATCTTGGCCCAATATGACCTTCCCACTTCTCTCTGGGCCTCCCTACTTTCCACCTCCATCCTCTCATTATATCTTACCTACACTTGGGAACGATTCCAGTTGTTCCACTTATCTTTATCAACAAGTAATCCAAATAGCAACTGTGTATATAACTCCTTAGAAACCTCAGGTCTGACTCAGTAATAATACATGACCTTCGAAGTCCACAGTTTTCCTAATTCCTTTTATTTTTTTTTTCTAATTTCCATGTACTTACACTCTTAAGACCTCCACTGTTCTCAGGTTCGCCTTCCCTGCAAAATCTGTCAACCTAGACATAGACTTAAGTACCAACCTCTAATTATCTCCTAGGGAATCCAGTTTTTAAAAAAGCCTCAGCAAGCCTTATGGACTTTATTAAAGACTCTTTAAGATAACCCATGGGAGATAGCAGTGCACCCATAGATATCTATTTAATACACCCTCAGAGTAATTTTTTTTTATAAAGACTCTTCTGGCCAATGAAGACTCTCAGTTCTTCTTCTTCAACATATGCAGTGTCTCACCCTTCTGATTACTCTCTGCTCTATCCCAGGTCCACTCCCTTTCCTGATATTACATTCTTTCCCAATTGTGTATGTTGGTAAAATCAAATAACATAAAATATAACATGTTAATTATTATAAAGTGCACCGTTCAGTGATATTAAATACGTTCATATTATTGGGCGATCAACATCACCATTTATCTTTCTAATTCTTTTCTTCATTTTAAAACTTTAACTCTGTATCCTTTAAACATAACTTTCCTTTCTGTTCCATAACCACCTGAAAAGCATCATTACCCTCCCAATTTCTATGGTTTTGACTACACTAAGTACCCCATATAATTGAAATAAGTAGTTGTATTGTTATGACTCACTAAAAGTCACAAAAATGGCATTTTTGGTAGCTCAATTTCCTCAAGATTCATCCATGTTGTAGCATATTTCTAGATCTTTTCCTTCTTAAGGCTGAATAATATTGTATTATATGGGTATACCACACTTTGCTTATCCAGGAACTAGTGGATGAACACTTAGGTTGCTTTCATATTTTAGCTACTCTGATTATTACTGCTCTAAACACTGGAGTACAAATATTTCTTTAAGACCCTGATTTCAATTCCTTTGGGTATTCCTCATAGTAAAATTCTTGGATCATGTAGTAATTCTATTTTTCAATATCTGAAAAATTGCCATACTCTTTTGCAAAGCAGCTGTATCATTCTACATTCCCACTGACATAGCACAATGGTTCCAACTCCCTCACATCCTCACCAATACTTGTTTTCTGCTTGTGTATGTGTGTGTGTGCTTGTGTGTGTATGCATGCACACAAATATATAAACATGCATTTAGTGATATGGAGCATCTATTCAAGTGCTTAGTCATTTGTACATCTTTTTGAAGAACCATCTACTCAAGTCTTTTATCCATTTTTGAATCAGGGTGTTTGCTTTTTGTTGAGGTGTAGGAGTTCTCTGTATATTCTGAATAGACATCTCTTGTCAGATACATGGCTTTCAAATATTTTCTCCCATCTTGTGGGTTGCCATTTTATTCTGTTTACATTTCTTTGATACACATTTTTTTTTAATTATGTACTGCAAATTGTTAATTTTTTTCTCAGCTGTACCTTTGTTGTTCCTTCGTTTCATATTGAGGAAAACACTGCCAATCCAATGTCATGAAGCCCTTGTCCTGTGTCTTCTTCTAAGACTTTTTATTTTATTAGGTCTTATATTTAGTTTCTTGATACGTTTTCATTAATTTTTGCATATGATGTTAGGTAAGGGTCCATCTTCCTACTTTGCATGTTGACAACATGACTTCTCAGCACCATTTGTTGAAAATACTATCCTTTCTACTTTGAAAAGTCTTGGCAACTTGTCAAAAATCATTTGGCCATATATCAGGGTTTATTTCTGGGTGTTCTATTCTATTCTGTTGGTCTTGAATAAGGGAGAAAATAGTATAACCTATCCAGGTTGATGAAGAACATAAAGAAAGACCAGGACTGAGAATTAGGAGGGCAATATAAAACAGCAGGGAGTAAAAGACAGTGTGAGAGAAGATCTTGTATTTGCGAGTTCATGGAAATAGGATCATGCTAAAACCACTAAACGCCTGACTTTGAACAATACGGTAAATGTGCTAGCAAGAAAAGTAACACTTACCCATCTCTGGGAAATATAGTATGGGCATAAAGATAAACTACACACAAATATAGTAAACAGGGAAGGGTTTTCATGGTGTGAAAATATTGTGGGATTTGAAATACAATTTACTTCTGTTCTACCATTGTCTCTAAAATTTATCAAAGTGTGTATACAAGCAATTCCAATTCTGGTAATGTGCTTGACAGGTTTATATATGAACTTCAGCAGACCAGTAAATGTACATTCATAGTAGGACTGTTCCCTAAACCAAAAAACAAAACTCAAAAACTGGAAAGACTAGAGTTCACTTTGTCAACACACATAAAGATGCAATGATGGTTAACGGTCCGAAAACAGAAGGTGTGAGCATGGGTGTAAGAGGTTAATTGCCAGGCTGGGGTGGGGTGCAGAGTTTGAGGGTAACACAGGTCGAAAAGGCTTTTGTCCTATCCTTGATTTTTGAGGTATGGAAATTCACAGGTCACTACCTTCATTTCAAACTGAATGAATGCACTATTCAATTTCTTTAAACAGGCGAAGTAAACATGAGTGATAATAAATTTCAAACTGTCGCTAATCAAATAAGATACTAAGAAAGCTTAAATAATATGATTAAGAATGAAGTGGACAGATTGTCCAAGATGGTAGCATTCAAAGACCCGGAGCTTGCTGCCTCTCATGGGCACACCAAAGTCACAACTGTTTACAGATCAGCAATTGATGAAACAGGCCGGGACCTACCGTAAAAGATGTTTTACAGCTAAAGATATAAGGAAGGCACCTCGACAAGACAGGAAAGAAGGGCAAAATCTCAATAGAGTCAAGACCCATACCACCAGGTGGGTGGCCCACAAATGTGAGAATAATTACAATTTCAGAGGTGCTCCCAGGTAGCAAGGGGTATGAAGCCAACATCAGGCTCCCAAGCCCAGGGATCCTGTTCTGGAAAGAAGAGTTCCTAGAAAGTTGGGCTTTGAAGACCAGTAGTGCTTATTTTCCAGAGAGCCAGAGGGTTGTGGGAAATAGAGATTCCACTCTTAAAAGATGCTCACAAAATCCCACATGATCCGAGAATCAGAACAGAAGCAGTCATTTGAAAGGATCCCGGGTCACACCTACCTCCTGATCTTGGAGAGTCTCCCAGAGAGGCAAGAGGCAACTACAGCACAGCCTCAGGGACAGAGACACTGGCAGCAGCCATTCGGGGGAGCTCCTTCTACCTCGTGGACACTGGTACCAGCAAGCATAATTTGAGAATCCTCCCTCTATCTTTTTAGCCTCAGGACCTAGCCCTACCCATTTCCACCAGACTAGAGACACAAGTACTAGGATGCTGCAGGCCAAGCAACTAACTGAGCAGGGGCATAGCACCACCCACCGGCAAACAGGCTGCCTTCAGACCCTCTCAATGCACAGCTGCCCCTGGACATGGGCCCAGCCACCAAAAGCCCCAGGACCAGCCTCCACACCTCAGTGGACAGGCACCAGCCCCAGAGTCCCTGGCCCCTCTGACAAGTGAGCCTACTCTGGCCTTGGAGTCAGCCTCACCATTGGCAGGTGATAACTGCCCAGGGACTGGATGGAGCTTGGACCTACCCAACAGCAAACCTGCTCTAGCATTGGGATCAGCCTCATACACCAACAGGCACACACCAGCTCCAGGAATACCACAGCCCAGCAGCCTGTGTGACCAGAACACTCACTTGCAGGCCAGAAGCAGCCATGGACTCAGCTGGGTCCTGACCCTGCCCATCAGAATGCCAACACAAGATTAGGGACACCCCAGACCCTGCAGATAGCTGTGTCAGGAACAGTGATCCAACACCAACTCTGCGACTCCTGGGCCCTGCAGCCAGAACTCAGGACCTGTCTCTTCCTCCCAGTAGCTAGAATAGCCCCAGGACCAGTGACTGGGCACTAGCCCTGATTATCACCTGGACTGCAGTTCTACCCATAAGTGAACCAGCACTAGATTTGGTGTCCCCCAGAGTTGTGCAGCCAGCTGCCTTATGATTTAGTCTCACCAAGCAGCACAGACAGCCTCCATACGAGGCAGAGCCTCGCAAACAAGCAGTCTGGGGACAGCCAAGCCTACCAGACCACCCACAGTAGTCAGCCCACCACAACAGAAGAGCCCAAGCAGCCCACATAGGGGGTACACCTAGAACATATAGTTCTAGTGACCAGGTGACACTGGGTTGCTGGGACACATAGGACCTCTCCTACAAAAGGCCACTTCTCCAAGGTCAGGAAATGTAACGAATCTACTACATACATAGCAATAAAAACAGCAAGTTAAGAAAAATGAGGTGACACAGAAACACGATCCAAATGAAGGAACAAGATAAGAACTCAGAAGAAGATCTAAGTGAAGTGGAGATAGCCAATCTACTCAAGAAAGAGTTCAAGGTAATGACGGTAAAGATGATCAGAGAACTCAGGAGAAGAATGGACGACCAGAGCAAGAAATTAGAAGTTTTTTAAAAAGAGTTAGACCATTAAAGAACAACAAAACAGAGATGACGAATGCAATAACTGAAATGAAAAATACACTAAAAGGAAACTACGGTAGACTAAATGATACAGAGGAATGAATCAGAAAACTGAAGGACAGAGTACTGGCAATCACTGAAGACGAACGGTAAAACAATAGATTAAAAGGACATGAGGAAAGTTGAACAGACTTGTGAAATAACATCAAGTGTACTAATATTTGCATTATACTGGTCCCAGAAGCAAAAAGGAAAGAGAAAGCGGTGTAGAACAAACCTGAAGACATATGAGCTGAAAAGTTCCTTAATCTGGGAAAGAAAACAGACATCCAAGTCCAGTAAACACAGTAAGGCCAAAACAGGATCAACCCAAAGAGGACCACACCAAGACTCACTATAATTAAAATGGCAAAAAAATAAAGATAAAAAGACACTATTAAAAGGAGCAAAGGAAAAGCAACAAGTTACAAACATCGGAACTTGCATAAAGTTAACAGCTGACTTTTCAGGATAACCTCTGCATGCCAGAAGGGAGTGGCATGGTATATTTAAAGTCATGAAAGGGAAAAGCCGATAACCAAAAATACTCTACCCAGCAAGGCTCTTCTTCAGATTTGATGGTGATATCTAAAGTTTTACAGAGAAACAAAACTAAAAGAGCTCAGCATCACCAAACCAGCTTTATGAGAAATCTTAAAGGGGCTTTTCTAAGTGAAAAAGAAAAGGCCACGACTGAAACATAAAAATTAGGAAAGGAAACTTACTAAAGGAAAAAGCTCATTGGTTAAGGCAAATATTCAACAAAGGTAGTAAATCAACCATGTACACAGCTAATAGAAAGGATGAAAGAAAACGGTAATAAAATCATCTATATTCACAATAAGAAGTTAAGGCACACACAAACAAGTAGATGTAAAATATAAGGTCAAATTCAGTAACTGTGAGGGAGGAGAGTAACAATGCAGGGTTGGCAGTGTCCATGTGAAATTAAGAGCTCAGCAACTTAAATAATCACACACACACACACACACAAATACACAAAACTGAAAGAAATCCAAACATAATATTAAAGATAGTCCTCACATCACAGATGAAGGGAATAAAAGGGGAAGAAAGGAACACTGAAGAAATTAAAGAGGCATTCTAAAAATACCCAAGACAAATGAAAATGAACACACAATGATCCAAAATCTATGGGACATGGCCAATGCAGATCACGGGGGAAGTTATAGTGACACAAGCTTATTCTTAGGAAACAAGAAAAATATCAAATAAACAACCTAACATTACACCTGAAGGAATTAGAAAAAGAAGAAAAAAAACACCCAAAGCTATCAGAAAGAAAAATTAAGAAAAGTATACCATATGCAATCACATCAAAAAGAATAAGATACCTACGAATAAACACACCTAAGCAGGTAAAAGACATGTGCTCAGAAATCTATCAGCCATTGGTGAAAGAAGTTGAAGACAACACAAAAAGATGGAAAAACATAGCATGTGCATAGACTGGAAGAACTAATACTCTTAAAATAACCATACTACCAAAGACAATCTACAGATTTAATGCAATCCCTATCAGAATACCAAAGCATTTGCACAGAACTTGAAAAAGTAATTTTAAAATTTGTATAGAAACACAAAGACCCCAAAAAGCCAAACAATCTTGAGAAAGAACAGAGCTGGAGGCATCACGCACCTTGACTTCAGACTATACTGCAAAGTGACAGTAATCAGAGAGAATCGTACCGGAGCAAAAACAGACACAAAGATCACTGGAAGAGAACAGAGATCCCAGAAATAAGCCCACACACTTATATTTAATTGATTTATGACAAAGCAGGCAATATGGAGAAAAAACTGTCTCTTCAATAAGTGGTACTGGGAAAACTGGACAGCTAGATGGAGAAGAATAAAATTAGATTATTTTAGCACAGCATATATAAAATAAATGCAAAACTGAATAACCACCTAAATGTAGGACCAGAAACCATAAAACCCCTAGAGGAAAGTATACAACATTCTTCAACATAAATGATAGCAACAGTTTTAGGTTCAGTCTACTAAGGCAAATGAAACAAAAGCAAAAATAAACAAATGGGACTTCACTAAACTTAAAAGATTTTGCACAGCAAAGGAAACCAAAGACAAAATGAAAAGACAACCTGCTGAAGGAGACACAATATTTGCACATGATAAGAGGTTAACACCAAAAAGATGACCAAGCAAGGGTTCATATCTAAACTACAGAAACTCACACAACTACACACACGGGAACAAAAATAAACCTCTGCTATCTACTCATGTAGGAGGGATTCATGCAAAACTAACTCCTACATGGAGATCAACAGGTGAGTTTTCTACCTGTTCTTTATAATGTCCTTCCATTATAGTAAATCCCACACATTATGAGGCAGAAGTGGTTACGTGAGCTTTTCCTTGAAGTCAAAAATCTTGCATTCATTTCAAGCACCTGGTGATCATAGGGTACAGCCAGGGAAGGTGCCATCCGCCCTGGGGGTGGGGGGTGACGGTGAATGGGCTCCCACACCCATGCACCTCCTGATGTACAGATTCTGGAGAAAAGAAGGGCGATCATACCGCAGTCAGCCTGTCAGGCTGTCGGGCCGCTGGGCGACCTGAGCAGCCTGGAAGTGTCCCATCAGTTGCTGAAAGCAAAACTCTGTCCCCCCCCTGTGACGTCAGGCAATTTGGGCCAGAGAGTCAGAGGATAATCAAATCAGAGAGTCAGAGGATAATCAGAGGTAATCAACTCCTCCTCTCTGCTCACCTCCTTGGGGTTACAGCAACCCCATCTCCAAACCCAAATCTGACCCTGGAGTGCCAAACTGGGAGTGGAAGGTGGGCTCTGCCCGTGCTTCAGCACCCTCTGGAGGTTGTCTGCTCTAAAGCCAACTCTCAGCCCTTCCTTCTCCTTCCCTAATCATGGGGGCTGCCTTGGTCTCCTGCAGCTGCTGGCCTGATTTCATTCTTCTTTTTTCTCCAATTACAATGAAGTGTCTTACAGAAGTTTGGAATCTCTTGAAAAAGGAAGATCTTTTAGTCAATACACCTTAACTGTGAGAAGTTGGTATCAAGAATGAACCTGAAATACTGTATTTTTCTCCTGATGATTCCAAGGAGAGACAGCACAGGTTTTCTAAATCATAAGAAGAACCAAGGTAAATATGATATTCTGAGCCAGAGATGAAAAAGCAGTTTCTAGCACCCCTTCCTCATGTCATTTAACTGGGATTTAAATCAATCAACTGCCACTGGTTTTTAAATCACATGACCCAACTTTAAATCAATCAGCTGCTTCCCTGTAACTCACGTGACTTGGCTTTGAATAGTAAGAAATTCAGAGGTATAAAAAGGATGTTCTGAACAATAAATGGAAAAACAACATTTTAGAAAGTTTTTTTCTTTTCGAATGGACCATTCATTGCCTACAGAATAAGGATTCTCTTGTGGATATCTTGAACTGTAAACACATACAATGTCTCCGTTGGCTTGATTGACTTAGATTTTGGTTTTTATGCTGTTGCTATTGTTAACATATTTCTTGGAGTATAATTACTTTACCTTGTTGTCTTAGCTTCTGCTGTATAACAAAGTGAATCAACTATTCGTATACATATATTCCCATATCCTCTCCCTCTTGTGTCTCCCTCCCACCTTCCCTAACCCACCCTTCTAGGTGGTCACAAAGCACTGAGCTGATCTCCCTGTGCTATATGCAGCTGCTTCCCAATATCTATCTATTTCACCTTTGGTAGTGTATATATGTCCATGCCACTCTCTCACTTCATCCCAACTTACCCTTGCCCCTCCCTGTGTCCTTAAGTCCATTCTCTACATCTACGTCTTTATTCCTCTGCAGCGACTCCTGCTAGGGATGGACACTTCCTTTTATGCTCAGGGAAATCCCCTAGTTTGAATATGATTTGAGTTTGATCCTGTGAAACCATCAGAACTTCCCACCAGAGATAAATGAGGCGATTCTGGCCTTTATTAGTATGCACGATGAACACGGGTGTCCTGGCTATACTTGCCAACCCTCCTATTTACCCACCTATTTTTATCCACCTTCCTCCCTGTGAGTACCTTTGACCAACCCTGAGCTCAGACTCCTGACCTATTCCAGTGACTTTGTCAGTCTTTCTTTAAAAATGGACAGGTAATGAAATGAAATTAACCTAGAAGCAGCAGCTCAGTAAGGGAAATAAGATCATCAGAAGTTATCTAATCACAGCCACAGCCATCCAGGGCTCTGTCTTATCTCCTGGGTCATAAGAATGGTACCTTCCTAAACTTGAAGGACATCCAATCAAATAAGCAAAAGTGTTGCTCACCTCTGGCTCTTGGAGGGATTGCTAGGCAGTCTACCCAGTGTATACTAACTGCAAAACACTGTCATGGTTTTGAAACACCTATGATCCAGGAAAGCTTTTTGGGTTGCATGGGGAAGGTTTCTTTTAGACATCAAGCAAAAAATAAATCACCAAGCTCTTTGAGCACAGGGGTTCTTAAGAGGGCAGTAGAAGGAAGGAATGGGCAGAAAAGACGATCTCCAATGAAGTTAAGGACATTTTTCCAAAAGAGTAGGATTTAGTCTCAGTTTAAGGAGAACACTTTTAAATAGCTGGGACAGCTCCAAACTGCAGTTTAGGGAACGAGTGCTTCAAAAGAACAGTGCTTTAAAAGTCCTGGCAAGGCAGCAAGAGGATGAAGAGTTGGTTTTGCATAGTTTTGAACACAGGAGTAAAGAAGCAGAGGCATCTCTGACTAAAAGGCCCTGAGATCCTATGGCATCAATGGGTCAGTTGCAGGGGCAGGGGTGTGGGGGGCGATATTTCTCTCTCAATGTCTCCCAGGGCAGCCACCCCTCCCTACCCTAACCCCCAGTCCCTTCACCCTTCCTCCCTCCACTGTTGGGTCCCCAGGGACAGCACTTCTTACGCTGGAGTGCTCAGGCACCATTTCTGCAGTCTGGATTCTTCCTGGAGCCTGGCAAGTTCTGGGACAGGAAGACAGGTCTGCAAGCCCACTGTGGTGCAGTCGGACCTGGAGGCCTGGAGAGGAACTGGAGCCCTGAAGCCCACCCACGTCCTTGAAGCCGAGGGAGGAACACATCCTCCTAACAGTACTTCTCAGGGGTCAGCGTGCTCCCCACCCGACGGTGATCCATACTCACTTGAGGCAGCAAGCACTGCGTCTAACTGGCCCCCTCGATTCCGCCTTAAGGGTCCTCGCACGTGTGTGATAGCGCAGGCCCCGGATCTCTTTAGTCAGCTGAGGCCAGTGCTGCCGGGATCCCTCCAGTCCCATCCCCCAGCCCCTCCCTCTCGGACTCTATGTAATAGAAGAAAGAGCACAGAGGAATAGGCTGAATCAAGGGATCTGGGAGCCTGGGTATGAGTTTGAAGACCGAGAACCTAAGGCGCAATTACATATTACTGAAAACTCTTGTGGGGTGTGTGAGGGGAGGTTAGGGGGCTGAGAGGCTGAGTCGACCTGGTGAGTCCAGCCCCAGGACACCACACAGCCCCGCCCCCCTTTCCTTGCCATCAGACAAGGGTGACGCAACTCCAGCTGGTACTCTGCACTTCCCCCTCCCTGATTCTCCAGAAGAGCAGGTGGCCCCCCTCTGAGGGCAGGGGCAAGACCACGGACCAAGTCCCCCTGCACTAAGGCACTACTGGAAGCTCTTCCTGAATAGCAGTCCTGGCTTGGAGCGAACCCAGGTACCGCCAAAGCTGGTCTCGTCCTGCAGCTGAGGGACACAGGCTTTAAGTCAGCTGCCTTGGCTTTAAATCAATCAGTCCCCCCTTTAAGTCAGGTGACCTGATTTTAAATCACTGTGTGCCCCTCAAGCCTGCAACTTCAAAAGTTGGGAACTTCACTTTGATCCCAGCACCTCACACAGCTGAATGCACACTGTAGTCACCCCCAACCCTGGCTTAGAGGCAGGATATAAGGTAAGGGGATGGGCGTGCACACATGGTGATGAGGGTGTACTTCATGTACCAGAAGGGTCCAGGTACTCTGGGCACAGCAAGCAGTGCACGATACAGCAGCTCCCTGGCAAAGCTGGTGATGCACAGGGGGAGCAGGCACACCCAGGCATGCAGAGGTTCCAGGGCGGGAGCTGGGGCACAGCCAGCCGGGAGGGTGTGAAAGCGGAGGATCTGAGCCTTCTGGTGAAAGGCAGACACAGAATATGGATGAGAAACAAAGACCAGATGAAACATGGATTTGAAAAACACACCATGCTCTTGAAATTGGGGTGGGGGGCACCCCAGATTTGAGTCTTCTTACTCCCCAGTAGCTAGTGCTTTGGCATTTGCCCAATTACTTATAAAATGTGACTGATAATATCTAACCCATAGAATACAGCATTTGGAGTGGTTTGCGTGTTTATGTTTCTATAGGGGAATAAACTTTTCTACAAGAAAAATGTATATTTTCTGAAATAAATTAAAACCCCTTTTTAAAAAGTACCGTATCGGACTTCCCTGGTGGCGCAGTGGTTAAGAATCTGCCTGCCAAGGCAGGGGACCTGGGCTCGAGTCCTGGTCAGGGAAGATCCCAAATGCTGCGGAGCAGCTAAGCCCATGCGCCACAACTACTGAGCCTGGAGGCCACAACTACTGAAGCCTGCGCGCCTAAAGCTGGTGCTCCACAACAAGCGCAACAAGAGAATCCACCGCAATGAGAAGCCCACGCACCGCAACAAACAATAACCCCCGCTCCCTGCAACTAGAGAAAGCCCACACGCAGCAACGAAGACCAAACGCAGCCAAAAATAATTAAATTAATTTTTTTTAAAACTACTATATCCTTCTATACATCTTCTTGGCGAAGAACAGAGGGAAGGAGTGGGAGAGTGAGAAAGACCAATACTTAGTGCACATCCCTGATGCAGGTGCTCTGCTGGCTCAGATAGTTTTATCCCCACTTTACAAAGGAGGAAGTAAGCTCAGAGAGGTTTAGTAATTTTCCCAAAGCCAAACAGCTATTGAGTGGCAGAACCAGGATCTGAACCAAGTCTGTAACCTTCAAAGCCTAAGCCCTCATCACACCAAAACTCAATTAATATTTACATTTATCGAATTACATTGCAACCTGGGGAGTTCTTGGCACAGTCCTGAATAAGAGTGAGAAAGAAAGAAATAGCGTTGTTCATCCAGTCAACCAAATTTTTTTTAATGCTATTCTTGTCTGCTTACATTCTTTTTATTTATGTATGTATGTATGTATGTATGGCTGTGTTGGGTCTTCGTTTCTGTGCGAGGGCTTTCTCTAGTTGTGGCAAGCGGGGGCCACTCTTCATCGCGGTGCGCGGACCTCTCACTATCGTGGCCTCTCGTTGCCAAGCACAGGCTCCATACACGCAGGCTCAGTAATTGTGGCTCACAGGCCGAGTTGCTCCGCGGCATGTGGGATCTTCCCAGACCAGGGCTCGAACCCGCGTCCCCTGCATTGGCAGGCAGATTCTCAACCACCGCACCACCAGGGAAGCCCAACCAAAATTTTTGAAGCAGCTGCTAGATGCCTGGCCCTGTTTGGAGTTCAGCAGTGATCAAGGCAGGAAGAGTCCTGCTTTCATGAACCATGTAGTGGGGAGGAGAGACAGGTGCAACTTGGGTGAGGGATTTCACCTTGCTGGGCCTCTGTTTTCTCATCTGGAAAATGGGATGGGTGTTTCTCATTTTCTGGGATTGTCCCGCCCTCATATTCTCTGATTCCATAAGAAGCATCTGTTTTCCTGTTTCTTTAAAATTCAATCAGGCCATGAGCTGTGATGAATGTCATTAGCTGCTCCCCAAATCACTCTATTTCCACCCATTTCCTGTGATCAGGTCTTTCCCCCAACATGACTCACAATCAGTCAAGTCACAGAAGCTAAGGGGCACCCAGCAGAAGAATTCCAACCCTGGCTTCTCAGGAGCTCTGCGGTCTACCTGGCCAGGTAAACTTCACGCACCTGGCACAAGGTGGCCATCCCTGGTTTCACATCAACATGATCTCAGGCACAAACCTCCTTGTTTTTCCATTTTGTCTTTAAGTTACTTGCTGAAACAACTGCACAAATATGAAAAAGATATAAAATCAGGCATCCTCTGCCCTCAGTGCCTACTAAATGATTTTCTGCCACTTTAATGATAAAGATACAACATTTCAGCATTCCGCTGCCCTTATTATTTTTCATTTTGTTGATATTTCTACTGAATACATCTTTCAATATTTTAACAATGGAACATGTATTTAGGTTGTTCCACACATAGCCTTTGGTGGTAAGGGTTTTGTTGTTATATTTCTATTATGTTTCCTTTAAAAATAATTATCTTGTTTAAATGGATTACATCAATTTTATAGGCAAGTATCATATGATATTGATGAAATTAATACATAGAGGGCAGTAGTACAAATTGATTGGAATTGAGAGCCTCCATTAGCACACTTAAATATGAATATTATATATATATATATTTATAAGCCAAATTACATGCTGAGTGAGAGTCTCCTACTCTTTTTCACTCTCTGCCCCTCAAGCCTGTGAGAAATGGAATATTTCTTGCCATATCAGTTAAAAAAAGGATGTCACAGACATCAGCACTTGCAGCCCTCCAGTGTGAGCCGGCAGGCCCTGAGGAACTCAGGATATGCAAATACAGAATGCAGGACCCAGAGAGCTGAGGTGCATATCAAAGGAAGGATTTCAGTGAGCCCAGACGCTTGCATCTTCCCATACAAAGAAAAGCGCTACATTCCTCACCTTGGGAGAGCTGGTTTTCCTTAGTTAACAATCACCTTTTGATGTTCCCCATTACCTGCGCCATTCCCCTCCCCTGTCCCCTCCCCCCAGTACTTTAGCTCAGGGAGGAAGGAGCGCAGAGAGACTCGGCTGAACAAGGGGCCTGCGAGCCTGGGGATGCGTTTTCAGCCGCTTTCCCCGCAGTCAGGAGGAGGGGCGCTGACGCTCCAACCGGACCCTGGGCCTCCCTTGCCCCGTTTCCCCTCAGGACGCTCAGGCCGACCCACTCCCCATGCCCACCAGGCCCTGCGAGCCAGGCCGAGGGCAGGGGCGAGAGGAGGGACTGAAGTTCCCCGGGACCAGACGCAGGGGGCCGCTCTTTCTGCACAGCAGCGGCGGGTGGCAGCGAACGCCTGCCCCTCAGAAGCTGGTCTTGTGCTGACGCCCGGGCACCGGACCAGGAGGAGGGTCGGCGCCCACTTACCTGGCCCGCGGTCCCCAGGACTGTCGTGGCTTCAGCTGCCAGGGCCCCTCCAGAGCCGGCAGCCTCAGTGAGGCCGCCCTCCCCTCGGGCTCCGGGGCACTTCAGTGACGGCGGAGGGAAGAGACACCGAAGCGGGAGTTCCAGCTCTGCGGAAACGTGGGCTCCGTTCTGGGCGAGGAGGTGGGACCGCTCTGCCCCCAGGCCTTCCGGGAGTGAGGGCGGCACCAGGGGAGGAGCCGCCTGCAGCCGCCAGGAGCCCTTCCGGGGGTCCTGGAGGGGCGACCCGGCCTGCGGGCCCCGCCCACTGTGGCTGCAGCCCAGGCCTTTTTCCTCGAATCCTACACAAAAAAGAAAGATACACAGTCTATAGTAAATATTCACAAATGATTGTTGCTGCTGTGCTTACTGTTCTATTAAAGGTGTAAAATCCATAAAACACTTTAAGTTCAAAGTTAAATATGAATTTTTACCTTTCTAATTATGTCTCTGCTATTCCCAACTGTGATTAATGAATCAGAGACTGTGGCATCACCAGTTAAAAATGAGCTTGAGAAAAAAATAGAACTCAGGCCCACCAGACCTACTGAATCACGATCTGCACTTTTACAATCTCCCCAGTGTACTTGTGTACCCATGAATAGTTGAAAGGTACATTTCTACCTCGACATGTCTTTTCTGTCTGAGAAATACACACATTTTATCCAGTTTGATATAAATAACACACTCAAAAATGCATATGCCTTTGTTGAAACCATCATTTTATCATTTCTTTTCAAGATAAGTATAGTCTCTACACTGGTTTTGTGGATCACGTGCCATACTCTTTTCTTGTAGTTAGAAATAAGGTAGAGAAAGTTACTTTGTAATATATATATATATATATATATATATATATATATATATATATATATATATATATATATATATATAGTGGATAATTGAAGACAGTCTTCTAAATTAAAACCAGTTCTCTTAACTTGCTGTTTTCTTCTTGGGTCACATTATGAACTCTTCCCGTGGCCACATGGCATGTGTACTTTTAATTTCAGGGGCTGCTGACATTCCAGGATGTGGCCATAGATTTCTCTCAAGAGGAGTGAGAATGACTGGACCAAAATCAATGGGAATTGTACAGGGATGTGATTTTAGAGAAGTATAGGAACCTGCTCTCCTTGGGTGAGGATACCTTCCTTCCAGAATTCCTTATCCAACCACAGGGTTTAGAGTCCTTCATTTGTAGAATGTCTCCTGGAATCTTCTGCTTCCTACAATAGGGTTTCAGATTGCAACGTTTCAGGAAAGATTGGGAGTTTGTGGGTATAATTTATCTTATTCTTTTAAAATTGCAGCCTCCCTTTTAATATACTTTGTAACTGCTTGGGATGTGTCTATATGAACTGTGTACTATATGCTTCTGTTATAGTCCTTACAATATTTTTTTGCCTTATTTTCTGTAACAATTTTCCATGGATTCTTTGGGCTTAAGGTATACTAAAAGGGAGACTGCAATTCTGGGACTTCCCTGGTGATGCAGTGGTTAAGAATTCACCTGCCAATGCAGGGGACCCGGTTCGATCCCCGGTCCGGGAAGATCCCACGTGCCACGGAGCAACTAAGCCAGTGGGCCACAACTACTGAGCCTGCGCACCACAACTACTGAAGCCGGCGTGCCTTGAGCCCGTGCGCCATTTATTTTTTGGAGAATAAAACCGCCTCTGAGTGATTAAAATTTAGACCAACTAGTCAAAATCCTTTATCACCTGTTCTTTTAAACCACTGATCAACGGAACAAGTTTTACTAGGGATAACAGTGTGATTGTATTCTGGAGTTCATATGGGCAATGTGGTTTATGACCTTGATGCTGGATCACGACATTTCAATGGTATAACTGCTATTAATTGTCTGTTTGTTCAACGATTAAAGTCTCACGTGATCTGAGTTCAGACTGGAGTCATCCTGGTTGGTTTCTGTCTATTGCAGATTTCTTCCAGTATGAAAGGACAAGAGCAATTCGGCTTACTTTACAAAATGTCTTCAAACTAAATGATGATATAATCTATATTCAATTAATTTATACATACCCTACTGTAGAACAGAGTTTGTTACGGTGGCAGAGCCCGGTAATTATGTAAAACTGAAACCTTTATCTGCAGTGGTTCAAGTCCTCTTCCTAAGAATATGTTTATAATCAACATTCTTTCACAAATTACCCAATTTAATTCACCATAGCATTCCTCATATTAACTAAATGGAGAATCCTAGGCTATATACAAATCCAGAAAGGGCCAAGAATCATCAGCCCCCATGGATTATTACAACCCATTGCTGAGGCATTCAAATTACTTATTAAAGAACCACTATGTCCATCAACATCATCAATTTATATATTATTGCCCCAATGCTAGCCTTAACCCTGGCTCTCACAACATGAATTCCTCTTCCCATATCTTATCCACTAATTAATATAAATGTAGGCATACTATTTATATTAGCCATATCACACCTAGCCATCTATTCCATCCTCAGATCTGGATGAGCTTCACGTTCAAAATACTCACTCACTGGAGCTCTAGGGACAGTAGCACAGACAATCTCATATGAAGTAATGTAACAGTTATTCTATTCTCAGTCTTACTGATAAATGGATCATTTACACTTTCAACAGTAATTATTACACAAGAACACCTATGACTAATTTTCTCCTGACCCCTACCCAGAATTTGATTATCTCCGCAGTAGCAGAAATCCAATGAAGCCCCACTTGATTTAACAGAAGTAGAATCAAAACCTGTATATGTCTTCAATGTAAAAAATGTAGCAGGCCCATTCACCCCGTCCTTCCTAGAGAATATGTCAATTTCCCTATAATAAACATTTCCACAACAATCTATTTTTAGGAGCATTTGACAATCCCTAGGTGCCAGAATTATAGATTCTTTCATCTTGTGAATATAGTTTTTTTTTAATAATTTTTATAGTTTTACTACCTTTAAACAAAATGTACTCCATTGCTGTGGAATATTCCTTCATAGGAGCGTGCATGATTCATTTCTGCATCCGCTTGTGATGGCCTTCAAGTTCTTTCAGGTTTGGCTCCTGTGGCTGCAGAGTCCATGTCCGTGTGTCCTGGTGCAGGGCTGGTGGGTTTGTGTTCAACTGGGAGGAGCACTGTGGGTCTGTGTGCACGGACTTCGCTATCTGAGGCCCGATTGTTTCAGAAGTGGTTGCATCCCCCCCGCTGCGTACCAGGCTTTCCATTGCTCCACATCCTGCTGATATTTGATACTATGTCTTTCATGTCTGCCATTCTGGTAGGTGTATGCACAGTATTTTTCTTATGGCTTTAATCCCTCGGTTGTTAGTGAAGTTGTGCATCTTGTGGTATTCATGGACTATTTCCTGTTGTTTTTTAAAAAGTTTTTAAAATTGTGGTCAAATACACATAACATAAAATTTACTATCTTAACCATTTTTAAGTGCACATTTCAGGGTCAAGAAGTAATTCGCACTGTTGTGCAAACCTGACCGCCATCGTCCTCCAGAACTTTTTCATCTTGCAGAATTGAAACAGTCCCCATTAAACACTCACTCCCCATTGTCCCTCCCTCAGCCTCTGGCACTCAACATCCTACTTTATGTCTCTATGTTTCCGACTGCTCTAGGGGTCTTGTATGAGTGGATCAAGCACTGTTTGTTTTTTGTGTCTAGCTTACATCACTGAGCATAATGCCCTCAAGGTTCATCCCTGCTGCAGCCCGTGTCAGAATTGCCTTCCTTTTTAGGCTGAATAACATTCCCTTGTATTGATGGACTGTGTTTTTCTTCTCCATTCATCCATTAGTGGACACATGTAATATCTACATTCATTTCTCCTGTCATAATATTTGTGGAATAATGTCAGAAAGTCCTATGAATCAAAAGTCATTTGCCATTAACTTTTTTCTTAAACTTTGTATTGTGAAAAACATCAAAGCTAAGAAAAGGGAAAAATACATGTCAGCTTCACTTGTGTTCAGGAATTAATACTTTACGGATTCACTTTATTCCCTGTGTGTGTGCTATGCTTGTGCATGTGCCTGTTTGCATACATATGCTGTGAATGTGCACAGGTATGTGCACTTGCACATGTTAGTGTGTCCATGGGCATATGCGTGCATGTGTGTTCATATGCTAGTGTGTGAATATATTTGTGCTGTGCACGTGCATATGTTTGTGTGTGTCCTGTGCCTGCCTGTGCGCACACCTGTGTGTTTGCTGGAACCACTTGCACTTGCAAGTTGGTTGCAGACTGAATTGTGCCCCAGATATATCCGCACGCAGCTGCTCCAACAATCCTGCGTAGCCACGTAAAGGTCACAGATCTCAGGGATTTAAATGGATGGAGCAGGATGTCCTGACACAGAGTCTCTCCTCCAATGACTGTCACCGTCTCAGTAACTTCTTTCACACCTTCTTTAAACACCATTCAGGGTCCAGTTTAGACCCCCATTACATTCAGTCACCTGCCCCAGGTCCCCTAAAGCAACAATGTCACAGTTGGGGAGCCCGGCCAAGTATGGGGGTGCCCCTCCTGTTGGCCTGGCCTCCAGGCCCTGCCCTTGGCTCCTGTGTTTCCATCTCTCAGCCAGGCCCCGACTTGGATGGGGCCGCCACCTCTTTCCTCACAGGGTCCCATCGCCCAGTCAAGGGGGTTCATTCTCCCCAAACACAGTATTAGGAGTGGGGGGGTGGTGACAGTCCCCACTGGGTCTCCTTCATGTGAGACCCTGTGCTGTTGAAAGATCAGGCACCCTGTCCTCGGGGGTGGGGGGCTGGGGTGTGACATGTGTCCCACGATGGGCAGGCGGGTCCCCAGGTGGGGCGAGCCAGCGTGCAAGGAGTTCCGCGGTAGGTTCTCCTCTCCAACGGCTTCTGTGCCCCTACATCTCCCCGTGCCTCCCCTGGAACACAGCGCGGTGCCTGGGACGGGAACCATGGGAGCCGTCAGCCACCGCCCCCTCTACACACACACACACACACGCACACGCACACGCTGCAGGGAAGCAGGACCTGAGTGTAGGGTTCTCAGCAGCCCTGAGCGCCACGCCCGGAATCGGCCAGCCGAATGGACAGACCGGATCTCCCGGCCCGGACCATGCAGGACTCTCCTGCCTGGGCTTCCAGTGTGATCACCTCCTTCTGGAAGCCTGGGAGGCTGGAATCAGGCCACTTCTTGTCTGTCTTGGCAGCAGACTGGGCTGCACTCTAAGAAGTTCGTGGCTCACCCATGGATCCTGACCATCAGGTGGCCAGAGAAATTGGGAACATTTCCGTTTTGCCTGTTGAAATGTTTAATGACAAAGATTTTGTTCAGTTTCCTGATGTGGGTGTCCAAAGATGAGAGACCCATGTGTGTGATCTGTACGTCCTATGAGATCAGCCCTAAGCTAGTTTAAACATGATCAAGTTCTGTCTACATGGTAGATTTAGACCTCTGCATGTCTTGTCTACCGAATATGTTTAGAGCTGACCATGTGTTGTCTATAATAAGAAGATTTAGACCTGACCATGTTCTGTGTACGCTAGGACTATGGGGACCTGGGTAGAGACCCGGCCTGGCCTCAGTACTGGGAAGCTCCATGCCTGCATCTGAATGTCAGTGCTTAGATGTCTGGGGTCTGGAGCTGAGGTGGGTTTGTCTACGTAACAGCCTCTCCTCTGAGTGTGGTGACCTGGTCCTCCCAAGGGTCAGTGCTATGGTCGGGGCCTTAGTCTTAATCCCTGCAAGGTTCACCTTCCCTGGGGCTCGTGGAGAATCCTCAAGGAGGCTACCTGGCAATAATTCCAATTTACCAGCACGTGCATGGTGCATAGGGAGGCAGGTTTAGCTGGTGAATTGATTGCAGGGCACGCAGATTGGGCAAAAGCCCGATAGGCAGGTTTAGCTGGTGAATTGATTGCAGGGCACGCAGATTGGGCAAAAGGCCGATGGGTAACAGCTGAGGCTGCTGCTGAGCACTCCTTCCAGTCTACCGTCCCTACTCAGCAGAGTCCAGAGCTGCCCCTCGGCTTTCAGCCCTGCTGTCCTGTGAGTTTTCTCAACATGTAAGTGAGACGAGAAAGGACTGAGCCTGCCAGCGCCAAGGTCGTGTGTTCAACTCTAGCCTGAAAGCTTTAAAAACAGTTAAAATCACACAGAACCAAAGTGAGAAGAGGAGGACTCCTGTGGGACAAGTGTGGGGAAAGGAGACCCACCTGACACTTTTTCCCATCCCAGGAGGTCCCAGGGACCCAGCTTGTTTCCACATTGGGGGAGCCCCCTGCAGAGCCATGGTGTCCTGACCAAGGGGACGTGTGACCCCAGGTGCAGGGTCTGGGGAGGTGAGGTCACCCTGGGACTGTGGACATGTGACCCAGGTGGAGGGGTATGGGGAGGTGGGTCACCCTGGTGAGTGTGGATGTGTGACCCCAGGTATAGGGTGCGGGGACTGTGTGGGTCTCACCACACATGCATGGGTCAGGATCACAAGTACGGGGAGACCGCATATGCGCTCTTTGCCTGCAGTGTGTCCTGTCCCCTTTGAGATTTCCAACCTCTGCATTAAGGGTGTTGCCCTGATTAACCTGTGGTTCCTTTTCTTCTCTTCATCTTGTCACAATCATATGAGGTCAGACATGTTTGAGTGGGTTGCTGCTCTGTGTTCTGGTGAGTGACAACACTTGGTGGTATCATATTAATATCATAGCATATCATATGTCTAATCTATGGGGGTCACCACTGCCTGGGTCCCCCTGGACAGAGGTCAGGTGAGCACAGACTAGCCCCCCCCCAAGAATGGTCTCCCACGTGCTCTGTGAGGGTACCGTGATGGCCCCTAAGGTAGGGGACTGTGTCAGGGCCTCTGACATTTGTGATGAAGGGGAGTCGAAATGGAATCTCAATTAACAAGACATTATTTTAAGAATTTATTTTAAGTGAAATAAAACACACATCACAAAAAAACAAAAAAACACACACATCACATACCCTTTACCATCATCACCATTTTAAGTGCACGTTTCTGAGGCATCAGATATATTCACTTTCTCGTGGAGCCATCACCCCCACCCCTAGAACTTTTCATCTGGCAAAACGAAAATTCCACAACCATGAAAGTCTCACTTCCCATTCCCTCCCACTGCCCCTGGCACCGATATCCACTTCAGTCACTGAGTTGTCCACTCCAGGGCACCCACTGGAGTGGAATCCTGCAGTGTTTGCTGATGGGTCATTTTGGAAGAGCTGACTTTCAGTCTGAAGCTCTGCCTGTTTGCATCTGAAGATTCTGCATTTAAGGAGAGGGTGTATGAGGAAGGGGGTGTATGAGGGACAAAGGTGTCCGGGGTGCAGATGCCAGGACCTGACCAGCTGCCTGTTGGGTCCTCTGGTCCCATCTCTTGGTCTGTGCCTCATCTGCATCATCACTGTCCCCACTGGCACCCCTGGGGTGTTGTTGTCTGAGTGAGACTCCCCTGGTGCCCCTGCTCTCCTCCCCTCCTCCTGCTGGTTGGGGAGGGAACTGCTTGTTGTGTGGTCTGTACTCCTGAGGCACGAAGGACCCTGTGGCATGGACCTGCAGAGTGTGGGATGTGATCCCAAGAGCATGGGGCCCACATAGGACACAACATCGGGGCGTGACAAGTGCTAGGGCTGCCTCATCACTGACAGGGAATGTTGTGCACATCCTGCTCGGGAGGGTGTGGTGGGTGGCCTGGGACCCTAGAGGCCCCATTCCTATCCTGGAGCTTGGAGAGTGCATCCACATGGGCTCCAGAATCACCCCCATATCTCAGCCATATCCCTCTGTCCTGTCTTTGAACTCAGGAAAACGAGCTCTCTTGTCCACAACATAGGCCTGGTCCTGTTGGTACTAGGATTCTTTAAGTTAGGCGTCCTGGGATAGCAGCTCTTTTTAGGTCTGAGAAGGAACAACTCAGGAGTGTACAACAATTTCAGATGAAACTAATATTCAATGGCTATCTCTAACTATTCGGTTGTTGACTTCTATTAGTCATTATTCTCCTGGTTTTAGCTCTGATGTGGGGATTTCAGAGGAGTCAACATTTAAATCTTCATAATCTGTGTATTTGTAGCTTCAGTATCATTACTGACCCATAGTTTTTTATGCTTTGGGAAGAGTTATTCATTTCATGTGTCATGTAAAGGATTCACAATGATGATAGGGCAATTAAGAGTACAATAGTGGCTAGTAAATTGTTCACATTTTCTCTACCTGTGCATCTATTGTATGCAAGTGAGTTAGTTTAGATGTCAATATTAGTGAAATGATATAGAGGACTAGAGAACTTATTTTAAAAATCACTATTCATGTGTGATGATGAAAATGTAAAAGTTCTTCCATAATCGGTGATGTTGTATCTTGAGAGCCTAGATGAAATTGATATGCCTTAGTGATATACAGGATTTTAGCCTATGATTTAACTTTGACAAAGCTACATCACTTTTTACTTTTATCTCATTTATTGAGAAAGACATAATTGTTATGGTGTTGGCTTGAAACTGGTTGAAAAGGACTTGAGTCCTTCCTTATTTTACATTTACATAGGTAGGATCTTGAAACATAGGATATGGTGAAGGACATTCGTGTAACCATTCTAGGTTAGGAGTAGCAGTTTCCGCTGCTAAGACTTCTCGTTTAGACGCAAATGCTTTTCAAAGTATGAAGATTATTAGCATTACTGCTGCTACTGAGATGAATGAGCCTAAAGACAAAATATTTCATGTTGTGTGTGCCTCAGGGTACTCAGACTAACGTAGTGACATCCCTGAGAGGCCACGAAAGTGCTGCAGGAAGTCATATTTACTACTACAAATATACTTGTGAAGTGAATTTTTGCTCATGCTGAGTTAACTGTATAACCTGAGAATAGTGGGAATCAGTGTAGGAAGCCTCCTATAATAGTGAAGACTGCTCCCATGGACATTAGGTCATGGAAGTGTGCTACTACATAGTATGTATCCTGGAGGACAATGTCTGCGATGAGTTGGCTAAGATGATTCCTGTCAAACCACCTACTGTAGAAAGAAAAACTAAAGCCTAAAACTCATAATATAGTGGGAGGTCATATAATATTACTTCCGTGAACAGTTGCTAACCAGGGACTTCCCTGGTGATGCAGTGGTTAAGAATTCGCCTGCCAATGCAGCGGACACGGGTTTGAGCCCTCGTCTGGGAAGATTCCACATGCCGCGGAGCAAAAAGCCCATGCACCACAACTACTGAGCTGCCCTCTAGAGCCCACAAGCCACAACTACTGTAGCCCACGCGCCTAGAGGCTGTGCTCTGCAACAAGAGAAGCCACTGCAATGAAAAGGCCGCACACCGCACGAAGAGTAGCTGCCGCTCAACGCAACCAGAGAAAGCCCACGTGCAGCAAACAAGACCCAACGCAGCCAAAAAAAAAGAAAAGAAAAAGAAAAATTAAATAAAGAGTTGCTAATCAGCTAGATGCTTTTACTCCTGTAGGGATAGAAGTAATTACGGTAGCTGATGCAAAGTATGCTCCTGAGTTGACAGCTATCCCTATGGTAAACATATGATGGGCCCACAAGAGAAATCCTAAAAAACCAGTGAACATGACTCATACTAATCCCAATTAGCTGAAAGGCAATTTTTGTCCTAAATAGTATGTAATGATATGTGAGTTTACAACAAACCCTGGTAGGCCATGAATACAGACTTCAGGGTGAGCAAAGAGTCAAAATAGGTGTTGGTATAGGATTCAGTCCCCTCCTGCAGGGTCAAAGAAAGTAGTGTTTAGATTTCTATCTCTTAACAATATGGCAATTCTGGCTGCTCGGACTGAGAGTGGTAATTATAGTAATATGGCTATAGTTGGGAAAGATTAAACAAATACTGGTGTTTGGTATTGAGATATGACTGCTGGTTTTGTATTAAAGACTATAGTAATAAAAGTAATAATACCAAGAATTGAAGAGACACCTGCTAAATGTAAGGAGAAAACAGTTAGGTCGACAGAGGCTCCTGCATGGGCCAGATTGCAGGCTAGAGCTGAATACACGGTTCCACTGGTACCAGAACCAGCTTCTACTACTGGTGATATGAGTAGGAGTAAGAATGATGGGGGAAGTAGTCAAAAGTTTATATGATTTATTGGGGGAAATGCTACTTCAGGTGTCCGAGTTATTAGTGGTCCAAGTCAGTTTTCAAAGCCTGCAATCATAATGGGTACAACTATAAAGAAAATTATTACAAGTGCAGGGACTGTTATGACTACCTTACAGGTTTGGGCATCTCCAAGTAGCGCTCCAGGTCAGCATAGCTCAGCCTGGATTAATATACTTAAGGTGCTGCCTGCTACTCCAGCTCAAGCACCAAATAGTAAATATAAAATGCCGATATCTTTGTGATTTGTTGAAAATAATCAGCAGTGTATGAACAGAGGTAAAATGACTGAGTTAGCATTAGACTCTAAATCTAAAGACAGAGATTGAGCCCTCTTTCTTGCAAACCCTGTGGTGAATCAACTAAGTGAATTGTAACTTCAGAGAAGCAGCTTCAATTCTGCCGGTGATTTTCCTGCCTTTTTTTCTCTTTTTCTTTCTCAAATGAAGGAGAAGTAGACTGAAGCCAGTTGACTAGAGGATTTGCCTGTTAACTAAAGTTTCCTGGGGTTAAAACTCATCAATCTCGTAAAAATTTGGCTTAAATACAATGTTTGCTTTACATTCAATTGATGTAGAATAAAGTCTTGCAATCCTTATTTTTAGGAATTAAGTAAATTTTACTCGTTTAGGGTTTTGAAAGCTCTTGGTCTGAACTAACCTAAATTCCTAGTCCAGCACCAATAGAATGGGTGTTGTGTGTAGTAATCGTGTGGGTATTAGGATTGGTAATGATAGGAAGGTTATTTCTTTGTATGTTCAAATTGTTTTGTCTTTGTGTTGTTTAATGAAGGGAATATAGTTATTGATGTGGAGTATGTTAGCTGCAAGTAGAAATATATGCTGAGGACTGCTATGATGGCTATTAGTGTTGGGAGAATGATGTCATTTTTGTTATCTCTTGGATAATTATTCATTTGGTTAAAAACCTTGATAGTGATGGGTGATGTCCTAATGATACTATAATGGTGAGGAAAAGGATTGTGATGGGAGGTGTTTTATCACATGTGTGTGACAATGATACTCTTGTACATGATCTGGGCATAAATAAGAAGAAGAGAGTGTTGTTATGATATAAATTAGTATGTTTAGGATTGTTATAATCTGAATATACATTATAATAGCTGTTATTCATCCTATATGGGCAATTGATGAGGAGGCTGTAATTTTTTCCAGGTGAGTATGGCGAAGTCTGCCTCAGCCTCCAGCTATGATTTATAATATCACTATGATTAATAGTTTATTTAGGTTGATGGATGGTGACATGTGGTATAAAACTGATAGGGGTGCAATTTTGTGATGTTGATAGCATCAGGTCTGCTGTTCATGGGATGCCTTGTGTGACTTCAGGCACTCAGAAGTGAAATGGGGAAAGTCCTATTTTTGTGACAAGGGGCGATTGTCATGAGGGTGGATGCTGCTGGATTAAAGATTTTTGTTATTCATTGTGTTCTTTGACCAGAGTATATTAGATTAATGATAATAGCCATTATAAGTAGTATTGATGTGGTGGATTGTTTTCGGAAATATTTGTTGGATGCTTCTGTAGCTTATGGGTTCATGTTTTTTATTAAAATGGGGATACCATTAACCAGTGTGAGCTTGTTATACAATTATATTTCCTGAGATAATGGTCAGTAGAATGATAGTAAAAAACAATGAGAGTTTATTAGCACAGGAAGGATATACAAAAACATTTTGTGGGTATGGGCCTGAAGCTTACATAGAGAGCCTTACTATATAGCATGTGGTGTCATGTGGTAGCATGGAGAATGTAAAATTCTTTGGAAGAATTCAATTCCAGGAATAAGAGCATTGAAACCTCTATGAGTTACTCTATCAAAGTAACTGTTTTGTCAGACATATTTCTTAAGTTTGCTGTGGGTTGCCTGGTATGATGACAGGTAGAGGAAACTCTCATATACATAGGGCTAATGTTAGTAGTAAAAAAACTTTTTATAAGAGTTGTATATGTTGATCATATCAAAATTGTGGGTAAGATGCTCAAATTCATAGAAAGGAGATTTTTAGATGTATTTTAATGATGACTTGGGCTGTATATAATTCTGGCGCCTAGGGACTGTTGAATGCTCCTAAAAATAGATTGTTGTGGAAATGTTTATTATAGGGAAATTGACATATTCTCTAGGAAGGACGGGGTGAATGGGCCTGCTACATTTTCTACATTGAAGACATATACAGGTTTTGATTCTACTTCTGTTAAATCAAGTGGGGCTTCATTGGATTTCTGCTACTGTGGAGATAATCAAATTCTGGGTAGGGGTCAGGAGAAAATTAGTCATAGGTGTTCTTGTGTAATAATTACTGTTGAAAGTGTAAATGATCCATTTATCAGTAAGACTGAGAATAGAATAACTGTTACATTACTTCATATGAGATTGTCTGTGCTACTGTCCCTAGAGCTCCAGTGAGTGAGTATTTTGAACGTGAAGCTCATCCAGATCTGAGGATGGAATAGATGGCTAGGTGTGATATGGCTAATATAAATAGTATGCCTACATTTATATTAATTAGTGGATAAGATATGGGAAGAGGAATTCATGTTGTGAGAGCCAGGGTTAAGGCTAGCATTGGGGCAATAATATATAAATTGATGATGTTGATGGACATAGTGGTTCTTTAATAAGTAATTTGAATGCCTCAGCAATGGGTTGTAATAATCCATGGGGGCTGATGATTTTTGGCCCTTTCTGGATTTGTATATAGCCTAGGATTCTCCATTTAGTTAATATGAGGAATGCTATGGTGAATTAAATTGGGTAATTTGTGAAAGAATGTTGATTATAAACATATTCTTAGGAAGAGGACTTGAACCACTGCAGATAAAGGTTTCAGTTTTACATAATTACCGGGCTCTGCCACCGTAACAAACTCTGTTCTACAGTAGGGTATGTATAAATTAATTGAATGTAGATTATATCATCATTTAGTTTGAAGACATTTTGTAAAGTAAGCCGAATTGCTCTTGTCCTTTCATACTGGAAGAAATCTGCAATAGATAGAAACCAACCAGGATGACTCCAGTCTGAACTCAGATCACGTGAGACTTTAATCGTTGAACAAACAGACAATTAATAGCAGTTATACCATTGAAATGTCGTGATCCAGCATCAAGGTCATAAACCACATTGCCCATATGAACTCCAGAATACAATCACACTGTTATCCCTAGTAAAACTTGTTCCGTTGATCAGTGGTTTAAAAGAACAGGTGATAAAGGATTTTGACTAGTTGGTCTAAATTTTAATCACTCAGAGGCGGTTTTATTCTCCGAAAAATAAATGGCGCACGGGCTCAAGGCACGCCGGCTTCAGTAGTTGTGGTGCGCAGGCTCAGTAGTTGTGGCCCACTGGCTTAGTTGCTCCGTGGCACGTGGGATCTTCCCGGACCGGGGATCGAACTGGGTCCCCTGCATTGGCAAGAGAATTCTTAACCACTGCATCACCAGGGAAGTCCCAGAATTGCAGTCTCCCTTTTAGTATACCTTAAGCCCAAAGAATCCATGGAAATTTGTTACAGAAAATAAGACAAAAAATATTGTAAGGACTATAACAGAAGCATATAGTACACAGTTCATATAGACACATCCCAATCAGTTACAAAGTATATTAAAAGGGAGGCTGCAATTTTAAAAGAATAAGATAAATTATATCCACAAACTCCCAATCTTTCCTGAAACGTTGCAAACTGAAACCCTATTGTATGAAGCAGAAGATTCCAGGAGACATTCTACAAATGAAGGACTCTAAACCCTGTGGTTGGATAAGGAATTCTGGAAGGAAGGTATCCTCACCCAAGGAGAGCAGGTTCCTATACTTCTCTAAAATCACATCCCTGTACAATTCCCATTGATTTTGGTCCAGTCATTCTCACTCCTCTTGAGAGAAATCTATGGCCACATCCTGGAATGCCAGCAGCCCCTGAAATTAAACGTACACATGCCATGTGGCCACGGGAAGAGTTCATAATATGACCCAAGAAGAAAACAGCAAGTTAAGAGAACTGGTTTTAATTTAGAAGACTGTCTTCAATTATCCCCTAATATATATACATATATATATATACATATATTTTTTATTTTTTTACAAAGTAACTTTCTCTACCTTATTTCTAACTACAAGAAAGAGTATGGCATGTGATCCACAAATCCAGTATAGAGACTATACTTGTCTGGAAAAATGATAAAATGATGGTTTCAACACAGGCATATGCATTTTTGAGTGTTTTATTTATATCAAACTGGATAAAATGTGTGTATTTCTCAGACAGAAAAGACATGTCGAGGTAGAAATGTACCTTTCAACTATTCATGGGTACACAAGTACACTGGGGAGATTGTAAAAGTGCAGATCGTGATTCAGTAGGTCCGGTGGGCCTGAGTTCTATTTTTTTCTCAAGCTCATTTTTAACTGGTGATGCCACAGTCTCTGATTCATTAACCACAATTGTGAATATCAGAGACATAATTAGAAAGGTAAAAATTCATATTTAATGTTGAACTTAAAGTGTTTTATGGATTTTACACCTTTAATAGAATAGTAAACACAGCAACAACAATCATTTGTGAATATTTACTATAGACCGTGTATCTTTCTAACTTTTGTGTGTAGGATTCCAGGAAAAAGGCCTGGGCTGCGGTCACAGTGGGCGTGGACCCCGGGCCGGGCCACCCCTCCAGGACCCCCGTTGAGGCCGTACGCTCCTGGCGGCTCCCTCCCCCAGCGTCCCCCTCCCTCCCGGAAGGCCTCTGGGCAGAGCCGTCCCACCCCCTGCGCCCAGAACGGAGCCCGCATTTCCGCAGAGCTGGAACTCCCGGCTCGGGGTCTCTTCCCTCCGCCGTCACGGAACTGCCCTGGAGCCCGAGGGGAGGGCGGCCTCACTGAGGTTGCCGGCTCTGGAGGGGCCCCGGCGGGCGAAGCCGCGACAGTCGTGGGGACGGCGGGCCAGGTAAGTGGGCACCGACCCTCCTCCTGGTGCGGTGCCCGGGCGTCAGCGCAAGACCAGCTTCTGAGGGGCAGGGGTTCGCTGCCACCCGCCGCTGCTGGGCAGAAAGAGCGGCCCCCAGCGTCTGGTCCCGGGGAACTTCGGTCCCTCCTCTCGCCCCTGCCCTTGGCCTGGCTTGCGGGGCCTGGTGGGTGTGGGGAGGGGGGTCGGCCTGAGCTTCCTGAGGGGAAACGGGGCAAGGGAGGCGCAGGGTCCAGTTGGAGCGTCAGCGCCCCTCCTCCTGACTGCAGGGAAAGCGGCTGAAAACGCATCCCCAGGCTTGCAGGCCCCTTGTTCAGCCGAGTCTCTCTGCGCTCCTTCCTCCCTGAGCTAAAGTACAGGGGGGAGGGGACAGGGGAGTGGAATGGCGCAGGTAATCGGGAACATCAAAAGGTGACTGTTAACTAAGGAAAACCAGCTCTCCCAAGGTGAGGAATGGAATGCTTTTCTTTGTATGGGAAGTTGCAAGCGTCTGGGCTCACTGAAATCCTTCCTTTGATATGCACCTCAGCTCTCTGGGTCCTGCATTCTGTATTTGCATATCCTGAGTTCCTCAGGGCCTGCCGGCTCACACTGGAGGGCTGCAAGTGCTGATGTCTGTGACATCCTTTGTTTACTGATATGGCAAGAAATATTCCATTTCTCACAGGTTTGAGGGGCAGACAGTGAAAAAGAGTAGAAGAATCTCGGCATGTACTTTGGTTTACATATAGATAATATTTATACTTAACTGTGCTAATAGAGGTTCTCAAGTCCAATCAACTTGTACTACTGCCCTTTATGTATCAATTTCATCAATATCGTACGATAAATGCGTATAGAATTCACTTAATCCATTTTAATAGGATAATGATTTTTAAAGGAAACATAATAGAAATATAACAACAAAACCTTTACCATTAAAGGCTGGGTCTGGAACAACCTAAATAAATGTTCCATTGTTAAAATATTGAAAGATGTATTCAATAGAAATATCAACAAAATTGACAAATAATAAGGGCAGCAGAATGTTCAAATGTTCTATCTTTATCATTAAAGTGGCAGAAAATCATTTATTAGTAGGCACTGGGGGCAGAAGATGCCTGATTTTATATCTTTGTCATATTTGTGCAGTTGTTTCAGCAAGTAACTTAAAGACAAAATGGAAAAACAAGGAGGTTTGTGCCTGAGATCATGTTGATGTGAAACCAGGGATGGCCACCTTGTGCCAGGTGCATGAAGTTTACCTGCCCAGGTAGACCGCAGAGCTCCTGAGAAGCCAGGGTTGGAATTCTTCTGCTGGGTGCCCCTTAGCTTCTGTGAGTTGATTGATTGTGAGTCATGTTGGGGGAAAGACCTGATCACAGGAAATGGGTGGAAATAGAGTGATTTGGGGAGCAGCTAACGACATTCATCACAGCTCGTGACCTGACTGAATTTTATAGAAACAGGAAAACAAATGCTTCTTATGGAATCAGAGAATATGAGGGTGGGACAATCCCAGAAAATGAGAAACACCCATCCCATTTTCCAGATGAGAAAACAGAGGCCCAGCAAGGTGAAATCCCTCACCCAAGTTGCACCCGTCTCTCCTCCCCACTACATGGGTCATGAAAGCAGGACTCTTCCTGCCTTGATCACTGCTGAACCCCAAAAAGGGCCAGGCATCTAGCAGCTGCTCCAAAAATTTTGGTTGACTATAGGAACAATGCTATTTCTTTCTTTCTCACTCTTATTCAGGATTGTGCCAAGAACTCCCCAGGTTGCGATGTAATTCGATAAATGTAAATATTAATTGAGTTTTGTTGTCATGAGGACTTAGGCTTTGAAGGTAACAGACTTGGTTCAGATCCTGGTTCTGCCACTCAATAGCTGTTTGGCTTTGGGAAAATTACTAAACCTCTCTGAGATTATTTCCTCCTTTGTAAAGTGAGGATAAATCTATCTGAGCCAGCAGAGCACCTGCATGAGAGATGTGCACTAAATATTGGTCTTTCTCACTCTCCTACACCATCTCTCTGTTCTTCCCAGAGAAGTTCTACAGAAGAATATAGTACTCTTTTAAAATAGCTAACTAATTAATTTGTTTTTGGCTGCGTTGTGTATTCGTTGTTATGCACAGGCTTTCTCTAGTTGCGGCAAGCGGGGGCTACTCTTTGTTGTGGTGCGTGGGCTTCTCATTGCGGTGGCTTCTCTTGCTGCACTTGTTGTGGAGCACCGGCTCTGGGCGCGCGGGCTTCAGTAGTTGTGGCCTGCAGGCTCAGTAGTTGTGGTGCATGGGCTTAGCTGCTCTGCGGCATGTGGGATCTTCCCTGACCAGGGCTCGAACCCATGTCCCCTGCCTTGGCAGGCAGATTCTTAACCAATGTGCCACCAGGGAAGTCCGATATAGTACTTTTTAAAAAGGGGTTTTAATTTATTTCAGATTGTGTACATTTTTCTTGTAGAAAAGATTATTCCACTATAGAAACATAAACACGCAAAACCACTCCAAATGCTGTATTCTATGGGTTAGATATTATCAGTCACATTTTATAAGTAATTGGGCAAATGCCAAAGCACTAGCTACTGGGGAGTAAGAAGACTCAAATCTGGAGTGCCCCTCACCCCAATTTCAAGAGCAGAGTGTGTTTTTCAAATCCATGTTTCATCTGGTCTTTGCTTCTCATCCATCTTTGCTTCTCATCCATCCTCTGTGTCTGCCTTTCTCAAGAAGGCTCAGATCCTCCGCTTTCACACCCTCGTGGCTGGTTGTGCCCCAGCTCCCGCCCTGGAGCCTCTGCATGCCTGGGTGTGCCTGCTCCCCCTGTGCATCACCAGCTTTGCCAGGGAGCTGCTGTATCGTGCACTGCTTGCTGTGCCCAGAGTACCTGGACCCTTCTGGTACATGAAGTACACCCTCATCACCATGTGTGCATGCCCATCCCCTTACCTTATATCCTGCCTCTAAGCCAGGGTTGGGGTTGACTACAGTGTGCATTCAGCTGTGTGAGGTGCTGGGATCAAAGTGAAGTTCCCAACTTTTGAAGTTGCAGGCTTGAGGGGCACACAGTGATTTAAAATCAGGTCACCTGACTTAAAGGGGGGACTGATTGATTTAAAGCCAAGGCAGCTGACTTAAAGCCTGTGTCCCTCAGCTGCAGGACGAGACCAAATTTGGCGGTGCACGGGTTCTATCCAAGCCAACAATGCTATTCAGGAAGAGCTTCCAGCAGCGCCTTAGTGCAGGGGGACTTGGTCGGTGGTCTTGCCCCTGCCCTCAGAGGGGGGCCACCTGCTCTTCTGGAGCATCGGGGGTGTGGGGGGGGAGTGCAGAGTCCCAGCTGGAGTTGCGGCACCCTTGTCTGATGGCAGGGAAAGGGGGGCGGGGCTGTGTGGTGTCCTGGGGCTGGACTCACCAGGTCGACTCAGCCTCTCAGCCTCCTAAGCTACCCCTCACACACCCCACAAGAGTTTCCAATAATATGTAATTGCGCCTTAGGTTCTCGGTCTTCAAACTCATACCCAGGCTCCCAGATCCCTTGATTCAGCCTATTCCTCTGTGCTCTTTCTTCTATTACATAGAGTCCGAGAGGGAGGGGCTGGGGGATGGGACTGGAGGGATCCCGGCAGCACTGGCCTCAGCTGACTAAAGAGATCCGGGGCCTGCGCTATCACACACGTGCGAGGACCCTTAAGGCGGAATCGAGGGGGCCAGTTAGACGCAGTGCTTGCTGCCTCAAGTGAGTATGGATCACCGTCGGGTGGGGAGCACGCTGACCCCTGAGAAGTACTGTTAGGAGGATGTGTTCCTCCCTTGGCTTCAAGGACGTGGGTGGGCTTCAGGGCTCCAGTTCCTCTCCAGGCCTCCAGGTCCGACTGCACCGCAGCGGGCTTGCAGACCTGTCTTCCTGTCCCAGAACTTGCCAGGCTCCAGGAAGAATCCAGACTGCAGAAATGGTGCCTGAGCACTCCAGCGTAAGAAGTGCTGTCCCTGGGGACCCAACAGTGGAGGGAGGAAGGGTGAAGGGACTGGGGGTTAGGGTAGGGAGGGGTGGCTGCCCTGGGAGACATTGAGAGAGAAATATCGCCCCCCACACCCCTGCCCCTGCAACTGACGCATTGATGCCATAGGATCTCAGGGCCTTTTAGTCAGAGATGCCTCTGCTTCTTTACTCCTGTGTTCAAAACTATGCAAAACCAACTCTTCATCCTCTTGCTGCCTTGCCAGGACTTTTAAAGCACTGTTCTTTTGAAGCACTCGTTCCCTAAACTGCAGTTTGGAGCTGTTCCAGCTATTTAAAAGTGTTCTCCTTAAACTGAGACTAAATCCTACTCTTTTGGAAAAATGTCCTTAACTTCATTGGAGATCGTCTTTTCTGCCCATTCCTTCCTTCTACTGCCCTCTTAAGAACCCCTGTGCTCAAAGAGCTTGGTGATTTATTTTTTGCTTGATGTCAAAAAGAAACCTTCCCCATGCACCCCAAAAAGCTTTCCTGGATCATAGGTGTTTCAAAACCATGACAGTGTTTTGCAGTTAGTATACACTGGGTAGACTGCCTAGCAATCCCTCCAAGAGCCAGAGGTGAGCAACACTTTTGCTTATTTGATTGGATGTCCTTCAAGTTTAGGAAGGTACCATTCTTATGACCCAGGAGATAAGACAGAGCCCTGGATGGCTGTGGCTGTGATTAGATAACTTCTGATGATTTTATTTCCCTTACTGAGCTGCTGCTTCTAGGTTAAATTCATTTTATTACCTGTCCATTTTTAAAGAAAGACTGACAAAGTCACTGGAATAGGTCAGGAGTCTGAGCTCAGGGTTGGTCAAAGGTACTCACAGGGAGGAAGGTGGATAAAAATAGGTGGGTAAATAGGAGGGTTAGCAAGTACAGCCAGGACACCCGTGTTCATCGTGCATACTAATAAAGGCCAGAATCGCCTCATTTATCTCTGGTGGGAAGTTCTGATGGTTTCACAGGATCAAACTCAAATCATATTCAAACTAGGGGATTTCCCTGAGCATAAAAGGAAGTGTCCATCCCTAGCAGGAGTCGCTGCAGAGGAATAAAGATGTAGATGTAGAGAATGGACTTGAGGACACAGGGAAGGACAAGGGTAAGCTGGGATGAAGTGAGAGAGTGGCATGGACATATATACACTACCAAAGGTGAAATAGATACCTATTGGGAAGCAGCTGCATATAGCACAGGGAGATCAGCTCAGTGCTTTGTGACCACCTAGAGGGGTGGGATAGGGAGGGTGGGAGGGAGACACAAGAGGGAGAGGATATGGGAATATATGTATACGAATAGTTGATTCACTTTGTTATACAGCAGAAGCTAACACAAAAAGGTAAAGCAATTATACTCCAATAAAGATGTTAACAACAACAACAAAAAAACCCCAAAATCTAAGTCAATCAAGCCAACGCAGACAATGTATGTGTTTACAGTTCAAGAAATCCACAAGAGAATCCTTTATTCTGTAGGCAATGAATGGTCCATTCGAAAAGAAAAAAACTTTCTAAAATGTTGTTTTTCCATTTATTGTTCAGAACATCCTTTTTATACCTCTGCATTTCTTACTATTCAAAGCCAAGTCACGTGAGTTACAGGGAAGCAGCTGATTGATTTAAAGTTGGGTCATGTGATTTAAAAACCAGTGGCAGTTGATTGATTTAAGTCCTGGTCATATGACATGAGAAGGGGGTGCTAAAAACTGCTTTTTCATCTCTGGCTCAGAATATCATATTTACCTACCTTGGTTTTTCTTATGATTTAGAAAACTTGGGCTGTCTCTCCTTGGAATCATCAGGAGAAAAATACAGCATTTCAGGTTCATTCTTGAAACCAACTTCTCACGGTTAAGGTGTATTGGCTAAAAGATCTTCCTTCTTCAAGAGATTCCAAACCTCTGTAAGACACTTCATTGTAATTGGAGAAAAAAGAAGAATGAATTCAGGCCAGCAGCTGCAGGAGACCAAGGCAGCCCCCAGGATTAGGGAAGGAGGGGGAGGAAGGGCTGAGAGTTTGGCTTTAGAGCAGACAACCCCCAGAGGACACTGAAGCACAGGCAGAGCCCACCTGCCACTCCCAGTTTGGCACTCCAGGGTCAGATTTGGGTTTGGAGATGGGGTTGCTGTAACCCCAAGGAGGTGAGCAGAGAGGAGGAGTTGATTACCGGTCTCCTCTGACTCTCTGACCCAAATTGCCTGGCTTCACAGGGGGGACAGAGTTTTGCTTTCAGCAACTGATGGGCACTTCCAGGCTGGTCGGGTTGCCCAGTGACCCGACAGCCTGACAGGCTGACAGCAGTGTGACCGCCCTTTGTTTTTCCAGAATCTGTACATCAGGAGGTTCATGGGTGTGGGAGCCCATTCACTGCCCCTCCCCCCAAGGGGGATGACACCTTCCCTGGCTGTACCCTATGATCACCAGGTACTTGAAATGAATGCAAGTTTTTTGACTTCAAGGAAATGCTCACATAACCGTTTCTTCCTCATAATGTGTGAGATTTACTATAATGGAAGGACATTATAAAGAACAAGTAGGAAACTCACCTGTTGGTCTCCATGTAGGAGTTTATTTTGCATGAATCCCTCCTACATGAGTAGATAACAGAGGTTTATTTTTGTTCCCGTGTGTGTAGTTGTGTCAGAGGATGTAGGTATGGTGATTTGAAGCCGTCAAAGAAATATTCTCAGAACTCTCAAGACTTCTCTTGATTGGAACCGAAAGAGACCTGGAAAAGGAGGAAAAGAAAAGGAGGAGGGAGAAAGAATGACTGTGTCTCAGTAAATTCACCTTCCTGGTTGATTGTTCTGTCTTCTCATTTCTTTTAACTTCTATATATGTCTAATGGAATAATGTAGAAAGGCTGATTTTTATGCTTTAAAAGATTTTACATCACAAAGAAACTAGAAGTGGCTAACAGAACTTATTCAAATCAATTTTACATAGAGACTTTGATATTAAATTTGTATACTAAAATGGGTTTATCCAAATTTTCTCTTTCTTTTTGAGTGAATATTTGTAACATATTTTTGTAGATAATAATTTATCCTAGATATACAAAATTGTGAGAATGGGTACCATTTTTTTACCACTTAAATAGTTTCTTTTAAATGAATAGATTTGTACACGTTAAATGCCAATGTTGTGTCTTCCGTTTTGTTTTTCAATTCCTTGATTTCCAAAACTTGTGTTTATTTAATTGATTTCTATCTAATAATCTGTCTCCCCTTTATTGTTTCTTACTTTATATTTTATTGATCTATAGTTAATTTACATTATTATATTAGTTTCAGAGGTACAACAGTGATTCATAAATGTTTAGGTTCTTCTCCATTTATAGATATTATAAAAGAGTGGCTATATTCCCCATGCTATACAGTACACCACTGTAGATTATTGATTTTATACATAGTGGATTGTACCTCAAAATCTCCTACCACTATTTTGCTCCTCTACCCTATCTCTCCCTGCTGGTAACCACTAGTCTGTTCTTTAATCTGTGAGTCTGTTTTTTTTGTTGTTGTTGTTTGTGTTGTATTCAAATTTTTAGATGCCACGTGTAAGTGATAACATACCATGCTTGTTTTCTCATAACATACCATGCTTTTTTTCTCATAACATACCATGCTTGTTTTCTCTGCGGCTTATTTTACTAAGCATAATACCCTCCAAGTCCATCCATGTTCTTGCAAATGGCAAAATTTCATTTTTTGCTGGTCATCATAAAAAATCTTTTTTATCCACTAAGCTATTGATGAACACTTATTTTGACTCTATATCTTGGCTATGGCAAATAACACTGTTATGAACATTGGGGTGCAGTTATTTTTTTGAAATAGTGTTTTTGTTTTCTTCTGATATACCCAACAGTGAAATTGCTGGATATTATGGTAGTTCTATTTTTAGTTTTTTGTGGAACCTCCATTCTGCCTTCCACAGTAGCTGCACTACTTCACATTCACATCAAGAGTGTACAAGAGTTTCCCTTTCTCCACATCCTCACTAACCTTTGTTATTTGTGATCTTTTTGATGACAGCCTTTCTGACAAGACTGAGGTGATATATCTCGTAGTTTTGATTTGCATTTTACTGCCGATTAGCTATGTTTAGCATCTTTGTGAGTTCTGGCTGTCTATCTGTATTTTTTCCTTGGAAAAATGTCTATTTAGGTCTTCTCATTTTTTTAAAAAAGATTTTGGGTGTTCTTTTGATATTGAGTTGTATGTGCTGTTTCTGTAGTTTAGATATGAACCCTTGCTTGGTCATCTTTTTGGTGTTAACCTCTTATCATGTGCAAATATTGTGTCTCCTTCAGCAGGTTGTCTTTTCATTTTGTCTTTGGTTTCCTTTGCTGTGCAAAATCTTTTAAGTTTAGTGAAGTCCCATTTGTTTATTTTTGCTTTTGTTTCATTTGCCTTAGTAGACTGAACCTAAAACTGTTGCTATCATTTATGTTGAAGAATGTTGTATACTTTCCTCTAGGGGTTTTATGGTTTCTGGTCCTACATTTAGGTGGTTATTCAGTTTTGCATTTATTTTATATATGCTGTGCTAAAATAATCTAATTTTATTCTTCTCCATCTAGCTGTCCAGTTTTCCCAGTACCACTTATTGAAGAGACAGTTTTTTCTCCATATTGCCTGCTTTGTCATAAATCAATTAAATATAAGTGTGTGGGCTTATTTCTGGGATCTCTGTTCTCTTCCAGTGATCTTTGTGTCTGTTTTTGCTCCGGTACGATTCTCTCTGATTACTGTCACTTTGCAGTATAGTCTGAAGTCAAGGTGCGTGATGCCTCCAGCTCTGTTCTTTCTCAAGATTGTTTGGCTATTTGGGATCTTTGTGTTTCTATACAAATTTTAAAATTACTTTTTCAAGTTCTGTGCAAATGCTTTGGTATTCTGATAGGGATTGCATTAAATCTGTAGATTGTCTTTGGTAGTATGGTTATTTTAAGAGTATTAATTCTTCCAGTCTATGCACATGCTATATTTTACCATCATTTTGTGTTGTCTTCAACTTCTTTCACCAATGGCTGATAGATTTCTGCGCACATGTCTTTTACCTGCTTAGGTGTGTTTATTCGTAGGTATCTTATTCTTTTTGATGTGATTGCATATGGTGTTGTTTTCTTAATTTTTCTTTCTGACAGCTTTGAGGTTTTTTTTTTCTTCTTTTTCTAATTCCTTCAGGTGTAATGTTATGTTGTTTATTTGATATTTTTCTTGATTCCTAAGAATAAGCTTGTATCATTATAACATCCCCCCGTGAACTGTGTTGGCTCTGTCCCATAGATTTTGGATCATTGTGTGTTCGTTTTCATTTGTCTTTGGTATTTTTGGAATCCCTCTTTAATTTCTTCAGTGTTCCTTTCTTCCCCTTTTATTCCCTTCATCTGTGATGTGAGGACTATCTTTAATATTATGTTTGGATTTCTTTCAGTTTTGTGTATTTGTGTTTGTGTGTGTGTGTGTGTGTGTGATTATTTAAGTTGCTGAGCTCTTAATTTCACTTGGAAACTACCAACCCTGCATTGTTACTCTCCTCCCCCACAGTTGCTGAATTTGACCTTATATTTTACATCTACTTGTTTGTGTGTCCCTTAACTTCTTATTGTGAATATAGATTTTATTACTGTTTTCTTTCATCCGTCCTATTAGCTGTGTACATGGTTGATTTACTACCTTTGTTGAATATTTACCTTAGCAAATGAGCTTTTTCCTTTAGTAAGTTTCCTTTCCTAATTTTTATGTTTCAGTCGTGACCATTTCTGTTTCACTTAGAAAAGCCCCTTTAAGATTTCTCATAAAGCTGGTTTGGTGATGCTGAGCTCTTTTAGTTTTGCTTCTCTGTAAAACTTTAGATATCACCATCAAATCTGAAGGAGAGCCTCGCTAGGTAGAGTATTTTAGGTTATCGGCTTTTCCCTTTCATGACTTTAAATATACCATGCCACTCCCTTCTGGCATGCAGAGGTTATCGAGAAAAGTCAGCAGATAACTTTATGCAATTTCCCATGTTTGTAACTTGTTGCTTTTCCTTTGCTCCTTTTAATAGTGTCTTTTTATCTTTATTATTTTTTCCATTTTATTTACAATGAGTCTTGGTGTAGTCCTCTTTGGGTTGATCCTGTTTTGGCCTTACTGTGTTTACTGGACTTGGATGTCTGTTTTCTTTCCCAGATTAAGGAACTTTTCAGCTCATATGTCTTCAGGTTTGTTCTACACCGCTTTCTCTTTCCTTTTTGCTTCTGGGACCAGTATAATGCAAGTATTAGTACACTTGATGTTATTTCACAAGTCTGTTCAACTTTCCTCATGTCCTTTTAATCTATTGTTTTACCGTTCATCTTCAGTGATTGCCAGTACTCTGTCCTTCAGTTTTCTGATTCATTCCTCTGTATCATTTAGTCTACCGTAGTTTCCTTTTAGTGTATTTTTCATTTCAGTTATTGCATTCGTCATCTCTGTTTTGTTGTTCTTTAATGGTCTAACTCTTTTTAAAAAACTTCTAACTTCTTGCTCTGGTCGTCCATTCTTCTCCTGAGTTCTCTGATCATCTTTACCGTCATTACCTTGAACTCTTTCTTGAGTAGATTGGCTACCTCCACTTCACTTAGATCTTCTTCTGAGTTCTTATCTTGTTCCTTCATTTGGATCGTGTTTCTGTGTCACCTCATTTTTCTTAACTTGCTGTTTTTATTGCTATGTATGTAGTAGATTCGTTACATTTCCTGACCTTGGAGAAGTGGCCTTTTGTAGGAGAGGTCCTATGTGTCCCAGCAACCCAGTGTCCCCTGGTCACTAGAACTATATGTTCTAGGTGTACCCCCTATGTGGGCTGCTTGGGCTCTTCTGTTGTGGTGGGCTGACTACTGTGGGTGGTCTGGTAGGCTTGGCTGTCCCCAGACTGCTTGTTTGCCAGGCTCTGCCTTGTATGGAGGCTGTCTGTGCTGCTTGGTGAGACTAAATCATAAGGCAGCTGGCTGCACAACTCTGGGGGACACCAAATCTAGTGCTGGTTCACTTATGGGTAGAACTGCAGTCCAGGTGATAATCAGGGCTAGTGCCCAGTCACTGGTCCTGGGGTTATTCTAGCTACTGGGAGGAAGAGACAGGTCCTGAATTCTGGCTGCAGGGCCCAGGAGTCGCAGAGTTGGTGTTGGATCACTGTTCCTGACACAGCTATCTGCAGGGTCTGGGGTGTCCCTAATCTTGTGTTGGCATTCTGATGGGCAGGGTCAGGACCCAGCTGAGTCCATGGCTGCTTCTGGCCTGCAAGTGAGTGTTCTGGTCACACAGGCTGCTGGGCTGTGGTATTCCTGGAGCTGGTGTGTGCCTGTTGGTGTATGAGGCTGATCCCAATGCTAGAGCAGGTTTGCTGTTGGGTAGGTCCAAGCTCCATCCAGTCCCTGTGCAGTTATCACCTGCCAATGGTGAGGCTGACTCCAAGGCCAGAGTAGGCTCACTTGTCAGAGGGGCCAGAGACTCTGGGGCTGGTGCCTGTCCACTGAGGTGTGGAGGCTGGTCCTGGGGCTTTTGGTGGCTGGGCCCATGTCCAGGGGCAGCTGTGCATTGAGAGGGTCTGAAGGCAGCCTGTTTGCCGGTGGGTGGCGCTATGCCCCTGCTCAGTTAGTTGCTTGGCCTGCAGCATCCTAGTACTTGTGTCTCTAGTCTGGTGGAAATGGGTAGGGCTAGGTCCTGAGGCTAAAAAGATAGAGGGAGGATTCTCAAATTATGCTTGCTGGTACCAGTGTCCACGAGGTAGAAGGAGCTCCCCCGAATGGCTGCTGCCAGTGTCTCTGTCCCTGAGGCTGTGCTGTAGTTGCCTCTTGCCTCTCTGGGAGACTCTCCAAGATCAGGAGGTAGGTGTGACCCGGGATCCTTTCAAATGACTGCTTCTGTTCTGATTCTCGGATCATGTGGGATTTTGTGAGCATCTTTTAAGAGTGGAATCTCTATTTCCCACAACCCTCTGGCTCTCTGGAAAATAAGCACTACTGGTCTTCAAAGCCCAACTTTCTAGGAACTCTTCTTTCCAGAACAGGATCCCTGGGCTTGGGAGCCTGATGTTGGCTTCATACCCCTTGCTACCTGGGAGCACCTCTGAAATTGTAATTATTCTCACATTTGTGGGCCACCCACCTGGTGGTATGGGTCTTGACTCTATTGAGATTTTGCCCTTCTTTCCTGTCTTGTCGAGGTGCCTTCCTTATATCTTTAGCTGTAAAACATCTTTTACGGTAGGTCCCGGCCTGTTTCATCAATTGCTGATCTGTAAACAGTTGTGACTTTGGTGTGCCCATGAGAGGCAGCAAGCTCCGGGTCTTTGAATGCTACCATCTTGGACAATCTGTCCACTTCATTCTTAATCATATTATTTAAGCTTTCTTAGTATCTTATTTGATTAGCGACAGTTTGAAATTTATTATCACTCATGTTTACTTCGCCTGTTTAAAGAAATTGAATAGTGCATTCATTCAGTTTGAAATGAAGGTAGTGACCTGTGAATTTCCATACCTCAAAAATCAAGGATAGGACAAAAGCCTTTTCGACCTGTGTTACCCTCAAACTCTGCACCCCACCCCAGCCTGGCAATTAACCTCTTACACCCATGCTCACACCTTCTGTTTTCGGACCGTTAACCATCATTGCATCTTTATGTGTGTTGACAAAGTGAACTCTAGTCTTTCCAGTTTTTGAGTTTTGTTTTTTGGTTTAGGGAACAGTCCTACTATGAATGTACATTTACTGGTCTGCTGAAGTTCATATATAAACCTGTCAAGCACATTACCAGAATTGGAATTGCTTGTATACACACTTTGATAAATTTTAGAGACAATGGTAGAACAGAAGTAAATTGTATTTCAAATCCCACAATATTTTCACACCATGAAAACCCTTCCCTGTTTACTATATTTGTGTGTAGTTTATCTTTATGCCCATACTATATTTCCCAGAGATGGGTAAGTGTTACTTTTCTTGCTAGCACATTTACCGTATTGTTCAAAGTCAGGCGTTTAGTGGTTTTAGCATGATCCTATTTCCATGAACTCGCAAATACAAGATCTTCTCTCACACTGTCTTTTACTCCCTGCTGTTTTATATTGCCCTCCTAATTCTCAGTCCTGGTCTTTCTTTATGTTCTTCATCAACCTGGATAGGTTATACTATTTTCTCCCTTATTCAAGACCAACAGAATAGAATAGAACACCCAGAAATAAACCCTGATATATGGCCAAATGATTCTTGACAAGTTGCCAAGACTTTTCAAAGTAGAAAGGATAGTATTTTCAACAAATGGTGCTGAGAAGTCATGTTGTCAACATGCAAAGTAGGAAGATGGACCCTTACCTAACATCATATGCAAAAATTAATGAAAACGTATCAAGAAACTAACTATAAGACCTAATAAAATAAAAAGTCTTAGAAGAAGACACAGGACAAGGGCTTCATGACATTGGATTGGCAGTGTTTTCCTCAATATGAAACGAAGGAACAACAAAGGTACAGCTGAGAAAAAAATTAACAATTTGCAGTACATAATTAAAAAAAAATGTGTATCAAAGAAATGTAAACAGAATAAAATGGCAACCCACAAGATGGGAGAAAATATTTGAAAGCCATGTATCTGACAAGAGATGTCTATTCAGAATATACAGAGAACTCCTACACCTCAACAAAAAGCAAACACCCTGATTCAAAAATGGATAAAAGACTTGAGTAGATGGTTCTTCAAAAAGATGTACAAATGACTAAGCACTTGAATAGATGCTCCATATCACTAAATGCATGTTTATATATTTGTGTGCATGCATACACACACAAGCACACACACACATACACAAGCAGAAAACAAGTATTGGTGAGGATGCGAGGGAGTTGGAACCATTGTGCTATGTCAGTGGGAATGTAGAATGATACAGCTACTTTGCAAAAGAGTATGGCAATTTTTCACATATTGAAAAAAAGAATTACTACATGATCCAAGAATTTTACTATGAGGTATACCCAAAGGAATTGAAATCAGGGTCTTAAAGAAATATTTGTACTCCAGTGTTTAGAGCAGTAATAATCAGAGTAGCTAAAATATGAAAGCAACCTAAGTGTTCATCCACTAGTTCCTGGATAAGCAAAGTGTGGTATACCCATATAATACAATATTATTCAGCCTTAAGAAGGAAAAGATCTAGGAATATGCTACAACATGGATGAATCTTGAGGAAATTGAGCTACCAAAAATGCCATTTTTGTGACTTTTAGTGAGTCATAACAATACAACTACTTATTTCAATTATATGGGGTACTTAGTGTAGTCAAAACCATAGAAATTGGGAGGGTAATGATTCTTTTCAGGTTGTTATGGAACAAGAAGGAAAGTTATGTTTAAAGGATACAGAGTTACAGTTTTAAAACGTAGAAAAGTATTAGAAAGATAAATGGTGATGTTGATTGCCCAATAATATGAATGTATTTAATATCACTGAATGGTGCACTTTATAATAATTAACATGTTATATTTTATGTTATTTGATTTTACCAACATACACAATTGGGAAAGAATGTAATATCAGGAAAGGGAGTGGACCTGGGATAGAGCAGAGAGTAATCAGAAGGGTGAGACCCTGCATATGTTGAAGAAGAAGAACTGAGAGTCTTCATTGGCCAGAAGAATCTTTATTAAAAAAAAATTACTCTGAGGGTGTATTAAATAGATATCTATGGGTGCACTGCTATCTCCCATGGGTTATCTTAAAGAGTCTTTAATAAAGTCCATAAGGCTTGCTGAGGCTTTTTTAAAAACTGGATTCCCTAGGAGATAATTAGAGGTTGGTACTTAAGTCTATGTCTAGGTTGACAGATTTTGCAAGGAAGACGAACCTGAGAACAGTGGAGGTCTTAAGAGTGTAAGTACATGGAAATTAGAAAAAAAAATAAAAAGAATTAGGAAAACTGTGGACTTCGAAGGTCATGTATTATTACTGAGTCAGACCTGAGGTTTCTAAGGAGTTATATACACAGTTGCTATTTGGATTACTTGTTGATAAAGATAAGTGGAACAACTAGAATCGTTCCCAAGTGTAGGTAAGATATAATGAGAGGATGGAGGTGGAAAGTAGGGAGGCCCAGAGAGAAGTGGGAAGGTCATATTGGGCCAAGATGGTGGTAATATCCAGCAGAACAGATGGTAGGACAGACTATGGGTTCATCGTTTTCATTTCGGCTCCCCCCCTCATCCTTAATAATTCTTTGGGAATATTTCATGGCTCTGTGATGCAGGTACAGAATTCGAGTGAGGAGACTGCACCCTCAGTGTCCAGCTGTCTGAGTCCTCAGTGTGCTTCAAATGATGGAGAACTATTGCTTCTTTATGAGAAGAGTTAGTACCTCGTAGCTAAGCTTAAGCTGGAGCTTATGCAATATTGATTCCATTTTATATATACTGTTGGCATGGAGGTTCCTCCTCCTCTTTTCTTGACCATTATGAAATGAATCTATATTTCTCAATATTTGGGTATATCAGGTAAATACATTAAGTAAAGGAATCTTATATATTGCTCCCTGCATAGTTTGCTCTTTCTTGTTTCTCTTTTCTCTTTACTAAATTAGCACAGGGAGAGACCTTGAAATGTTCTAATCAGGAGAGATTAGAACATCATATTTCTAGAGAGGTTGGTTGGACAGAGCAGGGGTCCCAGTGAGAACCCAAGCTTCTGTTTCTACTTGGAAGTGTACCTGTGTAGAATAGAGGACTCCAGGAAATATCCTAGAATATTCCAATGTCCCTGCAGGAGATCATTAAGAGAGGCAGGATCTGGTACCAGATCAGTGTACTATGACATGTTTGTCAGTCATCTGATGTGAGATTCTCAGAGCCAATCCCTTATGGTAGGGCTGAGTGCAGAGTGATGAAGAACCTGTGAAAGCCTTTGATTGCATGTTAAAGATGAAGCTCTGATTTCGGGGAGAATTTTCTTACCTGACTGAATGTCACCCTTCTGTGGGGATGAGATTCTGTGCTTTTCCTCCGTTGATGACCACTGACTGAAAATCATTAGAGGATCATGTCTAGAAAGCATTCCTTATTTAATTTCTTAAAGAAGAAAACATAGAAAACATTTTTATCCACTTTCAAATTGAGGATCATGGGGAATGTCATCAGTGAAAATGTCAGAGTAGGGAGCTCTGGCTTGTGTCCATCCCCAGAAACACTGACATACGTGGTAAAACCTGTCAAAATGATCTTATCCAGACATGTAAGTTTTCTTTTCTTTTCGCCCTGTAGATTTATCTTTCATTGAAACTTTGCTTACTACAGGGTGTGGAGAATAAACAGGGAAGTAGAAACTGTATTTCCTGATGAGAGAATCACTAAGTCACATTAGCTGTTCTGAGCTACGTCTTACTCACCATGACTCTAATTAAAACAAACAAACAAAATACTTTTTTTGTAAGTCAGTTCTGACATTTCCTCGTTAAAGACAAGGTAACAGATATAGACTTAGATCTACCAGAATTGAGCAAATTTTTGATTTTACCTGTGTTGAATATATGAGCATGACCTGCTACAAATCTTCATTATACTTATTGACACAACTGACAAATTCCCTTTTTCCACTCCTGATATGTTGCATGTAAAGAATGCATAGGTCACTAATCCCAGCTGTTCACAGGTAAACTCTGCCACATGGATTACTGCATGTTTTCCTGCTGGAAGACCACACATTCTCGAGTATCATGCCTGCCGAGTATCTGGGCTCTTCTTTTTTTCTGGATAAAGGTTAGATAATCACCTAATTTTATGAGAAATATATAAAATGTATTTGCATATTCTTCCGGTTTTTATTTATCCATTCTCTTTCAAGTCCTAAGTGCAAATATTAAAGTGATTTCCAAGAGGGTGGTAAATAAGACAGCTACATTTATGCTCCAAAATTAGCAATAAATCATAATACAATTGTAAATGCATTAATGTGTGATTAATATGTAGATACTTATGTAAATGCAAGTTTAGTAATGCTTTGTGGAGAGCTTCAAAATCTAGGTATTAAAAAAAAAAAAGAAGGAGTTCTTGAAACTCTGAGGGAATTATAGAGAAGTCTTTGTGTCTATAAATATCACTCTGAAATAATGCATTTTCTCAGAAGTAAACTAGGCATAAAACTGTAGGAAAAAACTTCATGAAATGAAAGAGCACGTGAGATGGCCATACAAGAAAAAGAATATTCTCACAGAATAATGAACAGTGTGGAGTTCAGCAGAAGGGTCATACAGATTCAGAGAGTAAAACTTTGTAGAGCCTAATTGTGAGTTCCTCATATTTCATCTTTGGAGACATGGTAGTCATTGGAAATATGATGTTATAAGATGACGTTAACATACTTAAATACTTTCGTTTAGAAATGACCACTTAGAACCAGAATAAATGAAAGAGAACACAAAATTATGTTTTTGTTGATTTTTAAAGACCTCAGGTGAGTGCTGATAATTTAAAAATACATGATGTCTTTCACTGCAAAGTAAAGGAGCTGTTACAGTGGAGGATTACTGGACTGAATGTCAATATTATGACACAGTATGAGTGTGTTTCGTGTTTGGTAATTGCAATCATTGTTGCTTTTGTTGTGCTCATCCATTTACAATGCTTGGTGTCAGTTGATTTATCTCTTGTAAAAATAAAATACAGTGTGTGTGTGTGTGAAAAAAAGCATACATGATTTCTTGACTAAAGTTGTATGGAATTTGAGATCTGGAAAAAAAGCATTTCTTTTCTGTAATGCTAGGATGCTAATTGGACATTTTTGCAAGAAAGAGATTTCAGGATGCAAATCTCGTGTCTCTAAGGTGGGAAGTCAGTTCATGGCGGAACATTCTATTAAACTTGTGTGAGTGGAGAAATATTTCTTTGGAAGGAAGAGGTCACGAATCCCTTTTTAATAGTTATTGGTTTATAGTATACCAAATGAGCAAAATGGCTATTTCTGAACGTTAGAAACAAATAATATAGTTTTTCTGCATTTATAATATGAAGCTGATGTAAAATATCAAAAATTCTTTATTTTGCAAAGCAATGTAATCAATTTGACATAATTCACATATATTGAACCTGTGGTACACACACACACAATAAAACTTACATTCAGAAAATTTTTGCAGTTAAGAAATATTTTCAAGTGTAGTTGATTTACAATGTTGTGGGTTTTTAAAATACATGTTTATTGGAGTATAATTGCTTTATAATACTGTATTAATTTCTGCTTTACAACAAAGTGAATCATCTATATGTATACATATATTCCCCACATCCCTCCCTCTTGAGCCTCCCTCTCACACTCCCTACCCCACCCCTCTGGGGGACATAAAGCACCGAGCTGATCACCCTGTGCTATGAGGCAGCTTACCACTAGCTATTTTACATTTGGTAGTGTATATATGTCAGTGCTACTCTCTCACTACGTCCCTGTCTCCCCTTCCCCCCTGTGTCCTTAAGTCCGTTCTCTACGTCTGTGTCTTTATTCCTGCCCTGTCACTAGGTTCGTCAGTACCATTTTTCTAGATTCCATATATATGTGTTAGCATACGGTATTTGTTTTTCTCTTTCTGACTTACTTCACTCTGTATGACAGACTCTAGGTCCAACCACCGCACTACAAATAACTCAATTTTGTTCCTTTTTATGGCTGAGTAATACTCCATTGTATAGATGTGCCACATCTTCTTTATATATTCATCTGTCGATGGACATTTAGGTTGCTTCTATGTCCTGGCTATTGTAAATAGTGCTACAGTGAACATTGTGGTACATGTATCTTTTTGAATTATGGTTTTCTCCAGGTATATGTCCAGTAGTGGGATTGCTGTGTCATATGGTAGTTGTATTTTTAGCTTTTAAGGAATCTCCATACTGTTCTCCATAGTGGCTGTATCAGTTTACATTCCCACCAACAGTTCAGGAGGGTTCCCTTTTCTCCACACCCTCTGCAGCATTTATACATTGTTGTATTAATTTCTGCTGTGCAGCAAAGTGATTCAGTTTTATATATATATAGATATATAGATATATATCTATATCTATATATATGTATATCTATATATGTATATATATTCTTTTCCATTATGTTTTATCACAGGATATTGAATATAGTTTCCTGTGCTAAACAGTAGGTCTTTGTGGGTTGTCCATCCTATGTAGAATAGTTTGCTTCTGCTATTCCAAAGCTCCCAATCTTTCCTTCACTCTCTCCTTGGCAACCACAACTGTGTTTTCTATATCTGTGTGTTTGTTTCTGTTTCGCTGACATGTTCATTTGTGTCCTATTTTCGATTCCACATATAAGTGATATTATATGGTATTTGTCTTTCTCTCTCTGACTTACTTCACTTAGTATCATTATCTCTAGGTCCATCCATGTTGCTTCAAATGGCATTATTTCATTCTTTTTTATGTCTGAGTAATATCTATTGTATACTTATATCACACCTTCTTTATACATTCATTTTTCAATGAACATTTAGGTGGTTTCCATGTCTTGGCTATTATAAATAGTGCTGCTATGAACATAGGGTTTCATGTATCTTTTTGAATTATAGTTTTGTCTAGATATTTGTCCACAAGTGGGATTGCTAGATCATATGGCAACTCTCTTTATAGTTTTTTTGAGGAACATCCATACTGTTTTCCACAGTGGCTGCACCAACTTACATGGCCACTGACAGTGTAGAAGCGTTCCCTCTTCTCCATATCCCCTCCAGCATTTGTTAATTGTAGATTTTTTTTAATGATGGCCATTCTGATCAGTGTGAAGTGATACCTCATTGTAATTTGGATTTGCGTTTCTCTAATAATTAGTGATGATGAGCATCTTTTCATGTGCCTATTGGCTATCTGTATGTCTTCTTTGGAGAAATGTTTATTTAGATCTTCTACCCATTTTTCCATTGAGTTATTTGTTATTTTGTTATTGAGTTGTATCAGCTGTTTGTATAGTTTGGAAATTAAGCCCTTGTCAGTCTCATCATTTGCTAATATTTTCTCCCAGTCCATAGATTGTATTTTCATTTTGATTATGGTTTCCTTTGCTGTGCAAAAGCTTATAAGTTTGATTAGTTCCTGTTTCTTTTTTGCTTTTACAGTAAGTCCCCTACATATGAACAAGTTCCCTTCCAAGAGTGCGTTTGTAAGTCCAATTTGTTTGTAAGTCCAACAAAGTTCGCCTAGGTACACAACTTACACAGTCGGCTATATGGTATGGTACCGTAATAGGTTTATAATACTTTTCATGCAAACAATACATTAAAAACAAGCACAAAAACAAAGAAAACATTTTTAATCTTACAGTACAGTAACTTGAAAATTACAGTAATACAGTACAACAGCTGGCATACTCGGGCTGGCATCGAGGGAATAGGCGAGAAGAGTTACTGATTCAAGAGGGAGAGGAGGTGGGAGATGGTAGAGGTGAAGGATTATCAGTAGTAGGAGACAGAGGGCAAGCTTCAAATTCACTCATACCTGACGTTGATGGCAAATGTTCTGGTTCCTTGTTGGATTTAATTCTATCTACCCTCTTGAAAGAATGATCCATTGATGTCTGGGTAGTAGCTCTTTTTTTCTCATCATAGATGACAAGGTAGCACTGGATTGCATTCTGAATGGCTGCTGCCACCTTTGGGTCCCATTCTAGGTTCGGGTCCTGTGCCTCAAAAACTAACAGTGTTTCCTCAAATAACGAAGATTCTCTTGCCATTTTCTGTGTCGTGAATCTCTTCAGTTCTTCAGTTACTTCTTCTTTCTCCTGTCCCTCTTCATCCTTTCTCTGGGCCTCCAATTCCATCAGTAAGCTCCTCATGTTGCACAGCAAGGAGTTCAATGGAATCATCCTCTTGCAGATCTAGCTCCAGCTTCTCACTGAGGTTCACTGCGTTGCTGAAGACCTCTTTGGACTTCTGATCTACCTTCTCAAATCCACAAAAATCATGAACAAACTGTGGGCAGAAGTTCTTCTAAACCCTATTCATGGTGACCGCCATACCCTCACACCATGCAAAGTCAATGTTTTTTATGGTCTTGTAGATGTTATAGTCTTTCCAAAGTTGTCCCTAGGTTGTTCCTGATTTGTTACTTACCTTTACTGCCTGACAAAAAGTGTGACATAAATAATATTTCTTGAAAGTCGTTATAACTCCCTGGTCCATAGGTTGGATGAGCAACGTAGTATTCGGTGACAGATGCAGTACTTTGACGTTGGGATGAAAGTCATCCATGAATGGGGGGTGGCCCAGAGCATAGTCAAGCAGCAACAGAATGTTTTGCTGGAACGTCCTTCTCCAAGTAATATTTCTCTACATCTGGGATAAAGTGGTGGCAAAACCAGTCCTGGAATGTGGCCTGTGTAATCCAGGATTTGGGGTTACGCTTCCACACAACAGGAAGGGTTCTTGGGTTCTCTGAATGATAAACTGAGAGAGGTTTCAGCTTCAATTCACTGGAAGCATTGCCACCAAACAACAGTTAGCCTGTCCTTTGCTGCTTTACAGCCCGGCATCAACTTTTCCTCCTTACTGATGTAACGTCGGTCTGGCATCCTCTTCCAGTACAGTTGTGTCTCATCCACGTTAAAAACCTGGTTGGGTAAATACACACCATCATCAATAATTTCTCAAAGTGTTTCTGGATGTTCCTGGACAGCTACCCTATCTGCACTTGCTGCCTCTCCACTTACTTTTACATTGTGAAGGTTGGCTCTAGCCTTGAACCGATGAAACCAGCCATGGTTGGCATTAAAAGATGTGCCCTCTGATTCTTTGCCGTGTTTCTTCTTCAAGTCTTCATAAAGGCTTTTAGCTTTCTCTTGAATCAGTGTTAAGTTGAGCAGGACTCAGCGCTGATGTTGATCCTGCATCCGCACACTGAGAAGTTTCTCCATCTCCTCCATCACTTTTCCATGCTTCTTCGATATTTTGTCAACATCATCGGCACAGCAGACTTCACATGTTCCATGATCTTGTCCCTGTTCTTTAGATTCCTGACAATGATTGAATGATTCATGTTATAAGAATGAGCAATGTCTAACATCTTTTTGCCTCGCTCCACTCTCTCAATTACTTTCACTTTTGTTTCCATCATTATCGCTTGGCGCTTCTTAACAGTACCAGCTACATCACCTCTGCTTTTACGCTTGCTTCCAGACATCTTGGGCTTGAAATAAAGATACTGTACTACTGTACTCTATACAGTACTGTAAAGTACACAAAAGCACAACCACATATAGAGGAAGCACGCACGTGACAATGTATGCCAGACACGTGAACTAACTTACATGATTTGACATGCAAATGGACGTTTGCATCTTTGAAAGTTTGCAACTTGAAGGTTCGTATGTAGGTGACTTACCGTATTCGTACTGCCTAAGGAGAACTACCTAGGAAAACTTTGGTATGACTTATGTCAGAGAATGTTTTGCTTATGTTCTCTTCTAGGAGTTATAAGGTGTCCTATCTTATATTTAAGCATATAAGCCGTTTTGAGTTTATTTTTGTGTATGGTGTGAGGGTATGTTCTGACTTCACTGATTTGCATACGGCTCTCCAACTTTCAAAACACCACTTGCTGAAGAGACTCTCTTTTCCCCATTGTATATTCTTGCCTCCTTTGTCAAATGTTAATTGACCATAGGTGTGTGGGTTTATTTCTTAGTTCTCTATTCCATTCCATTGATCCATGTGTCTCTTTCTGTGCCAATACCATGTGGCTTTGATTACTGTAACTCTGTAGTATTGTCTGAAGTTTAGGAGGGTTATGCCTCCTGCTTTGTTCTTTTTCCTGGGGATTGTGTTGACAGTTCTGACTTTTTATGGTTCCAGATACATTTTAAGATTATTTGTTCTAGTTCTGGGGAAAATGTCATGGGTAATTTGATAGGGATCACATTAAATCTGTAGATTGCTTTGGGTAGTATAGCCATTTTAACAGTATTAATTCTTCCCATCCAAGAGCGTGGGATGTCTTTCCATTTCTTTGAATCATCTTCAGTTTCCTTTACTAACGTTTTGTAGTTCTCAGCATATAAGTCTTTCACCTCCTTGGTGAGGTTTATTCCTAAGAATTTATTTTTTTGATGCCATTTAAAAAAGGATTGCTTGTTTACAGTTCCTTTCTGATATTTCATTGTTAGTATAAAGAAATGCAACCAGGGACTTCCCTGGTGGCTCTGTGGTTGAGAATCTGCCTGCCAATACAGGGGACATGGGTTTGAGCCCTGATGCAGGAAGATCTCACATGCCGTGGAGCAACTAAACCTGTGTGCCACAACTACTTAGCCTGCACTCTAGAGCCAGAGAGCCACAACTACTGAGCCCGTGTGCCACAACTACTTAAGCCTGCGTGCCTAGAGCCCATGCTCCACAACAAGAGAAGCCACTGCAATAAGAAGCCTGTGCACCACACGAAAGACTAGTCCCCACTGGCCACAACTAGAGAAAGCCCGTGCACAGCAATGAAGACCCAATGCAGCCGAAATAAATTTAAAAAAAAGAAAGAAAAACCAAGAAATGCAACCAATTTATGTATGTTAATCTTGTATCCTGCTACTTTGCTGAATTTGTTTATCAGTTCTAGTAGTGTTTGTGTGGAATTTTTAGGGTTTCCTTTATATATATTATCATGTCATCACATATAATGACAACTTTACCTCTTCCCTTCCAATTTGGTTGGATTTTATTTCTTTTTCTTGTCTGATTGCTGTGGCTAGGACTTCCAGTACTATGTTGAAGAGAAGAGGTGAGAGTGGGCATCCTTGTCTTGTTCCAGATTTTAGTGGGAAGGCTTTCAGCTTATGAACATTGAGTATTATATTGGCTGTGGGTTTGTCATAAATAGCTTTTATTATGTTGAGATATGTTTCCTCTATACCCACTTTGGTAAGTGTTTTTATCATGAATGGATGTTGAAGTTTTTCAAATGTTTTTTCGCCATCTATTGAGATGATCGTTTGTTTTGTGTTTTTCCTTTGTTGACGGGATGTATCATGTCGATTGACTTGCATATGTTGAAACAACTTTGTGACACTGGGATGAATCAAATTTGGTCATGGTGTATGATCCTCTTCTGTGATGTCAGTTTCAGTTTTCTAATATTCAGTTGAGAATTTTTGCATCTATATTTATCAAAGATATTGGCCTGCAGTTTTCTTTTTTGGTAGTGTCTTCCTCTGTGTTTTTTGTTAAAGTCTTTATTGAATTTGTTCCAATATTGCTTCTGTTTTATGTTTTGGTTCCTTGTTTGTGAGGCATGTGGGATCTTAGCTCCAAAACCAGGGATCGAACCTGCACCCCCTGCACTGGAAGGCAAAGTCTTAACTGCTGGACCACCAGAAAAGTCCCCATCTGTTTTATTTTGTTTTTTTTAAGTAAATTTCTTTATCTATTTATTTTTGGATGCATTGGGCGTTCGTTGCTGTGCTCGGGCTCTCTCTAGTTGAGGCGAGCGGGGGCTACTCTTCACTGTGGTGTGCAGGCTGTTCATTACAGTGGCTTCTTTTGTTGCAGATCATGTGCTCTAGGTGCACAGGTTTCAGCAGTTGTGGCTATCAGGCTCAGTAGTTGTGGCTCGTGGGCTGTAGAGCGCAGGCTCAGTAGTTGTGGCACACAGGCTTAGTTGCTCCGTGGCATGTGGGATCTTTCCAGACCAGGTCTCGAACCTATGTCCCCTGCATTGGCAGACTGATTCTTAACCACTGTACCACCAGGGAAGTCGCCCCCCCCATCTGTTTTTGATATCAGCGTGATAGTGGCTTCATAGAATGTCTTTGGAAGTATTCTTTACTCTTTAGTCTTTTCAAAGAGTTTGAGAAGAATCAGTGTAAGTTCTGCTTTGTATATTTGGTAGAATTTGCCTGTGAAACCATCTGATCCTGGACTTCTGTTGGTAGGGAGTTTTTTAAAATTACAGATTCTATTTTTTTAAAATTTTATTTATTTATTTATTTATTTATTTTTGGCTGTGTTGGATCTTCGTTTCTGTGCGAGGGCCTTCTCTATTTGCAGCGAGCGGGGGCCACTCTTCATCACGGTGCATGGACCTCTCACTATCGTGACCTCTCTTGTTGCGGAGCACGGGCTCCAGACGCGCAGGCTCAGTAGTTGTGGCTCACAGACCCAGTTGCTCCGCGACATGTTGGATCTTCCCAGACCAGGGCTCGAACCCATGTCCCCTGCATTGGCAGGCAGATTCTTAACCACTGCGCCACCAGGGAAGCCCTCTGTTTTGCTTTTAGTGATCAGTATGTTCAAGTTATCTATTTCCTCTTGATTCAGTTTTGTTCAGCTGTAAAAAAACAAAATATATTTTTAAGTTATGTTAGCATCTAAATACTTACCATGTATTAGACCACAAAAGAGTGAAGAAAAAAATATTAAAATATTTTTTCGAATACAAAAAGTATTGAAATGTTTTTAAGAAATTGGTATAATAATACTAATTACAATAATGACAAATTGTTCTGAACTTAAAGACTACTTATATCTAAGATGCATATTATATGCTTATTGTTTTATTATTTTTAAAAACATGGAATGTTTTCTCCTTTCTAATGTAGTTCTTTTATTTTACCTGTATATTGTGAAGAAAATTTAGTTGCACATAATATAAAAAATTACACTTTAATAGGAGGTATTAATCCATTTACATTTACTATAGTACTGAAAATACTTCGGTTTAGAGTTCCATGTCATTGAGTGCTCTTTTTTATTTATTTATTTTTTAAAAAGATTTAATTTGGGGGGGCATAAATTATTTATTTATTTATTTATTTATTTATTTATTTTTAGCATCTTTATTGGACTATAATTGCTTTACAATGGTGTGTTAGTCTCTGCTTTATAGCAAAGTGAATCAGCTATACATATCCATATATCCCCATATCTCCTGCCTGTTGCATCTCCCTCCCACCCTCCCTATCCCACCCCTCTAAGTGGTCACAAAGCACTGAGCTGATCTCCCTGTGCTATGCAGCTGTTTCCTACTAGCTAGCTATTTTACATTTGGTAGTATGTATAAGTCCATGCCACTCTCTCACTTCGTCCCAGCTTACCCTTCCCCCTCCCCATGTCCTCAAGTCCATTCTCTATGTCTGCGTCTTTATTCCTGTCCTGTCCCTAGGTTCTTCCCAACCATTTTTTCTTCTTTTTTTTTTAGATTCCACATATATGTGTTAGCATACAGTATTTGTTTTTCTCTTTCTGACTTACTTCACTCTGTATGACAGACCCTAGGTCCATCCATCTCACTACAAATAACTCAATTTCATTTCTTTTTATGGCTGAGTAATATTCCATTTTATATTGAAGATGTGCAACATCTTTTTTACCCATTCATCAGTTGATGGACACTTAGGTTGCTTCCATGTCCTGGCTATTGCAAATAGAGCTGCAATGAACATCGTGGAACATGACTCTTTTTGAATTATGGTTTTCTCCAGATATATGCCCAGTAGTGGGATTGCTGTGTCATATGGTAGTTCTATTTTTAGTTTTTTAAAGAACGTCCATACTGTTCTCGATAGTGGCTGTATCAATTTACACTCCCACCAACGGTGCAAGAGGGTTCCCTTTTTTCCACACTTCTGCAGCATTTATTGTTTGTAGATTTTTTTGATGATGGCCATTCTTACCTGTGTGTGGTGATATCTCATTGTAATTTCGATTTGCATTTCTCTAATGATCAATGATGTTGAGCATTCTTTCATGTGTTTGTTGGCAATCTGTATATCTTCTTTGGAGAAATGTCTATTTAAGTCTTCTGCCCATTTATGGATTGGGTTGTTTGTTTTTTTGATATTGAGTTGCATGGGCTGCTTGTAAAGTTTGGAGATTAATCCTCTGTCAGTTGCTTCATTGGCAAATATTTTCTCCCATTCTGAGGGTTGCCTTTTCATCTTGTTTACATTTTCCTTTGCTGTGCAAAACCTTTTAAGTCTCCTTAGGTCTCATTTGTTTATGTTTTTTTTTTTAATTTCCATTTCTCTAGGAGGTGGGTCAAAAAGGATCTTGCTGTGATTGATGTCATAGAGTGTTCTGCCTATGTTTTCCTCTAAGAGTTTTATAGTGTCTGGCCTTACATTTAGGTCTTTAATCCATTTTGAGTTTATTTTTGTGTGTGGTGTTAGGGAGTCTTCTAATTTCATTCTTTTACCTGTAGCTGTCCAGTTTTCCCAGCACCACTTATTGAAGAGGCTGTGATTTCTCCATTGTATATTCTTGCCTCCTTTATCAAAAATAAGGTGACCATATGTGTATGGGTTTATGTCTGGGCTTTCACTCCTGTTCCATTGATCTATATTTCTGTTTTTGTGCCAGTACCATACTGTCTTGGCTAATGTAGCTTTGTAGTATTGTCTGAAGTCAGGGAGCCTGATTCCTCCAGCTCTGTTTTTCTTCTCAAGATTGCTTTGGCTGTTCAGGGTCTTTTGTGTTTCCATACAAATTGTGAAATTTTTTTGTGCTAGTTCTCTGAAAAATTCCATTGGTAGTTTGATAGGGATTGCAATGAATCTGTAGATTGCTTTGGGCAGTAGAGTCATTTTCACAATGTTGATTCTTCCAATCCAAGAACATGGTATATCTCTGTATCTGTTTGTGTCATCTTTGATTTCTTTCATCAGTGTCTTATAGTTTGTTGAGTAAACGTCTTTTGTCTCCTTAGGTAGGTTTATTCCTAGGTATTTTATTCTTTTTGTTGCAGTGGTAAATGGGAGTGTTTCCTGAATTTCTCTTTCAGATTTTTCATCTTTAATGTATAGGAATGAAAGAGATATCTGTACATTAATTTTGTATCCTGCAACCTTACCAGATTCATTGATTAACTCTAGTAGGTTTCTGGTAGCATCTTTAGGATTCTCTATATATAGTATCATGTCATCTGCAAACAGTGAGAGCTTAACTTCTTCTTTTCCGATTTGGATTCCTTTTATTTCTTTTTCTTCTCTGATTGCTGTAGCTAAAAATTCCAAAAGTGTGTGGAATAATAGTGGTGAGAGTGGGCAATCTTGTCTTGTTCCTGATCTTGGTGGAAATGGTTTCACTTTTTCACCATTGAGAACGATTCTGGCTGTGGGTTTGTCATATATGGCCTTTATTATGTTCAGGAAAGTTCCCTCTATGCCTACTTTCTGGAGGGTTTTTATCATAAATGGGTGTTTAATATTGTCGAAAGCATTTTCTGCATCTATTGAGATGACCATATGGTTTTATCCTTCAGCTTTTTAATATGGTGTATCACATTGATTTGCATGTATTGAAGACTCCTTGCATCCCTGGGATAAACCCCACTTGATCATGGTGTATGATCCTTTTAAGGTGCTGTTGGATTCTGTTTGCTAGTATTGTGCCGTGGATTTTTGCAGCTATGTTCATCAGTGATATTGGCCTGTAGTTTTCTTTCTTTGTGACATCTTTGTCTGGTTTTGGTGTCAGGGAGATGGTGGTCTCATAGAATAAGTTTGGGAGAGTTCCTCCCTCTGCTATATTTTGGAAGAGTTTGAGAAGGATAGGTGTTAACTCTTCTCTAAATGTTTGATAGAATTTGCCTGTGAAGCCATCTGGTCCTGGGCTTTTGTTTGTTGGAAGATTTTTAATCACAGTCTCAATTTCAGTGCTTGGGATTGGTTTGTTTATAGTTTCTATTTCTTCCTGGTTCAGTCTTGGAAGGTTGTGCTTTTCTAAGAATTTGTCCATTTCTTCCAGGTTGTCCATTTTATTGGCATATAGTTGCTTGCAGTAATCTCTCATGATCCTTTGTATTTCTGCCATGTCAGTTGTTCCTTCTCCTTTTTCATTTGTAATTCTATTGATTTGAGTCTTCTCCCTTTTTTTCTTGATGAGTCTGGCTAATAGTTTATCAATTTTGTTTATCTTCTCAAAGAACCAGCTTTTAGTTTTTTTGATCTTTGCTGTTGTTTCCTTCATTTCTTTTTCATTTATTTCTGATCTGATCTTTATGATTTCTTTCCTCTGCTGACTTTGGGGTTTTTTTTTCTTTCTTTCTCTAATTGCTTTAGGTGTAAGGTTAACTTGTTTATTTAAGATGTTTCTAGTTTCTTGAGGTAGGATTGTATTGCTATAAACTTCCCTCTTAGGACTGCTTTTGCTGCATCCCATAGGTTTTGGGTCTTCATGTTTCCATTGTCATTTGTTTCTAGGTATTTTTTTATTTCCTCTTTGATTTCTTCAGTGATGTCTTGGTTATTAAGTAGCGTATTGTTTAACGTCCATGTGTTTGTATTTTTTTACAGATTTTTTCCTGTAATTGATATCTAGTCTGATAGCGTTGTGGTCGGAAAAGATACTTGATACGATTTCAATTTTCTTAAATTTACCAAGGCTTGCTTTGTGACCCAAGATATGATCTATCCTGGAGAATGTTCCATGAGCACTTGAGAAAAATGTGTATTCTGTTGTTTTTGGGTGGAATGTCCTATAAATATCAATTAAGTCCATCTTGTTTAATGCATCATTTAAAGCTTGTGTTTCCTTATTTATTTTCATTTTGGATGATCTGTTCATTGGTGAAAGAGGGGTGCTAAAGTCCCCTACTATGATTGTGTTACTGTCAATGTCCCCTTTTATGGCTGTTAGCATTTGCCTTATGTATTGAGGTGCTCCTATGTTGGGTGCATAAATATGTACAATTGTTATATCTTCTTCTTGGATTGATCCCTTGATCATTATGTAGTGTCCTTCTTTATCTCCTGTAATAGTCTTTATTTTAAAGTCTTTTTTGTCTGATATGAGAATTGCTACTCTAGCTTTCTTTTGATTTCCATTTGCATGGAATATCTTATTCCATCCCCTCACTTTCCGTCTGTATGTGTCCCTAGGTCTGAAGTGGGTCTCTTGTAGACCACATATATACCGGTCGTGTTCTCGGAGCCATTCAGCCAGTCTATGTCTTTGGTTGGAGCATTTAATTCATTTACATTTAAGGTAATTATTGATATGTATGTTCTTATTACCATTTTCTTAATTGTTTTGGGTTTGTTATTGTAGGTCTTTTCCTTCTCTTGTGTTTCCTGCCTAGAGAAGTTCCTTTAGCATTTGTTGTAAAGCAGGTTTGGTGGTGCTGAATTCTCTTAGCTTTTGCTTGTCTGTAAAGGTTTTAATTTCTCTGTCGAATCTGAACGAGATCCTTGGTGGGTCGAGTAATCTTGGTTGTAGCTCTTCCCCTTTCATCACTTTAAATGTGTCCTGCCAGTCCCTTCTGGCTTGCAGAGTTTCTGCTGAAAGATCAGCTGTTAACCTTATGGGGATTCCCTTGTATGTTATTTGTTGTTTTTTCCCTTGCTGCTTTTAATAATTTTTCTTTGTATTTAATTTTTGATAGTTTGATTAATATATGTTTTGGAATGTTTCTCCTTGGGTTTATCTTGTATGGGACTCTCTGCACTTCCTGGTCTTGATTAATGATTTCCTTTCCCATATTAGGGAAGTTTTCAACTATAATCTCTTTAAATATTTTCTCAGTGTCTTTCTTTTTCTCTTTTACTTCTTGGACCCCTATATTCGAATGTTGGTGCATTTAATGTTGTCCCAGAGGTGTCTCAGATTGTCCTCAATTCTTTTCATTCTTTTTTCTTTTTTCTGCTCTGCAGTAGTTATTTCCACTATTTTATCTTCCAGGTCATTTATCCATTCTTCTGCCTCAGTTATTCTACTATTGTTTCCTTCTAGAGAATTTTTAATTCCATTTATTGTGCTGTTCATCATTGTTTGTTTGCTCTTTAGTTCTTCTAGGTCCTTGTTAAACGTTTCTTGTCTATTCTCCATTCCAGTTCCAAGATTTGGGATCATCTTTATTATCATTACTCTGAATTCTTTTTCAGGTAGACTGCCTATTTCCTCCACATTTGTTTGATCTGGTGGGTTTTTACCTTGCTCCTTCATCTGCTGTGTGTTTCTGTGTTTTCTCATTTGGCTTTGGGGACTGTGTTTGGGGTCTCCTTTTCGGAGGCTGCAGATTCATAGTTCCCGTTGTTTTTGGTATCTGCCCCCAGTGGCTAAGATTGGTTCAGTGGGTTGTTTAGGCTTTCTGATGGAGGGGACTGGTGCCTGTGTTCTGGTGGGTGTGTCTGGATCTTGTCTTTCTGGTGGACAGGTCAGCATCCGGTGGTGTGTTTTGGGGTGTCTGTGACCTTATTATGATTTTAGGCAGCCTCTCTGCTAATGGGTGGGCCTGCATTCCTGTCTTGCTAGTTGTTTGGCATGGGACGTCCAGCACTGGATCTTGCTGGTCTCTGAGTGGAGCTGGGTCTTAGCATTGAGAAGGGTACCTCTGGGAGAGCTTTTGCCGTTTGATATTACAAGGTGCCGGAGGTCTCTGGTAGACCAATATCCTGAATTCGGCTCTCCCGCCTCAGAGGCACAGGCTTGACACCCGGCTGGAGTACCAAGACCCTGTCAGCCACATGGCTGGGGGTGAGAGCAAGAGGTAACTTTGGTACATCTCAAAGACCACCAATGAGAATCACTGACCATTTTCTCTCCAGAAGTGAAGAAAACAAAATTCAGACTTCGGCTTGTCAGCCACTTTGGTAGCCAACCTCCAAGATGGCCCTAATTATCCCCTAATTATCTCCCAGTCTTCATGTACCTGTGTGGCTCCTCACACTTGAAAAGGGTTGACTGTTTAACTAATAAGAAATTGCAGAAATGACAAAGTGCAGCTTCCAAAGTTATAAAAGACATTGCAGCTTCTGCTTTGGTTTCTGCTAGATCACTCATCCTGGGGTAAGCCAGCTGCCATGTCATGAGGACACTCAAGCAGCCCTAAGGAGAGATCCATGTGGCAAGGAACTGAGGCCTCTTACCTACAGCCACGTGAGTGAGTCATCTCAGAAGTCAAAAGATTTAATTTTATTTATTTTTGGTTGCGTTGGGTCTTCGTTGCTGCACAGGGTTTCTCTAGTTGTGTCAAGCAGGGGTTACTCATCGTTGTGGTGCGTGGGTTTCTCCTTGTGGTGGTTTCTCTTGTTGTGGAGTATGGGCACTAGGTGCATGGGCTCCAGTAGTTGTGTCATGCAGGCTCAATAGTTGTTGCTTGCAGGCTCTAGAGCACAGGCTCAGTAGTTGTGGCACACAGGCTTAGTTGCTCTGTGGCATGTGGGATCTTCCCAGACCAGGGATTGAACCACTGTTCCCTGCATTGGCAGGCAAATTCTTACCCACTGTGCCACCAGGGAAGTCCAGTGTGCTCTTTTTTAAACCTAGTCTGTTTTCATTATTTTCTATCTTAACGATTCTTTTTATTAAAGAAAAAAAAATAACACTCCTTTCTACCCCTCCTCTTTGAGGATTATATATGAAGAAGTATGTCTTATTCATTAACCTCAAAGTTTCACCTTACATTTAAGAAGTAATCACAATGTCAAGTATTTAATACCTTTCACTTCCACCTTGAAAAGCATGGATATTAAAGTGCTAATATAATTACCTTCCCTAGTCTATCTTTTTTACTTTTTGTTATGTATAAAAAACAACTAAAAACATGCATGGTTTGTAAGGAAATGACAAATTTCAGAAAATTCAGCATCTGAATACACTCTCTACATAGCTTCTAGATAAAGACACAGAAAATTGCCAGATACTCAGAGGTCCCCTGGTCCCATTCTAGTGACTCCCCTTAAGGTTTAATATTGTTCTGGTATCTAACAAAAAGATAACTTTACCTGTATTTTGTATTTTATATAAATGTTATGGCACAGTAAAATCACTTTTGGATTGGGCTTTTTTATTTTATGTTGTTTGTGAATATGCCTATATGGTTGCCTGTTGTTGTGATCATGCATTGCCACTGATGCATAGGATTCCATAGTGTAAATATTTAACTATTAATTAATTTATTCCAATGTGTATTACAATATGAGTGATTTTCAGTTTGTGTCTATTGAGAACAGCACTGGTATATAAATTCTAGAACTTGAGCTTTGGCAGTGTGTGTGTAAATTATTGTTCAGTATACATGTAGTAGTAAAATTTTCGAGTCATAGCTTTCTTGTGTTTATCTTTTTAGATATTTCTAAATATTTTCAAAACATTTGTATGATTTTTCATCCTCAGCAGCAATGAATGAGATTCAAGGATTATACACATTCTTGTCAAACTTGATAATACTTGTCATTTTCATTTGAACTTTCTGGTTGGTGAGTGATAATTCCAGGTATCACGTTTTTGCATTTAATTGACTACTAAGAAGCCAAGCATCTTTTGATATGTTTACTTAACATTCTGTACTCTCTTTTTTGAAATATCTTTTGGTATATTTTCCCCATTTTGCTATTCCATTATCTTCTTATTGAAGACTTCTTTTTTTTAACATCTGAAGACTTTTTATTTAAGAGTTTTTAATATATGCTTGATATGAGTTCTTCTCTCTTTGTGTCTCTCCTTCTCTTTCTTTAGATGAGTGTCAGTTTTTAATGTTAATAACATCTAATTTGTTATTTTCTTCTTTATTTATTTATTTAGTCTTATTTCTATTTATTTATGTAGTCTTCTTATCTGTAGCAGAACACATTATTTATTCTAAACCACAAATATGTTTTCGTTTCTTTAATAAATCTAATTATTAAGCTTTAAAATTAAGTTAACTTTCTAAACTAAATATGTTGTATCATAGTGAGTATTAATTTTTCTATGACAGCTGAAATGTTACATTTATTCAGAAAATGTTGTATTCAGTTTTCTTTTCATTTGCTCCTACTTCTCATTGATTCACAGTGGTAAACATCACTTCATCCATGGATCTGACTTTTCTCTGATTTCTCATGGTCATTCTCACTAATTCGTCTTGCCTCCTGAAATATTTAGCAATCCCATTATTCCACAGAAGCAAAAACCTTCCTTGGGCCTTTTTCCTCAGAAGATTGATTATTCCCACATTTTAAATGGGAGATTGCAATAAGTTAGGAGAAAATGCCACAAGGGTCTCTCATTTTTTTTTCACATCTTGTATCAGCCTCTGCTTGCACTCTCTGTTCAAAGATTTTTGTACAACACATTGATGGAAGATGCCAGTTGTTTCTCTCCTTGGGGAAAAGACAGATTAATTACCTGACAAATAAAATAAAGAGAGTGTCTTGCTCTGTTCAAATGCTGGACAGGATTGCTTGCATCCTAATTTAAATGTTTCAGGTGACTGAAGCTTAAGATTCCTAAGCTTTAATCCATACTTGCACAGCACCCAACAGGAGTGCTTTACATAACCCCATGAGACACTTGTGTGCAAGTGGAACAGATAAAAATATAAAACTATTGCTGTCTTTTTGTGCCATAAAAATGATTTTTTGTCTCATTTAAAATATTTTTTTCTAAAATCCAAAAACGTGTCAGGCTAAAATATTGTTATTTCAAATATGGTAAAATCGAAGACCCTTCAAATTTCTTTCCAGTTTTGTTGATGATGGAATGTTGTCAGAGATATGACTTCATTAAACACAATAGGTAAGATTCCTTCATAGGCCTGATTGGGGAATATGAAAATAATCCCCAGAAAAATCTGGACATTTTCTAGTTCTCAAATATTGGTTAAGATGGTAGAAAGGGCCCTTCATTGTCCTATATGTTAATGCAGATCAATTGTGAGAGGTGGGAATAAAACAAGCAGCCTAAATATCCTTTATGTTTGTTGTACTACTAGTAGAAAGAGGAAGGGTCAACATGTCACCATGGTTGATATAGCAAATAAGCTGCTTGAAACTACACAGAAATGTATCTGCTTGTGTTTTCTGTGCAGTTACCCTCTCTTTTGGTGTGCCCTGATACCTCCCTCAACTTATGTACCAACTCCAGCAGCATTAAGCAGAAATCCAAAGAAATCTATTCTTTGGAATTATGAGGAAGGGAAGAGTCGAAAATTTTATAGCATACTCTGTACAAGGATACACGTCACCATTCTTATCTATGTCATGCCATTCATGGAGGGTCAGTAGGTTCAGGGGATTCTGGAAGCACCAAGTTCTGTGGGGTTAATCACAGCTGCGTTCATGGGCAGTAAAAGAGAAGGGCCTTATCTTGGTCACTTTCTCAATGCTAGTAGCTACAAAAAGAAGAGGACAGCAGACATCTTAGGGAGAAGAGCCAACATTAAATGAAATGTCCTAATTACTCTAGGCAACTTCTCATGATGGACTCACATAGCTCCTCAAATCCCTACATACTTGCACAAGGGATAGTGTAATATTACTGGAGTGTCTGACTGCAGATTAACATTATTTTTGTTGAAAAAAATAAAAATAGGTTCAAGTGATAGGGTCTGAAAAGGGTTCACAGTGCGAGGGAAGCTATTGTAACAATGTGGACAGAACTCTTTGGATGGATTCATCATGTTTTGTTTTGTTTTTTTGCTGCTTCAGAATCTGTAGTAGAGATTGGTGTGTTCCATGATGCATTCCCGTTTCTTATAAGTTTTACATGGAATACCCCATTAGGAAGAAGTGCACGTAAGGAAGATTAGTGAATCAAACTCCTCTGCCCTCTGTCAGCAGTGGGTGCAAAGGGATTTAGACCAAGTGCTTTCATCCTTTTATGTGCAAAGTTTTCACTATATGAATGATGTTTTGTTTGTTTGCAGGTCAGGAGCCTTGGTCTCAATATCCCTGTTTAAAGTGTTATCACGTGTCTGCCAGAAAGAATTGCTGATGATACTGGAAAAAATTGAGAGTTATCCTTAACAATTAAGGGTTTTGTAACAACATGGATGGACCTAGAGATTGTTATACTGAGTGAAGCAACTCAGACACACAAAGACAGATATCATATGATACTGCTTATATGAGGAATCTAAAAAAAAAAAGGTACAAATGAACTTATTTACACAACAGAAATAGAGTCATGGATATAGAAAACAAACTTATGGTTACCAGGGGATAAGTGGGGAAGGGATAAATTGGGAGATTGGGACTGACATATACACACTACTATATATAAAATAGATAAGTATTGATAAAGACCTGCTTTATAGCACAGGGAACTCTACTCAATGGTCTGTACTGGCATATACAGAAAAAGAATCTTAAAAAAAAACAAGGGTTTGGGGATTATATAATAAATATAAATGTACAAACCTTTAACATGAAAGGAAAAGTCAGTTAACTCTGTGGTCCCTGTTATGGTGTAAACAATTTGTACCTCTAATTTTAAAATTTTGAAACCTAGCTCCCATGTTGATGGTATTAGGAGGAGGAGTTTTTGGGAGGTGATTAGGTCATGAGGCCAGAGACCTCAAACATGGGCTTAGTGACCTAATAAATGTAGCACACAGAATATCTTATGCCCATTCCATGATTTCATTGCCGAGCGAGAAGACCCATATTATGAACCAGAAATTGGTCGCTCGCCACACACTAAGTCAGCTGGCAACTTGTTCTTTTTTTAAAAAATTAATTAGAAAATTAATTAATTAATTTTTGGGCTGTGTTGGGTCTTTGTTGCAGTGTGCGGGCTTCTCATTGGGTGGCTTCTCTTGTTGCGGAGCACAGGCTCTAGGCGTACGGGTTTCAGTGGTTGTGGCTCACGGGCTCAGTAGTTGTGGCCTGTGGGCTCTAGAGCACAGGCTCAGTATTTGTGGTGCGTGGGCTTAGTTGTTCCATGGCATGTGGGATCTCCCCGGACCATGGCTCGAACTCTTGTCCCCTTTATTGGTAGGCAGATTCTTAACCACTGCACCACCAGGGAAGCCCCTGGTAATTTGTTCTTGAACTTTTCAGCCTCAGCAATTATGAGAAAACAAAAATATTCTGTTGTTTATAAAATACCAAGTCTCTCATATTTTGTTTTAGCAGTCAAAGAGCTGGCTGAGGAGAAATATCTGTGAGCTTGAAGAAACATCAAGAGAAACCTTTAAATCTCAAAAGAAAAGAGAAAATGGGCAGGAAAGAAATCAACAGAACAGAGTAATCAATAATTGTGGAACAATGAAAAATGCTGCGACCTATACATAATGGGTATAGCAGGAGGAGAATAAAGATAACAAAGAACAGAAAATATTTTCTAAAAATGACTGAGAATCTCCCCAAATGAATGTCTGACACTAAATCCACAACATCCAAACTTAGAGGAACATCCGAATAGTAAAGAAAACTGACCAATATCTCTCAGGAACATCAGTGCAAAAATCCTCAACAAAATATTACCAAATCGAATCCAACAATATTTTGAGAGAATTTTATATCATGAATGAGAGGGAATAATCCCAGGTATGCAAGCCTGGTTCAACATTCTAAAATCAAATAATTATAGCCATCATATCAACACCCTAAAGACAATCATTAGCATATCAATAGATTCAGAAGCCCTTTGAAAAAATCTAACACCCATTCTTCATAAAAACTCTCAGTTAAAGAAATAGACTGGAGCTTTCTCAAGTTGATAACAAAGATTTACAGGAAACTTTTATCTTACATCATGATTAATGGTCAAAAACATGAAGCTTTTCCACTAAGTTCAGGTAAAAGCAAGGATGTCCTCTTTCATGGCTCCTTTTCCATATTTTACTTCAAGTCCTTGCTAATGCAATAAGGCACAAAAATAAATAAAACAAATACAGATTGGGTAGAAAAAAATGAAAGCAACCTAAATAAAATGTGGACCAATATACTTTATGGACACCTCACCAAAGAAAATAGACACTATGCATATAAGTATACAGAAGAATAATCCAGATTACATGCTGCCATGAAAAAGCAAATTAAAAATACAATTACATACCACCATGTAACACTTAGAATGGCTAAAATGTGAACAATGACAAGAACAAATTCTGTAGGAGATGTGGAACAATAGGAAATGTCATTTGTTATTGGTGGAAATGAAAAATAATACAGCTACTTTGGTAGTCTGATTCACACTTGCTATAATATTGAACATTCCCTTACTGTACAATCCGGCAAGTGTTCTCATGGATATTTACTGAAAGTAGTTTAAAACATACTTCCAGAGGAAAACCTGCATATGGATATTTATAGCACCTAATTCAATATTGCCAAAATGTGAATGAAACTAAGGTGTCCTCCAGTAGGTGAATGAAATGATATAGTATTAATATATTCTGGGAATGGGATAATATTGAGCACTAAAAAAGTAAACTATCAAGCCATAAAAATAGATGGGGATTCTTATTTTCTTTTGAAATATAGGTGATTTTCTTTATCTTGTAATTTAAATTTTATTGGAGTATAGTTGATTTACAATGTTGTGTTCATTTCAGCTGCACAGCAAGTGATTCAGTTACACATATGCATATATTCATTCTTTTTCAGATTCTTTTCTGATAAAGGTATTCTCAGAATATTGAGTAGAGTTCCCTGTGCTATACAGTAGGTCCTTGTTGCTTATCTATGTTATATATAGTAGTATTCGTATGTTTACCCCAAGTTCCTGATTTATCCCTACCCCCCACCTTTCCCCTTTGGTAACCATAAGTTTGTTTTCCAAGTCTGTGAGTCTGCCTCTGTTTTGCAAGTTAGTTCATTTGTATCAATTTCTAGGTTCCACCTAGAAGTGATATCATACAATATTTGTCTTACTCTGTCTGACTTACTTCACTTAGTACAATCATCTCTAGGTCCATCCAAGTGACTGCAATTGGCATTATTTTCTTCTATTTTATGGCTGAGTCATATTCCATTGTATATATGTATCACATATTCTTTACCTATATTCATATGTTGATGGACATTTTGGTTGCTTCCATGTCTTCGCTATTGTAAAGAGTGTTGCAGTGAACATTGGGGAAGATGTGTCTTTTCGATTTATGCTTTCCTCCAGATATGCGCACAGGAGTGAACTTGCTGGATCATCTGGTAGCTCTATTTTATTTTATTTCATTTCATTTCATTTCAATTTCAATTTTTTTGGAGAAGAGTTGATTTACAATGTTGTGTTACTTTCTGCTGTGCAGCACAGTGAAGCAGTTATACATATATCCAATCCTTTTTGGATTCCTTTCCCATACAGGTCATTACAGAGTATTGAGTAGAGTTCCCTGTGCTATACAGTAAGCCCTTATTTGTTTTCTCTTTTATATATAGTGGTGTGTATATGTCAATCCCAATTTCCAGTTTATCCCTGCCGCCTCCCCTCACTCTGGTAACCTCCATTCTGTGCTCCATAGTGGCTATTACCAATTGACATTGCCACTGATAGCGTAGTATTGGTGGCACAGTGGTTAAGAATCTGCCTGCCATTTCAGGGGTCACAGGTTCGAGCCCTGGCCCGGGAAGACCTCACATGTCACAGAACAAGTAAGCCCGTGCACCACAACTACTGAGTCTGCACTCTAGAGCCCACGAGCCACAACTACTGAAGCCTGTGTGCCTAGAGCCTGTGCTCCACAAGAGAAGCCACCGAAAAGAGAAGGCTTTGTACCACAACGATGAGTAGCCCCCGCTTGCTGCAGCTAGAGAAAAGCCACATGCAGCAATGAAGACCCAATGCAGATTAAAAAAAATAATAATAAGTAGTAGGTTTCTCTTTTTCCCACACCATCTGAAGCATTTCGTGTTTGTAGACATTGTGATGATGGCTATTCTGAGTGGTTCCAGGTGATACTTCTTTGTACATCTGATTTGCATTTGTCTAACATAAAGCAATGGTGAGCATCTTCATATGTGCTTTTCTTTTTGAACAGTGTGAGTAAAATTTACCCCTTGAAAAAGGGTTATTGAAAGGTTGCCTTGTTTTGAAGTCTATTTCGATTACCTACCCTAAGACATTTTTTGAGGGCTGTTGTCATTTACAGCTCCCCAGGCATTTTGAATATGAAGTGCCTATAAGGTCCAGTTTTTAGAGTTGTTGTTATGGGAAACAGAAGGCGGCAGGATTTCTACTGTCCCTGTCTGGTTGCTGACACAACCTTAGATGTAGGGAAAGTCCTATTCCTGGGTTTTAAATTAGAGTGGAATGTGCCTGACCAAACATGTAAGGGCTTCTGTCCCATTCCTTCTTCCCCCTTACCCTTCATCCCCCGAACAAATACAAACCCCTGCAAAATCACCTGTTGAGGGTGCTGTCTTGCAGAGTGGGATGACCCTAACGAAGAAGTCTGGAGGTCGGAACCCAAACACCAGGATATGTTGAGACCAGGTGATTTTCCAAGTGTCATCCAGCCCAGAGAGTCCACCATCCTTTGGGTGTCAGAGGGTTGATTTAGTAGTATGAGGGCACACTTAGATCTGGAGATTGTGATCCCATGCAGAGGGGACCAGGTACTACATGTTCAAGGGGGGTGAATTAGCTGGCATATCCTCCCGAGGTCCTCAGGCCCACAACAGTCCAGTCTTGGGACCAAATTGGGTCTGTGTCCAGGGATGTGACACTAGCACGTTCACCGCGACTAAACGAATTTAGTGATCATTTTTCATTTCTGTAATTTAATTTTAAATTTATAATGGAGTATAGTTGATTTACCATATTGTGTTCATTTTTGACATACACCAACATGATGCATTTATACAGAGATGACTATATATTCTTTTTAGAATTATTTTCCCATTGAGGTTACTAAAGGGTGTTGAGAAGAGTTCCAAGTGCTCTACAGCGGGTCCATGTTGATTACAAGTTTTCTCTCTGTAAATATGTATATACTAACTCCAACCTCATGATTTATGCCTCCAACACACCTTTCCAGTTTGGTAACCATAAGTTTGTGTTCTAAGTCTGGGACTCTGTTTCTGTGTTGTAAGATAGTACCTTTCTATCAATTTTTAGATTCCCCTGATAAGTAATATCATATGATATTTTTCATTGTCTGATTTATGACACTTAGTATGAATGTATCTAGGTCCTTCCGAGTGGCTGCAAATGGCCTTATTTCATTCATTTCATGGCTGAGTAATATTCCATTGTACATATCTACCATAATTTCTTTATCCATTCTTCCTTCCAAGGACTTTTAGGTAGCTTCCAAGTAGAGGCTCTTGTAAACAGGGCTGCATAAATTTTGGAATGCCTGGGTCCTGTCAATTTACGTTTTTTCCAAGATACAGGCCCAGGAGTGGTATCGCCATATGCTCTGAAGCTCTGGTTTTTAGATTTTTAAGGAATCACCACCCACTTCTCCAGAGTGGCTGTTAGCAATTTACATTCCCACCATCAGCTTGTCAGGGTTCCCTTTTCTGCACACCCTGTCCTGCATTTCAGGTTTTACACTTTGTGAGGTTGGCCATTCTGACTGGTGCGAAGTGATATCTCTTTGTAGTATTAATTTACATTGTCCACCTGTTCTGTTGGTCAAAAATGGAGTAAGAGTTTTTCCTGAATATATTAAGGAATAACGCATACGGCCTTTTTGGCAAACTGCATCATTGGCGATGTTCAGCAGCTTTGCATGTGCTTTAATGGCGAGTGCAAACTACCTCTTGAAATTCCTTTCCTGCAATTCTGCCTTGCTTACAAGGCCTTTAGGAATACTTGGCTGAAGAAATGGCTCCATTAGAGGTGTCAATTACAACCCTGCATGTTTGTGAATTGCAGTGCCCCTGAGCACCGGTTTTCAACTTGTTGTTTAGGGAAGCAGACACAAAGGGGCTGGATTTCTACAGACCCATTCCGGTTACTGGGGCACCTGAAGGCTAGGGAAATTCTTCTTCCAGATTAGGAAACTAGAGTGGCATATGCCTGTCCAAACATCTAAGGCTCGTGTCTCATTCCATCCCCCCATTCCCCTTCTTCACCGGAAAATTCCAAGCCGTGAAAAACTGGCTGTTGAGTGTGCTGCTTTCCCAAAGTGGGGAGACTCTAAGGAAAGGAGCTGGGGAACCCGAATACCAGGAGAAGTGGAGATGGGGTGACTTTTCCAAACTCTTCCCGATCAGACGGTGTACCATCCTCTGGATGTCCCATGAATGTTTTAGCTGTAGGAAGGGTCCCCTGCATCTGGAGATATGGGACCCATGGAATGGGGGCCAGGCAGTATTACTCTAAAAGTGTTGCATTTGCTGTCCCATCCTCACGAAGCCTCTTAGACCAACGAGTGTAGAGCCTTAGGTCCCATCCAGCTCTGTGTCTAGATGTGGTCAGTCCAGGTTGCATCACAGCCCTTGAACAAATTTTGTAAGAATTTCTCTCTCTCTCACTGTCTTTTTTTTTGTTCTTGTTATTTAATTTTATAATGGGGTATAGCTGATTTTCAATACTGTGTTTCTTCCTACTCTGCATCTATCCACTTGATTCACTTAAAGAGAGACATCAATAAATTGTTTTACAGATTCTTACCAGTCTTATATATCCTTTTCCGGTGACAACAGTGTGCTGAGTCCAGCTCGTTGAGCTATACAGTAGGTCCTGTCGAATACCTATTTTGTTTATGGAACTGTATCTATGCTAATTTCAACCTCCTGGTTTATGCATCACCCCACCCCACCTTTCTTCTTTAGCAGCCATAAGTGTGTTTTCTAAATGTGTGACTGTTTCTGTTTTGTAATTGAGTTCATGTGTAGCCATTTTTAGACACTATCTATAAGTGATACCTTATGGTAAGTCTCCTTTTATGTCTGACTTAGGTCACTTAGAATGATCATACCTCAGTCTCCACGAGTTGCTGCAATTGGCCTTATTTCATTGATTTAATTGCAGAGTAATGTTCCATTGTACAGAAGTACCACATCTTCGTTATCCATTTATTGCTTCCAAGGACATGTAAGTTGTACCCAAATCGAGGCATTTCTAAACAGAGCAGCACTAAACGTATGGGGTGCCTGTGTCCTGTCGATTTTTGGTTTTCCCAAGATATGCGGCAAAGAGTGGAAGAGATGTATGCTCTGTAGCTCTGTATTTTAGACGTTTTAGGGAACACCATAGACTTCTCCAGAGTGGCCGTTGGCTATTTACATCCCCGTCATCAGTGAAACAAAGCTCCCTCTTCTCCATGGCCTGTCCAGCATTTTTGCTGTCTACACTTTTCCAGGATGGCCTTTTGATGAATGCGAAGTGATACTTCTTTGTAGTATGGATTTGCATTGCCCGCTTGTTTGATTGGCCAAAAAGGGCGTATGCGTTTTTTTCTGAATATATTTATTTTTATAATGGGGTTTAGCTGATTTTCACTGCTGTGTTTATGCCACTTTACACCCACTTGATTCATTTACAGAGAGAAGTCAATACATAGGTTTTAAGATTCTTACTAGTCAGATATATTCTTGTGCGATGAATAGGGGGAGTTGAGTCCAGTTCACTGAGCAAGGAGTAGGTCTTGTCTATTACACATTTGGTTTATGGAACGGTATCTGTGCTAATTTCAAACCCTTGTTTTATGCATCACCCCACCTCACCTTTCCCGTTAAGCAGCCATAGTGTGTTTTCTAAATGTGTGACTCTCTTCTGTTTTGTAATACAGTTAATGTGTAGCGATTTTTACATGCCCTCTATAAGTGATATCTTATGATGTGTCTTTTTCTGTGTGACTTATTTCACTTAGAATCATCGTACTTAAATCCACTCATCATGCTGCTACTAGCCTTATGACATTGATTTCATGGCTGAGTGATATTCCATTGTACATAAGTAGCACAACTTGTTTATTACATTTTTCTCTTTCCTGGGATATTTAAGGTGTACCGAAGTGGAGGTTCTTGTAAACAAAGCAGCCCTAAACTTTGGGGTGCCTGTGTCTTGTTGATATTTAGCTTTCCCTATTTATACGCCCATGAGTGGAAGTGCCCTATGCTCTCTAGCTGTGTTTTTTAGATGTTTTGGGAAACACCATACACTTCTCCAGAGTGGCCGTTGGCAATTAACATCCCGCCCATCAGCGTAACAAGGCTCCCATTTCTCCCTGGCCTGTCCTGCATTTCTCGTTTTTACACTTTTTTAGGATGGCCATTTTGACCGCTGGGAAGTGAGACTTCTTTGTAGCGCTGATTTGCATTTCCTGCTTGCTTGGTTGGCCCAAAAGCACGTATGCGTTTTTTTCTGAATATATTCGGGAAAAAACGCATACGCCCTTTTTGGCTAAGGGCATCATTGTCAACGTTTTGCCGCTTTTCATGTGCTTTTAAAGCGATTCGAATCTACCTCCTGAAATCTGTTTCCTGCAATTCTGCCTTACTTTCAAATCCTCTTCGTTGCCTTCCTTCAATATATTTTTGGATGATAGTTATCATTTATAACTCTGCAGGTTTGTGAATTACAGTGCCCCTGAGCTCCATTTTTCAACTCGCTTTTTTGGGAGCTGGCTGCAAAACCACAGGATTGCTTCAGGCCCTATTCTTGTTCTGGGGGCAGACTGAGCCTGTGGTTAATTCTTCTTCCTGATGGCAAATTAGAGTGACCTGTGCCTGTCCGAAGAGCTAGAGCTAGTCTCTCATTGGTTGTCCCTCTTCCCATTCATCCTCAGGACAAATTGCAAACTGTACGAAAGAGGAGGTTAAAGGTGCTGATTCTCCAAGTGGGGAGATTGTTAGGAAAGCGGCTGGAATGGCGAACCCGAGCACCAGGAGATGAGAAATGAGGTGCGTTTTAGAAACCTTTCCCGATCACACGGTGTCCCATCCTCTGGGTTTCCCATGCATGTTTTCGCTGTAGAAAGATTCCCTTGAACCTGGAGATTTGGGACCCATGGAATGGGTCCCACGCAGTATTACTTTAAAGGGTCTGCATTTGCTCACCCAACCTCACCAAACCTCGCAGCCCCAAGAGTGTCCAGCCTTATGTCTCATTCAGTTGAGGGTCTAGATATGGTCAATCCAGGTTGCATCACAGTCCCTGAAAGAATTTTGTAAGAATTTCTCTGACTTTCACTGTCTTTGTATTTTTTTTGTAATTTATTTTTATAATGGGGATTAGCTGATTTTCACTGCTGTGTTTATGGCACTTTACACCCACTTGATTCACTTACAGAGAGATATCAATACATAAGGTTTCAGATGCTTACTAGTCAGATATATACTTGTGCAGTGAATAGGGGGTGTTGAGTCCAGTTCACTGAGCAAGGAGTAGGTCTTGTCTATTACGTATTGGGTTTATGGAACGGTATCTGAGCTAATTTCAAACCCTTGTTTTATGCATCACCCCACCTACCTTTCCCGTTAAGCAGCCATAGTATGTTTTCTAAATGTGTGATTCTGTTCTGTTTTGTGATTCAGTCCATGAGTAGCGATTTTTACATTCCCTCTATAAGTGATATCTTATGATAATTGTCTTTTTCTGTGTGACTTATTTCACTTAGACTCATCGTACCTAAATCCACTGATCATGCTGCTGCTAGCCTTATGACATTGATTTCATGGCTGAGTGACATTCCATTGTACATAAGTACCACAACTTCTTTATCCATTTTTCTCTTTCCTGGGATATTTAAAGTGTACCGAAGTGGAGGTTCTTGTAAACAGAGCAGCCGTAAACATTGTGGTGCCTGTGTCTTGTTGATTTTTAGCTTTCCCTATTTATACGCCCATGAGTGGAAGTGCCCTATGCTCTCTAGCTGTGTTTTTCAGATGTTTTGGGAAACACCATACACTTCTCCAGAGTGGCCGTTGGCAATTTACATCCCGCCCATCAGCGTAACAAGGCTCCCATTTCGCCCTGGCCTGTCCTGCACTTCTGGGTTTTACACTTTTTTAGGATGGCCCTTTTGACCGCTGGGAAGTGAGACTTCTTTGTAGTGCTGATTTCCATTTCCCGCTTGCTTGGTTGGCCAAAAAGGGCGTATGCGTTTTTTCCTGAATATATTCAGGAAAAAACGCATACGCCCTTTTTGGCCAAGTGCATCATTGTGAACGTTTTGCCGCTTTTCAGGTGCTTTAAAGGCGATTCGAATCTACCTCCTGAAATCTGTTTCCTGCAATTCTGCCTTACTTTCAAATCCTCTTCGTTTCCTTCCCTCAATATATTTTTGGACGATAGTTATCATTTATAACTCTGCAGGTTTGTGAATTGCAGTGCCCCTGAGCTCCATTATTCAACTCGCTTTTGGCGAACTGGCTGCAAAAACGGAGGATTGCTTCAGGCCCTATTTTGGTTCCGTGGAGCAGGCTGAGCCTGTGGTTAATTCTTCTTCCTGATGGGAAATTAGAATGACAAGTGCCTGTCCGAAGAGCTAGAGCTAGTCTCTCATTGGTTGCCCCTCTTCCCATTCATCCTCAGGACAAATTGCAACCTGTACGAAACAGGAGCTTAAAGGTGCTGATTCTCCAACTGGGGAGATTGTTAGGAAAGCAGCTGGAATGGCGAACCCGAGCACCAGGAGATAAGAAATGAGGTGCTTTTGAGAAAGCTTTCCCGATCACATGGTGTACCATTCTCTGGGTTTCCTATGCATGTTTTCGATGTAGGAAGATTCCCTTGAACCCGGAGATTTGGGACGCATGGAATGGGTACCACGCAGTATTACTTTAAAGGGTCTGCATTTGCTCACCCAACCTCACCAAACCTCGCAGCCCCAAGAGTGTCCAGCCTTATGTCTCATTCAGCTGTGAACCTCGATATGGTCAATCCAGTTTGCATCACAGCCCCTGAAAGAATTTTGTAAGAATTTCTCTCTCTTTCACTGTCTTTGTTTCTTTCTTTGTAATTTATTTTTATAATGGGGATTAGCTGATTTTCACTGCTATGTTTATGGCACTTTACACCCACTGGATTCACTTACAGAGAGATATCAATATATAGGTTTTCAGATGCTTACTAGTCAGATATATTCTTGTGTGGTGAATATGGGGTGGTGAGTCCAGTTCACTGAGCAAGGAGTAGGTCTTGTCTATTACACATTTGGTTTATGGAACGGTATCTGTGCTAATCTCAAACCCTTGTTTTATGCATCACCCCACCTCACCTTTCCCGTTAAGCAGCCATAGTGTGTTTTCTAATTGTGTGACTCTGTTCTGTTTTGTAACTCAGTTCATGAGTAGCGATTTTTACATTCCCTCTATAAGTGATATCTTATGATAAGTGTCTTTTTCTGTGTGACTTATTTCACTTAGAATCATCGTACCTAAATCCACTGATCATGCTGCTGCTAGCCTTATGACATTGATTTCATGGCTGAGTGATATTCCATTGTACATAAGTACCTCAACTTCTTTATCCATTTTTCTCTTTCCTGGGATATTTAAGTTGTACCGAAGTGGAGGTTCTTGTAAACAGAGCAGCCGTAAACATTGTGGTGCCTGTGTCTTGTTGATTTTTAGCTTTCCCTATTTATACGCCCATGAGTGGAAGTGCCCTATGCTCTCTAGCTGTGTTTTGTAGATGTTTTGGGAAACACCATACACTTCTCCAGAGTGACCGTTGGCAATTTACATCCCGCCCATCAGCGTAACAAGGCTCCTATTTCTCCCTCGCCTGTCCTGCATTTCTCGTTTTTACACTTTTTTAGGATGGCCCTTTTGCCCGCTGGGAAGTGAGACTTCTTTGTAGGGCTGATTTGCATTTCCCGCTTGCTTCCTTGGCCAAAAGGGCCTTTGCGTTTTTTCCTGAATATGTTCAGGAAAAAACGCATACGCCCTTTTTGGCCAAGTGCATCATTGTCAACGTTTTGCCGCTTTTCATGTGCTTTAAAGGACATTCGAATCTACCTCCTGAAATCTGTTTCCTGCAATTCTGCCTTACTTTCAGATCCTCTTTGTTGCCTTCCCTCAATATATTTTTGTACGATAGTTATCATTTGTAACTCTGCAGGTTTGTGCATTGTAGTGTCACTGAGCTCCATTTTTCAACTCGCTTTTTTGGGAGCTGGCTGCAAAACCGCAGGATTGCTTCAGGCCCTATTCTGGTTCGGGGAAGCAGGCTGAGCCTATGGTTAATTCTTCTTCCTGATGAGAAATTAGAGTGAGCAGTGCCTGTCCGAATAGCTAGAGCTAGTCTCTCATTGGTTCCCCCTCTTCCCATTCATCCTCAGGACAAATTGCAACCTGTAGGAAACAGGAACTTAAAGGTGGTGATACTCCAAGTGCGGAGATTGTTAGGAAAGTGGCTGGAATGGCGAACCAGAGCACCAGGAGATGAGAAATGAGGTGCGTTTTAGAAACCTTTCCCGATCACACGGTGTACCATCCTCTGGGTTTCCTATACATGTTTTTGCTGCAAGAAGATTCCCTTGAACCTGGAGATTTTGGGCCCATGGAATGATTACCACGCAGTATTACTTTAACGGGTCTGCATTTGCGCACCCAACCTCACCAAACCTCGCAACCCGACGAGTGTCCAGCCTTATGTCTCATTCAGCTGTGGGTCTAGATATGGTCAATCCAGGTTGCATCACAGCCCCCGAACGAATTTTGTAAGTATGTCTCTCTCTTTCACTGTCTTTATTTTTTTGGAATTTATTTTTATAATGGGGTTTATCTGATTTTCAATGCTGTGTTTATGCTGCTTTACACCCACTTGCTTCTCTTACTTAGAGATTTCAGTACATAGGTTTTAAGATTCTTACTAGTCAGATATATTCTTGTGCAGTGAATAGAGGGTGTTGAGTCCAGTTCATTGAGCAAGGAATAGGTCTTCTCTATCACATATTTGGTTTATGGAACGGTATCTGTGCTAATTTCATACCCTTGTTTTATGCATCACCCCACCTCAGCTTTCCCATTAAGCAGCCCTAGTGTGTTTTCTAAATGTGTGAGTTTGTTCCGTTTTGTAATTCAGTTTATCTGTAGCGATTTTTACATTTCCTCTATAAGTGATATCTTTTGAAAGGTGTTTTTTTCCTTTTGACTTATTTCACTTAGAATCTTCGTGCCTAAATCCACTCATCACGCTGCTACTAGCCTTATGACATTGATTTCATGGCTGAGTGATATTCCATTGTACATAAGTACCGCAACTTCTATATCCATTTTTCTCTTTCCTGGGATATCTAAGGTGTACCGAAGTGGAGGTTCTTGTAAGCAGAGCAGCCCTATACTTTGGGGTGCCTGTGTCTTGTTGATTTTTAGTTTTCCCAATTTATACGCCCATGAGTGGAAGTGCCATATGCTCTCTAGCTGTGTTTTTTAGATCTTTTAGGAAAGCCCATACTCTTCTCCAGAGTGGCCGTTGGCAATTTCCATCCCACCCATCAGCCTAACAAGGCTCCCTTTTCTACTTGGCCTGTCCTGCATTTCTGGTTTTTACACTTTTTTAGGATGGCCCTTCTGACCGTTGTGAAGTGAGACTTCTTTGTAGTGCTGATTTGCATTTCCTGCTTGCTTGAGTGGCCTAAAAGGGCCAGGAGGGAGAAGGGAAGGAGTTTCAAGGAGAAGGACAGAGAGCAGGAGAAGGAGGGGGTGAGGGAGAGAGAGGGGGGAGTGGGATAGAGGGATAGAGGGAAGGAGGGAAAGACAAAGATATCTCTCCCTCACTCCCTCTATCCGTCTCTCCCTCCCTCTATCCCTCTCCCTCGCTCCCTCTCCTCCCTCTCCCTGTCCCTCCAGCTCTCCCTCTCCCTCCGTCTCTCCATCTCCCTTACTCCCTCCCAGAGATGGAGAGATGTAGGGACAGGCAGAGACAAGGGAGAGGGAGAGAGGGAGAGAGAGAGGGGAGAGAATTAGAGAGGGAGAGAGAGAGAGGTCTCTTCCTTCCTCTCTTTCCCTCTCTCCTCCTTCTCTCCCTCTCTGCCTCTTCCCTCTCCCTCTCCCTCTCTCCCCCCTCCCTCTCCCCGTCTCTCTGGTCTCTGCCTCTCCCTCCATCTCTCCCTCTCTGGGAGCGAGTGAGGGAGCGGGAGAGACGGAGGGAGAGGGAGAGACAGAGGGAGAGGGAGAGACAGAGGGAGGGAGAGGGAGAGGGAGGGAGAGAGGAAGGGAAAATGCGAGGGAGGGAGAGGGAAGGAGGGCAAGACATCTCTCCCTCTCCCTCTCCTTCCACCTGCCTCTCTCCCTCTCCCTCCCTTCCTCTTCCTTTCCTAGAGGGAGGGAGGGAGAGGGAGAGACAGAGGAAGAGGAGAGGGAGGGAGCAAAGGAGAGGGGGAGTCGGAGAAGGAGGTAGGGAGAGGGAGAAGGACAGAGGGTGCCTGCTTCCCTCTCTGTCTCCCTCCCTCCCTCCCTCTCCGTGTCCCTCTCTCCCCTCCTCTCCCTCTCCCTCTGTCTCTCCTTCTCTGGGAGGGAGAGAGGGAGAGGAAGAGGGAGGGAGAGTGAGAAGGAGGGAAAGTGATGGAGGGAGGGAGAGGGAGAGAGGGAGGGAGAGAGGGATAGAGGGAGGGAGGGAGAGATGTCTTTCCCTCCGTCCCTCTATCACTCTCTCCCTCTACCCCCCTTTCTCTCCCTCTCCCCCTCCCTCTCCTGCTCTCTGTCCCTCTCCCTCCACCTCCTTCCCTCTCCAGAGAGGGAAGGAGGTGGAGGGAGAGGGAGAAGGAGGGAGGGAGGGAGAGGGAAAGAGGTAGAGGCAGAGCGGAACAGGGAAACAAGGACAGGGAAACAGGCACAGGGAGAGGGAGGGAGAGAGGGAGAGAGGAGAGGGAAGAGGGAGATGAAAGAAGGAGAGGAAAGAGGTAGAGGGAGAGAGGGAGAGGGAAGAGGGAAAGGGAGAGGGAGCGAGGGAGGGGAAAGAGAGAGAGGGAGAGGGAGAGAGGGAGGGAGAGAGGGAGAGACAGATGGAGAGAAAGAGAGGGAGAGGGAAAGAGGGAGAGGGAAGAGGGAGAGGGAAGAGGGAAAGGGAGAGGGAGCGAGGGAGGGGAAAGAGAGAGAGGGAGAGGGAGAGAGGGAGGGAGAGAGGGAGAGACAGATGGAGAGAAAGAGAGGGAAAGAGGGAGAGGGAGAGTGGAACAGGGAAAGAGGGACAGGGAGAGAGGGAGGGATAGAGGGAGGAGAGGAAGCAGGGAGAAAAGAGAGAAAGAACACACCATCTACACTTCTGTCAAATGACACCGGGGATCCTTACACAACCAGGAGAAAATAACACAGGGAGGCTCTTTCTCAGCTGGAACTGGAACTGCAGACGGGGCCAAACACCACCAGGCTGGCCACAAATGTCCAGCCGCTGCTCCAGCCCCGTCAGCTGTGAGTCCGGTCACCAGGGCTCTGAGTGTCTGCTCCAGGGAGCTGGGGTTCACCCTCTCACCCGGGAGGCTGGGCCAAGACAGCAGGGCCCCGGGCTGGAACATAGGTGGGAAAGCATCCCCACAGGATAGCTTGTGTAAGCAGATTCAGCTGCCAGATTCTAGAGGCCCGGGACCACCCTGTGGCCCGTGAAACCCAGGAGCCACGAGGGTCTTGCATCGTGATTCCTGTCCATTGGACTGTAAAGTTTATGTAGGGAATCTTGGAAACAGTGGTAACAAGGCTGAATTGGAACGAGCTTTAGGCTATTATGGACCACTCTGAAGTGTGTGGGGTGCTAAAAACCCTCCTGGCTTCGCTCTTGTTGAATGTGAAGATCCCCGAGATGCAGCTGATGCTGTCCGAGAACTAGATGGGAGAACACTATGTGGCTGCCGAGTAAGAGTGGACCTGTCGAATGGGGAAAAGAGAAGTCGAAATCGTGACGCCTCCTTCTTGGGGTCGTCGCCCTCGAGATGATTATCGGAGGAGGAGTCCTCCACCTCCCACACATCTCCAAGATGGAGAGCCTTCTCCGTCAGCCAGAGCAGGTCCCTTTCTAGATATAGGAGAAGAGAGAGATCCCTGTCCCAAGAGAGAAATCACAAGCCATCCCGATCTTTCTCTAGGTCTCCTAGCCGATCTAGGTCAAATGAAAGGGAAATGGAAGACCACTTTGCAAGAGGAGTGGTGTACAGGCAATAACTTCATTTGGCAGGAGTATGTACAGAATATTCAAGTTTTGTTTGAGACTTCCGAAGCTTGGTGCACTTTTTAAATGTTTTAGTTGTTCACACTTGTTTGTCTCTTGGGACAGTGACACATAAAGGTGTCATTCTCTATGGTTTGAAATGGATCCTATGAGGCATGTAATATGAAGAATTGTTACCTTACAATGTTCCCTTAAGCAAAATTGAATTTGCTTTGAATTTTTGGTCTTGCCTAGACTGATAATGAAACTCTAACTCCTGCCCACCTAAAGTGTGATGTTTACTATTATGGAAACAACACTGGCAAACATTGAAAAGACTTTCTGTAGCTGGGATATGGTATGCAGCTGTAGTTAAGCAAGCAGTCTTTAAAAGGTGCTGTGAATCCAAGCCAGCAGGTAAAAATGAAAGCCGCACCCTTACCCTAGATTAGAGGTTTAAAAATTCCACTAGTCTTCACACTGGACAAGAGGTTGTCCAGGGAGTTTAAAATCTAAGAAGTTTCAAGGAAGTTAGTTTACCTTTGAGTTAGGTCATACGTCCCCTCTGTGTTTGCTGTACATGAATACATAGCTCTTTGTAATATTCTTTGGAAATTTGAGATTATCAAGATACCAATGTCCTGCCAGATTAAGAGTATATTGTAGAGCTGAACTTTGAGTTACTGTGCAATTTTTTTTTTTCATGCTGTCATTTGTAATATGTTTTGTGAGAATCCTTGGGATTAAAGTTTTGGTTGCAAAAGAAAAAAAGAAAAGAAAAGAATCCGCCTGCCAATGCAGGGGACACAGGTTCAAGCCCTGGTCCGGGAAGATCCCAGGTGCTGCAGATCAACTAAGCCCGTGGGCCACAACTACTGAGCCTGCACTCTAGATCCTGGGAGCCAGAACTACTGAGCCCCCGTGCCACAACTACAGAAGCCCACACGCAACGACGACCCAACGCAGCAAGAAAAAAAAGACGATACTGGCCAGGTGATCAAGGGTAAAATCGTTTGTCATAAGTCCCGTTGATGGTGTGTATCCTTGATGTGACCTGAGGAAAATGGCATTTTTATCTCTGTCTGGGTCTTCCGCCCCAAACCCCATAACTCCAGACCAACCATAAGAAAACATCCGAAAACAAACAGACAAACAAATTGAGGGACAAAATACCTGACCAGTCCTCCTCAAAACTTTCAAGGTATCAAAACCCAGCGACGTCTGAGAAATGTCACAGCCCAGAGGAGACTGGGACAGAAAAAGGATGTTAGGGGAACACTAGGGAAATGCTAATAAAGTTTGGACTTTAGTTAATAACAATGTATCCATCTTGGTTCCTTAGTTGGATAAACATGTCGTACTAAGGTACTAACGAGTTGGAAATAGGGGTACTGGGTCAGGGTCCACGGCACTCTGTACACTCTGTACAGATCTTTGCAACTTTTTTGTAACTCTAAGCTCTAAAATTAAGCGAGTACTGAACAGAGCTAAGAATGTTATTTCCCTGATTTGAACATGCCTGAGTTTCTTTTCATGGTCACATTTTTGCTATCTGGATGTGTCTTGGCATCAGTAGCAAAGGAGAGTTGCCAGCCCCTGGGAAGATGTGGGTGGTTTGCAGGTGGCTTGCTCTGGAGCTGAAGACCACGGTGGGAAGTCTGCAGCCTCGGGCTGCACTTAGAACCATGGGAGGGGATGGGCCAGCTCAGTTAGGGATGGAACCTATAAATAAAACTTTTTTCTTTTCCGTTATGGCTTATCACAGGATACTGAATATAGTTCCCTGTGCTAGACAGTAGGACGTTGTAGTTTATCCATCCTATATTTAATAGTTTGCATCTGCTAACCCCAAACTCCCAATCCAACCCTCCCTCACTGTTTCTCCCCCTTGGCAACCACAAGTCTGTTCTCTATGTCTGTGAGTCTGTTTTTGTTTTGTGGACGAGTTCATTTGTGTCGTATTTTAGATTTCACATATAAGTGAGATCATATGATATTTGTCTTTCTCTTCTGACTTACTTCACTTAGTATGATCATCTCTAGGTCCATCCACGTTGCTGCAAATAGCATTATTTCATTCTTTTTATGGCTGAATAATATTCCATTGTATATATGTACCACATCTTCTTTATCCATTCATCCATCAGTGGACATTTAGGTAGCTTCCATGTCTTGGCTACTGTAAATAGTGCTGCAATGAACATTGGGGTGCGTGTATCTTTTCTTTCTTTCTTCCTTCTTTCTTCCTCTCTTCTTTTCTTTCTCTCTCTCTCTTTCTCTCTTTCTTCCTTTTTTTCTCTCTCTCTTTCTCTCTTTCTTTCTTTTTTCTTTCTTCTTTTATTGTCACACGGCATGTGAGATCTTAGTTCCCTGACCAGAAATGGAACCCATGCCCCCTGCACTGAAAGCGCGGAGTCTTAACCACTGGGCAACCAGGGAAATCCCAGGGGTGTATGTATAGTTTTGAATTAGAGTTTTCTCCGGATCTATGCCCAGGAGTGGAATTGTGGGACCCTATGGCAGCTGTATCTGTTCCTGCACGCCTCACATCAACCACCTGCACTCCAATCCTTGCTCTCAACGTCATCTTCGGGGAACCCAACCTGCGACAGGGACCTTGACAAGAAGAAATGGCTCAGGGAAAAGCTACCTGCACAGGGAGGAGATAGAGGCCATCGCCCCTGGGGTGCGGCGGGGACAGTGGGCACAGAAATTTGTCATTTCACCCACCCCCGATACTCATCTCAGCCCTCCTGGCTGCCCCACTCTAGGTCACCTCGGGATACAGAGGTGACCCGGTTAGAGTCCCTGCCTGTGCAGGAATCTGGGGGCACCAGCGGGTCTGAATAATATTAGTGCAGGGTATCCCCCATGGCACTGGGTTTATTCGGAGCGGGTCATCCTCTGCTGAGGGCCTCTCCTGGTCACTGTGTGGGGTTTAGCAGCATCCCTGGCCGCACCCATTTGATTCCAGGGTCCCCTCCCCCCCAGTTGTGACAACCACAGATTTTCCACACACATCACGGAAGAACTGGGTGAGGCGGGGGCAGGATGGCTCTGGGCGAGGACAGCTGTGTTGAAGCAACCAGCCTGGCCCAGGGCAAGGTCTGCCCCAATCCCGTCAGCGCCTGAATTTAGAACTGCCCCTTTCCTCTCCCACCTCCCTTGCCCTGCAGTGGTCTCCGAGACATCATCCCCAAGTAATAAATCACACCTTCTCAGTTTACTGTTTGCTGCCCTCGCTAGAACGTGAGCTCTTTGAGGACAGGGATGCTGTTATGTCCCCAGCACCTAGAATAGTGTCTGCTCTGTAGTAGATGCTTCATAAATACTTGCTGAATAAAGGAGTTGAATACAGGGATAAGTGGATGAATGAATGAAGGTTACAATGGAAGGAGGGGGGAGATTCCCTTTCTGGCTCTCGGGGGTTGGGAGATCAAGTGAAAGATCTGTCCTAAATAGGCTGACCAGCCTTCTGGGGTCCCCTGGGACTGAGGGTTTCCCCAGAATTCCAGCGCTCAAACCTGAGCGGTCCTGGGCAAACTGGGGGCGGGTGTTGGTCACCCTATCTAAACACAGTAACAATTCCAGCTGCAATAGCAATGGCCAATGACCTCTACGGTCTTATTGACCATGCACAGTTCTCTACCTGGCAGGGAAGGGTGGGCCGGGATTGGAATTCTGGTGATCCAGGGCGGGTGAGGGCACACCCCGGGCTTGTGGAGTGGAGTCCAGGAAGGTTCTGGAGGAAGTGACAGTGACACAGGAGGGAGGGAGGAGTCTAAGGAAGAACGTCCCACATGACAACATGTGCCAATGGCCCTGGGCCCAAGGTCACACCTGACCAGGGCTTGCTTTTTTTTATTTTCTAATTTACTTTTTCCCACATGGATATGCAATTGTCCTAATGCCATTTATTGAAAACTCCTTAATTTCCCTACTTTCTATCATATCAAGTTCTCATATATCTGTTTCTGGACCTTTATTCTATACCATAGAGCTATACGTCCCATCCTTGCACCACTAGGGCTGTTTCATCACTATAACTTTATTTATCCATTTTTTTTGGCCGTGCCGTGCGGCATGTGGGATCTTATTTCCCTGACCAGTGATCGAACCCGCGTCCCCTGCAGTGGAAGCTCGGAGTCTTAATCACTGGACCTCCAGGGAAGTCCCCAGGGCTTGCTTTGACATCCATGGAATGGTGGCAGGTGGGCACAGGGAGCAGCTGTCTGTGAGCCATCCTGTGTAGAAATGCAGGGTGGAGGGGAGGACAGGTGGAGCTGGAGGGGGAGAAGCGGAGGAGGGAGGGAGGAAGGGAGGGAGGCCGGGTGAGAGACAGACAGAGAGTTTCCTGAGACAATAGCTCTGGCCGTGTCCTAGGGCATGAAAGCTGAAAATAGCTCCTAGTGCCGGGAGCCTTGGAGCCGGAGCCTGGGAGCCACGGTGACTGGCTCTCCTCCCTGGTGTGTGTGTGTTGCAGCGGGGGGGTGGGGGGGTTGGCTCTGGGCTTCTCAGGCTGGGAATGGGGTGCACAGAGCAGGGACGGAGCAGGGACCCTTCTCTCTGGGACCTCGTGGGCCATCCTCAGCTCACAAAGCTGAGCCACTCCTGGCCCTACGAGTGGGGGGCTTATCCTCCCTGTCCCCTGGATCATACCCCCTCACACACAACTTCCCCATGTGTGTTCCCAGCAACCAAGAGAATCTGTTTTTAAAAGATTTGGGGGAGGGGGGTAACCATACAAACAAGAGCAGAATGGATACTTTTTCAGAATATGAATGGCTCTGTGTAAGCCCACCCCCAGGGTAACCACAGTCCTGACCTCTAACACTCTTGACGAGTCAGCCTTGGTCTGGGCTTGCGGACCCACGGAAGCTTCCTCATCCCCTCCTTCAGATCCCGACTCTCCCTCGGCGTCTTTGTGAGAAGCACCCGGGGAAGTGGGACTGCTAGGCTGTACTGCTGCTAGAACTCCACCTGGGCTCCACCAGGCTCCAGCCCCCTGCCCTGTCCACCTAACTGATCCTGAGGCACCTCAACTGGTAGGAGCAGCGTCACCTTCCCTCCTGGGACTTGTGACACTTAAGGGAGACCCCGAAAGACAAGCCTTTGGCTCCCTGGCTGGCAAAGAGCAGGTACTCAATTGTCATAAGTGTCCGTATCAGTGAGGGTTCTCCAGACAAACAGAATCCATACGGGGTGTGTGTGTATATACACACACACGTACATATGTACAAGCATACAAAAATATACAGCTGTGTACATATGCAGTATGCGTACACACATATACACATATAGTATATACAATAAACACATACATATATACACACATAAAATGCAGTTTGTATATATACAGTATGTATACACACATATACACATAATATATACAATACACACATACATATACACTATACATACACACATATAAAATGCATAGTTTGTATATATACAGTATGTACACATACGTATAACATATGCAATATACACACCTAGGTACATATATATCATACATATATACACACATACAAAGATATTTAGGTGTGCATATAGACAGTATACATACATACACATATAATATATGCAATACATACACGTACATACATATAGACACACATATACACCTACATATAAAAGCATATAGCATAAAAATATATATGTACTGTATATAGAAATTCATCGTATATATACATACATATATCATATATATAAGATATATACACATACATATATACAATGTATACACACACACACACCTATATGTAAATATGCGCATGGACATACACATATAAATTCATACGCAAGTGTGTATATAATAGTATATTCATATATACATATAATACCTAGAAACATATACACATGCAGGTATACAACAGATATACACACCTATATATAAATATACACTGTATACATACATACATACAGTGTACATACACTGTCTATATACACACACCCATAAATCAATATATGGGTGTGTGTATATATACAGCATGTTCACATTTATAATATGTATACTATATATATATATACACATACATACATGTATACAATATATACACACAAATATATAGGCTTGTATGTATACTGTATATAGTACTTACACATATACTACAAACGCACGCACATATAAACATATGTGTATACATATATATAATATGTATACACACATATACAAATTAATAGGCTTGTATATATTCAGTATTTTTACATATATAGTTTTGTTTTAAGGAGTTGACTCATGTGACCGTGAGGCAGGCAAGTCAGGGCAGGACTCTGGGCTGGAGACACAGGGAAGAGCTGATGTGCCAAGGCCATTGGAGGAACAGTTCCCTCTTTCTACGGAACCTCATTTTTCTCTCCAGTCCTTCAACTGATGGACGAGGCCCACCCACGCCACGGCATTGACAATCTCCTTTATGCAAAGTGGTCCAATTTCAGTGTTCATCTCTTCTGAAAAATACCTTCCTGGCCACATCTGGAATAATGTTTGTGGTTGCCGGGGCCCCACGCAGTGCGCACATGAGATTAACCATCCCCGTGGCGATGACACTTTATTTTCTCCCTTGACCATTGTCACTACTATTCCAATTAAAATGGCAGCGCCATGAGGGCAGGGCATTTCCTTTTTTGCCAGTACTGAGCGTCCAGGTCTGGTGCCTAGCATAGGCTAAATACACAGCATTTTTGTGAACAGAAGCCAGGATTCCGGCTGCCATATTTAATGAGGAATTATAGTCTTATTATTGGGGGGGAGGTGTCACGGTACGTCAAGGGCGGGAGTCGAACCCGCCACCCCAGGCCCCGAGGGGTCTCCCCGGGTCTCCACTTCGGGCCGGTGGGTGTGGCCGGGGGCAGCTGAAGACGTGCGTGCGTGCTTGCGTGCGTACGTGCGTGCGTGCGTTCGTACGTGCGTGCGTGCGTGCGAGGGGGCGGCGGGTCCACGGGGCGGGAGGCGCTCGCTGCGAGTGAGTGGTTCAGCTGGCCCCCGGCTCATTGTGCTTGCCTCACGCCGGCCCCAGTTGGCAGCAGCGCTGGAGGCCCCGGGCCTGTGACCACAAAGAGGGAGCCGGGGGCCGGACGGGAGCAGGCCGCCGGCGGCGGCGGCGGCGGCGGCGGCGGCGGCGGCGCGGCGGCGGCGCCGGCTGAGGCCCAGGCCAGGCTCCCTCCCCTCAGCCTCCCGCCCGCCCGCCTGTCCCGCCCCCGCCGGCGGCGCCCCGCCCCTCCCCCAACCGCCAGACTAGCCTGGTGCGGGGGCCGCGCGCGAAAACGTGGGGGAGAAGCTGAGGCTGGAGTCGCCCGTGGTGGCCGAGCCCGCCGTCTACCCATGGCTGCTGCTGGTCTACGTGAGTGCCGCCCGTCCCCTCTTCCTGGACCTCCACCTCTCTTCCCCCAGGGCGCGCGCTGAGCCCACCGAGAAACGGAGCGACTCGAGTCGCCAGACCCTCTTTGGAGCCCCCCTTCCCGCCCTGCCTGCTTCTCCGCGGCCGTTTCCAGCCCCCGTGCGCAGGGTGGGCAGAGGGGAGCCGGGGCCGGCCGGGGGCACAGACTCGGCCGCGGGGACCCCGCGCTTCCGAGGGTCGCCCGAGCCGGTCTGCCGTTGGCCCTGTAGGGCTGGGGACCCCGGTCCCCCCCCACCGGCCTGAACTGCTGGCGGGCTTGCCCTTCCGTACTTTATGATCTGACACGTCGGGTTTCTTTTTCCTGGCCAGCTTTACCATTACCTGCCCAGCTTTCCCAGCATCCCCTGATAATGTGTTAGATATTCAAGTTTTAGGGCCCGGTCCCAGCCCTATGGAATCAGCAACTCTGGTGGGGCTCAGTGATCTCTGTTACAACAGACCCTCCAGATGATTTTTATTCACCTTAAAGTTTGAAAATATCTGCATTGTCAGCTGGCCAAAGCATCCACCAGCAGGTGAAGGGGAGTGGCGCCTGGAAAAGATAGGGACTAGCCAAGGTAAGTACAGTAGCATTTGCCATGGTAGTAATGGAGAATGCCTTTTCTCCACTGGTTGGCACAGACTAGTAGTATCTGGGAGCAGTGGCAGGGTTATTTCGGATGCTTTACATTGCAATGTAGAGTGACCGCTGTCCTGGTTTGCCAGGGACTTCCCCTGTGTGAGCACTTAAAATCTCATCCTGGCAAACCCCTTAGCCTTGGGTTTGAAAAACTTAGGGAATAACATGAAATTTAGGGGAAACATGATCTAGGTTTTGGGCAAGTCACAAGTGCTAATTAAAGCTAAGCAAGTATGGACAACATCTAGCCTCCTTTACCCCTTTGCGGGGAGGTAAATCTTGATTGGGTGAGAGGACTTATTGTTAAGAGATCTTTGTAGAAACATCCCCTTCTGCTTAGTCCGCTGGTTCTCGGTTCTGGCTAGACATTGGCATCGTCTGAGGAGAGTTAAAATGATTGTATTGGTCTAGCATGACCAACCGTCGGTGTGAGGGTTTTTAAAAAGTGCTTCAGAGGATTCTAATGTGCAGCCAAATTTAGGTGCCACTGCTTAAGCTTTTGAACCGCTGCTACGTATTTTCACCTCATCTTGCTGTGAGAATATCCAACTGTAGTTGAGGTTTGTTTTTTTTCTTTTTCTTTTTTTAACTGTCTTATTATAAGATTTACTGTCTTAAATAAGATTGAATGTACAGAAACTCCTGCTAGTCCATCTGGTATAGCTGGATACCCGGAGTAATATCGTTAAGATATGTACCATTTAAGTATTGTGACTGGCCTTTTAAAAATTAACATATGCATTAAATTAGTATTGATAGTATAGATCTCTTTCGAAGTTGTCATGTTGGGGAGCTATACCTCTAATCTGCTGCCATTGCTAAATATCTGGACACCTCTTATTAGGAATTGCTTTAAAAAATCTTTAGGGATTAAAACCAAGATTGCTGTATTATTTGTACTGGGACCACAAAAACCTCACGAAGTTCCCCTGCTGTACCTTCTACCCCCATCTCTAACCCTTGGCAACTTCTAATCTGTTCTCCATCTCCACAGTTTTGTTATTTTAAGAATAATATGTAAACATAATCATGAATTACTTAATCTTCGGAGATTGGCTTTTAAAAAATTTTCCCTCGGCATCATTCCCTTGAAGTTCATTTCAATTTTTGCATATATTAATAATTTGTTCCTTGTTGTTGCTCGGTAGTATTCTATCATAAGATTTTATCACAATTTGTTTCAACATTCACCCATTGAAAGACATTTGGGTAGTTGCCAGTTTTCGGCTATTAGAAATAAAACTGCTATGAACATTTATGTGTAAGTTTCTGTGGGAACTTCATTAAGTTTTTGTTTCTTTTGGATAAATGCTCAAGAGTACAATTACTGCATTGTAGGGTGAATCTACTTTTAGGATTAAAAGAGACTGTCAAGCTGTTTCTCAGAGTGGCTAAACCATTTTATTTTCCCACCAGTGATGTGATATAATTTTTCTACGTACTCGCTAGCATTTGATGTTGTCACTATACTTTAATTTTAGTTATTCTCTGATATCTCATTATGGTCTTAATTTGCATTTCCCTGACGGCTAACGATGTTGAACATCTTTTCATGTGCTTCTTTGCCATGTGTATATTCTCTTCCATGAAATGTCTGTTCCTGTCTTCTGACTATTTTCTAGTTGGATTTTTTTAAGTTGTTTGGAGAGTTCTTTGTATATTATAGATACAAGTCATTTGTCTCCTATGGGGTTTTCAAATATGTTTTCCCACTGTGTAATTTGAGTTTTCATCCACTTAAAAGGATCTTCTATGAAGCATTTTTAACTTATTTTGATGAGATCCAATTTATCAGTTTTTGCTTTTATTGATCATACTTTCGGTGTCAAGTCTAAGAATTATTCACCTAGTTCTAGATGCCAAAGATTTTCTCCTATTTTTTTTTTCTAAAACTGTCCTGCTTTTACATTTAAGATTATGATCCACTTTGATTTAATTTTTGTGTAAGATGTGTAAGGTTTAGGTTAAGGTTCATTGTTTGTTTGTTTGTTTTTGTCGAGGGATGTCCAACTGTTTCAGTACCATTTTTTGAAAAGTCTATTCTTCCCTGATAGCTTTTGCACTGCTGTCAAAACCAAGTTAAATGTATTTGTGTCGGTCTATTTCTGGGTTCTCTGTTCCATTCCATTGATCTGTGTATCTACCCTCCATCATTATGGCGAAATCTTGAAATTGGGTAGATTAATTCCTCCCATTTTAATCTTCCTTTACAAATTGTTTTAGCTATTCTTCAGCCTCTTCCTACCATATAAATCTTAGAATAAGCTTGTCTATATCCACAAAAACCTTGAGGGCATTTTAAGAGTAATTGTGTTAAGCCTGTTAACTTGGGGAGAATTGACATCTTTATTATGTTGTGTTTTCTAATCCATGAACAAGGTATGTCTCCCTATTTGTTTGGGACTTTTAAAATTTTCTTCATCAGCATTTTGTAATTTTCAGTATAGAGGTCCTATAAATGTCTTATTGGGCTTCTATTTAAGTATTTATTTAGGTCAGTTGTAAATGGCATCACATATTTTTATTTAAGCTTCTACACATTTGTTATTAATATGTAATTTGATAAAATTGTGTGGATCTTGTACTCTAAAACATTTACAAACGAATATTATTTCTCAAGCTTTTTGTGGATTCCTTGGTATTTTCTCCATTTAGATTATCATCTCATCTTCAGATATAGACAGTTTTAGTTTTCCTTATTCAATATAATAGGATATATTACTATTCAACATTCAGTAGGATATATTCCTTCCTATTCAACATAGTAGGAATAGTTCTTTCATCTTTTAAATAAACTTTTTAAAAATTTAACTGTTAAATTTATCTATTTATTTATTTTTGCTTTATTTTCTTACTAGAACCTCCAGTAATATATTTAATAAAAGTGGTGAGAGCAGATATCGGTGCCTTGTTTCTGATCTTACAGAGAAAGCGTTCAGTCTTTCACAGTTAAATATAATGTCGGTATAGGTTGTTTGTAGATCATCTTTATGAGTTTCAGTATGTTCCTTTTCTATTCCTAGTTTGCTTGGAGTTTTTTTTCTTCTTTTTTTAAAATCATGAATGGGATTGGATTTTATCAAATGCTTTCTCTGCATTAATGATTAGGATCACATGACTTTTCCCCCTTAATCTGTTGGATATGGTAGATTACATTGTTTGATTTTCAAATATTTAACCAACTTTGCATAACTGGAATAAATACCGCTTGGTCATGGTATATTATTCTTTTTATATATTTCTGGATTTAATTTGCTAATATTTGGCTGAGGATTTTTACAGCCAATTTCATAAAAAATACTGGGCTGTAGTTTTCTTCTTTCTATACTGTCCCAGTCTGGTTTTGGTATCAAGGTAATACTGGCTTCATAAAATTAATTAGGAACTGTTCCCTCTACTTCCGTTTCTTATCAAGTCATGTAAAATTGGTGTTAATGCTTTAAGTCTTGGGTAAAAGTGAAACATCTAAGCCTGAATATTTCTTTTGGGAGTTTTTAAATGAAAAATCAGTGTTTCTCATAGTTACAGGAAAATTGAGATTGTCTCTTTCATCTTGGCTGAGTTTTGGTAATTTTGGGTGTAGACGCATTGGTCCATTTCATCCACAGTTTTGAATTTATAGTGTAGACTTGTTCATAATAACGTGTCCCTTATTAACCTGCAGGATATGTCATGGTATCCCTGGTTGCATTTCTGATATCTGTGATTTGTGCCATCTCTCTTTTTATCTTTATCAGTCTTGCTACATCTTTCTTGATTAGATTGTTTATTTTGAAGAACCAGCCTTTTGTTTCATTGATTTCCTCCCCCCCCCCATTTTCCTGTTTTTAGTTTCATGGATTTTTGTTTCATCTTTATTATTTCCTTCTTTCTGCTTGTTTAGTGTTTTTTCCTCTTCCGTTTTTACTATTTTAATATAGAAAATTAGACTATTTCTTTGAAATATTTTCTTTCCCAATTTAGTGCTATAAACTTGCCTTTCAGCATTGCTTTCACTTCATTCCACAAACGTTGATCTGTTATATCTCCATTTTCTTTTATTCTATGCATTTAAAATTTTTTCCTTGACTTTTTACCCATGAGTTATTTGGAATTGTGATGTTTAGTTTTCATGTGATTGAAGATTTTCCTGTTGTCTTTCTGTTATTGATTTCTAGTCTGGTTCCATTATGGCTAGAGAACATACTCTCTCTGATTTTAATTCTTTTAAATCTGCTAATGTTTTTTTATCACCCAGTGTATGGTATATGAGTGAATGTTCCATGGACACTTGAATATGTATTCTGCTTTTATTGAGTGTGTTCTTTAAATGTCAGTTATATCCTGTTGATTGATGATGTTTTCAGTTCTTCCATACCCTTGCTGATTTTTCTCTCTGGGAGTTCTATAAATTGCTGTGTTGAAGTCTCAAATAATAATTGTGGATTTGAAATTTTCTCCTTTTACCTTTTTCAGTGTTTGCTTCATGTGTTTTGAAGTTCTGTTGTTTGGTGCACACGCATTTAGTATCACTAGGTCATCTAGGTGGATTATTCCTGTTATCTTTATGTAATGACCCTCTTTGCCCCTAATAATTTCCTTTGCTCTGAAATCTACTTTATCTGATATTAATATAGCCATTTCTGCTTTTTCTGATGAATGTTCACATGATATACCTTTTTCATCCTTTTACTCTGAACTACCAATATCATGATGTTTAAAGTAAGCTTCTTATAGACAGTATATAGTTGGATCATGCTTGTGATTTTTTCATCTACTCTTCCAATGTCTGTCTTTGACTTGGCTATTTAGATCATTTACAGTTAATGTAACGATTGCTATGTTAAAGATGAGGTCTAGCATTTTATTTTTTTTATGTTTATTTTTTATTTTATTTTTTTCACACACACACACACTGTATTTTATTTTTACAAGAGATAAATAGACTGACAACAAGCATTCTACATGGATGACCACAACAAAAGCAACAATGATTGCAATTACCAAACATGAAACACACTCATGCTATGTCATAATATTGACATTCAGTCCAGTAATCCTCCACTGTAACAGCTCCTTTACTTTGCAGTGAAAATTGATTTGTATATTCTTTGCCTCTGAGTCCTTGTGAGATTTTTTTTTAATTCAGACGGAAAGTCACAAAAATTATACTCATCCTCATCAGTTCACTCAGTCCCATGTAATTAAATTTTTTTTCATCTTGATCTTTTGTTAGCACTTTTATGAGTTCATCAGTTTTTCATTAGAGTTCTGAAAATGCTTATTCATTCAGTTCAGTAGTACAGTCAGTTACCAGAAACCTGTACTTGTCAGAGTCTTTTCCATGAATTTCTTGAAGATGAAACCCTTTTATAGGAACATATTTGCCAAAGCATCAGAGTACACCCAGAACTGTCTGTAAATGAGAAAAGACTTAAAAATGACCACAGTTAAAGATTTGATGAAAGTTCATAATAATGCAGTTGACAAGAAAATTAGTTATTTCTGAGATATACATTTTAAAGTAATAACTAGGATTATTACTTATAACATTATACCAGAACATATAAGATTTTTAGAAATTTCATGTAATGTCTGAAACATTTATATTAACATATTTCCATACATATTTCAATACAAATACAAATATAAGATTTTTAGAAATTTCATGTAATGTCTGAAACATTTATATTAACATATTTCCATACAAATAACCCAATGAAAGTTTAGTATTAGTTGTTTTGTTTGTTTGTTTTTTTATACTGCAGGTTCTTATTAGGCATCAATTTTATACACATCAGTGTATACATGTCAATCCCAATCGCCCAATTCAGCACACCACCATCCCCACCCCACCGCAGTTTACCATTTTATTTTTTGTTTTGTCTTTTACCTCAGTTTCTCAATCCTGTGTTTCTCTTATTTTGCCTTCTTGTGGGTTACTTAAACATTTTTTAATAAGTCCATTTTAATCTAATTTATTTATAATCGTTTGTGGATACTGTTTGTATAGTTTTCTTAGTGGTTGCTTTTGGCATTACACTATACATATGTAACTTATCATAGCCTACTGGAATCAGTGGTTTATTACTTCAAGTGAAGTTTCAAAATTTTACTTCCATTTAGGTCTCTTAATAGTCCCCAGTTTTAAAGTATGATTTTCTGTAGTATTTCCTTTATATACATTGAGAACCACATCAGATGGTGTCATAATTTTTGCTTTGACCATCAGAGGGAATTTAAGAAACTCATGAGGCTAATGATAGTCTCTTATATTTATCCCACTTGTTTTCACCCATTCCATTGTTCCCCTTTTCTTTCTGAAGTTGCCAGTCTTCTGTTATTTTTTTTTATGTTTGCATAACAGTAGGTGATATCTGGGCTTTCCAGTGCCATTGGATATGAGTTTCAGGAAACACTGAGCCTGGCTCACTTAATGCTACTGAGTTAGAGGGTTTGTATACGTTGGGCCTGTTGGCACAGCAGATGCTAGCAGATTAGACTAATGCTGATGGGACTAGTGCCACAGGAGGATGCATTCCCATTCAGGCTATGCTGCTGCTACAGTAGATCAAATCCCCCTCTACCCCAAGTGTGGGGCAGTGACCTGCTGCTGTCACTGCTTCTTTATTAGGCTGCTTTCGCCTCAGGTGTGTGGTGGGATCCCTTGGAAGCTGCTGCTGCTGTCAATCACAGGGTTAAATTCATTTTAGAAATACTTAAATATAAATATATAGCCTGGCTCTTGTAGGACCTCTGTATTTGTTTTTTTATTGCTTTCATACGAATTACCACAAATTGAGTGACTCAAAACATCGTAAATTTATTACCTTACAAGTCTGACATTGGTCTCAATTGAGTAAAGTAAAAGTGTTGGCAGGATCGACAGATGAATGGATAAAGCTGTGGCACATATATACAATGGAATATTACTCAGCCATAAAAAGAAATGAAATTGAGTTATTTGTAGTGAGGGGGATTGACCTAGAGACTGTCATACAGAGTGAAGTAAGTCAGAAAGAGAAAAACAAATACCGTATGCTAACACATATATATGGAATCTAAAAAAAAAAGAAAAAAATGGTTATGAAGAACCTAGGGGCAGGACAGGAATAAAGACTCAGCCATAGAGAATGGACTTGAGGACACAGGGAGGGGGAAGGGTAATCTGGGATGAAGTGAGAGAGTGGCATGGACATATATATACTACCAAATGTAAAATAAATAGCTAGTGGGAAGCAGCCACAAAGCACAGGGAGTGGAATCCTGCAGTGTTTGCTGATGGGTCATTTTGGAAGAGCTGACTTTCAGTCTGAAGCTCTGCCTGTTTGCATCTGAAGAATCTGCATTTAAGGAGAGGGTGTATGAGGAAGGGGGTGTATGAGGGACAAAGGTGTCCTGGGTGCAGATGAGCCAGGACCTGACCAGCTGCCTTTTGGGTCCTCTGGTCCCATCTCTTGGTCTGTGCCTCATCTGCATCATCACTGTCCCCGCTGGCACCCCTGGGGTGTTGTTGTCTGAGTGAGATTTCCCTGGTGCCCCTGCTCTCCTCCCCTCCTCCTGCTGGTTGGGGAGGGAACTGCTTGTTGTGTGGTCTGTACTCCTGAGGCACGAAGGACCCTGTAGCATGGACCTGCAGAGTGTGGGATGTGGTCCCAAGAGCATGGGGCCCACATAGGACACAACATCGGGGCATGACCAGTATTAGGGCTGCCTCATCACTGACAGGGAATGTTGTCCAGATCGTGCTCGGGAGGGTGTGGTGGGTGGCCTGGGACCCTAGAGGCCCCATTCCTATCCTGGAGCTTGGAGAGTGCATCCCCATGGGCTCCAGATTCACCCCATATCTCAGCCATATCCCTCTGTCCTGTCTTTGAACTCAGGAAAACGAGTTCTCTTGTCCACAACATAGGCCTGGTCCTGTTGGTATTAGGATTCTTTAAGTTAGGCATCCTGGGATAGCTCTTTTTAGGCCTGAGAAGGAACAACTCAGGAGTGTACAACAATTTCAGATGAAACTAATATTCAATGACTATCTCTAACTACTCGGTTGTTGACTTCTATTAGTCATTATTCTCCTGGTTTTAGCTCTGATGTGGGGATTACAGAGGAGTCAACATTTAAATCTTCATAATCTGTGTATTTGTAGCTTCAGTATCATTACTGACCCATAGTTTTTTATGGTTTGGGAAGAGTTATTGATTTCATGTGTCATGTAAAGGATTCACAATGATGATAGGGCAATTAAGATTACAATAATGGCTAGTAAATTGTTCACATTTTCTCTACCTGTGCATCTATTGTATGCAAGTGAGTTAGTTTAGATGTCAATATTAGTGAAATGATATAGAGGACTAGAGAACTTATTTTAAAAATCACTATTAATGTGTGATGATGAAAATGTAAAAGTTCTTCCATAATCGGTGATGTTGTATCTTGAGAGCCTAGATGAAAGTGATATGCCTTAGTAATATACAGGATTTTAGCCTATGATTTAACTTTGACAAAGCTACATCACTTTTTACTTTTATCTCATTTATTGAGAAAGACATAATTGTTATGGTGTTGGCTTGAAACTGGTTGAAAAGGACTTGAGTCCTTCCTTATTTCACATTTACATAGGTAGGATCTTGAAACATAGGATATGGTGGAGGGCATTCGTGTAACCATTCTAGGTTAGGAGTAGCAATTTCCACTGCTAAGACTTCTTGTTTAGATGCAAATGCTTTTCAAAGTATGAAGATTATTAGCATTACTGCTGCTACGGAGATGAATGAGCCTAAAGATAAAATATTTCATGTTGTGTGTGCCTCAGGGTACTCAGACTAACGTAGTGACATCCCTGAGAGGCCAAGAAAGTGCTGCAGGAAGTCATATTTACTACTACAAATATACTTGTGAAGTGAATTTTTGCTCATGCTGAGTTAACTGTATAACCTGAGAATAGTGGGAATCAGTGTAGGAAGCCTCCTATAATAGTGAAGACTGCTCCCATGGACATTAGGTCACGGAAGTGTGCTACTACATAGTATGTATCCTGGAGGACAATGTCTGGGGATGAGTTGGCTAAGATGATTCCTGTCAAACCACCTACTGTAAAAAGAAAAACTAAAGCCTAAAACTCATAGTATAGTGGGAGGTCATATAATATTACCTCCGTGAACAGTTGCTAACCAGGGACTTCCCTGGTGACGCAGTGGTTATGAATTCGCCTGCCAATGCAGGGGACATGGGTTCGAGCCCTCGTCTGGGAAGATTCCGCATGGCGCGGAGCAAAAAGCCCATGCACCACAACTACTGAGCTGCCCTCTAGAGCCTGCAAGCCACAACTACTGAAGCCCACGCGCCTAGAGGCCGTGCTCTGCAACAAGAGAAGCCACTGCAATGAAAAGGCCGTGCACCGCAACCAGAGAAAGCCCACGTGCAGCAACCAAGACCCAACGCAGCCAAAAAAAAAAAGAAACGAGAAAGAAAACTTAAATAAAGAGTTGCTAATCAGCTAGATACTTTTACTCCTGTAGGGATAGAAGTAATTACGGTAGCTGATGCAAAGTATGCTCCTGAGTCGACAGCTATCCCTATGGTAAACATATGATGGGCCCACAAGAGAAATCCTAAAAAGCCAGTGGACGTGACTCATACTAGTCCCAAATAGCTGAAAGGCACTTTTTGTCCTAAATAGTATGTAATGATATGTGAGATTATAACAAAGCCTGGTAGGCCATGAATACAGACTTCAGGGTGACCAAAGAGTCAGAATAGGTGTTGGTATAGGATTCAGTCTCCTCCTGCAGGGTCAAAGAAAGTAGTGTTTAGATTTCTGTCTCTTAACAATATGGCAATTCTGGCTGCTCAGACTGAGAGTGGTAATTATAGTAATATGGCTATAGTTGGGAAAGATTAAACAAATACTGGTGTTTGGTATTGGGATATGACTGATAGTTTTGTATTAAAGACTATAGTAATAAAAGTAATAGCACCAAGAATTGAAGAGACACCTGCTAAATGTAAGGAGAAAATGGTTAGATCGACAGAGGCTCCTTCATGGGCCAGATTGCAGGCTAGAGCTGAATATAGGGTTCCACTTGTACCAGAACCAGCTTCTACTATTGGTGATATGAGTAAGAGTAAGAATGATGGGGGAAGTAGTCAAAAGTTTATATGATGTACTGGGGGAAATGCTACCTCAGGTGCCCCAGTTATTAGTGGCCCAAGTCAGTTTTCAAATCCTGAAATCATAATGGGTACAACTATAAAGAAAATTATTACAAGTGCAGGGACTGTTATGACTACCTTACAGATTTGGGCATCTCCAAGTAGCGCTCCAGGTTAGCATAGGTCAGCCAGGATTAATATACTTAAGGCGCTGCCTGCTACTCCAGCTCAAGCACCAAATAGTAAAGATAAAATGCCGATATCTTTGTGATTTGTTGAAAATAATCAGCAGTGTATGAACAGAGGTAAAATGACTGAGCTAGCATTCGACTGTAAATCTAAAGACAGAGATTGAGCCCTCTTTCTGGCAAACCCTGTGGTGAATCAACAGATTGAATTGTAACTTGAGAGAAGCAGCTTCAATTCTGCCGGTGATTTTCCTGCCTTTTTTTTTCTTCTTTTTTCTTTCTCAAAGGGAGGAGAAGTAGATTGAAGCCAGTTGACTAGAGGATTTGCCTGTTAACTAAAATTTCCTGGGGTTAAAACTCATCAATCTCGTAAGGATTTGGCTTAATTACAGTGTTTGCTTTGCATTCAATTGATATAGGAGAAAGTCCTGCAGTCCTTATTTTTAGAAATTAAGTAAATTGTACTTGTTTAGGGTTTTGAAAGCTCTTGGTCTAAGCTAACCTAAATTCCTAGTCCAGCACTGATAGGATGGGTGTTATGGGTAGTAATCGTGTGGCTATTATGATGAGTAATGATAGGAAAGTTATTTGTTTTGTATGTTCAAATTGTTGTACTTTTGTGTTGTTTAATGAAGGGAATATAGTTAGTGATGTGGGTTATGTTAGCTGCAAGTAGAAGTATATGCTGAGGACTGCTGTGATGGCTATTAGTGTTGGTAGAATGATGTTATCATTTTTGTTATCTCTTGGATAATTATTCATTTGGGTCAAAACCCTGATAATGGTGGGCGACCTCCTAATGACACTATAATGCTGAGGATAAGGATCCTGATGGGAGGTGTTTTATCTCATGTGTGTGATAATGATACCCTTGTAGTACATGATCTGGGTATAAATAGGAAGAAGATAGTGTTGTTATGATATAAATTAGTATGTTTAGGATTGTTATACTTGGAATATACATTATAATAGCTGTTATTCATCCTATATGGGCAACTGATGAGGAGGCTGTAATTTTTTCCAGGTGAGTATGGCTAAGTCTGCCTCAGCGTCCAACTATGATTTATAATATCACTATGATTAACAGTATGTTTAGGTTGATGGATGGTGACATGTGGTATAAAACTGATAGGGGTGCAATTTTGTCATGTTGATAGCATCAGGCCTGCTGTTCATGGAATGCCTTGAGTTACTTCGGGCACTCAGAAGTGAAATGGGGAATGTCCTACTTTTGTGACAAGGACGATTGTCATGATAGTGGATGCTGCTGGATTAAAGATTTTTGTAATCCATTGTGTTCTTTGACCAGAGTATATTAGATTAATGATAATAGCCATTATAAGTAGTATTGATGTGGTGTATTGTTTTAGAAAATATTTGTTGGATGCTTCTGTAGCTTATGGGTTCATGTTTTTTATTAGAATGGGGATACCATTAACCAGTGTGAGCTTGTTACTACAATTATATTTCCTGAAATAATGGTCAGTAGAATGATAGTAAAAAACAATGAGAGTTTATTAGTACAGGAAGGATATACAACAATATTTTGGGGGTATGGGCCTTGAAGCTTTCTTAGAGAACCTTACTATATAGCATTGTGGTGTAATGTGGTAGCATGGAGAATGTAAAATTCTTAGAAATAAGTTCAATTCCAGGAATAAGCGCATTTAAACCTCTATCATTTACTTTATCAAAGTAACTCTTTAGTCAAACATATTTCTTAAGTTTGCTGTGGGTTGCCTGGTATGATGACAGGTAGTGAAAACTCTCATATACATAGGGCTAATGTTAGTAGTAAAAAGATTTTTTATAAGAGATGTATACGTTGATCATATCAAAATTGTGGGTAGGATGCTCGAATTCATCGAAAGGAGATTGTTAGATGTGTTTTAATGATGACTTGGGCTGTATATAATTCTGGCACGTAGGGATTGTCGAATGCTCCTAAAAATAGAATGTTGTGGAAATGTTTATTATAAGGAAATTGACATATTCTCTAGGAAGGACGGGGTGAATGGGCCTGCTACATTTTCTACATTGAAGACATAGACAGGTTTTGATTCTACTTCTGTTAAATCAAGTGGGGCTTCATTGGATTTCTGCTACTGCGGAGATAATCAAATTCTGGGTAGGGGTCAGGAGAAAATTAGTCATAGGTGTTCTTGTGTAATAATTACTGTTGAAAGTGTAAATGATCCATTTAGCATTAGGACTGAGAATAGAATAACTGCCAGCAAGACTTCATATGAGATTGTCTGTGCTACTGTCCGTAGAGCTCCAGTGAGTGAGTATTTTGAATCTGAAGCTCAACCAGATCAGAGGATGGAATAAATGGCTAGGCTTGATATGGCTAATATAAATAGTATGCCTACATTTATATCAATTAGTGGATAAGATATGGGAAGAGGAATTCATGTTGTGAGAGCCAGGGTTAAGGCTAGCATTGGGGCAATAATATATAAATTGATGATGTTGATGGTCATGGTGGTTCTTTAATAAATAATTTGAATGTCTCAGTAATGGGTTGTAATAATCCATAGGGGCTGATGACTTTTGGCCCTTTCTGGATTTGTATATAGCCTAGGATTCTCCATTTAGTTAATATGAGGAATGCTATGGTGAATTAAATTGGGTACTTTGTGAAAGAATGTTGATTATAAATATATTCTTAGGAAGAGAACTTGAACCACTGCAGATAAATGTTTCAGTTTTACCTAATTACCGGGCTCTGCCACCGTAACAAACCCTGTTCTACAGTAGGGTATGTATAAATTAACTGAATGTAGATTATATCATCATTTAGTTTGAAGACATTTTGTAAAGTAAGCCGTATTGCTCTTGTCCTTTCATACTGGAAGAAATCTGCAATAGACAGAAACCAACCAGGATGACTCCAGTCTGAACTCAGATCACGTGAGACTTTAATCGTTGAACAAACAGACAATTAATAGCAGTTATACCATTGAAATGTCGTGATCCAGCATCAAGGTCATAAAACATATTGCTGATATGAACTCCAGAATACAATTACTCTGTTATCCCTAGTAAAACTTGTTCCGTTGATCAGTGGTTTAGAAGAACAGGTGATAAAGCATTTTGACTAGCTGGTCTAGATTTTAATCACTCAGAGGCAGTTTTATTCTCCAAAAAATAAATGGCGCACGGGCTCAAGGCACACCGGCTTCAGTACTTGTGGCACGCAGGCTCAGTAGTTGTGGCCCACTGGCTTAGTTGCTCCGTGGCACGTGGGAAATTCCCAGACCGGGGATCGAACAGGGTCCCCTGCATTGGCAGGCGAAATCCTAACCACTGCATCACCAGGGAAGTCCCAGAATCGCAGTCTCCCTTTTAATATACCTTAAGCCCAAAGAATCCATGGAAAATTGTTACAGAAAATAAGACAAAAAAATATTGTAAGGACTATAACAGAAGCATATAATACACAGTTCATATAGACACATCCCAAGCAGTTACAAAGTATATTAAAAGGGAGGCTGCGATTTTAAAAGAATAAGATAAATTATACCCACAAACTCCCAGTCTTTCCTGAAACATTGCAATCTGAAACCCTATTGTAGGAAGCAGAAGATTCCAGGAGACATTCTACAAATGAAGGACTCTAAACCCTGTGGTTGGAAAAGGAATTCTGGAAGGAAGGTATCCTCACCCAAGGAGAGCAGGTTCCTATACTTCTCTAACATCACACCCCTGTAGAATTCCCATTGATCTTGGTCCAGGCATTGTCACTCCTCTTGAGAGAAATCTATGGCCACATCCTGGAATGGCAGCAGTCCCTGAAATTAAAAGTACACATGCCATGTGGCCATGGGAAGAGTTCATAATGTGACCCAAGAAGAAAACAGCAAGTTAAGAGAACTGGTTTTAATTATAGAAGACTGTCTTCAATTATCCACTAATATATATATATTTACAAAGTAACTTTCTCTACCTTATTTGTAACTACAAGAAAAGAGTATGGCATGTGATCCACAAAACCAGTGTAGAGACTATACTTATCTGGAAAAGAAATGATAGAATGATGGTTTCAACACAGGCATATGCATTTTTGAGTGTTTTATTTATATCAAACTGGATAAAATGTGTGTATTTCTCAGACAGAAAAGACATGTCGAGGTAGAAATGTACCTTTCAACTATTCATGGGTACACAAGTACACTGGGGAGATTTTAAAAGTGCAGATCGTGATTCAGTAGGTCTGGTGGGCCTGAGTTCTGTTTTTTCCTCAAGCTCATTTTTAACTAGTGATGCCACAGTCTCTGATTCATTAACCACAGTTGGGAATAGCAGAGACATAATTAGAAAGGTAAAAATTCATATTTAACTTTGAACTTAAAGTGTTTTATGGATTTTACACCTTTAATAGAATAGTAAGCACAGCAGCAACAATCATTTGTGAATATTTACTATAGACTGTGTATCTTTCTTTCTTGTGTAGGATTCCAGGAAAAAGGCCTGGGCTGCGGCCACAGTGGGCCGGCCCCCCAGGCCGGGCCGCCCCTCCAGGACCCCCAGAAGGGCTCCTGGAGGCTCCAGGCGGCTTCTCCCCCGGCGCCACCCTCCCTCCCGGAAGGCCTGGGGGCAGAGCGGTCCCACCTCCTCGCCCAGAACGGATCCCGCGTTTCCGCAGAGCTGGAACTCCCGGCTCGGGGTCTCTTCCCTCCGCCGTCACTGAAGTGCCCCGGAGCCCGAAGGGAGGGCGGCCTCACTGAGGCTGCCGGCTCTGGAGGGGCCCCGGCGGCCAAAGCCGCGACAGTCCTGGGGATCGCGGGCCGGGTAAGTGGGCGCCAACCCTCCTCCTGGTCTGGTGCCCGGGCGTCAGTGCAAGACCAGCTTCTGAGGGGCAGGGGTTCGCTGCCACCCGCCGCTGCTGTGCAGAAAGAGCGGCCCCCAGCGTTCTGGTCCCGGGGAACTTCGGTCCCTCCTCTCGCCCCTGCCCTCGGCCTGGCTCGCGGGGCCTGGTGGGCGTGGGGAGTGGGTCGGCCTGAGCGTCCTGAGGGGAAACGGGGAAAGGGAGGCGCAGGGTCCGGTTGGAGCGTCAGCGCCCCTCCTCCTGACTGCGGGGAAAGCAGCTGAAAACGCATCCCCAGGCTCGGAGGTCCCTTGTTCAGCCGAGTCTCTCTGCGCTCCTTCCTCCCTGAGCTAAAGTACTGGGGGGAGGGGACAGGGGAGGGGAATGGCGCAGGTAATGGGGAACATCAAAAGGTGATTGTTAACTAAGGAAAACCAGCTCTCCCAAGGTGAGGAATGTAGCGCTTTTCTTTGTATGGGAAGATGCAAGCGTCTGGGCTCACTGAAATCATTCCTTTGATATGCACCTCAGCTCGCTGGGGCCAGCATTCTGTATTTGCATATCCTGAGTTCCTCAGGGCCTGCTGGCTCACACTGGAGGGCTGCAAGTGCTGATGTCTGTGACATCCTTTTTTTACTGATATGGCAAGAAATATTCCATTTCTTACAGGCTTGAGGGGCAGAGAGTGAAAAAGAGTAGGAGAATCTCACTCAGCATGTAATTTGGCATATATATATATATATATATATATATATATATATATATATATATATATATATAATATTTATATTTAACTGTGCTAATAGAGACTCTCAATTCCAATCAATTTGTACTACTGCCCTCTATGTATTAATTTCATCAGTATCATATAAAAAATGCCTATAAAGTTGACATAATCCATTTAAACAGGATAATTATTTTTAAAGGAAACATAATAGAAATATAACAACAAAACCCTTACCACCAAAGGCTGTGTGTGGAACAACCTAAATATATGTTCCATTGTTAAAATATTGAAAGATGTATTCAGTAGAAATATCAACAAAATGAAAAATAATAAGGGCAGCGGAATGCTGAAATATTGTATCTTTATCATTAAAGTGGCAGAAAATCATTTATTAGTAGGCAGTGAGGGCAGAGGATGCCTGATTTTTATATCTTTTTCATATTTGTGCAGTTGTTTCAGCAAGTAACTTAAAGAAAAGATGGAAAAACAAGGAGGTTTGTGCCTGAGATCATGTTGATGTGAAACCAGGGATGGCCACCTTGTGCCAGGTGCGTGAAGTTTACCTGGCCAGGTAGACCGCAGAGCTCCTGAGAAGCCAGGGTTGGAATTCTTCTGCTGGTTGCCCCTTAGCTTCTGTGACTTGATTGATTTTGAGTCATGTTGGGGGATAGACCTGATCACAGGAAATGGGTGGAAATAGAGTGATTTGGGGAGCAGCTAACGACATTCATCACAGCTCATGGCCTGATTGAATTTTAAAAAACAGGAAAACAAATGCTTCTTATGGAATCAGAGAATGTGAGGGGTGGACAATCCCAGAAAATGAGAAACACCCATCCCATTTTCCAGATGAGAAAACAGAGGCCCAGCAAGGTGAAATCCCTCACCCAAGTTGCACCTCTCTCTCCTCCCCACTACATGGTTCATGAAAGTAGGACTCTTCCTGTCTTGATCACTGCTGAACTCCAAACAGGGCCAGGCATCTAGCAGCTGCTTCAAAAATTTTGGTTGGGCTTCCCTGGTGGTGCGGTGGTTGAGAATCTGCCTGCCAATGCAGGGGACGCGGGTTCGAGCCCTGGTCTGGGAAGATCCCACATGCCGCAGAGCAACTCGGCCTGTGAGCCACAATTACTGAGCCTGCGTGTCTGGAGCCTGTGCTTGGCAACGAGAGGCCACGATAGTGAGAGGCCCGTGCACCGCGATGAAGAGTGGCCCCCGCTTGCCACAACTAGAGAAAGCCCTCGCACAGAAACGAAGACCCAACACAGCCATACATACATACATACATACATAAATAAAAAGAATGTAAGCAGACAAGAATAGCATTAAAAAAAAATTTGGTTGACTGGATGAACAACGCTATTTCTTTCTTTCTCACTCTTATTCAGGACTGTGCCAAGAACTCCCCAGGTTGCAATGTAATTCGATAAATGTAAATATTAATTGAGTTTTGGTGTGATGAGGGCTTAGGCTTTGAAGGTTACAGATTTGGTTCAGATCCTGGTTCTGCCACTCAATAGCTGTTTGGCTTTGGGAAAATTACTAAACCTCTCTGAGCTTACTTCCTCCTTTGTAAAGTGGGGATAAAACTATCTGAGCCAGCAGAGCACCTGCATCCGGGATGTGCACTAAGTATTGGTCTTTCTCACTCTCCCACTCCTTCCCTCTGTTCTTCCCCAAGAAGATGTATAGAAGGATATAGTAGTTTTAAAAAAAATTAATTTAATTATTTTTGGCTGCGTTTGGTCTTCGTTGCTGCGTGTGGGCTTTCTCTAGTTGCAGGGAGCGGGGGTTATTGTTTGTTGCGGTGCGTGGGCTTCTCATTGCGGTGGATTCTCTTGTTGCGCTTGTTGTGGAGCACCAGCTTTAGGCGCGCAGGCTTCAGTAGTTGTGGCCTCCAGGCTCAGTAGTTGTGGCGCATGGGCTTAGCTGCTCCGCAGCATTTGGGATCTTCCCTGACCAGGACTCGAGCCCAGGTCCCCTGCCTTGGCAGGCAGATTCTTAACCACTGCGCCACCAGGGAAGTCCGATACGGTACTTTTTAAAAAGGGGTTTTAATTTATTTCAGAAAATATACATTTTTCTTGTAGAAAAGTTTATTCCCCTATAGAAACATAAACACGCAAACCACTCCAAATGCTGTATTCTATGGGTTAGATATTATCAGTCACATTTTATAAGTAATTGGGCAAATGCCAAAGCACTAGCTACTGGGGAGTAAGAAGACTCAAATCTGGGGTGCCCCCCACCCCAATTTCAAGAGCATGGTGTGTTTTTCAAATCCATGTTTCATCTGGTCTTTGTTTCTCATCCATATTCTGTGTCTGCCTTTCACCAGAAGGCTCAGATCCTCCGCTTTCACACCCTCCCGGCTGGCTGTGCCCCAGCTCCCGCCCTGGAACCTCTGAATGCCTGGGTGTGCCTGCTCCCCCTGTGCATCACCAGCTTTGCCAGGGAGCTGCTGTATCGTGCACTGCTTGCTGTGCCCAGAGTACCTGGACCCTTCTGGTACATGAAGTACACCCTCATCACCATGTGTGCACGCCCATCCCCTTACCTTATATCCTGCCTCTAAGCCAGGGTTGGGGGTGACTACAGTGTGCATTCAGCTGTGTGTGAGGTGCTGGGATCAAAGTGAAGTTCCCAACTTTTGAAGTTGCTGGCTTGAGGGGCACACAGGGATTTAAAATCAGGTCACCTGACTTAAAGGGGGAACTGATTGATTTAAAGCCAAGGCAGCTGACTTAAAGCCTGCGTCCCTCAGCTGCAGGACGAGACCAGCTTTGGCGGTACACGGGTTCGCTCCAAGGCAGGACTGCTTTTCAGGAAGAGCTTCCAGTAGTGCCTTAGTGCAGGGGGACTTGGTCTGTGGTCTTGCCCCTGCCCTCAGAGGGGGGCCACCTGCTCTTCTGGAGAATCAGGGAGGGGGAAGTGCAGAGTCCCAGCTGGAGTTGCGTCACCCTTGTCTGATGGCAAGGAAAGGGGGGCAGGGCTGTGTGGTGTCCTGGGGCTGGACTCACCAGGTCGACTCAGCCTCTCAGCCCCCTAACCTCCCCTCACACACCCCACAAGAGTTTTCAGTAATATGTAATTGCGCCTTAGGTTCTCGGTCTTCAAACTCATACCCAGGCTCCCAGATCCCTTGATTCAGCCTATTCCTCTGTGCTCTTTCTTCTGTTACATACAGTCCGAGAGGGAGGGGCTGGGGGATGGGACTGGAGGGATCCCGGCAGCACTGGCCTCAGCTGACTAAAGAGATCCGGGGCCTGCGCTATCACACATGTGCGAGGACCCTTAAGGCGGAATCGAGGGGGCCAGTTAGAGGCAGTGCTTGCTGCCTCAAGTGAGTATGGATCACCATCGGGTGGGGAGCATGCTGACCCCTGAGAAGTACTGTTAGGAGGATGTGTTCCTCCCTCGGCTTCAAGGACGTGGGTGGGCTTCAGGGCTCCAGTTCCTCTCCAGGCCTCCAGGTCCGACTGCACCACAGCGGGCTTGCAGACCTGTCTTCCTGTCCCAGAACTTGCCAGGCTCCAGGAAGAATCCAGACTGCAGAAATGGTGCCTGAGCACTCCAGCGTAAGAAGTGCTGTCCCTGGGGACCCAACAGTGGAGGGAGGAAGGGTGAAGGGACTGGGGGTTAGGGTAGGGAGGGGTGGCTGCCCTGGGAGACATTGAGAGAAATATCGCCCCCCACACCCCTGCCCCTGCAACTGACGCATTGATGCCATAGGATCTCAGGGCCTTTTAGTCAGAGATGCCTCTGCTTCTTTACTCCTGTGTTCAAAACTATGCAAAACCAACTCTTCATCCTCTTGCTGCCTTGCCAGGACTTTTAAAGCACTGTTCTTTTGAAGCACTCGTTCCCTAAACTGCAGTTTGGAGCTGTCCCAGCTATTTAAAAGTGTTCTCCTTAAACTGAGACTAAATCCTACTCTTTTGGAAAAATTTCCTTAACTTCATTGGAGATCATCTTTTCTGCCCATTCCTTCCTTGTACTGCCCTCTTAAGAACCCCTGTGCTCAAAGAGCTTGGTGATTTATTTTTTGCTTGATGTCTAAAAGAAACCTTCCCCATGCACCCCAAAAAGCTTTCCTGGATCATAGGTGTTTCAAAACCATGACAGTGTTTTGCAGTTAGTATACACTGTGTAGATTGCCTAGCAATCCCTCCAAGAGCCAGAGGTGAGCAACACTTTTGCTTATTTGATGGGATGTCCTTCAAGTTTAGGAAGGTACCATTCTTATGACCCAGGAGATAAGACAGAGCCCTGGATGGCTGTGGCTGTGATTAGATAACTTCTGATGATTTTATTTCCCTTACTGAGCTGCTGCTTCTAGGTCAATTTCATTTCATTACCTGTCCATTTTTAAAGAAAGACTGACAAAGTCACTGGAATAGGTCAGGAGTCTGAGCTCAGGGTTGGTCAAAGGTACTCACAGGGAGGAAGGTGGATAAAAATAGGTAGGTAAATAGGAGGGTTGGCAAGTACAGCCAGGACACCCGTGTTCATCGTGCATACTAATAAAGGCCAGAATCTCCTCATTTATCTCTGGTGGGAAGTTCTGATGGTTTCACAGGATCAAACTCAAATCATATTCAAACTAGGGGATTTCCTTGAGCATAAAAGGAAGTATCCATCCCTAGCAGGAGTCGCTGCAGAGGAATAAAGACGTAGATGTAGAGAATGGACTTAAGGACACAGGGAGGGGTAAGGGTAAGCTGGGATGAAGTGAGGGAGTGGCATGGACATATATACACTACCAAAGGTGAAATAGATACCTATTGGGAAGCAGCTGCATATAGCACAGGGAGATCAGCTCAGTGCTTTGTGACCACCTAGAGGGGTGGGTTAGGGAAGGTGGGAGGGAGACACAAGAGGGAGAGGATATGGGAATATATGTATACGAATAGTTGATTCACTTTGTTATACAGCAGAAGCTAACACAACAAGGTAAAGTAATTATACTCCAAGAAATATGTTAACAATAGCAACAACAAAAAAACCCAAATCTAAGTCAATCAAGCCAACGGAGACATTGTATGTGTTTACAGTTCAAGAAATCCACAAGAGAATCCTTTATTCTGTAGGCAATGAATGGTCCATTCGAAAAGAAAAAAACTTTCTAAAATGTTGTTTTTCCATTTATTGTTCAGAACATCCTTTTTATACCTCTGCATTTCTTACTATTCAAAGCCAAGTCACGTGAGTTACAGGGAAGCAGCTGATTGATTTAAAGTTGGGTCATGTGATTTAAAATCCAGTGGCAGTTGTTTGATTTAAATCCCAGTTAAATGACATGAGGAAGGGGTGCTAGAAACTGCTTTTTCATCTCTGGCTCAGAATATCATATTTACCTTGGTTCTTCTTATGATTTAGAAAACTTGTGCTGTCTCTCCTTGGAATCATCAGGAGAAAAATACAGTATTTCAGGTTCATTCTTGATACCAACTTCTCACAGTTAAGGTGTATTGACTAAAAGATCTTCCTTCTTCAAGAGATTCCAAACTTCTGTAAGACACTTCATTGTAATTGGAGAAAAAAGAAGAATGAAATCAGGCCAGCAGCTGCAGGAGACCAAGGCAGCCCCCATGACTAGGGAAGGAGAAGGAAGGGCTGAGAGTTGCCTTTAGAGCAGACAACCTCCAGAGGGCGCTGAAGCACGGGCAGAGCCCACCTGCCACTCCCAGTTTGGCACTCCAGGGTCAGATTTGGGTTTGGAGATGGGGTTGCTGTAACCCCAAGGAGGTGAGCAGAGAGGAGGAGTTGATTACCTCTGATTGTCCTCTGACTCTCTGATTTGATTATCCTCTGACTCTCTGGCCCAAATTGCCTGACGTCACAGGGGGGGGACAGAGTTTTGCTTTCAGCAGCTGATGGGACCCTTCCAGGCTGGTCCGGTCGCCCAGTGGCCCGACAGCCTGACAGGCTGACTGCGGTATGATCGCCCTTCTTTTCTCCAGAATCTGTACATCAGGAGGTGCATGGGTGTGGGAGCCCATTCACCGCCACCCCCCACCCCCAGGGGGGATGGCACCTTCCCTGGCTGTACCCTATGATCACCAGGTGCTTGAAATGAATGCAAGATTTTTGACTTGAAGGAAAAGCTCACGTAACCACTTCTGCCTCATAATGTGTGGGATTTACTATAATGGAAGGACATTATAAAGAACAGGTAGAAAACTCACCTGTTGGTCTCCATGTAGGAGTTAATTTTGCATGAATCCCTCCTACATGAGTAGATAGCAGAGGTTTATTTTTGTTCCCGTGTGTGTAGTTGTGTCAGAGGATGTAGGTATGGTGATTTGAAGCCGTCAAAGAAATATTCTCAGAACTCTCAAGACTTCTCTTGATTGGAACCGAAAGAGACCTGGAAAAGGAGGAAAAGAAAAGGAGGAGGGAGAACGAATGACTGTTTCTCAGTAAATTCACCTTCCTGGTTGATTGTTCTGTCTTCTCATTTCTTTTAACTTCCATGTATGTCTAGTGGTATAATGTAGAAAGGCTGATTTTTATGCTTTAAAAGATTTTACATCACAAAGAAACTAGAAGTGGCTAACAGAACTTATTCAAATCAATTTTACCTAGAGACTTTGATATTAAATTTGTATACTAAAATGGGTTTATCCAAATTTTCTCTTTCTTTTTGAGTGAATATTTGTAACATATTTTTGTAGATAATAATTTATCCTAGATATACAAAATTGTGAGAATGGGTACCATTTTTTACCACTTAAATGATTTCTTTTAAATGAATAGATTGTACAGTTTAAATGCCAATGTTGTGTCTTACATGTTGTGTTTTAATTCCTGATTTCCAAAACTTGTGTTTATTTAATTGATTTCTATCTAATAATCTGTCTCCCCTTTATTGTTTCTTACTTTATATTTTATTGATCTATAGTTAATTTACATTATTATATTAGTTTCAGAGGTACAACAGTGATTCATAAATGTTTAGCTTCTTCTCCATTTATAGTTATTATAAAAGAGTGGCTATATTCCCCATGCTATACAGTACACCACTGTAGATTATTGATTTTATACATAGTGGATTGTACCTCAAAATCTCCTACCACTATTTTGCTCCTCCACCCTATCTCTCCCTGCTGGTAACCACTAGTCTGTTTTTTAATCTGTGAGTCTGTTTTTTGGTTGTTGTTGTTGTATTCAATTTTTCAGATGCCATGTGTAAGTGATAACATACCATGCTTGTTTTCTCATAACATACCATGCTTGTTTTCTCTGCAGCTTATTTTACTAAGCATAATACCCTCCAAGTCCATCCATGTTATTGCAAATGGCAAAATTTTATTTTTTGCTGAAGTCATCATAAAAAATCTTTTTTATCCACTAAGCTATTGATGAACACTTAGTTTGACTCTATATCTTGGCTATGGCAAATAACACTGTTTTGAACATTGGGGTGCAGTTATTTTTTTGAAATAGTGTTTTTGTTTTCTTCTGATATACCCAAGAGTGAAACTGCTGGATATTATGGTAGTTCTATTTTTAGTTTTTTGTGGAACCTCCATTCTGCTTTCCACAGTAGCTGCACTAATTCACATTCACATCAAGAGTGTACAAGAGTTTCCCTTTCTCCACATCCTCACTAACCTTTGTTATTTGTGATCTTTTTGATGACAGCCATTCTGACAAGACTGAGGTGATATATCTCATAGTTTTGATTTGCATTTTACTGCCGATTAGCTATGTTTAGCATCTTTGTGAGTTCTGGCTGTCTATCTGTATATTTTCCTTGGAAAAGTGTCTATTTAGGTCTTCTCATTTTTTAAAAAAAAAGATTTTGGGTGTTTTTTTGATATTGAGTTGTATGTGCTCTTTCTGTAGTTTAGCTATGAACCCTTGCTTAGTCATCTTTTTGGTGTTAACCTCTTATCATGTGCAAATATTTTCTCTCCTTCAGCAGGTTGTCTTTTCATTTTGTCTTTGGTTTCCTTTGCTGTGCAAAATCTTTTAAGTTTAGTGAAGTCCCATTTGTTTATTTTTGCTTTTGTTTCATTTGCCTTAGTAGATTGAACCTAAAACTGTTGCTATCATTTATGTTGAAGAATGTTCTATATTTTCCTTTAGGGGTTTTATGGTTTCTGGTCCTACATTTAGGTGTCTATTCAGTTTTGCATTTATTTTATATATGGTGTTCTAAAATAATCTAATTTTATTCTTTTCCATGTAGCTGACCAGTTTTCCTAGTACCACTTATTGAAGAGACAGTTTTTTCTCCATATTGCCTGCTTTGTCATAAATCAATTAAATATAAGTGTGTGGGCTTATTTATGGGATCGCTGTTCTCTTCCAGTGATCTTTGTGTCTGTTTTTGCTCTGGTACGATTCTCTCTGATTACTGTCACTTTGCAGTATAGTCTGAAGTCAAGGTGCGTGATGCCTCCAGCTCTGTTCTTTCTCAAGATTGTTTGGCTATTTGGGGCCTTTGTGTTTCTATACAAATTTTAAAATTACTTTTTCAAGTTCTGTGCAAATGCTTTGGTATTCTGATAGGGATTGCATTAAATCTGTAGACTGTCTTTGGTAGTATGGTTATTTTAAGAGTATTAATTCTTCCAGTCCATGCACATGCTATGTTTTTCCATCTTTTTGTGTTGCCTTCAACTTCTTTCACCAATGGCTGATAGATTTCTGAGCACGTCTTTTTTTTTATAGTGATTTCTTTAATTTATTTATTACTTATTTATTATTTATATTTTGGCTGTGTTGGGTCTTCGTTTCTGTGCGAGGGCTTTCTCCAGCCGCGGCAAGCGGGGGCCACTCTTCATCGCGATGCGTGGGCCTCTCACTATTGCGGCCTCTCCTGTTGCGGAGCACAGGCTCCAGACGCGCAGGCTCAGTAGTTGTGGCTCACGGGCCCAGCTGTTCCGCGGAATGTGGGATCTTCCCAGACCAGGGCTCGAACCCGTGTCCCCTGCATTGGCAGGCAGACTCTTAACCACTGCGCCACCAGGGAAGCCCTGAGCACATGTCTTTTACCTGCTTAGGTGTGTTTATTCCTAGGTATCTTATTCTTTTTTTAAAGAAATTCACGTTCTTTTATTTATTTATTTATTTATTTATTTATTTATGACTGTGTTGAGTCTTCGTTTCTGTGCGAGGGCTTTCTCTAGTTGCGGCAAATGGGGACCACTCTTCATTGTGGTGCGCGGGCCTCTCACCATCGCTGCCTCCCTTGTTGCGGAGCACAGGCTCCAGACGCGCAGGCTCAGTAATTGTGGCTCACGGGCCCAGTTGCTCCATGGCATGTGGGATCTTCCCAGACCAGGGCTCGAACCCGTGTCCCCTGCATTGGCAGGCAGATTCTCAACCACTGCGCCACCAGGGAAGCCCTCTTATTCTTTTCGATGTGATTGCATATGGTATAGTTTTCTTAATTTTTCTTTCTGACAACTTTGGGTTTTGTTTTTTCTTCTTTTTCTAATTCCTTCAGGTGTAGTGTTAGGTTGTTTATTTGATATTTTTCTTGTTTCCTAAGAATAAGCTTGTATCACTGTAACTTCCCCCGTGAACTGCGTTGGCTGTGTCCCATAGATTTTGGATCATTGTGTGTTCATTTTCATTTGTCTTGGGTATTTTTAGAATCCCTCTTTAATTTCTTCAGTGTTCCTTTCTTCCCCGTTTATTCCCTTCATCTGTGACGTGAGGACTATCTTTAATATTATGTTTGGATTTCTTTCAGTTTTGTGTGAGTGTGTATGTGTGTGATTATTTAAGTTGCTGAGCTCTTAATTTCACATGGACACTACCAACCATGCATTGTTACCCTCCTCCCCCACAGTTACTGAATTTGACCTTATATTTTACATCTACTTGTTTTGTGTGTCCCTTAACTTCTTATTGTGAATATAGATGGTTTTATTTCTGTTTTCTTTCATCCTTCCTATTAGCTGTGTACATGGTTGATTTACTACCTCTGTTGAATATTTGCCTTAAGCAATGAGGTTTTTCCTTTAGTAAATTTCCTTTCCTAATTTTTATGTTTCAGTCGTGGCCTTTTCTTTTTCACTTAGAAAAGCCCCCTTAAGATTTCTCATAAAGCTGGTTTGGCGATGCTGAGCTCTTTTAGTTTTGCTTCTCTGTAAAACTTTAGATCTCTCCATCAAGTCTGAAGGAGAGCCTTGCTGGGTAGAGTATTTTTGGTTATGGGCTTTTCCCTTCCATGACTTTAAATATACCGTGCCACTCCCTTCTGGCATGCAGAGGTTATCCTGAAATGTCAGCTGATAACTTTATGCAAGTTCCCATGTTTGTAACTTGTTGCTTTTCCTTTGCTCCTTTTAATAGTGTCTTTTTATCTTTATTTTTTTTGCCATTTTAATTACAGTGAGTCTTGGTGTGGTCCTCTTTGGGTTGATCCTGTTTTGGCCTTACTGTGTTTACTGGCCTTGGATGTCTGTTTTCTTTCCCAGGTTATGGAAGGTTTCAGCTCGTATGTCTTCAGGTAGATTCTACACTGCTTTCTCTTCCCTTTTGCTTCTGGGACCTGTATAATGCAAATATTAGTACACTTGATGTTGTTTCACAAGTCTGTTCAACTTTCCTCTTTTCATTTTAATCTATTGTTTTACCGTTCATCTTCAGTGATTGCCAGTACTCTGTCCTTCAGTTTTCTGATTCATTCCTCTGTATCATTTAGTCTACAGTAGTTTCCTTTTAGTGTATTTTTCATTTCAGTTATTGCATTCGTCATCTCTGTTTTGTTGTTCTTTAATGGTCTAACTCTTTTTAAAAAAACTTCTAACTTCTTGCTCTGGTCGTCCATTCTTCTCCTGAGTTCTCTGATCATCTTTACCGTCATTACCTTGAACTCTTTCTTGAGCAGATTGGCTATCTCCACTTCACTTAGATCTTCTTCTGAGTTCTTATCTTGTTCCTTCATTTGGATCGTGTTTCTGTGTCACCTCATTTTTCTTAACTTGCTGTTTTTATTGCTATGTATGTAGTAGGTTCGTTACATTTCCTGACCTTGGAGAAGTGGCCTTTTGTAGGAGAGGTCCTATGTGTCCCAGCAACCCAGTGTCCCCTGGTCACTAGAACTATATGTTCTAGGTGTACCCCCTATGTGGGCTGCTTGGGCTCTTCTGTTGTGGTGGGCTGACTACTGTGGGTGGTCTGGTAGGCTTGGCTGCCCCCAGGCTGCTTGTTTGCCAGGCTCTGCCTTGTATGGAGGCTGTCTGTGCTGCTTGGTGAGACTAAATCATAAGGCAGCTGGCTGCACAACTCTGGGGGACACCAAATCTAGTGCTGGTTCACTTATGGGTAGAACTGCAGTCCATGTGATATCAGGGTTAGTGCCCAGTCACTGGTCCTGGGGCTATGCTGGCTACTGGGAGGAAGAGACAGGTCCTGAGTTCTGGCTGCAGGGCCCAGGAGTTGCAGAGTTGGTGTTGGATCACTGTTCCTGACACAGCTATCTGCAGGGTCTGGGGTGTCCCTAATCTTGTGTTGGCATTCTGATGGGCAGGGTCAGGACCCAGCTGAGTCCATGGCTGCTTCTGGCCTGCAAGTGAGTGTTCTGGTCACACAGGCTGCTGGGCTGTGGTATTCCTGGAGCTGGTGTGTGCCTGTTGGTGTATGAGGCTGATCCCAATGCTAGAGCAGGTTTGCTGTTGGGTAGGTCCAAGCTCCATCCAGTCCCTGTGCAGTTATCACCTGCCAATGGTGAGGCTGACTCCAAGGCCAGAGTAGACTCACTTGTCAGAGGGGCCAGGGACTCTGGGGCTGGTGCCTGTCCACTGAGGAGGCTGGTCCTGGGGCTTTTGGTGGCTGGGCCCATGTCCAGGGGCAGCTGTGCATTGAGAGGGTCTGAAGGCAGCCTGTTTGCCGGTGGGTGGCGCTATGCCCCTGCTCAGTTAGTTGCTTGGCCTGCAGCATCCTAGTACTTGTGTCTCTAGTTTGGTGGAAATGGGTAGGGGTAGGTCCTGAGGCTAAAAAGATAGAGAGAAGATTCTAAAATTATGCTTGCTGGTACCAGTGTCCACGAGGTAGAAGGAGCTCCCCCGAATGGCTGCTGCCAGTGTCTCTGTCCCTGAGGCTGTGCTGTAGTTGCCTCTTGCCTCTCTGGGAGACTCTCCAAGATCAGGAGGTAGGTGTGACCCGGGATCCTTTCAAATGACTGACTGCTTCTGTTCTGATTCTCGGATCATGTGGGATTTTGTGAGCATCTTTTAAGAGTGGAATCTCTATTTCCCACAACCCTCTGGCTCTCTGGAAAATAAGCACTACTGGTCTTCAAAGCCCAACTTTCTAGGAACTCTTCTTTCCAGAACAGGATCCCTGGGCTTGAGAGCCTGATGTTGGCTTCATATCCCTTGCTACCTGGGAGCACCTCTGCAATTGTAATTATTCTCCCATTTGTGGGCCACCCACCTGGTGGTATGGGTCTTGACTCTATTGAGATTTTGCCCTTCCTTCCTGTCTTGTCGAGGTGCCGTCCTTATGTCTTTAGCTGTAAAACATCTTTTACGGTAGGTCCCGGTCTTTTTCATCAATTGCTGTTCTGTAAACTGTTGTGACTTTGGTGTCCCCATGAGAGGCATCAAGCTCTGGGTCTTTGAATGCTACCATATTGGACAATCTGTCCACTTCTTTCTTAAATCACATTATTTAATTTTTCTTAGTATCTTATTTGATTAGCGACAGTTTGAAATTTATTATCACTCATGTTTACTTCGCCTGTTTAAAGAAATTGAATAGTGCATTCATTCAGTTTGAAATGAAGGTAGTGGCCGGTGAATTTCCATACCTCAAAAATCAAGGATAGGACAAAAGCCTTTTCGACCTGTGTTACCCTCAAACTCTGCACCCCACCCCAGCCTGGGGATTAACCTCTTGCACCCATGCTCACTTTCTGTTTTTGGACCGTTAACCATCATTGCATCTGTATGTGTGTTGACAAAGTGAACTCTAGTCTTTCCAGTTTTTGAGTTTTGTTTTTTGGTTTAGGGAAGAGTCCTAGTATGAATGTACATTTACTGGTCTGCTGGAGTTCATATATAAACCTGTCAAGCACATTACTAGAATTGGTATTGCTTGTATATACACTTTCATAAATTTTAGAGACAATGGTAGAACAGAAGTGAATTGTATTTCAAATCCCACAATATTTTCACACCATGAAAACCCTTCCCTGTTTAATATATTTGTGTGTAGTTTATCTTTATGCCCATACTATATTTCCCAGAGATGGGTAAGTGTTATGTTTCTTGCTAGCACATTTACCGTATTGTTCAAAGTCAGGCGTTTAGTGGTTTTAGCATGATCCTATTTCCATGAACTCGCAAATACAAGACCTTCTCTCACACTGTCTTTTACTCCCTGCTGTTTTATATTGCCCTCCTAATTCTCAGTCCTGGTCTTTCTTTATGTTCTTCATCAACCTGGATAGGTTATACTATTTTCTCCCTTATTCAAGACCAATAGAATAGAATAGAACACCCAGAAATAAACCCTGATATATGGCCATATGATTTTTGACACGTTGCCAAGGCTTTTCAAAGTAGAAAGGATAGTATTTTCAACAAATGGTGCTGAGAAGTCATGTTGTCAACATGCAAAAGTAGGAAGATGGACCCATACCTAACATCATATGCAAAAATTAATGAAAACGTATCAAGAAACTAACTATAAGACCTAATAAAATAAAAAGTCTTATTAGAAGATACAGGACAAGGGCTTTATGACATTGGATTTGGCAGTGTTTTCCTCAATATGAAACAACAGAACAACAAAGGTACAGCTAACAAAACAATTAAAAATGTGCAGTACATAATTTAAAAAAAATGTGTATCAAAGAAATGTAAACGGAATAAAATGGCAACCCACAAGATGGGAGAAAATATTTGAAAGCCATGTATCTGACAAGAGATTTCTATTCAGAATACACAGAGAATTCCTATACCTCAATAAAAAGCAAACACCCTGTTTCAAAAATGGATAAAAGACTTGAATAGATGGTTCTTCAGAAAGATGTACAAATGACTAAGCACTTGAATAGATGCTCCATATCACTAAATGCATGTTTATATATTTGTGTGCATGCATACACACACAAATACACAAGCAGAAAACAAGTACTGGTGAGGATGTGAGGGAGTTGGAACCATTGTGCTATGACAGTGGGCATGTAGAATGATACAGCTGCTTTGCAAAAGAGTATGGCAATTTTTCAGATATTGAAAAATAGAATTACTACATGATCCAAGAATTTTACTATGAGGTATACCCAAAGGAATTGAAATCAGGGTCTTAAAGAAATATTTGTACTCCAGTGTTTAGAGGAGTAATAATCACAGTAGCTAAAATATGAAAGCAACCTAAGTGTTCATCCACTAGTTCCTGGATAAGCAAAGTGTGGTATACCCATATAACACAATATTATTCAGCCTTAAGAAGGAAAAGATCTAGGAATATGCTACAACATGGATGAATCTTGAGGAAATTGAGCTACCAAAAATGCCATTTTTTGTGACTTTAAGTGAGTCATAACAATACAACTACTTATTTCAATTATATGGGGTACTTAGTGTAGTCAAAACCATAGAAATTGGGAGGGTAATGATGCTTTTCAGGTGGTTATGGAACAAAAAGGAAAGTTATGTTGAAAGGATACAGAGTTACAGTTTTAAAACGTAGAAAAGAATTAGAAAGATAAATGGTGATGTTGATCGCCCAATAATATGAATGTATTTAATATCACTGAATGGTGCACTTTATAATAATTAACATGTTATATTTTATGTTATTTGATTTTACCAACATACACAATTGGGAAAGAATGTAATATCAGGAAAGGGAGTGGACCTGGGGTAGAGCAGAGAGTAATCAGAAGGGTGAGACCCTGCATATGTTGAAGAAGAAGAACTGAGAGTCTTCATTGGCCAGAAGAGACTTTATAAAAAAAAATTACTCTGAGGGTGTATTAAATAGATATCTATGGGTGTACTGCTATCTCCCATGGGTTATCTTAAAGAGTCTTTAATAAAGTCCATAAGGCTTGCTGAGGCTTTTTTAAAAACTGGATTCCCTAGGAGATATTTAGATGGTGGTACTTAAGTCTATGTCTAGGTTGACAGATTTTGCAGGGAAGACGAACTTGAGAACAGTGGAGGTCCTGAGAGTGTAAGTACATGGAAATTAGAAAAAAATAATAAAGGGAATTAGGAAAACTGTGGACTTCGAAGGTCATGTATTAGTGAGTCAGTCCTGAGGTTTCTAAGGATTTATATACACAGTTGCTATTTGGATTACTTGTTGATAAAGATAAGTGGAAAAACTAGAGTCGTTTCCAAGTGTAGGTAAGATATAATGAGAGGATGGAGGTAGAAAGTAGGGAGGCCCAGAGAGAAGTGGGAATGTCATATTGGGCCAAGATGGTGGTAATATCCAGCAGAACAGATGGTAGGGCAGACTATGGATTCATCTTTTTTATTTCGGCTCCCCACCTCATCCTTAATAATTCTTTGGGAATATTTCATGGCTCTGTGATGCAGGTACAGAATTCGAGTGAGGAGACTGCACCCTCAGTGTCCAGCTGTCTGAGTCCTCAGTGTGCTTCAAATGATGGAGAACTATTGCTTCTTTATGAGAAGAGTTAGTACCTCGTAGCTAAGCTTAAGCTGGAGCTTATGCAATATTGATTCCATTTTATATATACTGTTGGCATGGAGGTTCCTCCTCCTCTTTTCTTGACCATTATGAAATGAATCTATATTTCTCAATATTTGGGTATATCAGGTAAATACATTAAGTAAAGGAATCTTATATATTGCTCCCTGCATAGTTTGCTCTTTCTTGTTTCTCTTTTCTCTTTACTAAATTAGCACAGGGAGAGACCTTGAAATGTTCTAATCAGGAGAGATTAGAACATCATATTTCTAGAGAGGTTGGTTGGACAGAGCAGGGGTCCCAGTGAAAATCAAAGCTTCTGTTTCTACTTGGAAGTGTACCTGTATAGAGTAGAGGGCTCCAGGAAATATCCTAGAATATTCCAATGTCCCTGCAGGAGATCATTAAGAGAGGTAGGATCTGGTACCAGATCAGTGTACTATGCCATGTTTGTCAGTCATCTGATGTGAGATTCTCAGAGCCAATCCCATATGGTAGGGCTGAGTGCAGAGTGATGAAGAACCTGTGAAAGCCTTTGACTTCATGTTAAAGATGAAGCTCTGATTTCGGGGAGAATTTTCTTACCTGACTGAATGTCACCCTTCTGTGGTGATGAGATTCTGTGCTTTACCTCCGTTGATGACCACTGACTGAAAATCATTAGAGAGTCATGTCTAGAAAGCATTCTTTATTTAATTCCTTAAAGAAGAAAACATAGAAAATATTTTTATCCACTTTCAAATTGAGGATCAAGGGGAATGACATCAGTGAAAATGTCAGAGTAAGGAGCTCTGGCTTGTGTCCATCCCCAGAAACACTGACATACGTGGTGCAACCTGTCAAAATGATCTTATCAACACATGTAAGTTTTCTTTTCTTTTCGCCCTGTAGATTTATCTTTCATTGAAACTCTGCTTACTACAGGATGTGGAGAATAAACAGGGAAGTAGAAACTGTATTTCCTGATGAGAGAATCACTAAGTCACATTAGCTATTCTGAGCTACGTCTTACTCACCGTGACTGTAATTAAAACAAACAAACAAACACTTTTTTTTTGATAAGTCAGTTCTGACATTTCCTCGTTAAAGACATGGTAACATGGTAACAGATACAGACTTAGACATTTGCCTGCCTCTGTCTTTCCGATTCTTGTGGTCTTAGGTTATAGGCCCAAAAGGTGCCCTGCCACATCATCTGGTAGCTCAATTTTTACCTTTTCAAGCAGGTCCATTCAGTTTTCGTTAGTGCTGTTACCACTTTACATTCCACCAGCAGCTAGAAGGTACAGAGTTCTCTAAAAGCCCTTTAGCATTTATCGTTTGTAGACTTTGTGCTGATGGTCATTTGACTGGTGTGAGCTGAAACTTTTTGGAAGTTGGATTTGTATGTGGCTAATAATTCCTTATACTGAGTTTTAGGCATGTCCTTTTCTTTTCATTTTTTATTTAAAGAGTGACTACAACTTCCCTCTTCATATTGACTTCTTGAAACATTTGTCATGTGTTGAATTTTCTTACCTATTCCCGACACCAGGGCATTTTTTGAGGACAGGTGTCATTTACAGCCCTGCAGTCCTTGTGACTATTAAGCAACCATTAGCACTTGGTTTAAAGCTGCTGTTGTGGGGAACAGCCACAAGGCGGCAGCATTATTATGTTCTCAACTCTTGTTACTAGTGCAAAAGAGTCTTCCTGGAGGTAGTGTTCCAAGGCTGTCAATTAGAGAGGAATGTGCTGAGACAAGTCCCCAGAAGTTTATGTCTCTTTACTTCTGTTTGTTTTTTAAATTTAATTTCTATTTCTTATAGTACTAAATTTGATTAGAGTGTTGTGGTTTTCTGGCTGTACAGAATCTGCTCAATGATTCACACATATGTCTGTTCATCTTCAGATCCTGTTACCATGTATGTTGTTAGTGAATGTTGAGTAGACCTCCCTTGGTATTTGGTAGGTGTTTTGTCATTATATATTTTATATGTATTGGTGACTATATAATTCATATAGTTTATATACATTTAACATACATTAGTATATGTATGTTAGCCCCATAGTCCTAATTTATCCATCCTCCCACCTTTCATTTTGGCTAACCATTAGTTTGTTTTATAAGTCTGTGAGTGTCTTTTTCTGTGGAAATGTGTTCATTGGTAACAATCTTAAGATAACATGTATACGTGATATCATAGGATATTTGTCATTCCCTCTTGACTTACTTAACCTAATATGATTATTTCTAGGCTCATCTGTAGTCCTGAAAACAGCATTGTTCATTGTTTTCACGAAGCTACTATTCCGTTCTGTCCATATACCACATTTTCTTTGTCCATTCATCTGTTTATGGACCTTTTTTTTGCTTCCATGTCTTGGCTATTTCAGTATTGCTGCACTGCACATTTGCCAGTCTCCGTCTTTCCGATTCTGGTGGTCTTAGGTTATAGGCCCAAAAGGTGCCCTGCCGCATCATATGGTAGCTCAGTTTTTACCTTTTAAAGCAGCTCCGTTCAGTTTTTGTTAGTGCTGTTACCACTTTACATCCCACCAGAAGCTAGAAGGTACAGAGTTCTCTAAAACCCCTTCAGCATTTATAGTTTGTAGACTTTTTGCTGATGGTCATTTGACTGGTGTGAGCTGAAACCTTTTTGGACATTGGATTTGCATATGGCTAATAATTCCTTACACTAAGCTTTAGGCATGTCCTTTTTTTTCTTTTCCTTTTTTTTTAAAGAGTGACTACAACTTCCCTCTTCTTATTGAGTTCTTGAAAAATTTGTCATGTGTTGAATTTTCTTGCGTATTCCCTACCGCAGAGCATTTTTTGAGGGCAGGTGTCATTTACAGCCCTGCAGTCCTTCTGACTATTAAGCAAACATTAGCACTTGGTTTAAAGCTGCTGTTGTGGGAAACAGCCACAGGGCGGCAGCATCATTATGTTCTCAACTCTTGTTACTAGTGCAAAAGAGTCTTCCTGGAGGTAGTGTTCCAAGGTTGTAGATTAGAGTGGAATGTGCTGGGACAAGCCCCCAGAAGTTTATTTCTCCTTAGTTATGTTTGCTTTTTAAATTGAATTTCTATTTCTTATTGGAGTAAATTTGATTAGAGTGTTGTGATTGTCTGGCTGTACAGAATCGGCTCAATGATTCATACATATGTCTGTTCATGTTCGGATCCTGTTACCAGGTATGTTATTACAGAATGTTGAGTAGACCTCCCTTGGTATTTGGTAGGTGTTTTGTCATTATATATTTTATATATATTGGTGACTATATAATTCATATAGTTTATATGTTACAAGTTTATATACATTTAACATACATTAATATATCTATGTTAGCCCCATAGTCTTAAGTTATCCATCATCCCACCTTTCATTTGGCTAACCATTAGTTTGTTGTATAAGTCTGTGAGTGTCTGTTTCTGTGGAAATATGTTCATTGGTAGCAATCTTAGGATAACATGTACACATGATATCATAGGATATTTGTCATTCCCTTTTGACTTACTTAACCTAATATGATTATTTCTAGGCTCATCTGTAGTCCTGAAAACGGCATTGTTCATTTTTTTCCCGAGGCTACTATTCCATTCGGTATGTATACCTCTTCTTCTTTGTCCATTTATCTGTTGATGGACATTTTGTTTGCTTCCATGTCTTGACTATTGTAAATACTGCTGCAGTACACGATTTTCCATCCTGTGTCGTTTTTTTTTTTTAAGATTTTTTTTTAAATTAATTAATTAATTAATTTATTTATTTTTGGCTGTGCTGGTTCCTTGTTTCTGTGCGAGGGCTTTCTCCAGTTGCGGCAAGTGGGGGCCACTCCTCATCACGGTGCGCGGGCCTCCCACCATAGCGGCCTATCCCGCTGCGGAGCACAGGCTCCAGACCCGCAGGCTCAGCAGCTGTGGCTCACGGCTCCAAATGCTCCACGGCATGCGGGATCCTCCCACACCAGGGATCGAACCCGTGGCCCCTGCATTGGCAGGCATACTCTCAACCACTGCGCCACCAGGGAATCCCCATCCCGTGTCTTTTTGATTCTGACTTTCACAGGTGAAAAGCCCAATAGTGGGACTTCCGGATCATATGGTGACTCAATTTTTACCTTTAAACGCGCTGCCATTCTGTTCCTATTATTGGCCGTTACCAGTTTACATCCCACTTAGACCGAGAGGTTTCGCTATTCTCCACAACTTCTTCAACATCTATTGTTTGTAGACTTTTGGCTGATGGTCATTCTGACTGGTGTGAGGTGATACCTTTGTGTAGATTGGATTTGCATGCGTCTCACATTTCCTGATGTTTTGCGTTTATCAATGTCCTTTTCACTTTTTTTTAAGATTGAGCGAAACTTACAACTTCTAACTGCCTTCTTGAAAGATTTGCTGCGTTTGGAATTTTTTGGCCATTCCCTTCCCCAGGACATTTTTTGAGGGCATGAGTCATTTACAGCCCTGCAGTCCTTGTGAATATTAGTGACCATTAGCAGTAGATTTAAAGCTGCTGTTTGAGGAAACGGCTTTAGGGTGGCAGCATTTCTACGTTGCCAACTCTGCTTGCTAGGGAAGCAGAACCTCGCTGCAAGTTGTGGTTTTAGGTTGCAGATTAGAGTGGAATGTGCCAGGACAAACCCCCATAAGTTTAACCTCCGTAATTCTTGTCTGTCTCTTTAAGTTGTAGTTTTTATCAGAGCAAATTTGATTGAAAAATGTCTTTTTTTCTAGGTGTACAGAATCTTGTTCATTTACACATATACCTATATCTATTGATCTTTGGGTCCTTTTCCATGTAGGTTGTTACAGAGTGTTGAGTAGACCACTCTTGGTATTCCATAGGTCTTTGGGGATTATATATTTTATATGTATTAGTATATGTGTGTTAACCCCAATATCCTAATTTATCCATTCCTCACACCTTTTCTTTGGCTTAACCATAAGTTTGTCTTCTCAATCTGAGATTGCCTTTCTCTATGGAGATATGTTCATTTTTATGAATTTTCAGATAACATAAGGGACATCATAGGGCATTTGTCTTTCGCATTCTGACTTACTTCACGTTGTGTGATTATCTCTAGGCTCATCTGTGGTGCTGCATATGCCATTCTTTTATTTTTTTCCGTGACGGATATTCCATTCTGTCCATATACCACTTCTTCTTTTTCCATTCATCTGTTTATGGACCTTTTTTTTGCTTCCATGTCTTGGCTCTTTCAGTATTGCTGCACTGCACATTTGCCTGACTCTGTCTTTCCGATTCTGGTGGTCTTAGGTTATAGGCCCAAAACGTGCCCTGCTGCATCATATGGTAGCTCAATTTTTACCTTTTAAAGCAGCTCCATTCAGTTTTCGTTAGTGCTGTTACCACTTTACATCCCACCAGCAGCTAGAAGGATGAGAGGTCTCTAAAACCCCTTCAGCATTTATAGTTTGTAGACTTTTTGCTGATGGTCATTTGACTGGTGTGAGCTGAAACCTTTTTCACGTTGCCTTTGCATGTGGCTAATAATTCCTTATACTGAGCTTTAGGCATCTCCTTTTTTTTCTTTTCCTTTTTTTTTAAAGAGTGATTACAACTTCCCTCTTCCTATTGACTTCTTGAAAAATTTGTCATGTGTTGAATTTTCTTGCCTATTCCCTATCCCAGGGCATTTTTTGAGGACAGGTGTCATTTACAGCCCTTCAGTCCTTGTGACTATTAAGCAACCATTAGCACTTGGTTTAAAGCTGCTGTTGTGGGATACAGCCACAAGGCAGCAGCATTATTACGTTCTCAGCTCTTGTTACTAGTGCAAAAGAATCTTCCTGGAGGTAGAGTTCCAAGGTTGTATATTAGAGTGGAATGTGCTGGGACAAGCCCCCAGAACTTTATGTCGCCTTACTTATGTTTGCTTTTTAAATTTAATTTCTATTTCTTCTCGGAGTAAATTTGATTAGAGTGTTGTGGTTTTCTGGCTGTACAGAATCTGCTCAATGATTCATACGTATGTCTGTTCATCTTCGGATTCTGTTACCTTGTATGTTATTACAGAATGTTGAGTAGACCTCCCTTGGTATTTGGTAGGTGTTTTGTCATTATATATTTTATATGTATTGGTGACTAAATAATTCATATAGTTTATATGTTATATGTTTATATACATTTAACATACATTACTATATCTATGTTACCCCATAGTCCTTATTTATCCATCCTCCCACCTTTCATTTTGGCTAACCCTTAGTTTGTTTTATAAGTCTGTGAGTGTCTTTTTCTGTGGAAATATGTTCATTGGTAGCAATCTTAGGATAACATGTATACATGATATCATAGGATATTTGTCATTCCCTCTTGACTTACTTAAGCTAATATGATTATTTCTAGGCTCATGTGTAGTCCTGAAAACGGCATTGTTCATTTTTTTCCCGAGGCTACTCTTCCATTCGGTATGTGTACAACTTCTTCTTTGTCCATTTATCTGTTGATGGACATTTTGTTTGCTTCCATGTTTTGGCTATTGTAAGTACTGCTGCAATACACGGTTTTCCATCCCGTGCCTTTTTGATTCTGGCTTTCACAGGTGACAGGCCCAGATCATATGGTGACTCAATTTTTACCTTTAAACGCACTGCCGTCCTGTTCCTATTATTTGGCCATTACCAGTTTACATCCCACTTAGACCGAGAGGTTACGCTTTTCTCCACAACTGCTTCAGCACCTATTGTTTGTTGACATTTTTTTTCACACACACACAGTGTATTTTATTTTTACAAGAGATAAATAGACTGACACTAAGCATTGTACATGGATGACCACAACAAAAGCAACAATGATTGCAGTTACCAAACCTGAAAGACACTCATACTATGTCATAATATTGACATTCAGTCCAGTAATCCTCCACTGTAACAGCTCCTTTACTTTGCAGTGAAAATTGATTTGTATATTCTTTGCCTCTGAGTCCTTGTGGGATTTTTTTTTAAATTCAGACAGAAAGTCACAAAAATTATACTCATCCTCATCAGTTCACTCAGTCCCATGTAATTAATTTTTGTTTTCATCTTGATCTTTCGTTAGCACTTTTTTGAGTTCATCAGTTTTTCATTAGAGTTCTGAAAATGCTTATTCATTCAGTTCAGCAGTGCAGTCAGTTACCAGAAACTTGTACTTGTCAGAGTCTTTTACATGAATTTCTTGAAGATGAAACCCTTTAATAGGAACATATTTGCCAAAGCATCAGAGTACACCCAGAACTGTCTGTAAATGAGAAAAGACTTAAAAATGACCACAGTTAAAGATTTGATGAAAGTTCATAATAATGCAGTTGACAAGAAAATTAGTTATTTCTGAGATATACATTTTAAAGTAATAACTAGGATTATTACTTATAACATTATACCAGAACATATAAGATTTTTAGAAATTTCATGTAATGTCTGAAACATTTATATTAACATATTTCCATACATATTTCCATACAAATACAAATATAAGATTTTTAGAAATTTCATGTAATGTCTGAAACATTTATATTAACCTATTTCCATACAAATAACCCAATGAAAGTTTAGTATTAGTTGTTTTGTTTGTTTGTTTTTTTATACTGCAGGTTCTTATTAGGCATCAATTTTATACACATCAGTGTATACATGTCAATCCCAATCGCCCAATTCAGCACACCACCATCCCCACCCCACCGCAGTTTTCCCCCCTTGGTGTCCATATGTCCTTTCTCTACATCTGTGTCTCAACTTCTGCCCTGCAAACCGGCTCATCTGTACCATTTTTCTGGGTTCCACATACATGCATTAATATACGATATTTGTTTTTCTCTTTGTGACTTACTTCACTCTGTATGACAGTCTCTAGATCCATCCACTTCTCAACAAATGACTCAATTTCGTTCCTTTTTATGGCTGAGTAATATTCCATTGTATATATGTACCACAACTTCTTTATCCATTCGTCTGTTGATGGGCATTTAGGTTGCTTCCATGACCTGGCTATTGTAAATAGTGCTGCAATGAACATTCGGGTGCATGTGTCTTTTTGAATTACGGTTTTCTCTGGGTATATGCTCAGTAGTGGGATTGCTGGGTCATATGGTAATTCTATTTTTAGTTTTTTAAGGAACCTCCATATTGTTCTCCATAGTGGCTGTATCAATTTACATTCCCACCAACAGTGCAAGAGGGTTCCCTTTTCTCCACACCCTCTCCAGCATTTGTTGTTTGTAGATTTTCTGATGATGCCCATTCTAACAGGAGTGAGGTGATACCTCATTGTAGTTTTGATTTGCATTTCTCTAATAATTAGCGATGTTGAGCATCTTTTCATGTGCTTCGTGGCCGTCTGTATGTCTTCTTTGGAGAAATGTCTACTTAGGTCTTCTGCCCATTTTTGGATTGGGGTGTTTGTTTCTTTAATATTGAGCTGAATGAGCTGTTTATATATTTTGGAGATTAATCCTTTGTCCGTTGATTCGTTTGCAAATATTTTCTCCCATTCCGAGGGTTGTCTTTTCGTCTTGTTTATGGTTTCCTTTGCTGTGCAAAAGCTTTGAGGTTTCATTAGGTCCCATTTGTTTATTTTTGTTTTTATTTCCATTACTCTAGGAGGTGGATCAAAAAAGATCTTGCTGTGATTTATGTCAAAGAGTGTTCTTCCTATGTTTTCCTCTAAGGGTTTTATAGTGTCCAGTCTTATATTTAGGTCTCTAATCCATTTTGAGTTTATTTTTGTGTATGGTGTTAGGGAGTATTCTAATTTCATTCTTTTGCATGTAGCTGTCCAGTTTTCCCAGCACCACTTATTGAAGAGACTGTCTTTTCTCCATTGTATATCTTTGCCTCCTTTGTCATAGATTAGTTGACCATAGGTGCGTGGGTTAATCTGTGGGCTTGCTATCTTGTTCCATTGATCTATGTTTCTGTTTTTGTGCCAGTACCATATTGTCTTGATTACTGTAGCTTTGTAGTATAGTCTGAAGTCAGGGAGTCTGATTCCTCCAGCTCCATTTTTTTCCCTCAAGACTGCTTTGGCTATTCGGGGTCTTTTGTGACTCCATACAAATTTTAAGATGATTTGTTCTAGCTCCGTAAAAAATGCCATTGGTAATTTGATAGGGATTGCGTTGAATCTGTATATTGCTTTGGGTAGTATACTCATTATCACAATGTTGATTCTTCCAATCCAAGAACATGGTATATCTCTCCATCTGTTGGTATCATCTTTAATTTCTTTCATCAGTGTCTTATAGTTTTCTGCATACAGGTCTTTTGTCTCCCTAGGTAGGTTTACTCCTAGGTATTTTATTCTTTTTGTTGCAATGGTAAATGGGAGTGTTTCCATAATTTCTCTTTCAGATTTTTCATCATTAGTGTATAGGAATGCAAGAGATTTCTGTGCATTCATTTTGTATCCTGCAACTTTAGCATATTCATTCATTAGCTCTAGCAGTTTTCTGGTGGCAGTTTTAGGATTCTCTATGTATAGTATCATGTCATCCGCAAACAGTGACAGTTTTACCTCCTCTTTTCCAATTTGTATTCCTTTTATTTCTTTTTCTTCTCTGATTGCCGTGCATAGGACTTCCAGAACTATGTTGAATAATAGCGGTGAGAGTGGACATCCTTGTCTCGTTCCTGATCTTAGAGGAAATGCTTTCAGTTTTTCACCTTTGAGAATGATGTTTGCTGTGGGTTTGTCATATATGGCCTTTATTATGTTGAGGTAGGTTCCCTCTATGCCCACTTTCTGGAGAGTTTTTATCATAAATGGGTGTTGAATTTTGTCAAAAGCTTTTTCTGCATCTATTGAGATGATCATATGGTTTTTATTCTTCAATTTGTTAAGATGGTGTATCACATTGATTGATTTGCGTATATTGACGAATCCTTGCATCCCTGGGATAAATCCCACTTGATCGTGGTGTATGATCCTTTTAATGTGTTGTTGGATTCTGTTTGCTAGTGTTTTGTTGAGGATTTTTGCATCTATATTCATCAGTGATATTGGTCTGTAATTTTCTTTTTTTGTAGTGTCTTTGTCTGGTTTTGGTATCAGGGTGATGGTGGCCTCATAGAATGAGTTTGGGAGTGTTCCTTCCTCTGCAATTTTTGGAAGAGTTTGAGAAGGATAGGTCTTAGCCCTTCTCTAAATGTTTGATAGAATTCACCTGTGAAGCCATCTGGTCCTGGACTTTTGTTTGTTGGAAGATTCTTAATCACAGTTTCAATTTCATTACTTGTGATTGGTCTGTTCATATTTTCTGTTTCTTCCTGGTTCAGTCTTGGAAGGTTATACCTTTCTAAAAATGTGTCCATTTCTTCCAGGTTGTCCATTTTATTGGCGTAAAGTTGCTCGTAGTAGTCTCTTGGGATGCTTTGTATTTCTGCGGTGTCTGTTGTAACTTCTCCTTTTTCATTTCTGATTTTATTGATTTGAGTCCTCTCCCTCTTTTTCTTGATGAGTCTGGGCTAATGGCTTATCAATTTTGTTTATCTTCTCAAAGAACCAACTTTTAGTTTTATTGATCTTTGCTATTGTTTTCTTTGTTTCTATTTCATTTATTTCTGCTCTGATCTTTATGATTTCTTTCCTTCTGCTAACTTTGGGTTTTGTTTGTTCTTCTTTCTCTAGTTTCTTTAGGTGTAAGGTTAGATTGTTTACTTGAGATTTTTCTTGTTTCCTGAGATAGGCTTGTATAGCTATCAACTTCCCTCTTAGAACTGCTTTTGCTGCATCCCATAGGTTTTGGGTCGTCGTGTTTTCATTGTCATTTGTCTCTAGGTATTTTTTGATTTCCTCTCTGATTTCTTCAGTGATCTCTTGGTTATTTAGTAACGTATTGTTTAGCCTCCACGTGTTTGTCTGTTTTACGTTTTTTTCCCTGTAATTCATTTCTAATCTCATAGCGTTGTGGTCCGAAAAGATGCTTGATATGATTTCAATTTTCTTAAATTTACTGAGGCTTGATTTGTGACCCAAGATGTGATCTATCCTGGAGAATGTTCCGTGCGCACTTGAGAAGAACGTGTAATCTGCTGGTTTTGGATGGAATGTCCTATATATACCAGTTAAATCTAACTGGTCTGTTGTGTCATTTAAAGCTTCTGTTTCCTTATTCATTTTCATTTTGGATGATCTGTCCATTGGTGTAAGTGAGGTGTTAAAGTCCCCCACTATGATTGTGTTACTGTCGATCTCCTCTTTCATAGCTGTTAGCAGTTGCCTTATGTATTGAGGTGCTCCTATGTTGGGTGCATATATATTTATAATTGTTATATCTTCTTCTTGGATTGATCCCTTGATCGTTATGTAGTGTCCTTCCTTGTCTCTTGTAACATTCTTTATTTTAAAGTCTATTTTATCTGATATGAGTATAGCTACTCCAGCTTTCTTTTGATTTCCATTTGCATGGAATATCCTTTTCCATCGCCTCACTTTCAGTCTGTATGTGTCCCTAGGTCTAAAGTGGGTCTCTTGTAGATAGCATATATATGGGTCTTGTTTTTGTATCCATTCAGCCAGTCTATGTCTTTTGGTTGGGGCATTTAATCCATTCACGTTTAAGGTAATTATCGATATGTATGTTCCTATGACCATTTTCTGAATTGTTTTGGGTTTGTTTTTGTAGGTCCTTTTCTTCTCTTGTGTTTCCCACTTAGAGAAGTTCCTTTAGCATTTGTTGTAGAGCTGGTTTGGTGGTGCTGAATTCTCGTAGCTTTTGCTTGTCTGTAAAGCTTTTGATTTCTCCATCAAATCTAGATGAGATCCTTGCCGGGTAGAGTAATCTTGGTTGTAGGTTCTTCCCTTTCATCACTTTAAGTATATCATGCCACTCCCTTCTGGCTTGTAGAGTTTCTGCTGAGAAATCAGCTGTTAACCTTATGGGAGTTCCCTTGTATGTTATTTGTCGTTTTTCCCTTGCTGCTTTCAATAATTTTTCTTTGTCTTTAATTTTTGCCACTTTGATTACTATGTGTCTCGGCGTGTTTCTCCTTGGGTTTATCCTGTATGGGACTCTCTGCGCTTCCTGGACTTGGGTGGCTATTTCCTTTCCCATGTTAGGGAAGTTTTCGACTATAATCTCTTCAAATATTTTCTCTGGTCCTTTCTCTCTCTCTTCTCCTTCTGGGACCCCTATAATGCGAATGTTGTTGCATTTAATGTTGTCCCAGAGGTCTCTCAGGCTGTCTTCATTTCTTTTCATTCTTTTTTCTTTATTCTGTTCCGCAGCAGTGAATTCCACCATTCTGTCTTCCAGGTCACTTATCCGTTCTTCTGCCTCAGTTATTCTGCTATTGATTCCTTCTAGCGTAGTTTTCATTTCACTTATTGTATTGGTCATCTCTGTTTGTTTGTTCTTTAATTCTTCTAGGTCTTTGTTAATCATTTCTTGCATCTTCTCAATCTTTGCCTCCATTCTTATTCCGAGGTCCTGGATCATCTTCACTATCATTATTCTGAATTCTTTTTCTGGAAGGTTGCCTATCTCCACTTCATTTAGTTGTTTTTCTGGGGTTTTTTCTTGTTCCTTCATCTGGTACATAGCCCTCTGCCTTTTCATCTTGTCTATCTTTCTGTAACTGTGGTTTTTGGTCCACAGGCTGCAGGATTGTCGTTTTTCTTGTTTCTGCTGTCTGCCCTCTGGTGGTTGAGGCTATCTAAGAGGCTTGATGGGAGGCTCTGGTGGTGGGTAGAGCTGACTGTTGCTGTGGCGGTCAGAGCTCAGTAAAACTTTAATCCACTTGACTGTTGATGGGTGGGGCTGGGTTCCCTCCCTGTTGGTTGTTTTGCCTGAGGCAACCCAACACTGGAGCCTACCTGGGCTCTTTGGTGGGGTTAATGGCAGACTCTGGGAGGGCTCACGCCAAGGAGCACTTCCCAGAACCTCCGCTGCCAGTGTCCTTGTCCCCACGGTGAAACAGAGCCACGCCCCGCCTCTGCAGGAGACCCCCAAACACCAGCAGGTAGGTCTGGTTCAGTCTCCCCCAGGGTCACTGCTCCTTCCCCTGGGTCCCGATGCGCACACTACTTTGTGTGTGCCCTCCAAGAGTGGGGCCTCTGTTTCCCCCAGTCCTGTAGGAGTCCTGCAATCAATTCCCACTAGGCTTCAAAGTCTGATTCTCTAGGAATTCCTCCTCCCGTTGCAGGACCCCCAGGTTGGGAAGCCTGACGTGGGGCTCAGAACCTTCACTCCAGTGGGTGGACTTCTGTGGTATAAGTGTTCGCCAGTCTGTGAGTCACCCACCCAGCAGTTATGGGATTTGATTTTACTCTGATTGTGCCCTCCTACCGTCTCACTGTGGCTTCTCCTCTGTCCTTGGACGTGCGGTATCCTCCTTGGTGTAGTCCAGGGTCTTCCTGTCAGTGATTGTCCAGCAGCCAGTTGTGATTCTGGTGCTCTCGCAAGAGGGAGTGAGAGCACGTCCTTCTACTCCGCCATCTTGGTTAATGCTCTGTTTGTTGACATTTTGCTGATGGTCATTCTGACTGGTGTGAGGTGATAGCTTTGTGTAGATTGGATTTGCATGCGTCTCATAATTCCTGATGTTTTGCGTTTATCAATGTTCTTTTCATTTTTTTTTAAGATGGAGCTAAAGTTACAACTTCAAATTGCCTTCTTGAAAAATTTGCCACGTTTCGATTTTTTTGGCCATTCCCTACCCCAGGACATTTTTTGAGGGTATGAGTCATTTACAGCCCTGCAGTCCTTGTGAATATTAGTGACCATTAGCAGTAGATTTAAAGCTGCTGTTTGAGGAAACAGCCTTAGGGTGGCAGCATTTCCATGTTGCCAACTCTGCTTGCTAGGCAAACAGAACCTTGCTGCAAGTTGTGCTTTTAGGTTGCAGATTAGAGTGGAATGTGCCAGGACAAACCCCCGTAAGTTTTAGCCTCCGTAATTCTTGTTTGTGTCTTTAAGTTGTAGTTTTTATCAGAGCAAATTTGATTGAAAAATGTCTTTTTTTCTAGGTGTACAGAATCTTGTTCATTTACACATATACATATATATCTGTTGATCTTTGGGTCCTTTCCCATGTAGGTTGTTACAGAGTGTTGAGTAGACCACTTTTGGTATTCCATAGGTCTTTGGGGATTATATATTTTATATGTATTAATATATGTGTGTTAACCCCAATATCCTAATTTATCCATTCCTCACACCTTTTCTATGGCTTAACCATAAGTTTGTCTTCTCAATCTGAGATTGCCTTTCTCTAGGAAATATGTTCATTTTTATGAATTTTCAGATAACATAAGGGACATCATAGGGCATTTGTCTTTCGCATTCTGACTTACTTCACATTGTGTGATTATCTCTAGGCTCATCTGTGGTGCTGCATATGCCATTGTTTTATTTTTTTTGTGACTGATACTCCGATCTGTCCATATACCACTTCTTCTTTGTCCATTCATCTGATTATGGACCTTTTTTTTGCTTCCATGTCTTGGCAATTTCAATATTGCTGCAGTACCATTTGCCTGCCTCTGTCTTTCCGATTCTTGTGGTCTTAGGTTATAGGCCCAAAAGGTGCCCTGCAGCATCATATGGTAGCTTAATTTTTACCTTTTAAAGCAGCTCCGTTCAGTTTTCGTTAGTGCTGTTACCATTTTACATTCCACCAGCAGCTAGAAGGTACAGAGTTCTCTAAAAGCCCTTCAGCATTTATAGTTTGTAGACTTTTTGCTGATGGTCATTTGACTGGTGTAAGCTGAAACCTTTTTGGAAGTTGGATTTGCATGTGGCTAATAATTCCTTATACTGAGCTTTAGGCATGTCCTTTTTTGTCCTTTTCCTTTTTTATTTAAAGAGTGACTAAAACTTCCCTCTTCATATTGACTTCTTGAAACATTTGTCATGTGTTGAATTTTCTTGCCTATTCCCTACGCCAGGGCATTTTTTGGGGACAGGTGTCATTTATAGCCCTGCAGTCCTTGTGCCTATTAAGCAACCATTAGCACTTGGTTTAAAGCTGCTGTTATGGGAAACAGCCACAAGGCGGCAGCATTATTACGTTCTCAACTCTTGTTACTAGTGCAAAAGAGTCTTCCTGGAGGTAGTGTTCCAAGGTTGTAAATTAGAGTGGAATGTGCTGGGACAAGCCCCCAGAAGTTTATGTCACCTTACTTATGTTTGTTTTTTAAATTTAATTTCTATTTCTTATCGGAGTAAATTTGATTAGAGTGTTGTGGTTTTCTGGCTGTACAGAATCTGCTCAATGATTCATACAGATGTCTGTTCATCTTCGGATCCTGTTACCTTGTATGTTATTACAGAATGTTGAGTAGACCTCCCTTGGTATTTGGTAGGTGTTTTGTCACTATATATTTTATATGTATTGGCGACTATATAATTCATATAGTTTATATGTTATATGTTTATATACATTTAATATACATTAGTATATGTATGTTAGCCCCATAGTCCTAATTTATCCATCCTCCCACCTTTCATTTTGGCTAACCATTAGTTTCTTTTGTAAATCTGTGATTGTCTTTTTCTGTAGACATATGTTCATTGGTAGCAATCTTAGGATAACATGTACGCATGATATCATAGGATATTTGTCATACCTTTTTGACTTACTTAACCTTATATGATTATTTCTAGGCTCATTTGTAGTCCTGAAAACGGCATTGTTCATTTTTTTCCCAAGGCTACTACTATTCCATTCTGTCCATATACCACTTCTTCTTTGTCCATTCTTCTGTTTATGGAACTTTTTTTTGCTTCCATGTGTTGGCTATTTCAGTATTGCTGCAGTGCACATTTGCCTGCCTCTGTCTTTCCGATTCTGGTGGTCTTAGGTTATAGGCCCAAAACGTGCCCTGCTGCATCATATGGTAGCTCAATTTTTACCTTTTAAAGCAGCTCCATTCAGTTTTCGTTAGTGCTGTTACCACTTTACATCCCACCAGCAGCTAGAAGGATGAGAGGTCTCTAAAACCCCTTCAGCATTTATAGTTTGTAGACTTTTTGCTGATGGTCATTTGACTGGTGTGAGTTGAAACTTTTTTCACGTTGCCTTTGCATGTGGCTAATAATTCCTTATACTGAGCTTTAGGCATCTCCTTTTTTTTCTTTTCCTTTTTTTTTAAAGAGTGAGTACAACTTCCCTCCTCTTATTGACTTCTTGAAAAGTTACTCATGTGTTGAATTTTCTTGCCAATTCCATACCCCAGGGCATTTTTTGAGGGCCTGTGTCTTTTACAGCCCTGCAGTCCTTGTGACTATATAAGCAACCATTGGCACTGGGTTTAAAGCTACTGTTGTGGGAAGCAGCCACAAGGCGGCAGCATTATTACGTTCTCAAGTCTTGTTACTAGGACAACACAGTCTTGCTGGAGGTAGTGTTCCGAGCTTGTAAATTAGAGTGCAATGTGCTGGGACAAGCCCCCAGAAGTTTATGTCTCCTAACTTATGTTTGTTTTTTAAATTTAATTTCTATTTCTTATCGGAGTAAATTTGATTAGAGTGTTGTGGTTTTCTGGCTGTACAGAATCTGCTCAATGATTCATACATATGTCTGTTCATCTTCGAACCTGTTAGCATGTATGTGATTACAGAATGTATATTTTAAAGGTATTGGTGATTATATTATTTATATATTTCATATGTTATATGTTTATATACATTTAACATACATTAGTATATGTATTTTAACCCCATTGTCCTAATTTACCCATCCTCCCACCTTTCATTTTGGCTAGCCATTAGTTTATTTGATAAGTCTGTGAGTGTCTTTTTCTGTGGAAATATGTTCATTGGTAGCAATGTTAGGATAACATGTATAAATGATGTCATAGGATATTTGTCATACCCTTTTGACTTACTTAACCTTCTATGATTATTTCTAGGCTCAACTGTAGTCCTGAAAACGGCATTGTTCATTTTTTTCCCGAGGCTACTATTCCATTTGGTACGTATCCCACTTCGTCTTTGTCCATTCATCTGTTTATGGACCTTTTTTTTTGCTTCCATGTCTTTGCTATTTCAATATTGTTGCAGTGCACATTTGCCTGCCTCTGTCTTTCCGATTCTGGTGGTCTTAGGTTATAGGCCCAAAAGGTGCCCTGCCGCATCATATGGTAGCTCAATTTTTACGTTTTCAAGCAGCTCGATTCAGTTTGCATTAGTGCTGTTACGACTTTATATCCCACCAGCAGCTAGAAGGTACACACTTCTCTAAAACCCCTTCAGCATTTATAGTTTGTAGACTTTTTGCTGATGGTCATGACTGGTGTGAGCTGAAACCTTTTTGGAGGTTGGATACGCATGTGGCTAATAATTCCTTATGCTGAGCTTTAGGCATGTCCTTTTTTTCTTTTCCTTTTTTTTTAGAGTGAGTACAACTTCCGTACTCTTATTGACTTCTTGAAAATTTCTCATGTGTTGAATTTCCTTGCCTATTCCCTACACCAGGGCATTTTTTGAGGGCCTGTGTCTTTTACAGCCCTGCAGTCCTTGTGACTATATAAGCAACCATTGGTACTGGGTTTAAAGCTACTGTTGTGGGAAGCAGCCACAAGGCGGCAGCATTATTACGTTCTCAAGTCTTGTTACTAGGACAACACAGTCTTCCTGGAGGTAGTGTTCCGAGCCTGTAAATTAGAGTGCAATGTCCTGGGACAAGCCCCCAGAAGTTTATGTCTCCTAACTTATGTTTGTGTTTTAAATTTAATTTCTATTTCTTATCGGAGTAAATTTGATTAGAGTGTTGTGGTTTTCTGGCTGTACAGAATCTGCTCAATGATTCATACATATGTCTGTTCATCTTCGGATCCTGTTACCATGTATGTGATTACAGAATGTATATTTTGAAGGTATTGGTGAATATATAATTCATATCATTTATATGTTATATGTTTATATACATTTAACATACATTAGTATATGTATGTTAACCCCATAGTCCTAATTTACCCATCCTCCCACCTTTCATTTTGGCGAACCATTAGTTTATATGATAAGTCTGTGAGTGTCTTTTTCTGTGGAAATATGTTCATTGGTAGCAATCTTAGGATAACATGTATAAATGATATCATAGGATATTTGTCATACCCTTTTGACTTACTTAACCTTATATGATTATTTCTAGGCTCAACTCTAGTCCTGAAAACAGCATTGTTCATTTTTTTCCAGAGGCTACTATTCCATTTGGTACGTATACCATTTCGTCTTTGTCCATTCATCTGTTTATGGACCTTTTTTTGCTTCCATGTCTTGGCTATTTCAGTATTGTTGCAGTGCACATTTGCCTGCCTCTGTCTTTCCGATTCTGGTGGTCTTAGGTTATAGGCCCAAAAGGTGCCCTGCCGCATCGTATGGTAACTCAATTTTTACCTTTTCAAGCAGCTCCATTCAGTTTGCATTAGTGGTATTACTTCTTTACATCCCACCAGCAGCTAGAAGGTACACATTCCTCTAAAACCCCTTCAGCATTTATAGTTTGTAGACTTTTTGATGATGGTCATGAGTGGTGTTACCTGAAACCTTTTTGAATTTGAATTTGCATGTGGCTAATAATTCCTTATACTGAGCTTCAGGCATGTCATTTTTTTCTTTTCCTTTTGTTTTAAAGAGTGAGTACAACTTCCCTCCTCTTATTGACTTCTTGAAAAGTTTCTCATGTGTTGAATTTTTTTGCCTATTTCCTACCCCAGGGCATTTTTTGAAGGCAGGTGTCATTTAGAGCCCTTCAGTCCTTGTGACTATTAAGCAACCTTTGGCACTGGGTTTAAAGCTGCTGTTGTGGGAAACAGCCACAAGGTGGCAGCATTATTACGTTCTCATCTCTTGTTACTAGGGCAACAGAGTCTTCCTGGAGGTAGTTTTCCAAGGTTGTAAATTAGAGTGGAATGTGCTGGGACAAGCCCCCAGAAGTTTATGTCTCCTAACTTATGTTTGCTTTTTAAATTTAATTTCTATTTCTTATCGGAGTAAATTTGATTAGAGTGTTTTGATTGGCTGTACAGAATCTGCTCAATGATTCATACATATATCTGTTCATCTTCGGAACCTGTTATCAAGTATGTGATTACAGAATATATATTTTGAAGGTATTGGTGATTATATAATTCATATCGTTTATATGTTATATGTTTATATACATTTAACTTACATTAGTATATGTATGTTAACCCCATAGTCCTAACTTACCCATCCCCCCACCTTTCATTTTGGCTAACCATTAGTTTATTTGATAAGTCTGTGAGTGTCTTTTTCTGTGGAAATATGTTCATTGGTAGCAATCTTAAGAAAACTTGTATAAATGATATCATAGGATATTTGTCATACCCTTTTGACTTACTTAACCTTATATGATTTTTTCTAGGCTCAACTGTAGTCCTGAAAACAGCATTGTTCATTTTTCTCCCGAGGCTACTATTCCATTCTGTCCGTATACCACTTCTTCTTTGTCCATTCATCTGTTTATGGACCTTTTTTTTGCTTCCATATCTTGGCTATTTCAGTATTGTTGCAGTGCATATTTGCCTGCCTCTGTCTTTCCAATTTTGGTGGTCTTAGGTTATAGGCCTAAAAGGTGCCCTGCCGCATCATTTGGTAGCTCAATTTATACCTTTTCAAGCAGCTCGATTCAGTTTGCGTTACTGCTGTTTCCACTTTACATCCCACCAGCAGCTAGAAGGTACACAGATCTCTAAAACCCCTTCAGCATTTATAGTTTGTAGACATTTTGCTGATGGTAATGACTGGTGTGAGCTGAAACCTTTTTGAATTTGAATTTGTATGTGGCTAATAATTCCTTATACTAAGCTTTAGGCATGTCCTTTTTTTTCTTTTCCTTTTTTTTTTAAAGAGTGAGTACAACTTCCCTCCTCTTATTGACTTCTTGGAAATTTCTCATGTGTTGAATGTTCTTGCCAATTCCCTACCCCATGGCATATTTTGAGGGCTTGTGTCATTTACAGCCCTGCAGTCCTTGTGACTATATAAGCAATCATTGGCACTGGGTTTAAAGTGCTGTTGTGGGAAGCAGCCGCAAGGCGGCAGCATTATTGCGTTCTCAAGTCTTGTTACTAGGAGAACAGAGTCTTCCTGGAGGTAGTGTTCTGAGCTTGTAAATTAGAGTGCAATATGCTGGGACAAGCCCCCAGCAGTTTATGTCTCCTAACTTATGTTTTTTTTTTAAATTTAATTTCTATTTCTTATCGGAGTAAATTTGAGTAGAGTGTTTTGATTGTCTGGCTGTACAGAATCTGCTCAATGATTCATACATATGTCTGTTCATCTTCGGATCCTGTTACCATGTATGTGATCACAGAATATATATTTTGAACGTATTGGTGATTATATAATTCATATCGTTTATATGTTATATGTTTATATACATTTAACTTACATTAGTATATGTATGTTAACCCCATAGTCCTAACTTACCCATCCCCCCACCTTTCATTTTGGCTAACCATTAGTTTATTTGATAAGTCTGTGAGTGTCTTTTTCTGTGGAAATATGTTCATTGGTAGCAATCTTAAGAAAACTTGTATAAATGATATCATAGGATATTTGTCATACCCTTTTGACTTACTTAACCTTATATGATTTTTTCTAGGCTCAACTGTAGTCCTGAAAACAGCATTGTTCATTTTTCTCCCGAGGCTACTATTCCATTCTGTCCGTATACCACTTCTTCTTTGTCCATTCATCTGTTTATGGACCTTTTTTTTGCTTCCATATCTTGGCTATTTCAGTATTGTTGCAGTGCATATTTGCCTGCCTCTGTCTTTCCAATTTTGGTGGTCTTAGTTTATAGGCCCAAAAGGTGCCCTGCCGCATCATTTGGTAGCTCAATTTTTACCTTTTCAAGCAGCTCGATTCAGTTTGCGTTAGTGCTGTTTCCACTTTACATCCCACCAGCAGCTAGAAGGTACACAGATCTCTAAAACCCCTTCACCATTTATACTTTGTAGATATTTTGCTGATGGTAATGACTGGTGTGAGCTGAAACCTTTTTGAATTTGAATTTGTATGTGGCTAATAATTCCTTATACTAAGCTTTAGGCATGTCCTTTTTTTTCTTTTCCTTTTTTTTTTTAAAGAGTGAGTACAACTCCCCTCCTCTTATTGACTTCTTGAAAAATTTCTCATGTGTTGGATTTTCTTGCCTATTCCCTACCCCAGGGCAATTTTTGAGGGCCTGTGTCATTTACAGCCCTGCAGTCCTTGTGACTATATAAGCAACCATTGTCAATGGGTTTAAAGCTGCTGTTTTGGGAGACAGCCACAAGGCGGCAGCATTATTACGTTCTCAAGTCTTGTTACTAGGACAACAGAGTCTTCCTGGAGGTAGTGTTCCGAGCTTTTAAATTAGAGTGCAATGTGCTGGGACAAGCCCCCAGAAGTTTATGTCTCCTTACTTATGTTTGTTTTTTAAATTTAATTTGTCTTTCTTATCGGAGTAAATTTGATTAGAGTGTTTTGATTGTCTGGCTGTACAGAATCTGCTCAATGATTCACACATATGTCTGTTCATCTTCGGATCCTGTTACCATGTATGTGATCACAGAATATATATTTTGAAGGTATTGGTGAATATATAATTCATATCATTTATATGTTATATGTTTATATACATTTAACTTACATTAGTATATGTATGTTAACCCCATAGTCCTAATTTACCCATCCTCCCACCTTTCATTTTGGCTAACCATTAGTTTATTTGATAAGTCTGTGAGTGTCTTTTTCTGTGGAAATATGTTCATTGGTAGCAATCTTAGGAAAACTTGTATAAATAATATCATAGGATATTTGTAATACCCTTTTGTCTTACTTAACCTTATATGATTATTTCTAGTCTCAACTCTAGTCCTGAAAACGGCATTGTTCATTTTTTTCCCGAGGCTACTCTTCCATTCTGTCCATATACCACTTCTTCTTTGTCCATTCACCTGTTTATGGACCTTTTTTTTGCTTCCATGTCTTTGCTATTTCAGTATTGTTGCAGTGCACATTTGCCTGCCTCTGTCTTTCCGATTCTGGTGGTCTTAGGTTATAGGCCCAAAAGGTGCCCTGCCGCATCATATGGTAGCTCAATTTTTACGTTTTCAAGCAGCTCGATTCAGTTTGCATTAGTGCTGTTACGACTTTATATCCCACCAGCAGCTAGAAGGTACACACTTCTCTAAAACCCCTTCAGCATTTATAGTTTGTAGACTTTTTGCTGATGGTCATGACTGGTGTGAGCTGAAACCTTTTTGGAGGTTGGATACGCATGTGGCTAATAATTCCTTATGCTGAGCTTTAGGCATGTCCTTTTTTTCTTTTCCTTTTTTTTTAAAGAGTGAGTTCAACTTCCGTACTCTTATTGACTTTTGAAAATTTCTCATGTGTTGAATTTTCTTGCCAATTCCCTACCCTAGGGCATTTTTTGAGGGCCTGTGTCTTTTACAGCCCTGCAGTCCTTTTGACTATATAAGCAACCATTGGCACTGGGTTTAAAGCTACTGTTGTGGGAAGCAGCCACAAGGCGGCAGCAGTATTACGTTCTCAAGTCTTGTTACTAGGACAACACAGTCTTCCTGGAGGTAGTGTTCCGAGCTTGTAAATTAGAGTGCAATGTGCTGGGACAAGCCCCCAAAAGTTTATGTCTCCTAACTTATGTTTGTTTTTTAAATTTAATTTCTATTTCTTATCAGAGTAAATTTGATTAGAGTGTTTTGATTGTCTGGCTGTACAGAATCTGCTCAATGATTCATACATATGTCTGTTCATCTTCGGATCCTGTTACCATGTATGTGATTACAGAATGTATATTTTGAAGGTATTGGTGAATATATAATTCATATCATTTATATGTTATATGTTTATATACATTTAACATACATTAGTATATGTATGTTAACCCCATAGTCCTAATTTACCCATCCTCCCACCTTTCATATTGGCTTACCATTAGTTTATATGATAAGTCTGTGAGTGTCTTTTTCTGTGGAAATATGTTCATTGGTAGCAATCTTAGGATAACATGTATAAATGATATCATAGGATATTTGTCATACCCTTTTGACTTACTTAACCTTATATGATTATTTCTAGGCTCAACTCTAGTCCTGAAAACAGCATTGTTCATTTTTTTCCAGAGGCTACTATTCCATTTGTTACGTATACCATTTCGTCTTTGTTCATTCATCTGTTTATGGACCTTTTTTTGCTTCCATGTCTTGGCTATTTCAGTATTGTTGCAGTGCACATTTGCCTGCCTCTGTCTTTCCGATTCTGGTGGTCTTAGGTTATAGGCCCAAAAGGTGCCCTGCCGCATCGTATGGTAACTCAATTTTTACCTTTTCAAGCAGCTCCATTCAGTTTGCATTAATGGTATTACTTCTTTACATCCCACCAGCAGCTAGAAGGTACACATTCCTCTAAAACCCATTCAGCATTTATAGTTTGTAGACTTTTTGATGATGGTCATGACTGGTGTTACCTGAAACCTTTTTGAATTTGAATTTGCATGTGGCTAATAATTCCTTATACTGAGCTTTAGGCATGTCATTTTTTTCTTTTCCTTTTGTTTTAAAGAGTGAGTACAACTTCCCTCCTCTTATTGACTTCTTGAAAAGTTTCTCATGTGTTGAATTTTTTTGCCTATTCCCTACCCCAGGGCATTTTTTGAAGGCAGGTGTCATTTAGAGCCCTTCAGTCCTTGTGACTATTAAGCAACCTTTCGCACTGGGTTTAAAGCTGCTGTTGTGGGAAACAGCCACAAGGCGGCAGCATTATTACATTCTCAACTCTTCTTACTAGGGCAACAGAGTCTTCCTGGAGGTAGTTTTCCAAGGTTGTAAATTAGAGTGGAATGTGCTGGGACAAGCCCCCAGAAGTTTATGTCTCCTAACTTATGTTTGCTTTTTAAATTTAATTTCTATTTCTTATCGGAGTAAATTTGATTAGAGTGTTTTGATTGGCTGTACAGAATCTGCTCAATGATTCATACATATATCTGTTCATCTTCGGAACCTGTTATCATGTATGTGATTACAGAATGTATATTTTAAAGGTTTGGTGATTATATATTTTATATAGTTCATATGTTATATGTTTATATACATTTAACATACATTAGTATATGTATGTTAACCCCATAGTCCTAATTTACCCATCCTCCCACCTTTCATTTTGGCTAACCATTAGTTTATTTGATAAGTCTGTGAGTGTCTTTTTTTGTGGAAATATGTTCATTGGTAGCAATCTTAGGATAACATGTATAAATGATATCATAGGATATTTGTCATACCCTTTTGACTAACTTACCCTTATATGATTATTTCTAGGCTCAACCGTAGTCATGAAAACGGCATTGTTCATTTTTTTCCCGAGGCTACTATGCCATTTGGTACGTATACCACTTCGTCTTTGTCCATTCATTTGTTTATGGAGCTTTTTTTTGCTTCTATGTCTTGGCTATTTCAATATTGTTGCAGTGCATATTTGCCTGCATCTGTCTTTCCGATTTTGGTGGTCTTATATTATAGGCCCAAAAGGTGCCCTGCCGCATCATACGGTAACTCAATTTTTACCTTTTCAAGTAGCTGCATTCAGTTTTCGTTAGTGCTCTTACCAGTTTACATCCCACCGGAACCTAGAAGGTACACAGTTCTCTAAAACCTGTTCAGCATTTATAGTTTGTAGATTTTTTGCTGATGGTCATGACTGGTGTGAGCTGAAACCTTATTGAATTTGAATTTGCATGTGCCTAATAATTTCCTTTACTGAGCTTTAGGCATGCCGTTTTTTTTCTTTTCCTTTCTTTTTTAGAGAGTGAGTACAACCTCCCTCCTCTTATTGACTTCTTGAAAAATTTCTCATGTGTTGAATTTTCTTGCCTATTCCCTACCCCAAGGCATTTTTTGAGGGCCTGTATCATTTACAGCCCTGCAGTCCTTGTGACAATATAAGCAACCATTTGCACTGGGTTTAAAGCTGCTGTTGTGGGAAATAGCCACAAGGCAGCAGCATTATTAGGTTCTCAACTCTTGTTAATAGGGAAGCAGAGTCTTCCTGGAGGTAGTGTTCCGAGGTTGTAAATTAGAGTGGAATGTGCTGGGACAAGCCCCCAGAAGTTTATGTCTCCTTACTTATGTTTGTTTTTTAAATTTAACTTCTACTTTTTATCGGAGTAAATTTGATTAGAGTGTTTTGATTGTCTGGCTGTACAGAATCTGCTCAATGATTCATACATATGTCTGTTCATCTGCGGATCCTGTTACCATGTATGTGATTACAGAATGTATATTTTGAAGGGATTGGTGATTATATAATTCATATCATTTATATGTTATATGTTTATATACATTTAACTTACATTAGTATATGTATGTTAACCCCATAGTCCTAATTTACCCATCCTCCCACCTTTCATTTTGGCTAACCGTTAGTATTTTTGATAAGTCTGTGAGTGTGTTTTTCTGTGGAAATATGTTCATTGGTAGTAATCTTAGGAAAACATGTATAAATGATTTCATAGGATATTTGTCACACCCTTTTGACTTACTTAACCTTATATGACTATTTCTAGTCTCAACTGTAGTTCTGAAAACGGCATTGTTCATTTTTTTCCCGAGGCTACTCTTCCATTCTGTCCATATACCACTTCTTCTTTGTCCATTCACCTGTTTATGGACCATTTTTTGCTTCCATGTCTTGGGTATTTCAGTATTGTTGCAGTGCACATTTGCCTGCCTCTGTATTTCCGATTTTGCTGGTCTTAGGTTATAGGCCCAAAAGGTGCCCTGCCGCATCATATGGTAACTCAATTTTTACCTTTTCAAGCAGCTCCATTCAGTATGCGTTAGTGCTGTTACCACTTTACATCCCACCAGCAGCTAGAATGTACACAATTCTCTAAAACCCCTTCAGCATTTATAGTTTGTAGACTTTTTGCTGATGGTCATGACTGGTGTCACCTGAAACCTTTTTGAATTTGAATTTGCATGTGGCTAATAATTCCTTATACTGAGCTTTAGGCATGTCCTTTTTTTTCTTTTCCTTTTTTTTTAAAGAGTGAGTACAACTTCCCTCCTCTTATTGACTTCTTGAAAAGTCACTCATGTGTTGAATTTTTTTGCCTATTCCCTACTCCAGGGCATTCTTTGAGGGCCGGTGTCATTTAGAGCCCTGCAGTCCTTGTGACTATTAAGCAACCTTTGGCACTGGGTTTAAAGCTGCTGTTGTGGGAAACAGCCACAAGGTGGCAGCATTATTACGTTCTCAACTCTTGTTATTGGGCAACAGAGTCTTCCTGGAGGTAGTTTTCCAAGGTTGTAAATTAGAGTGGAATGTGCTGGGACAAGCCCCCAGAAGTTTATGTCTCCTAACTTATGTTTGCTTTTTAAATTTAATTTCTATTTCTTATCAGAGTCAATTTGATTAGAGTGTTTTGATTGTCTGGCTGTACAGAATCTGCTCAATGATTCATACATATGTCTGTTCATCTTCGGATCCTGCTACCATGTACGTGATTACAGAATGTATATTTTAAAGCTATTGGTGATGATATAATGCATATAGTTTATATGTGATATGTTTATATACATTTAACATACATTAGTATATGTATGTTAACCCCATAGTCCTAATTTACCTATTCTCCCACCTTTCATTTTGGCTAACCATTAGTTTATTTGATTAGTCTGTGAGTGTCTTTTTCTGTGGAAATATGTTCATGGGTAGCAATCTTAGGATAACTTTTATAAATGATATCGTAGGATATTTGTCATACCCTTTTGACTTACTTAACCTTATATAATTATTTCTAGTCTCAACTGTAGTCCTGGAAACGGCAGTGTTCATTTTTTTTCCGAGGCTACTATTCCATTTGGTACGTATACCACTTCGTCTTTGTCCATTCATCTGTTTATGGACCTTTTTTTTGCTTCCATGTCTTGGCTATTTCAGTATTGCTGCAGTGCACATTTCCCTGCCTCTGTCTTTCCGAATCTGGTGGTCTTAGGTTATAGGCCCAAAAGGTGCCCTGCCGCATCATATGGTTGCTCAATTTTTACGTTTTCAAGCAGCTCGATTCAGGTTGCGTTACTGCTGTTACCACTTTACATCCCCCCAGCAGCTAGAAGGTACACAGTTCTCTACAACCCCTTCACCATTTATAGTTTGTAGACTTTTTCCTGATGGTCATGACTGGTGTGAGCTGAAACCTTTTTGAATTTGAAATTGCATGTTAGTAATAATTCCTTATACTGAGCTTTAGGCATGTCCTATTTTTTCTTTTCCTTTTTTTTTTAAAGAGTGAGTACAACTTCCCTCCTCTTATTGACTTCTTGAAAAGTTTCTCATGTGTTGAATTTTCTTGCCTATTCCCTTGCCCAGGGCATTTTTTGAGGGCAGGTGTCATTTAGAGCCCTGCAGTCCTTGTGACTATTAAGCAACCATTGGCACTGGGTTTAAAGCTGCTGTTGTGGGAAACAGCCACAAGGCGGCAGCATTATTACGTTCTCAACTCTTGTTACTAGGGCAACAGAGTCTTCCTGGAGGTAGTTTTCCAAGGTTGTAAATTAGAGTGGAATGTTCTGGGAGAAGTCCCCAGAAGTTTATGTCTCCTAACTTATGTTTGCTTTTTAAATTTAATTTCTATTTCTTATCGGAGTAAATTTGATTAGAGTGTTTTTATTGTTTGACTGTACAGAATCTGCTCAATGATTCATACATATATCTGTTCATCTTCGGAACCTGTTAGCATGTATGTGATTACAGAATGTATATTTTAAAGGTATTGGTGATTATATTATTTATATAGTTTATATATTATATGTTTATATACATTTAACATACATTAGTATATGTATGTTAACCCCATTGTCCTAATTTACCCATCCTCCCACCTTTCATTTTGGCTAACCATTAGTTTATTTGATAAGTCTGTGAGTGTCTTTTTCTGTGGAAATATGTTCATTGGTAGCAATCTTAGGATAACATGTATTAATGATATCATAGGATATTTGTCATACCCTTTTGACTTACTTAACCTTATATGATTATTTCTAGGCTCAACTCTAGTCCTGAAAACGGCATTGTTCATTTTTTTCCAGAGGCTACTATTCCATTTGGTACGTGTACCATTTCGTCTTTGTCCATTCATCTGTTTATGGACCTTTTTTTTGCTTCCATGTCTTGGCTATTTCAATATTGTTGCAGTGCACATTTGCCTGCCTCTGTCTTTCCGAATCCAGTTGTCTTAGGTTATAGGCCCAAAATGTGCCCTGCCGCATCATATGGTAGCTCAATGTTTACCTTTTCAAGCAGCTCGATTCAGTTTGCATTACTGCTGTTACCACTTTACATCCCACCAGCAGCTAGAAGGTACACAGTTCTCTAAAACCCCTTCAGCATTTATAGTTTGTAGACTTTTTGCTGATGGTCATGACTGGTGTGAGCTGAAACCTTTTTGGAGGTTGGATACGCATGTGGCTAATAATTCCTTATGCTGAGCTTTAGGCATGTCCTTTTTTTCTTTTCCTTTTTTTTTAAAGAGTGACTACAACTTCCCTCCTCTTATTGACTTCTTGAAAATTTCTCATATGTTGAATTTTCTTGCCAATTCCATACCCCAGGACATTTTTTGAGGGCCTGTGTCTTTTACAGCCCTGCAGTCCTTGTGACTATATAAGCAACCATTGGCACTGGGTTTAAAGCTACTGTTGTGGGAAGCAGCCACAAGGCGGCAGCATTATTACGTTCTCAAGTCTTGTTACTAGGACAACACAGTCTTCCTGGAGGTAGTGTTCCGAGCTTGTAAATTAGAGTGCAATGTGCTGGGACAAGCCCCCAGAAGTTTATGTCTCCTAACTTATGTTTGTTTTTTAAATTTAATTTCTATTTCTTATCGGAGTAAATTTGATTAGAGTGTTTTGATTGTCTGGCTGTACAGAATCTGCTCAATGATTCATACATATGTCTGTTCATCTTCGGATCCTGTTACCATGTATGTGATTACAGAATGTATATTTTGAAGGTATTGGTGAATATATAATTCATATCATTTATATGTTATATGTTTATATACATTTAACATACATTAGTATATGTATGTTAACCCCATAGTCCTAATGTACCCATCCTCCCACCTTTCATTTTGGCTAACCATTAGTTTATATGATAAGTCTGTGAGTGTCTTTTTCTGTGGAAATATGTTCATTGGTAGCAATCTTAGGATAACATGTATAAATGATATCATAGGATATTTGTCATACCCTTTTGACTTACTTAACCTTATATGATTATTTCTAGGCTCAACTGTAGTCCTGAAAACGGCATTGTTCATTTTTTTCCCGAGGCTACTATTCCATTTGGTACGTATCCCACTTCGTCTTTGTCCATTCATCTGTTTATGGACCTTTTTTTTTGCTTCCATGTCTTGGCTATTTCAATATTGTTGCAATGCACATTTGCCTGCCTCTCTCTTTCCGAATCTGGTGGTCTTAGGTTATAGGCCCAAAAGGTGCCCTGCCGCACCATATGGTAACTCAATTTTTACCTTTTCAAGCAGCTCGATTCAGTTTGCGTTACTGCTGGTACCACTTTACATCCCACCAGCAGCTAGAAGGTACACACTTCTCTAAAACCCCTTCAGCATTTATTGTTTGTAGACTTTTTGCTGATGGTCATGACTGGAGTGAGCTGAAACCTTTTTGAATTTGAATTTGCATGTGGCTAATAATTCCTTATACTGAGCTTTAGGCATGTCCTTTTTTTCTTTTCCTTTTTTTTATTAAAGAGTGAGTACAACTTCCCTCCTCTTATTGACTTCTTGGAAATTTCTCATGTGTTGAATGTTCTTGCCAATTCCCTACCCCAGGGCATATTTTGAGGGCTTGTGTCATTTACAGCCCTGCAGTCCTTGTGACTATATAAGCAATCATTGGCACTGGGTTTAAAGCTGCTGTTGTGGGAAGCAGCCACAAGGCGGCAGCATTATTGCGTTCTCAAGTCTTGTTACTAGGAGAACAGAGTCTTCCTGGAGGTAGTGTTCTGAGCTTGTAAATTAGAGTGCAATGTGCTGGGACAAGCCCCCAAAAGTTTATGTCTCCTAACTTATGTTTGTTTTTTAAATTTAATTTCTATTTCTTATCGGAGTAAATTTGATTAGAGTGTTTTGATTGTCTGGCTGTACAGAATCTGCTCAATGATTCACACATATGTCTGTTCATCTTCGGATCCTGTTACCATGTATGTGATTACAGAATGTATATTTTGAAGGTATTGGTGAATATATAATTCATATCATTTATATGTTATATGTTTATATACATTTAACTTACATTAGTATATGTATGTTAACCCCATAGTCCTAATTTACCCATCCTCCCACCTTTCATTTTGGCTAACCATTAGTTTATATGATAAGTCTGTGAGTGTCTTTTTCTGTGGAAATATGTTCATTGGTAGCAATCTTAGCATAACATGTATAAATGATATCATAGGATATTTGTCATACCCTTTTGACTTACTTAACCTTATATGATTATTTCTAGGCTCAACTGTAGTCCTGAAAACGGCATTGTTCATTTTTTTCCAGAGGCTACTATTCCATTTGGTACGTATACCATTTCGTCTTTGTTCATTCATCTGTTTATGGACCTTTTTTTTTGCTTCCATGTCTTGGCTATTTCAATATTGTTGCAATGCACATTTGCCTGCCTCTCTCTTTCCGAATCTGGTGGTCTTAGGTTATAGGCCCAAAAGGTGCCCTGCCGCACCATATGGTAACTCAATTTTTACCTTTTCAAGCAGCTCTATTCAGTTTGCGTTACTGCTGGTACCACTTTACATCCCACCAGCAGCTAGAAGGTACACACTTCTCTAAAACCCCTTCAGCATTTATTGTTTGTAGACTTTTTGCTGATGGTCATGACTGGAGTGAGCTGAAACCTTTTTGAATTTGAATTTGCATGTGGCTAATAATTCCTTATACTGAGCTTTAGGCATGTCCTTTTTTTCTTTTCCTTTTTTTTTTAAAGAGTGAGTACAACTTCCCTCCTCTTATTGACTTCTTGGAAATTTCTCATGTGTTGAATGTTCTTGCCAATTCCCTACCCCAGGGCATATTTTGAGGGCTTGTGTCATTTACAGCCCTGCAGTCCTTGTGACTATATAAGCAATCATTGGCACTGGGTTTAAAGTGCTGTTGTGGGAAGCAGCCACAAGGCGGCAGCATTATTGCGTTCTCAAGTCTTGTTACTAGGAGAACAGAGTCTTCCTGGAGGTAGTGTTCTGAGCTTGTAAATTAGAGTGCAATGTGCTGGGACAAGCCCCCAGAAGTTTATGTCTCCTTACTTATGTTTGTTTTTTAAATTTAATTTGTCTTTCTTATCGGAGTAAATTTGATTAGAGTGTTTTGATTGTCTGGCTGTACAGAATCTGCTCAATGATTCACACATATGTCTGTTCATCTTCGGATCCTGTTACCATGTATGTGATTACAGAATGTATATTTTGAAGGTATTGGTGAATATATAATTCATATCATTTATATGTTGTATGTTTATATACATTTAACTTACATTAGTATATGTATGTTAACCCCATAGTCCTAATTTACCCATCCTCCCACCTTTCATTTTGGCTAACCATTAGTTTATTTGATAAGTCTGTGAGTGTCTTTTTCTGTGGAAATATGTTCATTGGTAGCAATCTTAGGAAAACTTGTATAAATAATATCATAGGATATTTGTAATACCCTTTTGTCTTACTTAACCTTATATGATTATTTCTAGTCTCAACTCTAGTCCTGAAAACGGCATTGTTCATTTTTTTCCCGAGGCTACTCTTCCATTCTGTCCATATACCACTTCTTCTTTGTCCATTCACCTGTTTATGGATCTTTTTTTTGCTTCCATGTCTTTGCTATTTCAGTATTGTTGCAGTGCACATTTGCCTGCCTCTGTCTTTCCGATTCTGGTGGTCTTAGGTTATAGGCCCAAAAGGTGCCCTGCCGCATCATATGGTAGCTCAATTTTTACGTTTTCAAGCAGCTCGATTCAGTTTGCATTAGTGCTGTTACGACTTTATATCCCACCAGCAGCTAGAAGGTACACACTTCTCTAAAACCCCTTCAGCATTTATAGTTTGTAGACTTTTTGCTGATGGTCATGACTGGTGTGAGCTGAAACCTTTTTGGAGGTTGGATACGCATGTGGCTAATAATTCCTTATGCTGAGCTTTAGGCATGTCCTTTTTTTCTTTTCCTTTTTTTTTAAAGAGTGAGTTCAACTTCCGTACTCTTATTGACTTTTGAAAATTTCTCATGTGTTGAATTTTCTTGCCAATTCCCTACCCTAGGGCATTTTTTGAGGGCCTGTGTCTTTTACAGCCCTGCAGTCCTTGTGACTATATAAGCAACCATTGGCACTGGGTTTAAAGCTACTGTTGTGGGAAGCAGCCACAAGGCGGCAGCATTATTACGTTCTCAAGTCTTGTTACTAGGACAACACAGTCTTCCTGGAGGTAGTGTTCCGAGCTTGTAAATTAGAGTGCAATGTGCTGGGACAAGCCCCCAAAAGTTTATGTCTCCTAACTTATGTTTGTTTTTTAAATTTAATTTCTATTTCTTATCAGAGTAAATTTGATTAGAGTGTTTTGATTGTCTGGCTGTACAGAATCTGCTCAATGATTCATACATATGTCTGTTCATCTTCGGATCCTGTTACCATGTATGTGATTACAGAATGTATATTTTGAAGGTATTGGTGAATATATAATTCATATCATTTATATGTTATATGTTTATATACATTTAACATACATTAGTATATGTATGTTAACCCCATAGTCCTAATTTACCCATCCTCCCACCTTTCATATTGGCTAACCATTAGTTTATATGATAAGTCTGTGAGTGTCTTTTTCTGTGGAAATATGTTCATTGGTAGCAGTCTTAGGATAACATGTCTAAATGATATCATAGGATATTTGTCATACCCTTTTGACTTACTTAACCTTATATGATTATTTCTAGGCTCAACTCTAGTCCTGAAAACAGCATTGTTCATTTTTTTTCAGAGGCTACTATTCCATTTGGTACGTATACCATTTCGTCTTTGTTCATTCATCTGTTTATGGACCTTTTTTTGCTTCCATGTCTTGGCTATTTCAGTATTGTTGCAGTGCACATTTGCCTGCCTCTGTCTTTCCGATTCTGGTGGTCTTAGGTTATAGGCCCAAAAGGTGCCCTGCCGCATCGTATGGTAACTCAATTTTTACCTTTTCAAGCAGCTCCATTCAGTTTGCATTAGTGGTATTACTTCTTTACATCCCACCAGCAGCTAGAAGGTACACATTCCTCTAAAACCCCTTCAGCATTTATAGTTTGTAGACTTTTTGATGATGGTCATGACTGGTGTTACCTGAAACCTTTTTGAATTTGAATTTGCATGTGGCTAATAATTCCTTATACTGAGCTTTAGGCATGTCATTTTTTTCTTTTCCTTTTGTTTTAAAGAGTGAGTACAACTTCCCTCCTCTTATTGACTTCTTGAAAAGTTTCTCATGTGTTGAATTTTTTTGCCTATTCCCTACCCCAGGGCATTTTTTGAAGGCAGGTGTCATTTAGAGCCCTTCAGTCCTTGTGACTATTAAGCAACCTTTGGCACTGGGTTTAAAGCTGCTGTTGTGGGAAACAGCCACAAGGCGGCAGCATTATTACGTTCTCAACTCTTGTTACTAGGGCAACAGAGTCTTCCTGGAGGTAGTTTTCCAAGGTTGTAAATTAGAGTGGAATGTGCTGGGAGAAGTCCCCAGAAGTTTATGTCTCCTAACTTATGTTTGCTTTTTAAATTTAATTTCTATTTCTTATCGGAGTAAATTTGATTAGAGTGTTTTGATTGGCTGTACAGAATCTGCTCAATGATTCATACATATATCTGTTCATCTTCGGAACCTGTTATCATGTATGTGATTACAGAATGTATATTTTAAAGGTTTGGTGATTATATATTTTATATAGTTCATATGTTATATGTTTATATACATTTAACATACATTAGTATATGTATGTTAACCCCATAGTCCTAATTTACCCATCCTCCCACCTTTCATTTTGGCTAACCATTAGTTTATTTGATAAGTCTGTGAGTGTCTTTTTTTGTGGAAATATGTTCATTGGTAGCAATCTTAGGATAACATGTATAAATGATATCATAGGATATTTGTCATACCCTTTTGACTAACTTACCCTTATATGATTATTTCTAGGCTCAACTGTAGTCATGAAAACGGCATTGTTCATTTTTTTCCCGAGGCTACTATGCCATTTGGTACGTATACCACTTCGTCTTTGTCCATTCATTTGTTTATGGAGCTTTTTTTTGCTTCTATGTCTTGGCTATTTCAATATTGTTGCAGTGCATATTTGCCTGCATCTGTCTTTCCGATTTTGGTGGTCTTATATTATAGGCCCAAAAGGTGCCCTGCCGCATCATACGGTAACTCAATTTTTACCTTTTCAAGTAGCTGCATTCAGTTTTCGTTAGTGCTCTTACCAGTTTACATCCCACCGGAACCTAGAAGGTACACAGTTCTCTAAAACCTGTTCAGCATTTATAGTTTGTAGATTTTTTGCTGATGGTCATGACTGGTGTGAGCTGAAACCTTATTGAATTTGAATTTGCATGTGCCTAATAATTTCCTTTACTGAGCTTTAGGCATGCCGTTTTTTTTCTTTTCCTTTCTTTTTTAGAGAGTGAGTACAACCTCCCTCCTCTTATTGACTTCTTGAAAAATTTCTCATGTGTTGAATTTTCTTGCCTATTCCCTACCCCAAGGCATTTTTTGAGGGCCTGTATCATTTACAGCCCTGCAGTCCTTGTGACAATATAAGCAACCATTTGCACTGGGTTTAAAGCTGCTGTTGTGGGAAATAGCCACAAGGCAGCAGCATTATTAGGTTCTCAACTCTTGTTAATAGGGAAGCAGAGTCTTCCTGGAGGTAGTGTTCCGAGGTTGTAAATTAGAGTGGAATGTGCTGGGACAAGCCCCCAGAAGTTTATGTCTCCTTACTTATGTTTGTTTTTTAAATTTAACTTCTACTTTTTATCGGAGTAAATTTGATTAGAGTGTTTTGATTGTCTGGCTGTACAGAATCTGCTCAATGATTCATACATATGTCTGTTCATCTGCGGATCCTGTTACCATGTATGTGATTACAGAATGTATATTTTGAAGGGATTGGTGATTATATAATTCATATCATTTATATGTTATATGTTTATATACATTTAACTTACATTAGTATATGTATGTTAACCCCATAGTCCTAATTTACCCATCCTCCCACCTTTCATTTTGGCTAACCGTTAGTATTTTTGATAAGTCTGTGAGTGTGTTTTTCTGTGGAAATATGTTCATTGGTAGTAATCTTAGGAAAACATGTATAAATGATTTCATAGGATATTTGTCACACCCTTTTGACTTACTTAACCTTATATGACTATTTCTAGTCTCAACTGTAGTTCTGAAAACGGCATTGTTCATTTTTTTCCCGAGGCTACTCTTCCATTCTGTCCATATACCACTTCTTCTTTGTCCATTCACCTGTTTATGGACCATTTTTTGCTTCCATGTCTTGGGTATTTCAGTATTGTTGCAGTGCACATTTGCCTGCCTCTGTATTTCCGATTTTGGTGGTCTTAGGTTATAGGCCCAAAAGGTGCCCTGCCGCATCATATGGTAACTCAATTTTTACCTTTTCAAGCAGCTCCATTCAGTATGCGTTAGTGCTGTTACCACTTTACATCCCACCAGCAGCTAGAATGTACACAATTCTCTAAAACCCCTTCAGCATTTATAGTTTGTAGACTTTTTGCTGATGGTCATGACTGGTGTCACCTGAAACCTTTTTGAATTTGAATTTGCATGTGGCTAATAATTCCTTATACTGAGCTTTAGGCATGTCCTTTTTTTTCTTTTCCTTTTTTTTTAAAGAGTGAGTACAACTTCCCTCCTCTTATTGACTTCTTGAAAAGTCACTCATGTGTTGAATTTTTTTGCCTATTCCCTACTCCAGGGCATTCTTTGAGGGCCGGTGTCATTTAGAGCCCTGCAGTCCTTGTGACTATTAAGCAACCTTTGGCACTGGGTTTAAAGCTGCTGTTGTGGGAAACAGCCACAAGGTGGCAGCATTATTACGTTCTCAACTCTTGTTACTAGGGCAACAGAGTCTTCCTGGAGGTAGTTTTCCAAGGTTGTAAATTAGAGTGGAATGTGCTGGGACAAGCCCCCAGAAGTTTATGTCTCCTAACTTATGTTTGCTTTTTAAATTTAATTTCTATTTCTTATCAGAGTCAATTTGATTAGAGTGTTTTGATTGTCTGGCTGTACAGAATCTGCTCAATGATTCATACATATGTCTGTTCATCTTCGGATCCTGCTACCATGTACGTGATTACAGAATGTATATTTTAAAGCTATTGGTGATGATATAATGCATATAGTTTATATGTGATATGTTTATATACATTTAACATACATTAGTATATGTATGTTAACCCCATAGTCCTAATTTACCTATTCTCCCACCTTTCATTTTGGCTAACCATTAGTTTATTTGATTAGTCTGTGAGTGTCTTTTTCTGTGGAAATATGTTCATGGGTAGCAATCTTAGGATAACTTTTATAAATGATATCGTAGGATATTTGTCATACCCTTTTGACTTACTTAACCTTATATAATTATTTCTAGTCTCAACTGTAGTCCTGGAAACGGCAGTGTTCATTTTTTTTCCGAGGCTACTATTCCATTTGGTACGTATACCACTTCGTCTTTGTCCATTCATCTGTTTATGGACCTTTTTTTTGCTTCCATGTCTTGGCTATTTCAGTATTGCTGCAGTGCACATTTCCCTGCCTCTGTCTTTCCGAATCTGGTGGTCTTAGGTTATAGGCCCAAAAGGTGCCCTGCCGCATCATATGGTTGCTCAATTTTTACGTTTTCAAGCAGCTCGATTCAGGTTGCGTTACTGCTGTTACCACTTTACATCCCCCCAGCAGCTAGAAGGTACACAGTTCTCTACAACCCCTTCACCATTTATAGTTTGTAGACTTTTTCCTGATGGTCATGACTGGTGTGAGCTGAAACCTTTTTGAATTTGAAATTGCATGTTAGTAATAATTCCTTATACTGAGCTTTAGGCATGTCCTATTTTTTCTTTTCCTTTTTTTTTTAAAGAGTGAGTACAACTTCCCTCCTCTTATTGACTTCTTGAAAAGTTTCTCATGTGTTGAATTTTCTTGCCTATTCCCTTGCCCAGGGCATTTTTTGAAGGCAGGTGTCATTTAGAGCCCTGCAGTCCTTGTGACTATTAAGCAACCATTGGCACTGGGTTTAAAGCTGCTGTTGTGGGAAACAGCCACAAGGCGGCAGCATTATTACGTTCTCAACTCTTGTTACTAGGGCAACAGAGTCTTCCTGGAGGTAGTTTTCCAAGGTTGTAAATTAGAGTGGAATGTTCTGGGAGAAGTCCCCAGAAGTTTATGTCTCCTAACTTATGTTTGCTTTTTAAATTTAATTTCTATTTCTTATCGGAGTAAATTTGATTAGAGTGTTTTTATTGTTTGACTGTACAGAATCTGCTCAATGATTCATACATATATCTGTTCATCTTCGGAACCTGTTAGCATGTATGTGATTACAGAATGTATATTTTAAAGGTATTGGTGATTATATTATTTATATAGTTTATATATTATATGTTTATATACATTTAACATACATTAGTATATGTATGTTAACCCCATTGTCCTAATTTACCCATCCTCCCACCTTTCATTTTGGCTAACCATTAGTTTATTTGATAAGTCTGTGAGTGTCTTTTTCTGTGGAAATATGTTCATTGGTAGCAATCTTAGGATAACATGTATTAATGATATCATAGGATATTTGTCATACCCTTTTGACTTACTTAACCTTATATGATTATTTCTAGGCTCAACTCTAGTCCTGAAAACGGCATTGTTCATTTTTTTCCAGAGGCTACTATTCCATTTGGTACGTGTACCATTTCGTCTTTGTCCATTCATCTGTTTATGGACCTTTTTTTTGCTTCCAAGTCTTGGCTATTTCAATATTGTTGCAGTGCACATTTGCCTGCCTCTGTCTTTCCGAATCCAGTTGTCTTAGGTTATAGGCCCAAAATGTGCCCTGCCGCATCATATGGTAGCTCAATGTTTACCTTTTCAAGCAGCTCGATTCAGTTTGCGTTACTGCTGTTACCACTTTACATCCCACCAGCAGCTAGAAGGTACACAGTTCTCTAAAACCCCTTCAGCATTTATAGTTTGTAGACTTTTTGCTGATGGTCATGACTGGTGTCACCTGAAACCTTTTTGAATTTGAATTTGCATGTGGCTAATAATTCCTTATACTGAGCTTTAGGCATGTCCTTTTTTTTCTTTTCCTTTTTTTTTAAAGAGTGAGTACAACTTCCCTCCTCTTATTGACTTCTTGAAAAGTCACTCATGTGTTGAATTTTTTTGCCTATTCCCTACTCCAGGGCATTCTTTGAGGGCCGGTGTCATTTAGAGCCCTGCAGTCCTTGTGACTATTAAGCAACCTTTGGCACTGGGTTTAAAGCTGCTGTTGTGGGAAACAGCCACAAGGTGGCAGCATTATTACGTTCTCAACTCTTGTTACTAGGGCAACAGAGTCTTCCTGGAGGTAGTGTTCCGAGCTTGTAAATTAGAGTGCAATGTGCTGGGACAAGCCCCCAAAAGTTTATGTCTCCTAACTTATGTTTGTTTTTTAAATTTAATTTTTATTTCTTATCAGAGTAAATTTGATTAGAGTGTTTTGATTGTCCGGCTGTACAGAATCTGCTCAATGATTCATACATATGTCTGTTCATCTTCGGATCCTGTTACCATGTATGTGATTACAGAATGTATATTTTGAAGGTATTGGTGAATATATAATTCATATCATTTATATGTTATATGTTTATATACATTTAACATACATTAGTATATGTATGTTAACCCCATAGTCCTAATTTACCCATCCTCCCACCTTTCATATTGGCTAACCATTAGTTTATATGATAAGTCTGTGAGTGTCTTTTTCTGTGGAAATATGTTCATTGGTAGCAGTCTTAGGATAACATGTATAAATGATATCATAGGATATTTGTCATACCCTTTTGACTTACTTAACCTTATATGATTATTTCTAGGCTCAACTCTAGTCCTGAAAACAGCATTGTTCATTTTTTTCCAGAGGCTACTATTCCATTTGGTACGTATACCATTTCGTCTTTGTTCATTCATCTGTTTATGGACCTTTTTTTGCTTCCATGTCTTGGCTATTTCAGTATTGTTGCAGTGCACATTTGCCTGCCTCTGTCTTTCCGATTCTGGTGGTCTTAGGTTATAGGCCCAAAAGGTGCCCTGCCGCATCGTATGGTAACTCAATTTTTACCTTTTCAAGCAGCTCCATTCAGTTTGCATTAGTGGTATTACTTCTTTACATCCCACCAGCAGCTAGAAGGTACACATTCCTCTAAAACCCCTTCAGCATTTATAGTTTGTAGACTTTTTGATGATGGTCATGACTGGTGTTACCTGAAACCTTTTTGAATTTGAATTTGCATGTGGCTAATAATTCCTTATACTGAGCTTTAGGCATGTCATTTTTTTCTTTTCCTTTTGTTTTAAAGAGTGAGTACAACTTCCCTCCTCTTATTGACTTCTTGAAAAGTTTCTCATGTGTTGAATTTTTTTGCCTATTCCCTACCCCAGGGCATTTTTTGAAGGCAGGTGTCATTTAGAGCCCTTCAGTCCTTGTGACTATTAAGCAACCTTTGGCACTGGGTTTAAAGCTGCTGTTGTGGGAAACAGCCACAAGGCGGCTGCATTATTACATTCTCAACTCTTCTTACTAGGGCAACAGAGTCTTCCTGGAGGTAGTTTTCCAAGGTTGTAAATTAGAGTGGAATGTGCTGGGACAAGCCCCCAGAAGTTTATGTCTCCTAACTTATGTTTGCTTTTTAAATTTAATTTCTATTTCTTATCGGAGTAAATTTGATTAGAGTGTTTTGATTGGCTGTACAGAATCTGCTCAATGATTCATACATATATCTGTTCATCTTCGGAACCTGTTATCATGTATGTGATTACAGAATGTATATTTTAAAGGTTTGGTGATTATATATTTTATATAGTTCATATGTTATATGTTTATATACATTTAACTTACATTAGTATATGTATGTTAACCCCATAGTCCTAATTTACCTATTCTCCCACCTTTCATTTTGGCTAACCATTAGTTTATTTGATTAGTCTGTGAGTGTCTTTTTCTGTGGAAATATGTTCATGGGTAGCAATCTTAGGATAACTTTTATAAATGATATCGTAGGATATTTGTCATACCCTTTTGACTTACTTAACCTTATATAATTATTTCTAGTCTCAACTGTAGTCCTGGAATCGGCAGTGTTCATTTTTTTTCCGAGGCTACTATTCCATTTGGTACGTATACCACTTCGTCTTTGTCCATTCATCTGTTTATGGACCTTTTTTTTGCTTCCATGTCTTGGCTATTTCAGTATTGCTGCAGTGCACATTTCCCTGCCTCTGTCTTTCCGAATCTGGTGGTCTTAGGTTATAGGCCCAAAAGGTGCCCTGCCGCATCATATGGTTGCTCAATTTTTACGTTTTCAAGCAGCTCGATTCAGGTTGCGTGACTGCTGTTACCACTTTACATCCCCCCAGCAGCTAGAAGGTACACAGTTCTCTACAACCCCTTCACCATTTATAGTTTGTAGACTTTTTCCTGATGGTCATGACTGGTGTGAGCTGAAACCTTTTTGAATTTGAAATTGCATGTTAGTAATAATTCCTTATACTGAGCTTTAGGCATGTCCTATTTTTTCTTTTCCTTTTTTTTTTAAAGAGTGAGTACAACTTCCCTCCTCTTATTGACTTCTTGAAAAGTTTCTCATGTGTTGAATTTTCTTGCCTATTCCCTTGCCCAGGGCATTTTTTGAGGGCAGGTGTCATTTAGAGCCCTGCAGTCCTTGTGACTATTAAGCAACCATTGGCACTGGGTTTAAAGCTGCTGTTGTGGGAAACAGCCACAAGGCGGCAGCATTATTACGTTCTCAACTCTTGTTACTAGGGCAACAGAGTCTTCCTGGAGGTAGTTTTCCAAGGTTGTAAATTAGAGTGGAATGTTCTGGGAGAAGTCCCCAGAAGTTTATGTCTCCTAACTTATGTTTGCTTTTTAAATTTAATTTCTATTTCTTATCGGAGTAAATTTGATTAGAGTGTTTTTATTGTTTGACTGTACAGAATCTGCTCAATGATTCATACATATATCTGTTCATCTTCGGAACCTGTTAGCATGTATGTGATTACAGAATGTATATTTTAAAGGTATTGGTGATTATATTATTTATATAGTTTATATATTATATGTTTATATACATTTAACATACATTAGTATATGTATGTTAACCCCATTGTCCTAATTTACCCATCCTCCCACCTTTCATTTTGGCTAACCATTAGTTTATTTGATAAGTCTGTGAGTGTCTTTTTCTGTGGAAATATGTTCATTGGTAGCAATCTTAGGATAACATGTATTAATGATATCATAGGATATTTGTCATACCCTTTTGACTTACTTAACCTTATATGATTATTTCTAGGCTCAACTCTAGTCCTGAAAACGGCATTGTTCATTTTTTTCCAGAGGCTACTATTCCATTTGGTACGTGTACCATTTCGTCTTTGTCCATTCATCTGTTTATGGACCTTTTTTTTGCTTCCAAGTCTTGGCTATTTCAATATTGTTGCAGTGCACATTTGCCTGCCTCTGTCTTTCCGAATCCAGTTGTCTTAGGTTATAGGCCCAAAATGTGCCCTGCCGCATCATATGGTAGCTCAATGTTTACCTTTTCAAGCAGCTCGATTCAGTTTGCGTTACTGCTGTTACCACTTTACATCCCACCAGCAGCTAGAAGGTACACAGTTCTCTAAAACCCCTTCAGCATTTATAGTTTGTAGACTTTTTGCTGATGGTCATGACTGGTGTGAGCTGAAACCTTTTTGGAGGTTGGATACGCATGTGGCTAATAATTCCTTATGCTGAGCTTTAGGCATGTCCTTTTTTTCTTTTCCTTTTTTTTTAAAGAGTGACTACAACTTCCCTCCTCTTATTGACTTCTTGAAAATTTCTCATATGTTGAATTTTCTTGCCAATTCCATACCCCAGGACATTTTTTGAGGGCCTGTGTCTTTTACAGCCCTGCAGTCCTTGTGACTATATAAGCAACCATTGGCACTGGGTTTAAAGCTACTGTTGTGGGAAGCAGCCACAAGGCGGCAGCATGATTACGTTCTCAAGTCTTGTTACTAGGACAACACAGTCTTCCTGGAGGTAGTGTTCCGAGCTTGTAAATTAGAGTGCAATGTGCTGGGACAAGCCCCCAGAAGTTTATGTCTCCTAACTTATGTTTGTTTTTTAAATTTAATTTCTATTTCTTATCGGAGTAAATTTGATTAGAGTGTTTTGATTGTCTGGCTGTACAGAATCTGCTCAATGATTCATACATATGTCTGTTCATCTTCGGATCCTGTTACCATGTATGTGATTACAGAATGTATATTTTGAAGGTATTGGTGAATATATAATTCATATCATTTATATGTTATATGTTTATATACATTTAACATACATTAGTATATGTATGTTAACCCCATAGTCCTAATTTACCCATCCTCCCACCTTTCATTTTGGCTAACCATTAGTTTATATGATAAGTCTGTGAGTGTCTTTTTCTGTGGAAATATGTTCATTGGTAGCAATCTTAGGATAACATGTATAAATGATATCATAGGATATTTGTCATACCCTTTTGACTTACTTAACCTTATATGATTATTTCTAGGCTCAACTGTAGTCCTGAAAACGGCATTGTTCATTTTTTTCCCGAGGCTACTATTCCATTTGGTACGTATCCCACTTCGTCTTTGTCCATTCATCTGTTTATGGACCTTTTTTTTTGCTTCCATGTCTTGGCTATTTCAATATTGTTGCAATGCACATTTGCCTGCCTCTCTCTTTCCGAATCTGGTGGTCTTAGGTTATAGGCCCAAAAGGTGCCCTGCCGCACCATATGGTAACTCAATTTTTACCTTTTCAAGCAGCTCGATTCAGTTTGCGTTACTGCTGGTACCACTTTACATCCCACCAGCAGCTAGAAGGTACACACTTCTCTAAAACCCCTTCAGCATTTATTGTTTGTAGACTTTTTGCTGATGGTCATGACTGGAGTGAGCTGAAACCTTTTTGAATTTGAATTTGCATGTGGCTAATAATTCCTTATACTGAGCTTTAGGCATGTCCTTTTTTTCTTTTCCTTTTTTTTTTAAAGAGTGAGTACAACTTCCCTCCTCTTATTGACTTCTTGGAAATTTCTCATGTGTTGAATGTTCTTGCCAATTCCCTACCCCAGGGCATATTTTGAGGGCTTGTGTCATTTACAGCCCTGCAGTCCTTGTGACTATATAAGCAATCATTGGCACTGGGTTTAAAGTGCTGTTGTGGGAAGCAGCCACAAGACGGCAGCATTATTGCGATCTCAAGTCTTGTTACTAGGAGAACAGAGTCTTCCTGGAGGTAGTGTTCTGAGCTTGTAAATTAGAGTGCAATGTGCTGGGACAAGCCCCCAGAAGTTTATGTCTCCTTACTTATGTTTGTTTTTTAAATTTAATTTGTCTTTCTTATCGGAGTAAATTTGATTAGAGTGTTTTTATTGTCTGGCTGTACAGAATCTGCTCAATGATTCACACATATGTCTGTTCATCTTCGGATCCTGTTACCATGTATGTGATTACAGAATGTATATTTTGAAGGTATTGGTGAATATATAATTCATATCATTTATATGTTATATGTTTATATACATTTAACTTACATTAGTATATGTATGTTAACCCCATAGTCCTAATTTACCCATCCTCCCACCTTTCATTTTGGCTAACCATTAGTTTATTTGATAAGTCTGTGAGCGTCTTTTTCTGTGGAAATATGTTCATTGGTAGCAATCTTAGGAAAACTTGTATAAATAATATCATAGGATATTTGTAATACCCTTTTGTCTTACTTAACCTTATATGATTATTTCTAGTCTCAACTCTAGTCCTGAAAACGGCATTGTTCATTTTTTTCCCGAGGCTACTCTTCCATTCTGTCCATATACCACTTCTTCTTTGTCCATTCACCTGTTTATGGACCTTTTTTTTGCTTCCATGTCTTTGCTATTTCAGTATTGTTGCAGTGCACATTTGCCTGCCTCTGTCTTTCCGATTCTGGTGGTCTTAGGTTATAGGCCCAAAAGGTGCCCTGCCGCATCATATGGTAGCTCAATTTTTACGTTTTCAAGCAGCTCGATTCAGTTTGCATTAGTGCTGTTACGACTTTATATCCCACCAGCAGCTAGAAGGTACACACTTCTCTAAAACCCCTTCAGCATTTATAGTTTGTAGACTTTTTGCTGATGGTCATGACTGGTGTGAGCTGAAACCTTTTTGGAGGTTGGATACGCATGTGGCTAATAATTCTTTATGCTGAGCTTTAGGCATGTCCTTTTTTTCTTTTCCTTTTTTTTTAAAGAGTGAGTTCAACTTCCGTACTCTTATTGACTTTTGAAAATTTCTCATGTGTTGAATTTTCTTGCCAATTCCCTACCCTAGGGCATTTTTTGAGGGCCTGTGTCTTTTACAGCCCTGCAGTCCTTGTGACTATATAAGCAACCTTTGGCACTGGGTTTAAAGCTACTGTTGTGGGAAGCAGCCACAAGGCGGCAGCATTATTACGTTCTCAAGTCTTGTTACTAGGACAACACAGTCTTCCTGGAGGTAGTGTTCCGAGCTTGTAAATTAGAGTGCAATGTGCTGGGACAAGCCCCCAAAAGTTTATGTCTCCTAACTTATGTTTGTTTTTTAAATTTAATTTTTATTTCTTATCAGAGTAAATTTGATTAGAGTGTTTTGATTGTCCGGCTGTACAGAATCTGCTCAATGATTCATACATATGTCTGTTCATCTTCGGATCCTGTTACCATGTATGTGATTACAGAATGTATATTTTGAAGGTATTGGTGAATATATAATTCATATCATTTATATGTTATATGTTTATATACATTTAACATACATTAGTATATGTATGTTAACCCCATAGTCCTAATTTACCCATCCTCCCACCTTTCATATTGGCTAACCATTAGTTTATATGATAAGTCTGTGAGTGTCTTTTTCTGTGGAAATATGTTCATTGGTAGCAGTCTTAGGATAACATGTATAAATGATATCATAGGATATTTGTCATACCCTTTTGACTTACTTAACCTTATATGATTATTTCTAGGCTCAACTCTAGTCCTGAAAACAGCATTGTTCATTTTTTTCCAGAGGCTACTATTCCATTTGGTACGTATACCATTTCGTCTTTGTTCATTCATCTGTTTATGGACCTTTTTTTGCTTCCATGTCTTGGCTATTTCAGTATTGTTGCAGTGCACATTTGCCTGCCTCTGTCTTTCCGATTCTGGTGGTCTTAGGTTATAGGCCCAAAAGGTGCCCTGCCGCATCGTATGGTAACTCAATTTTTACCTTTTCAAGCAGCTCCATTCAGTTTGCATTAGTGGTATTACTTCTTTACATCCCACCAGCAGCTAGAAGGTACACATTCCTCTAAAACCCCTTCAGCATTTATAGTTTGTAGACTTTTTGATGATGGTCATGACTGGTGTTACCTGAAACCTTTTTGAATTTGAATTTGCATGTGGCTAATAATTCCTTATACTGAGCTTTAGGCATGTCATTTTTTTCTTTTCCTTTTGTTTTAAAGAGTGAGTACAACTTCCCTCCTCTTATTGACTTCTTGAAAAGTTTCTCATGTGTTGAATTTTTTTGCCTATTCCCTACCCCAGGGCATTTTTTGAAGGCAGGTGTCATTTAGAGCCCTTCAGTCCTTGTGACTATTAAGCAACCTTTGGCACTGGGTTTAAAGCTGCTGTTGTGGGAAACAGCCACAAGGCGGCTGCATTATTACATTCTCAACTCTTCTTACTAGGGCAACAGAGTCTTCCTGGAGGTAGTTTTCCAAGGTTGTAAATTAGAGTGGAATGTGCTGGGACAAGCCCCCAGAAGTTTATGTCTCCTAACTTATGTTTGCTTTTTAAATTTAATTTCTATTTCTTATCGGAGTAAATTTGATTAGAGTGTTTTGATTGGCTGTACAGAATCTGCTCAATGATTCATACATATATCTGTTCATCTTCGGAACCTGTTATCATGTATGTGATTACAGAATGTATATTTTAAAGGTTTGGTGATTATATATTTTATATAGTTCATATGTTATATGTTTATATACATTTAACTTACATTAGTATATGTATGTTAACCCCATAGTCCTAATTTACCTATTCTCCCACCTTTCATTTTGGCTAACCATTAGTTTATTTGATTAGTCTGTGAGTGTCTTTTTCTGTGGAAATATGTTCATGGGTAGCAATCTTAGGATAACTTTTATAAATGATATCGTAGGATATTTGTCATACCCTTTTGACTTACTTAACCTTATATAATTATTTCTAGTCTCAACTGTAGTCCTGGAATCGGCAGTGTTCATTTTTTTTCCGAGGCTACTATTCCATTTGGTACGTATACCACTTCGTCTTTGTCCATTCATCTGTTTATGGACCTTTTTTTTGCTTCCATGTCTTGGCTATTTCAGTATTGCTGCAGTGCACATTTCCCTGCCTCTGTCTTTCCGAATCTGGTGGTCTTAGGTTATAGGCCCAAAAGGTGCCCTGCCGCATCATATGGTTGCTCAATTTTTACGTTTTCAAGCAGCTCGATTCAGGTTGCGTGACTGCTGTTACCACTTTACATCCCCCCAGCAGCTAGAAGGTACACAGTTCTCTACAACCCCTTCACCATTTATAGTTTGTAGACTTTTTCCTGATGGTCATGACTGGTGTGAGCTGAAACCTTTTTGAATTTGAAATTGCATGTTAGTAATAATTCCTTATACTGAGCTTTAGGCATGTCCTATTTTTTCTTTTCCTTTTTTTTTTAAAGAGTGAGTACAACTTCCCTCCTCTTATTGACTTCTTGAAAAGTTTCTCATGTGTTGAATTTTCTTGCCTATTCCCTTGCCCAGGGCATTTTTTGAGGGCAGGTGTCATTTAGAGCCCTGCAGTCCTTGTGACTATTAAGCAACCATTGGCACTGGGTTTAAAGCTGCTGTTGTGGGAAACAGCCACAAGGCGGCAGCATTATTACGTTCTCAACTCTTGTTACTAGGGCAACAGAGTCTTCCTGGAGGTAGTTTTCCAAGGTTGTAAATTAGAGTGGAATGTTCTGGGAGAAGTCCCCAGAAGTTTATGTCTCCTAACTTATGTTTGCTTTTTAAATTTAATTTCTATTTCTTATCGGAGTAAATTTGATTAGAGTGTTTTTATTGTTTGACTGTACAGAATCTGCTCAATGATTCATACATATATCTGTTCATCTTCGGAACCTGTTAGCATGTATGTGATTACAGAATGTATATTTTAAAGGTATTGGTGATTATATTATTTATATAGTTTATATATTATATGTTTATATACATTTAACATACATTAGTATATGTATGTTAACCCCATTGTCCTAATTTACCCATCCTCCCACCTTTCATTTTGGCTAACCATTAGTTTATTTGATAAGTCTGTGAGTGTCTTTTTCTGTGGAAATATGTTCATTGGTAGCAATCTTAGGATAACATGTATTAATGATATCATAGGATATTTGTCATACCCTTTTGACTTACTTAACCTTATATGATTATTTCTAGGCTCAACTCTAGTCCTGAAAACGGCATTGTTCATTTTTTTCCAGAGGCTACTATTCCATTTGGTACGTGTACCATTTCGTCTTTGTCCATTCATCTGTTTATGGACCTTTTTTTTGCTTCCATGTCTTGGCTATTTCAATATTGTTGCAGTGCACATTTGCCTGCCTCTGTCTTTCCGAATCCAGTTGTCTTAGGTTATAGGCCCAAAATGTGCCCTGCCGCATCATATGGTAGCTCAATGTTTACCTTTTCAAGCAGCTCGATTCAGTTTGCGTTACTGCTGTTACCACTTTACATCCCACCAGCAGCTAGAAGGTACACAGTTCTCTAAAACCCCTTCAGCATTTATAGTTTGTAGACTTTTTGCTGATGGTCATGACTGGTGTGAGCTGAAACCTTTTTGGAGGTTGGATACGCATGTGGCTAATAATTCCTTATGCTGAGCTTTAGGCATGTCCTTTTTTTCTTTTCCTTTTTTTTTAAAGAGTGACTACAACTTCCCTCCTCTTATTGACTTTTTGAAAATTTCTCATATGTTGAATTTTCTTGCCAATTCCATACCCCAGGACATTTTTTGAGGGCCTGTGTCTTTTACAGCCCTGCAGTCCTTGTGACTATATAAGCAACCATTGGCACTGGGTTTAAAGCTACTGTTGTGGGAAGCAGCCACAAGGCGGCAGCATTATTACGTTCTCAAGTCTTGTTACTAGGACAACACAGTCTTCCTGGAGGTAGTGTTCCGAGCTTGTAAATTAGAGTGCAATGTGCTGGGACAAGCCCCCAGAAGTTTATGTCTCCTAACTTATGTTTGTTTTTTAAATTTAATTTCTATTTCTTATCGGAGTAAATTTGATTAGAGTGTTGTGGTTTTCTGGCTGTACAGAATCTGCTCAATGATTCATACATATGTCTGTTCATCTTCGAACCTGTTAGCATGTATGTGATTACAGAATGTATATTTTAAAGGTATTGGTGATTATATAATTTATATATTTCATATGTTATATGTTTATATACATTTAACATACATTAGTATATGTATTTTAACCCCATAGTCCTAATTTACCCATCCTCCCACCTTTCATTTTGGCTAGCCATTAGTTTATTTGATAAGTCTGTGAGTGTCTTTTTCTGTGGAAATATGTTCATTGGTAGTAATCTTAGGATAACATGTATAAAAGATGTCATAGGATATTTGTCATACCCTTTTGACTTACTTAACCTTATATGATTATTTCTAGGCTCAACTGTAGTCCTGAAAACGGCATTGTTCATTTTTTTCCCGAGGCTACTCTTCCATTTGGTACGTATCCCACTTCGTCTTTGTCCATTCATCTGTTTATGGACCTTTTTTTTTGCTTCCATGTCTTGGCTATTTCAATATTGTTGCAATGCACATTTGCCTGCCTCTCTCTTTCCGAATCTGGTGGTCTTAGGTTATAGGCCCAAAAGGTGCCCTGCCGCACCATATGGTAACTCAATTTTTACCTTTTCAAGCAGCTCGATTCAGTTTGCGTTACTGCTGTTACCACTTTACATCCCACCAGCAGCTAGAAGGTACACACTTCTCTAAAACCCCTTCAGCATTTATGGTTTGTAGACTTTTTGCTGATGGTCATGACTGGAGTGAGCTGAAACCTTTTTGAATTTGAATTTGCATGTGGCTAATAATTCCTTATACTGAGCTTTAGGCATGTCCTTTTTTTCTTTTCCTTTTTTTTTTAAAGAGTGAGTACAACTTCCCTCCTCTTATTGACTTCTTGGAAATTTCTCATGTGTTGAATGTTCTTGCCAATTCCCTACCCCAGGGCATATTTTGAGGGCTTGTGTCATTTACAGCCCTGCAGTCCTTGTGACTATATAAGCAATCATTGGCACTGGGTTTAAAGTGCTGTTGTGGGAAGCAGCCACAAGGCGGCAGCATTATTGCGTTCTCAAGTCTTGTTACTAGGAGAACAGAGTCTTCCTGGAGGTAGTGTTCTGAGCTTGTAAATTAGAGTGCAATGTGCTGGGACAAGCCCCCAGAAGTTTATGTCTCCTAACTTATGTTTTTTTTTAAATTTAATTTCTATTTCTTATCGGAGTAAATTTGATTAGAGTGTTTTGATTGTCTGGCTGTACAGAATCTGCTCAATGATTCTTACATATGTCTGTTCATCTTCGGATCCTGTTACCATGTATGTGATCACAGAATATATATTTTGAAGGTATTGGTGATTATATAATTCATATCGTTTATATGTTATATGTTTATATACATTTAACTTACATTAGTATATGAATGTTAACCCCATAGTCCTAACTTACCCATCCCCCCACCTTTCATTTTGGCTAACCATTAGTTTATTTGATAAGTCTGTGAGTGTCTTTTTCTGTGGAAATATGTTCATTGGTAGCAATCTTAGGAAAACTTGTATAAATGATATCATAGGATATTTGTCATACCCTTTTGACTTACTTAACCTTATATGATTTTTTCTAGGCTCAACTGTAGTCCTGAAAACAGCATTGTTCATTTTTCTCCCGAGGCTTCTATTCCATTCTGTCCGTATACCACTTCTTCTTTGTCCATTCATCTGTTTATGGACCTTTTTTTTGCTTCCATATCTTGGCTATTTTAGTATTGTTGCAGTGCATATTTGCCTGCCTCTGTCTTTCCAATTTTGGTGGTCTTAGGTTATAGGCCCAAAAGGTGCCCTGCCGCATCATTTGGTAGCTCAATTTTTACCTTTTCAAGCAGCTCGATTCAGTTTGCGTTAGTGCTGTTTCCACTTTACATCCCACCAGCAGCTAGAAGGTACACAGATCTCTAAAACCCCTTCAGCATTTATAGTTTGTAGACATTTTGCTGATGGTAATGACTGGTGTGAGCTGAAACCTTTTTGAATTTGAATTTGTATGTGGCTGATAATTCCTTATACTAAGCTTTAGGCATGTCCTGTTTTTTCTTTTCCTTTTTTTTTTAAAGAGTGAGTACAACTTCCCTCCTCTTATTGACTTCTTGGAAATTTCTCATGTGTTGAATGTTCTTGCCAATTCCCTACCCCAGGGCATATTTTGAGGGCTTGTGTCATTTACAGCCCTGCAGTCCTTGTGACTATATAAGCAATCATTGGCACTGGGTTTAAAGTGCTGTTGTGGGAAGCAGCCGCAAGGCGGCAGCATTATTGCGTTCTCAAGTCTTGTTACTAGGACAACAGAGTCTTCCTGGAGGTAGTGTTCCGAGCTTTTAAATTAGAGTGCAATGTGCTGGGACAAGCCCCCAGAAGTTTATGTCTCCTTACTTATGTTTGTTTTTTAAATTTAATTTGTCTTTCTTATCGGAGTAAATTTGATTAGAGTGTTTTTATTGTCTGGCTGTACAGAATCTGCTCAATGATTCACACATATGTCTGTTCATCTTCGGATCCTGTTACCATGTATGTGATTACAGAATGTATATTTTGAAGGTATTGGTGAATATATAATTCATATCATTTATATGTTATATGTTTATATACATTTAACTTACATTAGTATATGTATGTTAACCCCATAGTCCTAATTTACCCATCCTCCCACCTTTCATTTTGGCTAACCATTAGTTTATTTGATAAGTCTGTGAGTGTCTTTTTCTGTGGAAATATGTTCATTGGTAGCAATCTTAGGAAAACTTGTATAAATAATATCATAGGATATTTGTAATACCCTTTTGTCTTACTTAACCTTATATGATTATTTCTAGTCTCAACTCTAGTCCTGAAAACGGCATTGTTCATTTTTTTCCCGAGGCTACTCTTCCATTCTGTCCATATACCACTTCTTCTTTGTCCATTCACCTGTTTATGGATCTTTTTTTTGCTTCCATGTCTTTGCTATTTCAGTATTGTTGCAGTGCACATTTGCCTGCCTCTGTCTTTCCGATTCTGGTGGTCTTAGGTTATAGGCCCAAAAGGTGCCCTGCCGCATCATATGGTAGCTCAATTTTTACGTTTTCAAGCAGCTCGATTCAGTTTGCATTAGTGCTGTTACGACTTTATATCCCACCAGCAGCTAGAAGGTAAACACTTCTCTAAAACCCCTTCAGCATTTATAGTTTGTAGACTTTTTGCTGATGGTCATGACTGGTGTGAGCTGAAACCTTTTTGGAGGTTGGATACGCATGTGGCTAATAATTCCTTATGCTGAGCTTTAGGCATGTCCTTTTTTTCTTTTCCTTTTTTTTTAAAGAGTGAGTACAACTTCCGTACTCTTATTGACTTCTTGAAAATTTCTCATGTGTTGAATTTTCTTGCCAATTCCCTACCCCAGGGCATTTTTTGAGGGCCTGTGTCTTTTACAGCCCTGCAGTCCTTGTGACTATATAAGCAACCATTGGCACTGGGTTTAAAGCTACTGTTGTGGGAAGCAGCCACAAGGCGGCAGCATTATTACGTTCTCAAGTCTTGTTACTAGGACAACACAGTCTTCCTGGAGGTAGTGTTCCGAGCCTGTAAATTAGAGTGCAATGTCCTGGGACAAGCCCCCAGAAGTTTATGTCTCCTAACTTATGTTTGTTTTTTAAATTTAATTTCTATTTCTTATCGGAGTAAATTTGATTAGAGTGTTGTGGTTTTCTGGCTGTACAGAATCTGCTCAATGATTCATACATATGTCTGTTCATCTTCGAACCTGTTAGCATGTCTGTGATTACAGAATGTATATTTTAAAGGTATTGGTGATTATATAATTTATATAGTTCATATGTTATATGTTTATATACATTTAACATACATTAGTATATGTATGTTAACCCCATAGTCCTAATTTACCCATCCTCCCACCTTTCATTTTGGCTAGCCATTAGTTTATTTGATAAGTCTGTGAGTGTCTTTTTCTGTGGAAATATGTTCATTGGTAGCAATCTTAGGATAACATGTATAAATGATGTCATAGGATATTTGTCATACCCTTTTGACTTACTTAACCTTATATGATTATTTCTAGGCTCAACTGTAGTCCTGAAAACGGCATTGTTCATTTTTTTCCCGAGGCTACTATTCCATTTGGTACGTATCCCACTTCGTCTTTGTCCATTCATCTGTTTATGGACCTTTTTTTTTGCTTCCATGTCTTGGCTATTTCAATATTGTTGCAATGCACATTTGCCTGCCTCTCTCTTTCCGAATCTGGTGGTCTTAGGTTATAGGCCCAAAAGGTGCCCTGCCGCACCATATGGTAACTCAATTTTTACCTTTTCAAGCAGCTCCATTCAGTTTGCGTTACTACTGTTACCACTTTACATCCCACCAGCAGCTAGAAGGTACACAGATCTCTAAAACCCCTTCAGCATTTATAGTTTGTAGACATTTTGCTGATGGTAATGACTGGTGTGAGCTGAAACCTTTTTGAATTTGAATTTGTATGTGCCTAATAATTCCTTATACTAAGCTTTAGGCATGTCGTTTTTTTTCTTTTCCTTTTTTTTTTAAAGAGTGAGTACAACTTCCCTCCTCTTATTGACTTCTTCGAAATTTCTCATGTGTTGAATGTTCTTGCCAATTCCCTACCCCCGGGCATATTTTGAGGGCTTGTGTCATTTACAACCCTGCAGTCCTTGTGACTATATAAGCAATCATTGGCACTGGGTTTAAAGTGCTGTTGTGGGAAGCAGCCACAAGGCGGCAGCATTATTGCGTTCTCAAGTCTTGTTACTAGGAGAACAGAGTCTTCCTGGAGGTAGTGTACTGAGCTTGTAAAGTAGAGTGCAATATGCTGGGACAAGCCCCCAGAAGTTTATGTCTCCTAACTTATGTTTTTTTTTTAAATTTAATTTCTGTTTCTTATCGGAGTAAATTTGATTAGAGTGTTTTGATTGTCTGGCTGTACAGAATCTGCTCAATGATTCATACATATGTCTGTTCATCTTCGGATCCTGTTACCATGTATGTGATCACAGAATATATATTTTGAAGGTATTGGTGATTATATAATTCATATCGTTTATATGTTATATGTTTATATACATTTAACTTACATTAGTATATGTATGTTAACCCCATAGTCCTAACTTACCCATCCCCCCACCTTTCATTTTGGCTAACCATTAGTTTATTTGATAAGTCTGTGAGTGTCTTTTTCTGTGGAAATATGTTCATTGGTAGCAATCTTAAGAAAACTTGTATAAATGATATCATAGGATATTTGTCATACCCTTTTGACTTACTTAACCTTATATGATTTTTTCTAGGCTCAACTGTAGTCCTGAAAACAGCATTGTTCATTTTTCTCCCGAGGCTACTATTCCATTCTGTCCGTATACCACTTCTTCTTTGTCCATTCATCTGTTTATGGACCTTTTTTTTGCTTCCATATCTTGGCTATTTCAGTATTGTTGCAGTGCATATTTGCCTGCCTCTGTCTTTCCAATTTTGGTGGTCTTAGGTTATAGGCCCAAAAGGTGCCCTGCCGCATCATTTGGTAGCTCAATTTTTACCTTTTCAAGCAGCTCGATTCAGTTTGCGTTAGTGCTGTTTCCACTTTACATCCCACCAGCAGCTAGAAGGTACACAGATCTCTAAAACCCCTTCAGCATTTATAGTTTGTAGACATTTTGCTGATGGTAATGACTGGTGTGAGCTGAAACCTTTTTGAATTTGAATTTGTATGTGGCTAATAATTCCTTATACTAAGCTTTAGGCATGTCCTTTTTTTTCTTTTCCTTTTTTTTTTTAAAGAGTGAGTACCACTCCCCTCCTCTTATTGACTTCTTGAAAAATTTCTCATGTGTTGGATTTTCTTGCCTATTCCCTACCCCAGGGCAATTTTTGAGGGCCTGTGTCATTTACAGCCCTGCAGTCCTTGGGACTATATAAGCAACCATTGTCACTGGGTTTAAAGCTGCTGTTTTGGGAGACAGCCACAAGGCGGCAGCATTATTACGTTCTCAAGTCTTGTTACTAGGACAACAGAGTCTTCCTGGAGGTAGTGTTCCGAGCTTGTAAATTAGAGTGCAATGTGCTGGGACAAGCCCCCAGAAGTTTATGTCTCCTTACTTATGTTTGTTTTTTAAATTTAATTTGTATTTTTTATCGGAGTAAATTTGATTAGAGTGTTTTGATTGTCTGGCTGTACAGAATCTGTTCAATGATTCACACATATGTCTGTTCATCTTCGGATCCTGTTACCATGTATGTGATTACAGAATGTATATTTTGAAGGTATTGGTGATTATATAATTCATATCATTTATATGTTATATGTTTATATACATTTAACTTATATTAGTATATGTATGTTAACCCCATAGTCCTAATTTACCCATCCTCCCACCTTTCATTTTGGCTAACCATTAGTTTATTTGATAAGTCTGTGAGTGTCTTTTTCTGTGGAAATATGTTCATTGGTAGCAATCTTAGGAAAACTTGTATAAATAATATCATAGGATATTTGTAATACCCTTTTGTCTTACTTAACCTTATATGATTATTTCTAGTCTCAACTCTAGTCCTGAAAACGGCATTGTTCATTTTTTTCCCGAGGCTACTCTTCCATTCTGTCCATATACCACTTCTTCTTTGTCCATTCACCTGTTTATGGATCTTTTTTTTCCTTCCATGTCTTTGCTATTTCAGTATTGTTGCAGTGCACATTTGCCTGCCTCTGTCTTTCCGATTCTGGTGGTCTTAGGTTATAGGCCCAAAAGGTGCCCTGCCGCATCATATGGTAGCTCAATTTTTACGTTTTCAAGCAGCTCGATTCAGTTTGCATTAGTGCTGTTACGACTTTATATCCCACCAGCAGCTAGAAGGTAAACACTTCTCTAAAACCCCTTCAGCATTTATAGTTTGTAGACTTTTTGCTGGTGGTCATGACTGGTGTGAGCTGAAACCTTTTTGGAGGTTGGATACGCATGTGGCTAATAATTCCTTATGCTGAGCTTTAGGCATGTCCTTTTTTTCTTTTCCTTTTTTTTTAAAGAGTGAGTACAACTTCCGTACTCTTATTGACTTCTTGAAAATTTCTCATGTGTTGAATTTTCTTGCCAATTCCCTACCCCAGGGCATTTTTTGAGGGCCTGTGTCTTTTACAGCCCTGCAGTCCTTGTGACTATATAAGCAACCATTGGCACTGGGTTTAAAGCTACTGTTGTGGGAAGCAGCCACAAGGCGGCAGCATTATTACGTTCTCAAGTCTTGTTACTAGGACAACACAGTCTTCCTGGAGGTAGTGTTCCGAGCCTGTAAATTAGAGTGCAATGTCCTGGGACAAGCCCCCAGAAGTTTATGTCTCCTAACTTATGTTTGTTTTTTAAATTTAATTTCTATTTCTTATCGGAGTAAATTTGATTAGAGTGTTGTGGTTTTCTGGCTGTACAGAATCTGCTCAATGATTCATACATATGTCTGTTCATCTTCGAACCTGTTAGCATGTCTGTGATTACAGAATGTATATTTTAAAGGTATTGGTGATTATATAATTTATATAGTTCATATGTTATATGTTTATATACATTTAACATACATTAGTATATGTATGTTAACCCCATAGTCCTAATTTACCCATCCTCCCACCTTTCATTTTGGCTAGCCATTAGTTTATTTGATAAGTCTGTGAGTGTCTTTTTCTGTGGAAATATGTTCATTGGTAGCAATCTTAGGATAACATGTATAAATGATGTCATAGGATATTTGTCATACCCTTTTGACTTACTTAACCTTATATGATTATTTCTAGGCTCAACTGTAGTCCTGAAAACGGCATTGTTCATTTTTTTCCCGAGGCTACTATTCCATTTGGTACGTATCCCACTTCGTCTTTGTCCATTCATCTGTTTATGGACCTTTTTTTTTGCTTCCATGTCTTGGCTATTTCAATATTGTTGCAATGCACATTTGCCTGCCTCTCTCTTTCCGAATCTGGTGGTCTTAGGTTATAGGCCCAAAAGGTGCCCTGCCGCACCATATGGTAACTCAATTTTTACCTTTTCAAGCAGCTCCATTCAGTTTGCGTTACTACTGTTACCACTTTACATCCCACCAGCAGCTAGAAGGTACACAGATCTCTAAAACCCCTTCAGCATTTATAGTTTGTAGACATTTTGCTGATGGTAATGACTGGTGTGAGCTGAAACCTTTTTGAATTTGAATTTGTATGTGCCTAATAATTCCTTATACTAAGCTTTAGGCATGTCGTTTTTTTTCTTTTCCTTTTTTTTTTAAAGAGTGAGTACAACTTCCCTCCTCTTATTGACTTCTTCGAAATTTCTCATGTGTTGAATGTTCTTGCCAATTCCCTACCCCCGGGCATATTTTGAGGGCTTGTGTCATTTACAACCCTGCAGTCCTTGTGACTATATAAGCAATCATTGGCACTGGGTTTAAAGTGCTGTTGTGGGAAGCAGCCACAAGGCGGCAGCATTATTGCGTTCTCAAGTCTTGTTACTAGGAGAACAGAGTCTTCCTGGAGGTAGTGTACTGAGCTTGTAAAGTAGAGTGCAATATGCTGGGACAAGCCCCCAGAAGTTTATGTCTCCTAACTTATGTTTTTTTTTTAAATTTAATTTCTGTTTCTTATCGGAGTAAATTTGATTAGAGTGTTTTGATTGTCTGGCTGTACAGAATCTGCTCAATGATTCATACATATGTCTGTTCATCTTCGGATCCTGTTACCATGTATGTGATCACAGAATATATATTTTGAAGGTATTGGTGATTATATAATTCATATCGTTTATATGTTATATGTTTATATACATTTAACTTACATTAGTATATGTATGTTAACCCCATAGTCCTAACTTACCCATCCCCCCACCTTTCATTTTGGCTAACCATTAGTTTATTTGATAAGTCTGTGAGTGTCTTTTTCTGTGGAAATATGTTCATTGGTAGCAATCTTAAGAAAACTTGTATAAATGATATCATAGGATATTTGTCATACCCTTTTGACTTACTTAACCTTATATGATTTTTTCTAGGCTCAACTGTAGTCCTGAAAACAGCATTGTTCATTTTTCTCCCGAGGCTACTATTCCATTCTGTCCGTATACCACTTCTTCTTTGTCCATTCATCTGTTTATGGACCTTTTTTTTGCTTCCATATCTTGGCTATTTCAGTATTGTTGCAGTGCATATTTGCCTGCCTCTGTCTTTCCAATTTTGGTGGTCTTAGGTTATAGGCCCAAAAGGTGCCCTGCCGCATCATTTGGTAGCTCAATTTTTACCTTTTCAAGCAGCTCGATTCAGTTTGCGTTAGTGCTGTTTCCACTTTACATCCCACCAGCAGCTAGAAGGTACACAGATCTCTAAAACCCCTTCAGCATTTATAGTTTGTAGACATTTTGCTGATGGTAATGACTGGTGTGAGCTGAAACCTTTTTGAATTTGAATTTGTATGTGGCTAATAATTCCTTATACTAAGCTTTAGGCATGTCCTTTTTTTTCTTTTCCTTTTTTTTTTTAAAGAGTGAGTACAACTCCCCTCCTCTTATTGACTTCTTGAAAAATTTCTCATGTGTTGGATTTTCTTGCCTATTCCCTACCCCAGGGCAATTTTTGAGGGCCTGTGTCATTTACAGCCCTGCAGTCCTTGGGATTATATAAGCAACCATTGTCACTGGGTTTAAAGCTGCTGTTTTGGGAGACAGCCACAAGGCGGCAGCATTATTACGTTCTCAAGTCTTGTTACTAGGACAACAGAGTCTTCCTGGAGGTAGTGTTCCGAGCTTGTAAATTAGAGTGCAATGTGCTGGGACAAGCCCCCAGAAGTTTATGTCTCCTTACTTATGTTTGTTTTTTAAATTTAATTTGTATTTTTTATCGGAGTAAATTTGATTAGAGTGTTTTGATTGTCTGGCTGTACAGAATCTGTTCAATGATTCACACATATGTCTGTTCATCTTCGGATCCTGTTACCATGTATGTGATTACAGAATGTATATTTTGAAGGTATTGGTGATCATATAATTCATATCATTTATATGTTATATGTTTATATACATTTAACTTATATTAGTATATGTATGTTAACCCCATAGTCCTAATTTACCCATCCTCCCACCTTTCATTTTGGCTAACCATTAGTTTATTTGATAAGTCTGTGAGTGTCTTTTTCTGTGGAAATATGTTCATTGGTAGCAATCTTAGGAAAACTTGTATAAATAATATCATAGGATATTTGTAATACCCTTTTGTCTTACTTAACCTTATATGATTATTTCTAGTCTCAACTCTAGTCCTGAAAACGGCATTGTTCATTTTTTTCCCGAGGCTACTCTTCCATTCTGTCCATATACCACTTCTTCTTTGTCCATTCACCTGTTTATGGACCTTTTTTTTCCTTCCATGTCTTTGCTATTTCAGTATTGTTGCAGTGCACATTTGCCTGCCTCTGTCTTTCCGATTCTGGTGGTCTTAGGTTATAGGCCCAAAAGGTGCCCTGCCGCATCATATGGTAGTTCAATTTTTACGTTTTCAAGCAGCTCGATTCAGTTTGCTTTAGTGCTGTTACAACTTTATATCCCACCAGCAGCTAGAAGGTACACACTTCTCTAAAACCCCTTCAGCATTTATAGTTTGTAGACTTTTTGCTGATGGTCATGACTGGTGTGAGCTGAAACCTTTTTGGAGGTTGGATACGCATATGGCTAATAATTCCTTATGCTGAGCTTTAGGCATGTCCTATTTTTTCTTTTCCTTTTTTTTAAAAAGAGTGAGTACAACTTCCCTCCTCTTATTGATTTCTTGAAAAGTTTCTTATGTGTTGAATTTTCTTGCCTATTCCCTACCCCAGGGCATTTTTTGAGTGCCTGTGTCATTTACAACCATACAGTCCTTGTGACTATATAAGCAACCATTGGCACTGGGTTTAAAGGTGCTGTTTTTGGAGACAGCCACAAGGCGGCAGCATTATTACGTTCTCAAGTCTTGTTACTAGGACAACAGAGTCTTCCTGGAGGTAGTGTTCCGAGCTTTTAAATTAGAGTGCAATGTGCTGGGACAAGCCCCCAGAAGTTTATGTCTCCTTACTTATGTTTGTTTTTTAAATTTAATTTGTATTTTTTATCGGAGTAAATTTGATTAGAGTGTTTTGATTGTCTGGCTGTACAGAATCTGTTCAATGATTCATACATATGTCTGTTCATCTTCGGATCCTGTTACCATGTATGTGATTACAGAATGTATATTTTGAAGGTATTGGTGATTATATAATTCATATCATTTATATGTTATATGTTTATATACATTTAACTTATATTAGTATATGTATGTTAACCCCATAGTCCTAATTTACCCATCCCCCCACCTTTCATTTTGGCTAACCATTAGTTTATTTGATAAGTCTGTGAGTGTCTTTTTCTGTGGAAATATGTTCATTGGTAGCAATCTTAGGATAACATGTATAAATGATATCATAGGATATTTGTCATACCCTTTTGACTTACTTAACCTTATATGATTATTTCTAGGCTCAACTCTAGTCCTGAAAACAGCATTGTTCATTGTTTTCCAGAGGCTACTATTCCATTTGGTATGTATACCATTTCGTCTTTGTCCATTCATCTGTTTATGGACCTTTTTTTGCTTCCATGTCTTGGCTATTTCAGTATTGTTGCAGTGCACATTTGCCTGCCTCTGTCTTTCCGATTCTGGTGGTCTTAGGTTATAGGCCCAAAAGGTGCCCTGCTGCATCGTATGGTAACTCAATTTTTACCTTTTCAAGCATCTCCATTCAGTTTCATTAGTGGTATTACTTCTTTACTTCCCACCAGCAGCTAGAAGGTACACATTCCTCGAAAACCCCTTCAGCATTTATAGTTTGTAGACTTTTTGATGATGGTCATGACTGGTGTTACCTGAAACCTTTTTGAATTTGAATTTGCATGTGGCTAATAATTCCTTATACTGAGCTTTAGGCATGTCATTTTTTTCTTTTCCTTTTGTTTTAAAGAGTGAGTACAACTTCCCTCCTCTTATTGACTTCTTGAAAAGTTTCTCATGTGTTGAATTTTTTTGCCTATTCCCTACCCCAGGGCATTTTTTGAAGGCAGGTGTCATTTAGAGCCCTTCAGTCCTTGTGACTATTAAGCAACCTTTGGCACTGGGTTTAAAGCTGCTGTTGTGGGAAACAGCCACAAGGCGGCAGCATTATTACGTTCTCACCTCTTCTTACTAGGGCAACAGAGTCTTCCTGGAGGTAGTTTTCCAAGGTTGTAAATTAGAGTGGAATGTGCTGGGACAAGCCCCCAGAAGTTTATGTCTCCTAACTTATGTTTGCTTTTTAAATTTAATTTCTATTTCTTATCGGAGTAAATTTGATTAGAGTGTTTTGATTGGCTGTACAGAATCTGCTCAATGATTCATACATATATCTGTTCATCTTCGGAACCTGTTATTATGTATGTGATTACAGAATGTATATTTTAAAGGTTTGGTGATTATATAATTTATATAGTTCATATGTTATATGTTTATATACATTTAACATACATTAGTATATGTATGTTAACCCCATAGTCCTAATTTACCCATCCTCCCACCTTTCATTTTGGCTAACCGTTAGTATTTTTGATAAGTCTGTGACTGTCTTTTTCTGTGGAAATATGTTCATTGGTAGTAATCTTAGGAAAACATGTATAAATGATTTCAAAGGATATTTGTCACACCCTTTTGACTTACTTAACCTTATATGACTATTTCTAGTCTCAACTGTAGTTCTGAAAACGGCATTGTTCATTTTTTTCCCGAGGCTACTCTTCCATTCTGTCCATATACCACTTCTTCTTTGTCCATTCACCTGTTTATGGACCATTTTTTGCTTCCATGTCTTGGGTATTTCAGTATTGTTGCAGTGCACATTTGCCTGCCTCTGTATTTCCGATTTTGGTGGTCTTAGGTTATAGGCCCAAAAGGTGCCCTGCCGCATCATATGGTAACTCAATTTTTACCTTTTCAAGCAGCTCCATTCAGTATGCGTTAGTGCTGTTACCACTTTACATCCCACCAGCAGCTAGAATGTACACAATTCTCTAAAACCCCTTCAGCATTTATAGTTTGTAGACTTTTTGCTGATGGTCATGACTGGTGTCACCTGAAACCTTTTTGAATTTGAATTTGCATGTGGCTAATAATTCCTTATACTGAGCTTTAGGCATGTCCTTTTTTTTTCTTTTCCTTTTTTTTTAAAGAGTGAGTACAACTTCCCTCCTCTTATTGACTTCTTGAAAAGTTACTCATGTGTTGAATTTTCTTGCCAATTCCATACCCCAGGGCATTTTTTGAGGGCCTGTGTCTTTTACAGCCCTGCAGTCCTTGTGACTATATAAGCAACCATTGGCACTGGGTTTAAAGCTACTGTTGTGGGAAGCAGCCACAAGGCGGCAGCATTATTACGTTCTCAAGTCTTGTTACTAGGACAACACAGTCTTCCTGGAGGTAGTGTTCCGAGCTTGTAAATTAGAGTGCAATGTGCTGGGACAAGCCCCCAGAAGTTTATGTCTCCTAACTTATGTTTGTTTTTTTAATTTAATTTCTATTTCTTATCGGAGTAAATTTGAATAGAGTGTTGTGGTTTTCTGACTGTACAGAATCTGCTCAATGATTCATACATATGTCTGTTCATCTTCGAACCTGTTAGCATGTATGTGATTACAGAATGTATATTTTAAAGGTATTGGTGATTATATTATTTATATATTTCATATGTTATATGTTTATATACATTTAACATACATTAGTATATGTATTTTAACCCCATTGTCCTAATTTACCCATCCTCCCACCTTTCATTTTGGCTAGCCATTAGTTTATTTGATAAGTCTGTGAGTGTCTTTTTGTGTGGAAATATGTTCATTGGTAGCAATCTTAGGGTAACATGTATAAATGATGTCATAGGATATTTGTCATACCCTTTTGACTTACTTAACCTTATATGATTATTTCTAGGCTCAACTGTAGTCCTGAAAACGGCATTGTTCATTTTTTTCCCGAGGCTACTATTCCATTTGGTACGTATCCCACTTCGTCTTTGTCCATTCATCTGTTTATGGACCTTTTTTTTTGCTTCCATGTCTTTGCTATTTCAGTATTGTTGCAGTGCACATTTGCCTGCCTCTGTCTTTCCGATTCTGGTGGTCTTAGGTTATAGGCCCAAAAGGTGCCCTGCCGCATCATATGGTAGCTCAATTTTTACGTTTTCAAGCAGCTCGATTCAGTTTGCATTAGTGCTGTTACGACTTTATATCCCACCAGCAGCTAGAAGGTACACACTTCTCTAAAACCCCTTCAGCATTTACAGTTTGTAGACTTTTTGCTGATGGTCATGACTGGTGTGAGCTGAAACCTTTTTCTAGGTTGGATACGCATGTGGCTAATAATTCCTTATGCTGAGCTTTAGGCATGTCCTATTTTTTCTTTTCCTTTTTTTTAAAATGAGTGAGTACAACTTCCCTCCTCTTATTGATTTCTTGAAAAGTTTCTTATGTGTTGAATTTTCTTGCCTATTCCCTACCCCAGGGCATTTTTTGAGTGCCTGTGTCATTTACAACCGTGCAGTCCTTGTGACTATATAAGCAACCATTGGCACTGGGTTTAAAGGTGCTGTTTTTGGAGACAGCCACAAGGCGGCAGCATTATTACGTTCTCAAGTCTTGTTACTAGGACAACAGAGTCTTCCTGGAGGTAGTGTTCCGAGCTTTTAAATTAGAGTGCAATGTGCTGGGACAAGCCCCCAGAAGTTTATGTCTCCTTACTTATGTTTGTTTTTTAAATTTAATTTGTATTTTTTATCGGAGTAAATTTGATTAGAGTGTTTTGATTGTCTGGCTGTATAGAATCTGTTCAATGATTCATACATATGTCTGTTCATCTTCGGATCCTGTTACCATGTATGTGATCACAGAATATATATTTTGAAGGTATTGGTGATTATATAATTCATATCGTTTATATGTTATATGTTTATATACATTTAACTTACATTAGTATATGTATGTTAACCCCATAGTCCTAACTTACCCATCCCCCCACCTTTCATTTTGGCTAACCATTAGTTTATTTGATAAGTCTGTGAGTGTCTTTTTCTGTGGAAATATGTTCATTGGTAGCAATCTTAAGAAAACTTGTATAAATGATATCATAGGATATTTGTCATACCCTTTTGACTTACTTAACCTTATATGATTTTTTCTAGGCTCAACTGTAGTCCTGAAAACAGCATTGTTCATTTTTCTCCCGAGGCTACTATTCCATTCTGTCCGTATACCACTTCTTCTTTGTCCATTCATCTGTTTATGGACCTTTTTTTTGCTTCCATATCTTGGCTATTTCAGTATTGTTGCAGTGCATATTTGCCTGCCTCTGTCTTTCCAATTTTGGTGGTCTTAGGTTATAGGCCCAAAAGGTGCCCTGCCGCATCATTTGGTAGCTCAATTTTTACCTTTTCAAGCAGCTCGATTCAGTTTGCGTTAGTGCTGTTTCCACTTTACATCCCACCAGCAGCTAGAAGGTACACAGATCTCTAAAACCCCTTCAGCATTTATAGTTTGTAGACATTTTGCTGATGGTAATGACTGGTGTGAGCTGAAACCTTTTTGAATTTGAATTTGTATGTGGCTAAGAATTCCTTATACTAAGCTTTAGGCATGTCCTTTTTTTTCTTTTCCTTTTTTTTTTAAAGAGTGAGTACAACTCCCCTCCTCTTATTGACTTCTTGAAAAATTTCTCATGTGTTGGATTTTCTTGCCTATTCCCTACCCCAGGGCAATTTTTGAGGGCCTGTGTCATTTACAGCCCTGCAGTCCTTGGGACTATATAAGCAACCATTGTCACTGGGTTTAAAGCTGCTGTTTTGGGAGACAGCCACAAGGCGGCAGTATTATTATGTTCTCAAGTCTTGTTACTAGGACAACAGAGTCTTCCTGGAGGTAGTGTTCCGAGCTTGTAAATTAGAGTGCAATGTGCTGGGACAAGCCCCCAGAAGTTTATGTCTCCTTACTTATGTTTGTTTTTTAAATTTAATTTGTATTTTTTATCGGAGTAAATTTGATTAGAGTGTTTTGATTGTCTGGCTGTACAGAATCTGTTCAATGATTCACACATATGTCTGTTCATCTTCGGATCCTGTTACCATGTATGTGATTACAGAATGTATATTTTGAAGGTATTGGTGATTATATTATTTATATAGTTTATATATTATATGTTTATATACATTTAACATACATTAGTATATGTATGTTAACCCCATTGTCCTAATTTACCCATCCTCCCACCTTTCATTTTGGCTAACCATTAGTTTATTTGATAAGTCTGTGAGTGTCTTTTTCTGTGGAAATATGTTCATTGGTAGCAATCTTAGGATAACATGTATTAATGATATCATAGGATATTTGTCATACCCTTTTGACTTACTTAACCTTATATGATTATTTCTAGGCTCAACTCTAGTCCTGAAAACGGCATTGTTCATTTTTTTCCAGAGGCTTCTATTCCATTTGGTACGTGTACCATTTCGTCTTTGTCCATTCATCTGTTTATGGACCTTTTTTTTGCTTCCATGTCTTGGCTATTTCAATATTGTTGCAGTGCACATTTGCCTGCCTCTGTCTTTCCGAATCCAGTTGTCTTAGGTTATAGGCCCAAAATGTGCCCTGCCGCATCATATGGTAGCTCAATGTTTACCTTTTCAAGCAGCTCGATTCAGTTTGCGTTACTGCTGTTACCACTTTACATCCCACCAGCAGCTAGAAGGTACACAGTTCTCTAAAACCCCTTCAGCATTTATAGTTTGTAGACTTTTTGCTGATGGTCATGACTGGTGTGAGCTGAAACCTTTTTGGAGGTTGGACACGCATGTGGCTAATAATTCCTTATGCTGAGCTTTAGGCATGTCCTTTTTTTCTTTTCCTTTTTTTTTAAAGAGTGACTACAACTTCCCTCCTCTTATTGACTTCTTGAAAATTTCTCATGTGTTGAATTTTCTTGCCAATTCCATACCCCAGGGCATTTTTTGAGGGCCTGTGTCTTTTACAGCCCTGCAGTCCTTGTGACTATATAAGCAACCATTGGCACTGGGTTTAAAGCTACTGTTGTGGGAAGCAGCCACAAGGCGGCAGCATTATTACGTTCTCAAGTCTTGTTACTAGGACAACACAGTCTTCCTGGAGGTAGTGTTCCGAGCTTGTAAATTAGAGTGCAATGTGCTGGGACAAGCCCCCAGAAGTTTATGTCTCCTAACTTATGTTTGTTTTTTAAATTTAATTTCTATTTCTTATCGGAGTAAATTTGATTAGAGTGTGTGGTTTTCTGGCTGTACAGAATCTGCTCAATGATTCATACATATGTCTGTTCATCTTCGAACCTGTTAGCATGTATGTGATTACAGAATGTATATTTTAAAGGTATTGGTGATTATATAATTTATATATTTCATATGTTATATGTTTATATACATTTAACATACATTAGTATATGTATTTTAACCCCATTGTCCTAATTTACCCATCCTCCCACCTTTCATTTTGGCTAGCCATTAGTTTATTTGATAAGTCTGTGAGTGTCTTTTTCTGTGGAAATATGTTCATTGGTAGCAATCTTAGGATAACATGTATAAATGATATCATAGGATATTTGTCATACCCTTTTGACTTACTTAACCTTATATGATTATTTCTAGGCTCAACTGTAGTCCTGAAAACGGCATTGTTCATTTTTTTCCCGAGGCTACTATTCCATTTGGTACGTATCCCACTTCGTCTTTGTCCATTCATCTGCTTATGGACCTTTTTTTTTGCTTCCATGTCTTGGCTATTTCAATATTGTTGCAATGCACATTTGCCTGCCTCTCTCTTTCCGAATCTGGTGGTCTTAGGTTATAGGCCCAAAAGGTGCCCTGCCGCACCATATGGTAACTCAATTTTTACCTTTTCAAGCAGCTCGATTCAGTTTGCGTTACTGCTGGTACCACTTTACATCCCACCAGCAGCTAGAAGGTACACAGATCTCTAAAACCCCTTCAGCATTTATAGTTTGTAGACATTTTGCTGATGGTAATGACTGGTGTGAGCTGAAACCTTTTTGAATTTGAATTTGTATGTGGCTAATAATTCCTTATACTAAGCTTTAGGCATGTCCTTTTTTTTCTTTTCCTTTTTTTTTTAAAGAGTGAGTACAACTTCCCTCCTCTTATTGACTTCTTGGAAATTTCTCATGTGTTGAATGTTCTTGCCAATTCCCTACCCCAGGGCATATTTTGAGGGCTTGTGTCATTTACAGCCCTGCAGTCCTTGTGACTATATAAGCAATCATTGGCACTGGGTTTAAAGTGCTGTTGTGGGAAGCAGCCACAAGGCGGCAGCATTATTGCGTTCTCAAGTCTTGTTACTAGGAGAACAGAGTCTTCCTGGAGGTAGTGTTCCGAGCTTTTAAATTAGAGTGCAATGTGCTGGGACAAGCCCCCAGAAGTTTATGTCTCCTTACTTATGTTTGTTTTTTAAATTTAATTTGTATTTTTTATCGGAGTAAATTTGATTAGAGTGTTTTGATTGTCTGGCTGTACAGAATCTGTTCAATGATTCATACATATATCTGTTCATCTTCTGAACCTGTTAGCATGTATGTGATTACAGAATGTATATTTTGAAGGTATTGGTGATTATATAATTCATATCATTTATATGTTATATGTTTATATACATTTAACTTATATTAGTATATGTATGTTAACCCCATAGTCCTAATTTACCCATCCCCCCAACTTTCATTTTGGCTAACCATTAGTTTATTTGATAAGTCTGTGAGTGTCTTTTTCTGTGGAAATATTTTCATTGGTAGCAATCTTAGGATAACATGTATAAATGATATCATAGGATATTTGTCATACCCTTTTGACTTACTTAACCTTATATGATTATTTCTAGGCTCAACTCTAGTCCTGAAAACGGCATTGTTCATTTTTTTCCAGAGGCTACTATTCCATTTGGTACGTATACCATTTCGTCTTTGTCCATTCATCTGTTTATGGACCTTTTTTTTGCTTCCATGTCTTGGCTATTTCAATATTGTTGCAGTGCACATTTGCCTGCCTCTGTCTTTCCGAATCCGGTGGTCTTAGGTTATAGGCCCAAAAGGTGCCCTGCCACATCATATGGTAGCTCAATGTTTACCTTTTCAAGCAGCTCGATTCAGTTTGCGTTACTGCTGTTACCACTTTACATCCAAACAGCAGCTAGAAGGTACACAGTTCTCTAAAACCCCTTCAGCATTTATAGTTTGTAGACTTTTTGCTGATGGTCATGACTGGTGTGAGCTGAAACCTTTTTGGAGGTTGGATACGCATGTGGCTAATAATTCCTTATGCTGAGCTTTAGGCATGTCCTTTTTTTCTTTTCCTTTTTTTTTAAAGAGTGAGTACAACTTCCGTACTCTTATTGACTTCTTGAAAATTTCTCATGTGTTGAATTTTCTTGCCAATTCCCTACCCCAGGGCATTTTTTGAGGGCCTGTGTCTTTTACAGCCCTGCAGTCCTTGTGACTATATAAGCAACCATTGGCACTGGGTTTAAAGCTACTGTTGTGGGAAGCAGCCACAAGGCGGCAGCATTATTGCGTTCTCAAGTCTTGTTACTAGGAGAACAGAGTCTTCCTGGAGGTAGTGTTCCGAGCCTGTAAATTAGAGTGCAATGTCCTGGGACAAGCCCCCAGAAGTTTGTCTCCTAACTCATGTTTGTTTTTTAAATTTAATTTCTATTTCTTATCGGAGTAAATTTGATTAGAGTGTTGTGGTTTTCTGGCTGTACAGAATCTGCTCAATGATTCATACATATGTCTGTTCATCTTCGAACCTGTTAGCATGTATGTGATTACAGAATGTATATTGTAAAGGTATTGGTGATTATATAATTTATATAGTTCATATGTTATATGTTTATATACATTTAACATACATTAGTATATGTATGTTAACCCCATAGTCCTAATTTACCCATCCTCCCACCTTTCATTTTGGCTAGCCATTAGTTTATTTGATAAGTCTGTGAGTGTCTTTTTCTGTGGAAATATGTTCATTGGTAGCAATCTTAGGATAACATGTATAAATGATGTCATAGGATATTTGTCATACCCTTTTGACTTACTTAACCTTATATGATTATTTCTAGGCTCAACTGTAGTCCTGAAAACGGCATTGTTCATTTTTTTCCCGAGGCTACTATTCCATTTGGTACGTATCCCACTTTGTCTTTGTCCATTCATCTGTTTATGGACCTTTTTTTTTGCTTCCATGTCTTGGCTATTTCAATATTGTTGCAATGCACATTTGCCTGCCTCTCTCTTTCTGAATCTGGTGGTCTTAGGTTATAGGCCCAAAAGGTGCCCTGCCGCACCATATGGTAACTCAATTTTTACCTTTTCAAGCAGCTCGATTCAGTTTGCGTTACTGCTGTTACCACTTTACATCCCACCAGCAGCTAGAAGGTACACAGATATCTAAAACCCCTTCAGCATTTATAGTTTGTAGACATTTTGCTGATGGTAATGACTGGTGTGAGCTGAAACCTTTTTGAATTTGAATTTGTATGTGGCTAATAATTCCTTATACTAAGCTTTAGGCATGTCCTTTTTTTTCTTTTCCTTTTTTTTTTAAAGAGTGAGTACAACTTCCCTCCTCTTATTGACTTCTTGGAAATTTCTCATGTGTTGAATGTTCTTGCCAATTCCCTACCCCAGGGCATATTTTGAGGGCTTGTGTCATTTACAGCCCTGCAGTCCTTGTGACTATATAAGCAATCATTGGCACTGGGTTTAAAGTGCTGTTGTGGGAAGCAGCCACAAGGCGGCAGCATTATTGCGTTCTCAAGTCTTGTTACTAGGAGAACAGAGTCTTCCTGGAGGTAGTGTTCTGAGCTTGTAAATTAGAGTGCAATATGCTGGGACAAGCCCCCAGAAGTTTATGTCTCCTAACTTATGTTTTTTTTTTAAATTTAATTTCTATTTCTTATCGGAGTAAATTTGATTAGAGTGTTTTGATTGTCTGGCTGTACAGAATCTGCTCAATGATTCATACATATGTCTGTTCATCTTCGGATCCTGTTACCATGTATGTGATCACAGAATATATATTTTGAAGGTATTGGTGATTATATAATTCATATCGTTTATATGTTATATGTTTATATACATTTAACTTACATTAGTATATGTATGTTAACCCCATAGTCCTAACTTACCCATCCCCCCACCTTTCATTTTGGCTAACCATTAGTTTATTTGATAAGTCTGTGAGTGTCTTTTTCTGTGGAAATATGTTCATTGGTAGCAATCTTAAGAAAACTTGTATAAATGATATCATAGGATATTTGTCATACCCTTTTGACTTACTTAACCTTATATGATTTTTTCTAGGCTCAACTGTAGTCCTGAAAACAGCATTGTTCATTTTTCTCCCGAGGCTACTATTCCATTCTGTCCGTATACCACTTCTTCTTTGTCCATTCATCTGTTTATGGACCTTTTTTTTGCTTCCATATCTTGGCTATTTCAGTATTGTTGCAGTGCATATTTGCCTGCCTCTGTCTTTCCAATTTTGGTGGTCTTAGGTTATAGGCCCAAAAGGTGCCCTGCCGCATCATTTGGTAGATCAGTTTTTACCTTTTCAAGCAGCTCGATTCAGTTTGCGTTAGTGCTGTTTCCACTTTACAACCCACCAGCAGCTAGAAGGTACACAGATCTCTAAAACCCCTTCAGCATTTATAGTTTGTAGACATTTTGCTGATGGTAATGACTGGTGTGAGCTGAAACCTTTTTGAATTTGAATTTGTATGTGGCTAATAATTCCTTATACTAGGCTTTAGGCATGTACTTTTTTTTCTTTTCCTTTTTTTTTTTAAAGAGTGAGTACAACTCCCCTCCTCTTATTGACTTCTTGAAAAATTTCTCATGTGTTGGATTTTCTTGCCTATTCCCTACCCCAGGGCAATTTTTGAGGGCCTGTGTCATTTACAGCCCTGCAGTCCTTGGGACTATATAAGCAACCATTGTCACTGGGTTTAAAGCTGCTGTTTTGGGAGACAGCCACAAGGCGGCAGCATTATTACGTTCTCAAGTCTTGTTACTAGGACAACAGAGTCTTCCTGGAGGTAGTGTTCCGAGCTTGTAAATTAGAGTGCAATGTGCTGGGACAAGCCCCCAGAAGTTTATGTCTCCTTACTTATGTTTGTTTTTTAAATTTAATTTGTATTTTTTATCGGAGTAAATTTGATTAGAGTGTTTTGATTGTCTGGCTGTACAGAATCTGTTCAATGATTCATACATATGTCTGTTCATCTTCGGATCCTGTTACCATGTATGTGATTACAGAATGTATATTTTGAAGGTATTGGTGATTATATAATTCATATCATTTATATGTTATATGTTTATATACATTTAACTTATATTAGTATATGTATGTTAACCCCATAGTCCTAATTTACCCATCCCCCCACCTTTCATTTTGGCTAACCATTAGTTTATTTGATAAGTCTGTGAGTGTCTTTTTCTGTGGAAATATGTTCATTGGTAGCAATCTTAGGATAACATGTATAAATGATATCATAGGATATTTGTCATACCCTTTTGACTTACTTAACCTTATATGATTATTTCTAGGCTCAACTCTAGTCCTGAAAACGGCATTGTTCATTTTTTTCCTGAGGCTACTATTCCATTTGGTACGTATACCATTTCTTCTTTGTCCATTCATCTGTTTATGGACCTTTTTTTGCTTCCATGTCTTGGCTATTTCAGTATTGTTGCAGTGCACAATTGCCTGCCTCTGTCTTTCCGATTCTGGTGGTCTTAGGTTATAGGCCCAAAAGGTGCCCTGCTGCATCGTATGGTAACTCAATTTTTACCTTTTCAAGCAGCTCCATTCAGTTTGCATTAGTGGTATTACTTCTTTACATGCCACCAGCAGCTAGAAGGTACACATTCCTCTAAAACCCCTTCAGCATTTATAGTTTGTAGACTTTTTGATGATGGTCATGACTGGTGTTACCTGAAACCTTTTTGAATTTGAATTTGCATGTGGCTAATAATTCCTTATACTGAGCTTTAGGCATGTCATTTTTTTCTTTTCCTTTTGTTTTAAGGAGTGAGTACAACTTCCCTCCTCTTATTGACTTCTTGAAAAGTTTCTCATGTGTTGAATTTTTTTGCCTATTCCCTACCCGAGGGCATTTTTTGAAGGCAGGTGTCATTTAGAGCCCTTCAGTCCTTGTGACTATTAAGCAACCTTTGGCACTGGGTTTAAAGCTGCTGTTGTGGGAAACAGCCACAAGGCGGCAGCATTATTACGTTCTCACCTCTTCTTACTAGGGCAACAGAGTCTTCCTGGAGGTAGTTTTCCAAGGTTGTAAATTAGAGTGGAATGTGCTGGGACAAGCCCCCAGAAGTTTATGTCTCCTAACTTATGTTTGCTTTTTAAATTTAATTTCTATTTCTTATCGGAGTAAATTTGATTAGAGTGTTTTGATTGGCTGTACAGAATCTGCTCAATGATTCATACATATATCTGTTCATCTTCGGAACCTGTTATTATGTATGTGATTACAGAATGTATATTTTAAAGGTTTGGTGATTATATAATTTATATAGTTCATATGTTATATGTTTATATACATTTAACATACATTAGTATATGTTGGTTAACCCCATAGTCCTAATTTACCCATCCTCCCACCTTTCATTTTGGCTAACCGTTAGTATTTTTGATAAGTCTGTGACTGTCTTTTTCTGTGGAAATATGTTCATTGGTAGTAATCTTAGGAAAACATGTATAAATGATTTCATAGGATATTTGTCACACCCTTTTGACTTACTTAACCTTATATGACTATTTCTAGTCTCAACTGTAGTTCTGAAAACGGCATTGTTCATTTTTTTCCCGAGGCTACTCTTCCATTCTGTCCATATACAACTTCTTCTTTGTCCATTCACCTGTTTATGGACCATTTTTTGCTTCCATGTCTTGGGTATTTCAGTATTGTTGCAGTGCACATTTGCCTGCCTCTGTATTTCCGATTTTGGTGGTCTTAGGTTATAGGCCCAAAAGGTGCCCTGCCGCATCATATGGTAACTCAATTTTTACCTTTTCAAGCAGCTCCATTCAGTATGCGTTAGTGCTGTTACCACTTTACATCCCACCAGCAGCTAGAATGTACACAATTCTCTAAAACCCCTTCACCATTTATAGTTTGTAGACTTTTTGCTGATGGTCATGACTGGTGTCACCTGAAACCTTTTTGAATTTGAATTTGCATGTGGCTAATAATTCCTTATACTGAGCTTTAGGCATGTCCTTTTTTTTTCTTTTCCTTTTTTTTTAAAGAGTGAGTACAACTTCCCTCCTCTTATTGACTTCTTGAAAAGTTACTCATGTGTTGAATTTTCTTGCCAATTCCATACCCCAGGGCATTTTTTGAGGGCCTGTGTCTTTTACAGCCCTGCAGTCCTTGTGACTATATAAGCAACCATTGGCACTGGGTTTAAAGCTACTGTTGTGGGAAGCAGCCACAAGGCGGCAGCATTATTACGTTCTCAAGTCTTGTTACTAGGACAACACAGTCTTCCTGGAGGTAGTGTTCCGAGCTTGTAAATTAGAGTGCAATGTGCTGGGACAAGCCCCCAGAAGTTTATGTCTCCTAACTTATGTTTGTTTTTTAAATTTAATTTCTATTTCTTATCGGAGTAAATTTGATTAGAGTGTTGTGGTTTTCTGGCTGTACAGAATCTGCTCAATGATTCATACATATGTCTGTTCATCTTCGAACCTGTTAGCATGTATGTGATTACAGAATGTATATTTTAAAGGTATTGGTGATTATATTATTTATATATTTCATATGTTATATGTTTATATACATTTAACATACATTAGTATATGTATTTTAACCCCATTGTCCTAATTTACCCATCCTCCCACCTTTCATTTTGGCTAGCCATTAGTTTATTTGATAAGTCTGTGAGTATCTTTTTCTGTGGAAATATGTTCATTGGTAGCAATCTTAGGATAACATGTATAAATGATGTCATAGGATATTTGTCATACCCTTTTGACTTACTTAACCTTATATGATCATTTCTAGGCTCAACTGTAGTCCTGAAAACGGCATTGTTCATTTTTTTCCCGAGGCTACTATTCCATTTGGTACGTATCCCACTTCGTCTTTGTCCATTCATCTGTTTATGGACCTTTTTTTTTGCTTCCATGTCTTTGCTATTTCAGTATTGTTGCAGTGCACATTTGCCTGCCTCTGTCTTTCCGATTCTGGTGGTCTTAGGTTATAGGCCCAAAAGGTGCCCTGCCGCATCATATGGTAGCTCAATTTTTACGTTTTCAAGCAGTTCGATTCAGTTTGCATTAGTGCTGTTACGACTTTATATCCCACCAGCAGCTAGAAGGTACACACTTCTCTAAAACCCCTTCAGCATTTATAGTTTGTAGACTTTTTGCTGATGGTCATGACTGGTGTGAGCTGAAACCTTTTTGGAGGTTGGATATGCATGTGGCTAATAATTCCTTATGCTGAGCTTTAGGCATGTCCTATTTTTTCTTTTCCTTTTTTTTAAAATGAGTGAGTACAACTTCCCTCCTCTTATTGATTTCTTGAAAAGTTTCTTATGTGTTGAATTTTCTTGCCTATTCCCTACCCCAGGGCATTTTTTGAGTGCCTGTGTCATTTACAACCGTGCAGTCCTTGTGACTATATAAGCAACCATTGGCACTGGGTTTAAAGGTGCTGTTTTTGGAGACAGCCACAAGGCGGCAGCATTATTACGTTCTCAAGTCTTGTTACTAGGACAACAGAGTCTTCCTGGAGGTAGTGTTCCGAGCTTTTAAATTAGAGTGCAATGTGCTGGGACAAGCCCCCAGAAGTTTATGTCTCCTTACTTATGTTTGTTTTTTAAATTTAATTTGTATTTTTTATCGGAGTAAATTTGATTAGAGTGTTTTGATTGTCTGGCTTTACAGAATCTGTTCAATGATTCATACATATATCTGTTCATCTTCGGAACCTGTTAGCATGTATGTGATTACAGAATGTATATTTTAAAGGTATTGGTGATTATATTATTTATATAGTTTATATATTATATGTTTATATACATTTAACATACATTAGTATATGTATGTTAACCCCATTGTCCTAATTTACCCATACTCCCACCTTTCATTTTGGCTAACCATTAGTTTATTTGATAAGTCTGTGAGTGTCTTTTTCTGTGGAAATATGTTCATTGGTAGCAATCTTAGGATAACATGTATTAATGATATCATAGGATATTTGTCATACCCTTTTGACTTACTTAACCTTATATGATTATTTCTAGGCTCAACTCTAGTCCTGAAAACGGCATTGTTCATTTTTTTCCAGAGGCTTCTATTCCATTTGGTACGTGTACCATTTCGTCTTTGTCCATTCATCTGTTTATGGACCTTTTTTTTGCTTCCATGTCTTGGCTATTTCAATATTGTTGCAGTGCACATTTGCCTGCCTCTGTCTTTCCGAATCCAGTTGTCTTAGGTTATAGGCCCAAAATGTGCCCTGCCTCATCATATGGTAGCTCAATGTTTACCTTTTCAAGCAGCTCGATTCAGTTTGCGTTACTGCTGTTACCACTTTACATCCCACCAGCAGCTAGAAGGTACACAGTTCTCTAAAACCCCTTCAGCATTTATAGTTTGTAGACTTTTTGCTGATGGTCATGACTGGTGTGAGCTGAAACCTTTTTGGAGGTTGGATACGCATGTGGCTAATAATTCCTTATGCTGAGCTTTAGGCATGTCCTTTTTTTCTTTTCCTTTTTTTTTAAAGAGTGACTACAACTTCCCTCCTCTTATTGACTTCTTGAAAATTTCTCATGTGTTGAATTTTCTTGCCAATTCCATACCCCAGGGCATTTTTTGAGGGCCTGTGTCTTTTACAGCCCTGCAGTCCTTGTGACTATATAAGCAACCATTGGCACTGGGTTTAAAGCTACTGTTGTGGGAAGCAGCCACAAGGCGGCAGCATTATTACGTTCTCAAGTCTTGTTACTAGGACAACACAGTCTTCCTGGAGGTAGTGTTCCGAGCTTGTAAATTAGAGTGCAATGTGCTGGGACAAGCCCCCAGAAGTTTATGTCTCCTAACTTATGTTTGTTTTTTAAATTTAATTTCTATTTCTTATCGGAGTAAATTTGATTAGAGTGTTGTGGTTTTCTGGCTGTACAGAATCTGCTCAATGATTCATACATATGTCTGTTCATCTTCGAACCTGTTAGCATGTATGTGATTACAGAATGTATATTTTAAATGTATTGGTGATTATATAATTTATATAGTTCATATGTTATATGTTTATATACATTTAACATACATTAGTATATGTATGTTAACCCCATAGTCCTAATTTACCCATCCTCCCACCTTTCATTTTGGCTAGCCATTAGTTTATTTGATAAGTCTGTGAGTGTCTTTTTCTGTGGAAATATGTTCATTGATAGCAATCTTAGGATAACATGTATAAATGATGTCATAGGATATTTGTCATACCCTTTTGACTTACTTAACCTTATATGATTATTTCTAGGCTCAACTGTAGTCCTGAAAACGGCATTGTTCATTTTTTTCCCGAGGCTACTATTCCATTTGGTACGTATCCCACTTCGTCTTTGTCCATTCATCTGTTTATGGACCTTTTTTTTTGCTTCCATGTCTTGGCTATTTCAATATTGTTGCAATGCACATTTGCCTGCCTCTCTCTTTCCGAATCTGGTGGTCTTAGGTTATAGGCCCAAAAGGTGCCCTGCCGCACCATATGGTAACTCAATTTTTACCTTTTCAAGCAGCTCGATTCAGTTTGCGTTACTGCTGTTACCACTTTACATCCCACCAGCAGCTAGAAGGTACACACTTCTCTAAAACCCCTTCAGCATTTATTGTTTGTAGACTTTTTGCTGATGGTCATGACTGGAGTGAGCTGAAACCTTTTTGAATTTGAATTTGCATGTGGCTAATAATTCCTTCTACTGAGCTTTAGGCATGTCCTTTTTTTCTTTTCCTTTTTTTTTTAAAGAGTGAGTACAACTTCCCTCCTCTTATTGACTTCTTGGAAATTTCTCATGTGTTGAATGTTCTTGCCAATTCCCTACCCCAGGGCATATTTTGAGGGCTTGTGTCATTTACATCCCTGCAGTCCTTGTGACTATATAAGCAACCATTGTCACTGGGTTTAAAGCTGCTGTTTTGGGAGACAGCCACAAGGCGGCAGCATTATTACGTTCTCAAGTCTTGTTACTAGGACAACAGAGTCTTCCTGGAGGTAGTGTTCCGAGCTTGTAAATTAGAGTGCAATGTGCTGGGACAAGCCCCCAGACGTTTATGTCTCCTTACTTATGTTTGTTTTTTAAATTTAATTTGTCTTTCTTATCGGAGTAAATTTGATTAGAGTGTTTTGATTGTCTGGCTGTACAGAATCTGCTCAATGATTCACACATATGTCTGTTCATCTTCGGATCCTGTTACCATGTATGTGATTACAGAATGTATATTTTGAAGGTATTGGTGAATATATAATTCATATCATTTATATGTTATATGTTTATATACATTTAACTTACATTAGTATATGTATGTTAACCCCATAGTCCTAATTTACCCATCCTCCCACCTTTCATTTTGGCTAACCATTAGTTTATTTGATAAGTCTGTGAGTGTCTTTTTCTGTGGAAATATGTTCATTGGTAGCAATCTTAGGAAAACTTGTATAAATAATATCATAGGATATTTGTAATACCCTTTTGTCTTACTTAACCTTATATGATTATTTCTAGTCTCAACTCTACTCCTGAAAACGGCATTGTTCATTTTTTTCCCGAGGCTACTCTTCCATTCTGTCCATATACCACTTCTTCTTTGTCCATTCACCTGTTTATGGACCTTTTTTTTGCTTCCATGTCTTTGCTATTTCAGTATTGTTGCAGTGCACATTTGCCTGCCTCTGTCTTTCCGATTCTGGTGGTCTTAGGTTATAGGCCCAAAAGGTGCCCTGCCGCATCATATGGTAGCTCAATTTTTACGTTTTCAAGCAGCTCGATTCAGTTTGCATTAGTGCTGTTACGACTTTATATCCCACCAGCAGCTAGAAGGTACACACTTCTCTAAAACCCCTTCAGCATTTATAGTTTGTAGACTTTTTGCTGATGGTCATGACTGGTGTGAGCTGAAACCTTTTTGGAGGTTGGATACGCATGTGGCTAATAATTCCTTATGCTGAGCTTTAGGCATGTCCTATTTTTTCTTTTCCTTTTTTTTAAAAAGAGTGAGTACAACTTCCCTCCTCTTATTGATTTCTTGAAAAGTTTCTTATGTGTTGAATTTTCTTGCCTATTCCCTACCCCAGGGCATTTTTTGAGTGCCTGTGTCATTTACAACCGTGCAGTCCTTGTGACTATATAAGCAACCATTGGCACTGGGTTTAAAGGTGCTGTTTTTGGAGACAGCCACAAGGCGGCAGCATTATTACGTTCTCAAGTCTTGTTACTAGGACAACAGAGTCTTCCTGGAGGTAGTGTTCCGAGCTTTTAAATTAGAGTGCAATGTGCTGGGACAAGCCCCCAGAAGTTTATGTCTCCTTACTTATGTTTGTTTTTTAAATTTAATTTGTATTTTTTATCGGAGTAAATTAGATTAGAGTGTTTTTATTGTCTGGCTGTACAGAATCTGTTCAATGATTCATACATATGTCTGTTCATCTTCGGATCCTGTTACCATGTATGTGATTACAGAATGTATATTTTGAAGGTATTGGTGATTATATAATTCATATCATTTATATGTTATATGTTTATATACATTTAACTTATATTAGTATATGTATGTTAACCCCATAGTCCTAATTTACCCATCCCCCCACCTTTCCTTTTGGCTAACCATTAGTTTATTTGATAAGTCTGTGAGTGTCTTTTTCAGTGGAAATATGTTCATTGGTAGCAATCTTAGGATAACATGTATAAATGATATCATAGGATATTTGTCATACCCTTTTGACTTACTTAACCTTATATGATTATTTCTAGGCTCAACTCTAGTCCTGAAAACGGCATTGTTCATTTTTTTCCAGAGGCTACTATTCCATTTGGTACGTATACCATTTCGTCTTTGTCCTTTCATCTGTTTATGGACCTTTTTTTTGCTTCCATGTCTTGGCTATTTCATTATTGTTGCAGTGCACATTTGCCTGCCTCTGTCTTTCCGAATCCGGTGGTCTTAGGTTATAGGCCCAAAAGGTGCCCTACCGCATCATATGGTAGCTCAATGTTTACCTTTTCAAGCAGCTCAATTCAGTTTGCGTTACTGCTGTTACCACTTTACATCCAAACAGCAGCTAGAAGGTACACAGTTCTCTAAAACCCCTTCAGCATTTATAGTTTGTAGACTTTTTGCTGATGGTCATGACTGTTGTGAGCTGAAACCTTTTTGGAGGTTGGATACACATGTGGCTAATAATTCCTTATGCTGAGCTTTAGGCATGTCCTTTTTTTCTTTTCCTTTTTTTTTAGAGTGAGTACAACTTCCGTACTCTTATTGACTTCTTGAAAATTTCTCATGTGTTGAATTTCCTTGCCTATTCCCTACACCAGGGCATTTTTTGAGGGCCTGTGTCTTTTACAGCCCTGCAGTCCTTGTGACTATATAAGCAACCATTGGTACTGGGTTTAAAGCTACTGTTGTGGGAAGCAGCCACAAGGCGGCAGCATTATTACGTTCTCAAGTCTTGTTACTAGGACAACACAGTCTTCCTGGAGGTAGTGTTCCGAGCCTGTAAATTAGAGTGCAATGTGCTGGGACAAGCCCCCAGAAGTTTATGTCTCCTAACTTATGTTTGTTTTTTAAATTTAATTTCTATTTCTTATCGGAGTAAATTTGATTAGAGTGTTGTGGTTTTCTGGCTGTACAGAATCTGCTCAATGATTCATACATATGTCTGTTCATCTTCGGATCCTGTTACCATGTATGTGATTACAGAATGTATATTTTGAAGGTATTGGTGAATATATAATTCATATCATTTATATGTTATATGTTTATATACATTTAACATACATTAGTATATGTATGTTAACCCCATAGTCCTAATTTACCCATCCTCCCACCTTTCATTTTGGCTAACCATTAGTTTATATGATAAGTCTGTGAGTGTCTTTTTCTGTGGAAATATGTTCATTGGTAGCAATCTTAGGATAACATGTATAAATGATATCATAGGATATTTCATACCCTTTTGACTTACTTAACCTTATATGATTATTTCTAGGCTCAACTCTACTCCTGAAAACAGCATTGTTCATTTTTTTCCAGAGGCTACTATTCCATTTGGTACGTATACCATTTCGTCTTTGTCCATTCATCTGTTTATGGACCTTTTTTTGCTTCCATGTCTTGGCTATTTCAGTATTGTTGCAGTGCACATTTGCCTGCCTCTGTCTTTCCGATTCTGGTGGTCTTAGGTTATAGGCCCAAAAGGTGCCCTGCCGCATCGTATGGTAACTCAATTTTTACCTTTTCAAGCAGCTCCATTCAGTTTGCTTTAGTGGTATTACTTCTTTACATCCCACCAGCAGCTAGAAGGTACACATTCCTCTAAAACCCCTTCAGCATTTATAGTTTGTAGACTTTTTGATGATGGTCATGAGTGGTGTTACCTGAAACCTTTTTGAATTTGAATTTGCATGTGGCTAATAATTCCTTATACTGAGCTTTAGGCATGTCATTTTTTTCTTTTCCTTTTGTTTTAAAGAGTGAGTACAACTTCCCTCCTCTTATTGACTACTTGAAAAGTTTCTCATGTGTTGAATTTTTTTGCCTATTCCCTACCCCAGGGCATTTTTTGAAGGCAGGTGTCATTTAGAGCCCTTCAGTCCTTGTGACTATTAAGCAACCTTTGGCACTGGGTTTAAAGCTGCTGTTGTGGGAAACAGCCACAAGGCGGCAGCATTATTACGTTCTCAACTCTTGTTACTAGGGCAACAGAGTCTTCCTGGAGGTAGTTTTCCAAGGTTGTAAATTAGAGTGGAATGTGCTGGGACAAGCCCCCAGAAGTTTATGTCTCCTAACTTATGTTTGCTTTTTAAATTTAATTTCTATTTCTTATCGGAGTAAATTTGATTAGAGTGTTTTGATTGGCTGTACAGAATCTGCTCAATGATTCATACATATATCTGTTCATCTTCGGAACCTGTTATCAAGTATGTGATCACAGAATATATATTTTGAAGGTATTGGTGATTATATAATTCATATCGTTTATATGTTATATGTTTATATACATTTAACTTACATTAGTATATGTATGTTAACCCCATAGTCCTAACTTACCCATCCCCCCACCTTTCATTTTGGCTAACCATTAGTTTATTTGATAAGTCTGTGAGTGTCTTTTTCTGTGGAAATATGTTCATTGGTAGCAATCTTAAGAAAACTTGTATAAATGATATCATAGGATATTTGTCATACCCTTTTGACTTACTTAACCTTATATGATTTTTTCTAGGCTCAACTGTAGTCCTGAAAACAGCATTGTTCATTTTTCTCCCGAGGCTACTATTCCATTCTGTCCGTATACCACTTCTTCTTTGTCCATTCATCTGTTTATGGACCTTTTTTTTGCTTCCATATCTTGGCTATTTCAGTATTGTTGCAGTGCATATTTGCCTGCCTCTGTCTTTCCAATTTTGGTGGTCTTAGGTTATAGGCCCAAAAGGTGCCCTGCCGCATCATTTGGTAGCTCAATTTTTACCTTTTCAAGCAGCTCGATTCAGTTTGCGTTAGTGCTGTTTCCACTTTACAACCCACCAGCAGCTAGAAGGTACACAGATCTCTAAAACCCCTTCAGCATTTATAGTTTGTAGACATTTTGCTGATGGTAATGACTGGTGTGAGCTGAAACCTTTTTGAATTTGAATTTGTATGTGGCTAATAATTCCTTATACTAAGCTTTAGGCATGTACTTTTTTTTCTTTTCCTTTTTTTTTTTAAAGAGTGAGTACAACTCCCCTCCTCTTATTGACTTCTTGAAAAATTTCTCATGTGTTGGATTTTCTTGCCTATTCCCTACCCCAGGGCAATTTTTGAGGGCCTGTGTCATTTACAGCCCTGCAGTCCTTGGGACTATATAAGCAACCATTGTCACTGGGTTTAAAGCTGCTGTTTTGGGAGACAGCCACAAGGCGGCAGCATTATTACGTTCTCAAGTCTTGTTACTAGGACAACAGAGTCTTCCTGGAGGTAGTGTTCCGAGCTTGTAAATTAGAGTGCAATGTGCTGGGACAAGCCCCCAGAAGTTTATGTCTCCTTACTTATGTTTGTTTTTTAAATTTAATTTGTATTTTTTATCGGAGTAAATTTGATTAGAGTGTTTTGATTGTCTGGCTGTACAGAATCTGTTCAATGATTCATACATATGTCTGTTCATCTTCGGATCCTGTTACCATGTATGTGATTACAGAATGTATATTTTGAAGGTATTGGTGATTATATAATTCATATCATTTATATGTTATATGTTTATATACATTTAACTTATATTAGTATATGTATGTTAACCCCATAGTCCTAATTTACCCATCCCCCCACCTTTCATTTTGGCTAACCATTAGTTTATTTGATAAGTCTGTGAGTGTCTTTTTCTGTGGAAATATGTTCATTGGTAGCAATCTTAGGATAACATGTATAAATGATATCATAGGATATTTGTCATACCCTTTTGACTTACTTAACCTTATATGATTATTTCTAGGCTCAACTCTAGTCCTGAAAACGGCATTGTTCATTTTTTTCCTGAGGCTACTATTCCATTTGGTACGTATACCATTTCGTCTTTGTCCATTCATCTGTTTATGGACCTTTTTTTGCTTCCATGTCTTGGCTATTTCAGTATTGTTGCAGTGCACAATTGCCTGCCTCTGTCTTTCCGATTCTGGTGGTCTTAGGTTATAGGCCCAAAAGGTGCCCTGCTGCATCGTATGGTAACTCAATTTTTACCTTTTCAAGCAGCTCCATTCAGTTTGCATTAGTGGTATTACTTCTTTACATGCCACCAGCAGCTAGAAGGTACACATTCCTCTAAAACCCCTTCAGCATTTATAGTTTGTAGACTTTTTGATGATGGTCATGACTGGTGTTACCTGAAACCTTTTTGAATTTGAATTTGCATGTGGCTAATAATTCCTTATACTGAGCTTTAGGCATGTCATTTTTTTCTTTTCCTTTTGTTTTAAGGAGTGAGTACAACTTCCCTCCTCTTATTGACTTCTTGAAAAGTTTCTCATGTGTTGAATTTTTTTGCCTATTCCCTACCCCAGGGCATTTTTTGAAGGCAGGTGTCATTTAGAGCCCTTCAGTCCTTGTGACTATTAAGCAACCTTTGGCACTGGGTTTAAAGCTGCTGTTGTGGGAAACAGCCACAAGGCGGCAGCATTATTACGTTCTCACCTCTTCTTACTAGGGCAACAGAGTCTTCCTGGAGGTAGTTTTCCAAGGTTGTAAATTAGAGTGGAATGTGCTGGGACAAGCCCCCAGAAGTTTATGTCACCTAACTTATGTTTGCTTTTTAAATTTAATTTCTATTTCTTATCGGAGTAAATTTGATTAGAGTGTTTTGATTGGCTGTACAGAATCTGCTCAATGATTCATACATATATCTGTTCATCTTCGGAACCTGTTATTATGTATGTGATTACAGAATGTATATTTTAAAGGTTTGGTGATTATATAATTTATATAGTTCATATGTTATATGTTTATATACATTTAACATACATTAGTATATGTATGTTAACCCCATAGTCCTAATTTACCCATCCTCCCACCTTTCATTTTGGCTAACCGTTAGTATTTTTGATAAGTCTGTGACTGTCTTTTTCTGTGGAAATATGTTCATTGGTAGTAATCTTAGGAAAACATGTATAAATGATTTCATAGGATATTTGTCACACCCTTTTGACTTACTTAACCTTATATGACTATTTCTAGTCTCAACTGTAGTTCTGAAAACGGCATTGTTCATTTTTTTCCCGAGGCTACTCTTCCATTCTGTCCATATACCACTTCTTCTTTGTCCATTCACCTGTTTATGGACCATTTTTTGCTTCCATGTCTTGGGTATTTCAGTATTGTTGCAGTGCACATTTGCCTGCCTCTGTATTTCCGATTTTGGTGGTCTTAGGTTATAGGCCCAAAAGGTGCCCTGCCGCATCATATGGTAACTCAATTTTTACCTTTTCAAGCAGCTCCATTCAGTATGCGTTAGTGCTGTTACCACTTTACATCCCACCAGCAGCTAGAATGTACACAATTCTCTAAAACCCCTTCACCATTTATAGTTTGTAGACTTTTTGCTGATGGTCATGACTGGTGTCACCTGAAACCTTTTTGAATTTGAATTTGCATGTGGCTAATAATTCCTTATACTGAGCTTTAGGCATGTCCTTTTTTTTTCTTTTCCTTTTTTTTTAAAGAGTGAGTACAACTTCCCTCCTCTTATTGACTTCTTGAAAAGTTACTCATGTGTTGAATTTTCTTGCCAATTCCATACACCAGGGCATTTTTTGAGGGCCTGTGTCTTTTACAGCCCTGCAGTCCTTGTGACTATATAAGCAACCATTGGCACTGGGTTTAAAGCTACTGTTGTGGGAAGCAGCCACAAGGCGGCAGCATTATTACGTTCTCAAGTCTTGTTACTAGGACAACACAGTCTTCCTGGAGGTAGTGTTCCGAGCTTGTAAATTAGAGTGCAATGTGCTGGGACAAGCCCCCAGAAGTTTATGTCTCCTAACTTATGTTTGTTTTTTAAATTTAATTTCTATTTCTTATCGGAGTAAATTTGATTAGAGTGTTGTGGTTTTCTGGCTGTACAGAATCTGCTCAATGATTCATACATATGTCTGTTCATCTTCGAACCTGTTAGCATGTATGTGATTACAGAATGTATATTTTAAAGGTATTGGTGATTATATTATTTATATATTTCATATGTTATATGTTTATATACATTTAACATACATTAGTATATGTATTTTAACCCCATTGTCCTAATTTACCCATCCTCCCACCTTTCATTTTGGCTAGCCATTAGTTTATTTGATAAGTCTGTGAGTGTCTTTTTCTGTGGAAATATGTTCATTGGTAGCAATCTTAGGATAACATGTATAAATGATGTCATAGGATATTTGTCATACCCTTTTGACTTACTTAACCTTATATGATCATTTCTAGGCTCAACTGTAGTCCTGAAAACGGCATTGTTCATTTTTTTCCCGAGGCTACTATTCCATTTGGTACGTATCCCACTTCGTCTTTGTCCATTCATCTGTTTATGGACCTTTTTTTTTGCTTCCATGTCTTTGCTATTTCAGTATTGTTGCAGTGCACATTTGCCTGCCTCTGTCTTTCCGATTCTGGTGGTCTTAGGTTATAGGCCCAAAAGGTGCCCTGCCGCATCATATGGTAGCTCAATTTTTACGTTTTCAAGCAGTTCGATTCAGTTTGCATTAGTGCTGTTACGACTTTATATCCCACCAGCAGCTAGAAGGTACACACTTCTCTAAAACCCCTTCAGCATTTATAGTTTGTAGACTTTTTGCTGATGGTCATGACTGGTGTGAGCTGAAACCTTTTTGGAGGTTGGATACGCATGTGGCTAATAATTCCTTATGCTGAGCTTTAGGCATGTCCTATTTTTTCTTTTCCTTTTTTTTAAAATGAGTGAGTACAACTTCCCTCCTCTTATTGATTTCTTGAAAAGTTTCTTATGTGTTGAATTTTCTTGCCTATTCCCTACCCCAGGGCATTTTTTGAGTGCCTGTGTCATTTACAACCGTGCAGTCCTTGTGACTATATAAGCAACCATTGGCACTGGGTTTAAAGGTGCTGTTTTTGGAGACAGCCACAAGGCGGCAGCATTATTACGTTCTCAAGTCTTGTTACTAGGACAACAGAGTCTTCCTGGAGGTAGTGTTCCGAGCTTTTAAATTAGAGTGCAATGTGCTGGGACAAGCCCCCAGAAGTTTATGTCTCCTTACTTATGTTTGTTTTTTAAATTTAATTTGTATTTTTTATCGGAGTAAATTTGATTAGAGTGTTTTGATTGTCTGGCTTTACAGAATCTGTTCAATGATTCATACATATATCTGTTCATCTTCGGAACCTGTTAGCATGTATGTGATCACAGAATATATATTTTGAAGGTATTGGTGATTATATAATTCATATCGTTTATATGTTATATGTTTATATACATTTAACTTACATTAGTATATGTATGTTAACCCCATAGTCCTAACTTACCCATCCCCCCACCTTTCATTTAGGCTAAACATTAGTTTATTTGATAAGTCTGTGAGTGTCTTTTTCTGTGGAAATATGTTCATTGGTAGCAATCTTAAGAAAACTTGTATAAATGATATCATAGGATATTTGTCATACCCTTTTGACTTACTTAACCTTATATGATTTTTTCTAGGCTCAACTGTAGTCCTGAAAACAGCATTGTTCATTTTTCTCCCGAGGCTACTATTCCATTCTGTCCGTATACCACTTCTTCTTTGTCCATTCATCTGTTTATGGACCTTTTTTTTGCTTCCATATCTTGGCTATTTCAGTATTGTTGCAGTGCATATTTGCCTGCCTCTGTCTTTCCAATTTTGGTGGTCTTAGGTTATAGGCCCAAAAGGTGCCCTGCCTCATCATTTGGTAGCTCAATTTTTACCTTTTCAAGCAGCTCGATTCAGTTTGCGTTAGTGCTGTTTCCACTTTACATCCCACCAGCAGCTAGAAGGTACACAGATCTCTAAAACCCCTTCAGCATTTATAGTTTGTAGACATTTTGCTGATGGTAATGACTGGTGTGAGCTGAAACCTTTTTGAATTTGAATTTGTATGTGGCTAATATTTCCTTATACTAAGCTTTAGGCATGTCCTTTTTTTTCTTTTCCTTTTTTTTTTAAAGAGTGAGTACAACTTCCCTCCTCTTATTGACTTCTTGGAAATTTCTCATGTGTTGAATGTTCTTGCCAATTCCCTACCCCAGGGCATATTTTGAGGGCTTGTGTCATTTACAGCCCTGCAGTCCTTATGACTATATAAGCAATCATTGGCACTGGGTTTAAAGTGCTGTTGTGGGAAGCAGCCACAAGGCGGCAGCATTATTGCGTTCTCAAGTCTTGTTACTAGGAGAACAGAGTCTTCCTGGAGGTAGTGTTCCGAGCTTTTAAATTAGAGTGCAATGTGCTGGGACAAGCCCCCAGAAGTTTATGTCTCCTTACTTATGTTTGTTTTTTAAATTTAATTTGTATTTTTTATCGGAGTAAATTTGATTAGAGTGTTTTGATTGTCTGGCTGTACAGAATCTGTTCAATGATTCATACATATATCTGTTCATCTTCAGAACCTGTTAGCATGTATGTGATTACAGAATGTATATTTTAAAGGTATTGGTGATTATATTATTTATATAGTTTATATATTATATGTTTATATACATTTAACATACATTAGTATATGTATGTTAACCCCATTGTCCTAATTTACCCATCCTCCCACCTTTCATTTTGGCTAACCATTAGTTTATTTGATAAGTCTGTGAGTGTCTTTTTCTGTGGAAATATGTTCATTGGTAGCATTCTTAGGATAACATGTATTAATGATATCATAGGATATTTGTCATACCCTTTTGACTTACTTAACCTTATATGATTATTTCTAGGCTCAACTCTCGTCCTGAAAACGGCATTGTTCATTTTTTTCCAGAGGCTTCTATTCCATTTGGTACGTGTACCATTTCGTCTTTGTCCATTCATCTGTTTATGGACCTTTTTTTTGCTTCCATGTCTTGGCTATTTCAATATTGTTGCAGTGCACATTTGCCTGCCTCTGTCTTTCCGAATCCAGTTGTCTTAGGTTATAGGCCCAAAATGTGCCCTGCCGCATCATATGGTAGCTCAATGTTTACCTTTTCAAGCAGCTCGATTCAGTTTGCGTTACTGCTGTTACCACTTTACATCCCCCCAGCAGCTAGAAGGTACACAGTTCTCTAAAACCCCTTCAGCATTTATAGTTTGTAGACTTTTTGCTGATGGTCATGACTGGTGTGAGCTGAAACCTTTTTGGAGGTTGGATACGCATGTGGCTAATAATTCCTTATGCTGAGCTTTAGGCATGTCCTTTTTTTCTTTTCCTTTTTTTTTAAAGAGTGACTACAACTTCCCTCCTCTTATTGACTTCTTGAAAATTTCTCATGTGTTGAATTTTCTTGCCAATTCCATACCCCAGGGCATTTTTTGAGGGCCTGTGTCTTTTACAGCCCTGCAGTCCTTGTGACTATATAAGCAACCATTGGCACTGGGTTTAAAGCTACTGTTGTGGGAAGCAGCCACAAGGCGGCAGCATTATTACGTTCTCAAGTCTTGTTACTAGGAGAACACAGTCTTCCTGGAGGTAGTGTTCCGAGCTTGTAAATTAGAGTGCAATGTGCTGGGACAAGCCCCCAGAAGTTTATGTCTCCTAACTTATGTTTGTTTTTTAAATTTAATTTCTATTTCTTATCGGAGTAAATTTGATTAGAGTGTTGTGGTTTTCTGGCTGTACAGAATCTGCTCAATGATTCATACATATGTCTGTTCATCTTCGAACCTGTTAGCATGTATGTGATTACAGAATGTATATTTTAAAGGTATTGGTGATTATATTATTTATATATTTCATATGTTATATGTTTATATACATTTAACATACATTAGTATATGTATTTTAACCCCATTGTCCTAATTTACCCATCCTCCCACCTTTCATTTTGGCTAGCCATTAGTTTATTTGATAAGTCTGTGAGTGTCTTTTTCTGTGGAAATATGTTCATTGGTAGCAATCTTAGGATAACATGTATAAATGATGTCATAGGATATTTGTCATACCCTTTTGACTTACTTAACCTTATATGATTATTTCTAGGCTCAACTGTAGTCCTGAAAACGGCATTGTTCATTTTTTTCCCGAGGCTACTATTCCATTTGGTACGTATCCCACTTCGTCTTTGTCCATTCATCTGTTTATGGACCTTTTTTTTTGCTTCCATGTCTTTGCTATTTCAGTATTGTTGCAGTGCACATTTGCCTGCCTCTGTCTTTCCGATTCTGGTGGTCTTAGGTTATAGGCCCAAAAGGTGCCCTGCCGCATCATATGGTAGCTCAATTTTTACGTTTTCAAGCAGCTCGATTCAGTTTGCATTAGTGCTGTTACGACTTTATATCCCACCAGCAGCTAGAAGGTACACACTTCTCTAAAACCCCTTCAGCATTTATAGTTTGTAGACTTTTTGCTGATGGTCATGACTGGTGTGAGCTGAAACCTTTTTGGAGGTTGGATACGCATGTGGCTAATAATTCCTTATGCTGAGCTTTAGGCATGTCCTATTTTTTCTTTTCCTTTTTTTTAAAATGAGTGAGTACAACTTCCCTCCTCTTATTGATTTCTTGAAAAGTTTCTTATGTGTTGAATTTTCTTGCCTATTCCCTACCCCAGGGCATTTTTTGAGTGCCTGTGTCACTTACAACCGTGCAGTCCTTGTGACTATATAAGCAACCATTGGCACTGGGTTTAAAGGTGCTGTTTTTGGAGACAGCCACAAGGCGGCAGCATTATTACGTTCTCAAGTCTTGTTACTAGGACAACAGAGTCTTCCTGGAGGTAGTGTTCCGAGCTTTTAAATTAGAGTGCAATGTGCTGGGACAAGCCCCCAGAAGTTTATGTCTCCTTACTTATGTTTGTTTTTTAAATTTAATTTGTATTTTTTATCGGAGTAAATTTGATTAGAGTGTTTTGATTGTCTGGCTGTACAGAATCTGTTCAATGATTCATACATATGTCTGTTCATCTTCGGATCCTGTTACCATGTATGTGATCACAGAATATATATTTTGAAGGTATTGGTGATTATATAATTCATATCGTTTATATGTTATATGTTTATATACATTTAACTTACATTAGTATATATATGTTAACCCCATAGTCCTAACTTACCCATCCCCCCACCTTTCATTTTGGCTAACCATTAGTTTATTTGATAAGTCTGTGAGTGTCTTTTTCTGTGGAAATATGTTCATTGGTAGCAATCTTAAGAAAACTTGTATAAATGATATCATAGGATATTTGTCATACCCTTTTGACTTACTTAACCTTATATGATTTTTTCTAGGCTCAACTGTAGTCCTGAAAACAGCATTGTTCATTTTTCTCCCGAGGCTACTATTCCATTCTGTCCGTATACCACTTCTTCTTTGTCCATTCATCTGTTTATGGACCTTTTTTTTGCTTCCATATCTTGGCTATTTCAGTATTGTTGCAGTGCATATTTGCCTGCCTCTGTCTTTCCAATTTTGGTGGTCTTAGGTTATAGGCCCAAAAGGTGCCCTGCCTCATCATTTGGTAGCTCAATTTTTACCTTTTCAAGCAGCTCGATTCAGTTTGCGTTAGTGCTGTTTCCACTTTACATCCCACCAGCAGCTAGAAGGTACACAGATCTCTAAAACCCCTTCAGCATTTATAGTTTGTAGACATTTTGCTGATGGTAATGACTGGTGTGAGCTGAAACCTTTTTGAATTTGAATTTGTATGTGGCTAATATTTCCTTATACTAAGCTTTAGGCATGTCCTTTTTTTTCTTTTCCTTTTTTTTTTAAAGAGTGAGTACAACTTCCCTCCTCTTATTGACTTCTTGGAAATTTCTCATGTGTTGAATGTTCTTGCCAATTCCCTACCCCAGGGCATATTTTGAGGGCTTGTGTCATTTACAGCCCTGCAGTCCTTATGACTATATAAGCAATCATTGGCACTGGGTTTAAAGTGCTGTTGTGGGAAGCAGCCACAAGGCGGCAGCATTATTGCGTTCTCAAGTCTTGTTACTAGGAGAACAGAGTCTTCCTGGAGGTAGTGTTCCGAGCTTTTAAATTAGAGTGCAATGTGCTGGGACAAGCCCCCAGAAGTTTATGTCTCCTTACTTATGTTTGTTTTTTAAATTTAATTTGTATTTTTTATCGGAGTAAATTTGATTAGAGTGTTTTGATTGTCTGGCTGTACAGAATCTGTTCAATGATTCATACATATATCTGTTCATCTTCAGAACCTGTTAGCATGTATGTGATTACAGAATGTATATTTTAAAGGTATTGGTGATTATATTATTTATATAGTTTATATATTATATGTTTATATACATTTAACATACATTAGTATATGTATGTTAACCCCATTGTCCTAATTTACCCATCCTCCCACCTTTCATTTTGGCTAACCATTAGTTTATTTGATAAGTCTGTGAGTGTCTTTTTCTGTGGAAATATGTTCATTGGTAGCAATCTTAGGATAACATGTATTAATGATATCATAGGATATTTGTCATACCCTTTTGACTTACTTAACCTTATATGATTATTTCTAGGCTCAACTCTCGTCCTGAAAACGGCATTGTTCATTTTTTTCCAGAGGCTTCTATTCCATTTGGTACGTGTACCATTTCGTCTTTGTCCATTCATCTGTTTATGGACCTTTTTTTTGCTTCCATGTCTTGGCTATTTCAATATTGTTGCAGTGCACATTTGCCTGCCTCTGTCTTTCCGAATCCAGTTGTCTTAGGTTATAGGCCCAAAATGTGCCCTGCCGCATCATATGGTAGCTCAATGTTTACCTTTTCAAGCAGCTCGATTCAGTTTGCGTTACTGCTGTTACCACTTTACATCCCCCCAGCAGCTAGAAGGTACACAGTTCTCTAAAACCCCTTCAGCATTTATAGTTTGTAGACTTTTTGCTGATGGTCATGACTGGTGTGAGCTGAAACCTTTTTGGAGGTTGGATACGCATGTGGCTAATAATTCCTTATGCTGAGCTTTAGGCATGTCCTTTTTTTCTTTTCCTTTTTTTTTAAAGAGTGACTACAACTTCCCTCCTCTTATTGACTTCTTGAAAATTTCTCATGTGTTGAATTTTCTTGCCAATTCCATACCCCAGGGCATTTTTTGAGGGCCTGTGTCTTTTACAGCCCTGCAGTCCTTGTGACTATATAAGCAACCATTGGCACTGGGTTTAAAGCTACTGTTGTGGGAAGCAGCCACAAGGCGGCAGCATTATTACGTTCTCAAGTCTTGTTACTAGGAGAACACAGTCTTCCTGGAGGTAGTGTTCCGAGCTTGTAAATTAGAGTGCAATGTGCTGGGACAAGCCCCCAGAAGTTTATGTCTCCTAACTTATGTTTGTTTTTTAAATTTAATTTCTATTTCTTATCGGAGTAAATTTGATTAGAGTGTTGTGGTTTTCTGGCTGTACAGAATCTGCTCAATGATTCATACATATGTCTGTTCATCTTCGAACCTGTTAGCATGTATGTGATTACAGAATGTATATTTTAAAGGTATTGGTGATTATATAATTTATATAGTTCATATGTTATATGTTTATATACATTTAACATACATTAGTATATGTATGTTAACCCCATAGTCCTAATTTACCCATCCTCCCACCTTTCATTTTGGCTAGCCATTAGTTTATTTGATAAGTCTGTGAGTGTCTTTTTCTGTGGAAATATGTTCATTGGTAGCAATCTTAAGAAAACTTGTATAAATGATATCATAGGATATTTGTCATACCCTTTTGACTTACTTAACCTTATATGATTTTTTCTAGGCTCAACTGTAGTCCTGAAAACAGCATTGTTCATTTTTCTCCCGAGGCTACTATTCCATTCTGTCCGTATACCACTTCTTCTTTGTCCATTCATCTGTTTATGGACCTTTTTTTTGCTTCCATATCTTGGCTATTTCAGTATTGTTGCAGTGCATATTTGCCTGCCTCTGTCTTTCCAATTTTGGTGGTCTTAGGTTATAGGCCCAAAAGGTGCCCTGCCTCATCATTTGGTAGCTCAATTTTTACCTTTTCAAGCAGCTCGATTCAGTTTGCGTTAGTGCTGTTTCCACTTTACATCCCACCAGCAGCTAGAAGGTACACAGATCTCTAAAACCCCTTCAGCATTTATAGTTTGTAGACATTTTGCTGATGGTAATGACTGGTGTGAGCTGAAACCTTTTTGAATTTGAATTTGTATGTGGCTAATATTTCCTTATACTAAGCTTTAGGCATGTCCTTTTTTTTCTTTTCCTTTTTTTTTTAAAGAGTGAGTACAACTTCCCTCCTCTTATTGACTTCTTGGAAATTTCTCATGTGTTGAATGTTCTTGCCAATTCCCTACCCCAGGGCATATTTTGAGGGCTTGTGTCATTTACAGCCCTGCAGTCCTTATGACTATATAAGCAATCATTGGCACTGGGTTTAAAGTGCTGTTGTGGGAAGCAGCCACAAGGCGGCAGCATTATTGCGTTCTCAAGTCTTGTTACTAGGAGAACAGAGTCTTCCTGGAGGTAGTGTTCCGAGCTTTTAAATTAGAGTGCAATGTGCTGGGACAAGCCCCCAGAAGTTTATGTCTCCTTACTTATGTTTGTTTTTTAAATTTAATTTGTATTTTTTATCGGAGTAAATTTGATTAGAGTGTTTTGATTGTCTGGCTGTACAGAATCTGTTCAATGATTCATACATATATCTGTTCATCTTCAGAACCTGTTAGCATGTATGTGATTACAGAATGTATATTTTAAAGGTATTGGTGATTATATTATTTATATAGTTTATATATTATATGTTTATATACATTTAACATACATTAGTATATGTATGTTAACCCCATTGTCCTAATTTACCCATCCTCCCACCTTTCATTTTGGCTAACCATTAGTTTATTTGATAAGTCTGTGAGTGTCTTTTTCTGTGGAAATATGTTCATTGGTAGCAATCTTAGGATAACATGTATTAATGATATCATAGGATATTTGTCATACCCTTTTGACTTACTTAACCTTATATGATTATTTCTAGGCTCAACTCTCGTCCTGAAAACGGCATTGTTCATTTTTTTCCAGAGGCTTCTATTCCATTTGGTACGTGTACCATTTCGTCTTTGTCCATTCATCTGTTTATGGACCTTTTTTTTGCTTCCATGTCTTGGCTATTTCAATATTGTTGCAGTGCACATTTGCCTGCCTCTGTCTTTCCGAATCCAGTTGTCTTAGGTTATAGGCCCAAAATGTGCCCTGCCGCATCATATGGTAGCTCAATGTTTACCTTTTCAAGCAGCTCGATTCAGTTTGCGTTACTGCTGTTACCACTTTACATCCCCCCAGCAGCTAGAAGGTACACAGTTCTCTAAAACCCCTTCAGCATTTATAGTTTGTAGACTTTTTGCTGATGGTCATGACTGGTGTGAGCTGAAACCTTTTTGGAGGTTGGATACGCATGTGGCTAATAATTCCTTATGCTGAGCTTTAGGCATGTCCTTTTTTTCTTTTCCTTTTTTTTTAAAGAGTGACTACAACTTCCCTCCTCTTATTGACTTCTTGAAAATTTCTCATGTGTTGAATTTTCTTGCCAATTCCATACCCCAGGGCATTTTTTGAGGGCCTGTGTCTTTTACAGCCCTGCAGTCCTTGTGACTATATAAGCAACCATTGGCACTGGGTTTAAAGCTACTGTTGTGGGAAGCAGCCACAAGGCGGCAGCATTATTACGTTCTCAAGTCTTGTTACTAGGAGAACACAGTCTTCCTGGAGGTAGTGTTCCGAGCTTGTAAATTAGAGTGCAATGTGCTGGGACAAGCCCCCAGAAGTTTATGTCTCCTAACTTATGTTTGTTTTTTAAATTTAATTTCTATTTCTTATCGGAGTAAATTTGATTAGAGTGTTGTGGTTTTCTGGCTGTACAGAATCTGCTCAATGATTCATACATATGTCTGTTCATCTTCGAACCTGTTAGCATGTATGTGATTACAGAATGTATATTTTAAATGTATTGGTGATTATATAATTTATATAGTTCATATGTTATATGTTTATATACATTTAACATACATTAGTATATGTATGTTAACCCCATAGTCCTAATTTACCCATCCTCCCACCTTTCATTTTGGCTAGCCATTAGTTTATTTGATAAGTCTGTGAGTGTCTTTTTCTGTGGAAATATGTTCATTGGTAGCAATCTTAGGATAACATGTATAAATGATGTCATAGGATATTTGTCATACCCTTTTGACTTACTTAACCTTATATGATTATTTCTAGGCTCAACTGTAGTCCTGAAAACGGCATTGTTCATTTTTTTCCCGAGGCTACTATTCCATTTGGTACGTATCCCACTTCGTCTTTGTCCATTCATCTGTTTATGGACCTTTTTTTTTGCTTCCATGTCTTGGCTATTTCAATATTGTTGCAATGCACATTTGCCTGCCTCTCTCTTTCCGAATCTGGTGGTCTTAGGTTATAGGCCCAAAAGGTGCCCTGCCGCACCATATGGTAACTCAATTTTTACCTTTTCAAGCAGCTCGATTCAGTTTGCGTTACTGTTGTTACCACTTTACATCCCACCAGCAGCTAGAAGGTACACACTTCTCTAAAACCCCTTCAGCATTTATTGTTTGTAGACTTTTTGCTGATGGTCATGACTGGAGTGAGCTGAAACCTTTTTGAATTTGAATTTGCATGTGGCTAATAATTCCTTATACTGAGCTTTAGGCATGTCCTTTTTTTCTTTTCCTTTTTTTTTTAAAGAGTGAGTACAACTTCCCTCCTCTTATTGACTTCTTGGAAATTTCTCATGTGTTGAATGTTCTTGCCAATTCCCTACCCCAGGGCATATTTTGAGGGCTTGTGTCTTTTAAAGCCCTGCAGTCCTTGTGACTATATAAGCAACCATTGGCACTGGGTTTAAAGCTACTGTTGTGGGAAGCAGCCACAAGGCGGCAGCATTATTGCGTTCTCAAGTCTTGTTACTAGGAGAACAGAGTCTTCCTGGAGGTAGTGTTCTGAGCTTGTAAATTAGAGTGCAATATGCTGGGACAAGCCCCCAGAAGTTTATGTCTCCTAACTTATGTTTTTTTTTTAAATTTAATTTCTATTTCTTATCGGAGTAAATTTGATTAGAGTGTTGTGGTTTTCTGGCTGTACAGAATCTGCTCAATGATTCATACATATGTCTGTTCATCTTCGAACCTGTTAGCATGTATGTGATTACAGAATGTATATTTTAAAGGTATTGGTGATTATATAATTTATATATTTCATATGTTATAGGTTTATATACATTTAACATACATTAGTATATGTATTTTAACCCCATAGTCCTAATTTACCCATCCTCCCACCTTTCGTTTTGGCTAGCCATTAGTTTATTTGATAAGTCTGTGAGTGTCTTTTTCTGTGGAAATATGTTCATTGGTAGCAATCTTAGGATAACATGTATAAATGATGTCCTAGGATATTTGTCATACCCTTTTGACTTACTTAACCTTATATGATTATTTCTAGGCTCAACTGTAGTCCTGAAAACGGCATTGTTCATTTTTTTCCCGAGGCTACTATTCCATTTGGTACGTATCCCACTTCGTCTTTGTCCATTCATCTGTTTATGGACCTTTTTTTTGCTTCCATGTCTTGGCTATTTCAATATTGTTGCAATGCACATTTGCCTGCCTCTCTCTTTCCGAATCTGGTGGTCTTAGGTTATAGGCCCAAAAGGTGACCTGCCGCATCATATGGTAGCTCAATTTTTAACTTTTCAAGCAGCTCCATTCAGTTTGCGTTAGTGCTGTTGCCACTTTACATCCCACCAGCAGCTAGAAGGTACACAGATCTCTAAAACCCCTTCAGCATTTATAGTTTGTAGACATTTTGCTGATGGTAATGACTGGTGTGAGCTGAAACCTTTTTGAATTTGAATTTGTATGTGGCTAATAATTCCTTATACTGAGCTTTAGGCATGTCCTTTTTTTTCTTTTCCTTTTTTTTTTTAAAGAGTGAGTACAACTCCCCTCCTCTTATTGACTTCTTGAAAAATTTCTCATGTGTTGGATTTTCTTGCCTATTCCCTACCCCAGGGCAATTTTTGAGGGCCTGTGTCATTTACAGCCCTGCAGTCCTTGTGACTATATAAGCAACCATTGTCACTGGGTTTAAAGCTGCTGTTTTGGGAGACAGCCACAAGGCGGCAGCATTATTACGTTCTCAAGTCTTGTTACTAGGACAACAGAGTCTTCCTGGAGGTAGTGTTCCGAGCTTGTAAATTAGAGTGCAATGTGCTGGGACAAGCCCCCAGAAGTTTATGTCTCCTTACTTATGTTTGTTTTTTAAATTTAATTTGTCTTTCTTATCGGAGTAAATTTGATTAGAGTGTTTTGATTGTCTGGCTGTACAGAATCTGCTCAATGATTCACACATATGTCTGTTCATCTTCGGATCCTGTTACCATGTATGTGATTACAGAATGTATATTTTGAAGGTATTGGTGAATATATAATTCATATCATTTATATGTTATATGTTTATATACATTTAACTTACATTAGTATATGTATGTTAACCCCATAGTCCTAATTTACCCATCCTCCCACCTTTCATTTTGGCTAACCATTAGTTTATTTGATAAGTCTGTGAGTGTCTTTTTCTGTGGAAATATGTTCATTGGTAGCAATCTTAGGAAAACTTGTATAAATAATATCATAGGATATTTGTAATACCCTTTTGTCTTACTTAACCTTATATGATTATTTCTAGTCTCAACTCTAGTCCTGAAAACGGCATTGTTCATTTTTTTCCCGAGGCTACTCTTCCATTCTGTCCATATACCACTTCTTCTTTGTCCATTCACCTGTTTATGGACCTTTTTTTTGCTTCCATGTCTTTGCTATTTCAGTATTGTTGCAGTGCACATTTGCCTGCCTCTGTCTTTCCGATTCTGGTGGTCTTAGGGTATAGGCCCAAAAGGTGCCCTGCCGCATCATATGGTAGCTCAATTTTTACGTTTTCAAGCAGCTCGATTCAGTTTGCATTAGTGCTGTTACGACTTTATATCCCACCAGCAGCTAGAAGGTACACACTTCTCTAAAACCCCTTCAGCATTTATAGTTTGTAGACTTTTTGCTGATGGTCATGACTGGTGTGAGCTGAAACCTTTTTGGAGGTTGGATACGCATGTGGCTAATAATTCCTTATGCTGAGCTTTAGGCATGTCCTATTTTTTCTTTTCCTTTTTTTTCAAAAGAGTGAGTACAACTTCCCTCCTCTTATTGATTTCTTGAAAAGTTTCTTATGTGTTGAATTTTCTTGCCTATTCCCTACCCCAGGGCATTTTTTGAGTGCCTGTGTCATTTACAACCGTGCAGTCCTTGTGACTATATAAGCTACCATTGGCACTGGGTTTAAAGGTGCTGTTTTTGGAGACAGCCACAAGGCGGCAGCATTATTACGTTCTCAAGTCTTGTTACTAGGACAACAGAGTCTTCCTGGAGGTAGTGTTCCGAGCTTTTAAATTAGAGTGCAATGTGCTGGGACAAGCCCCCAGAAGTTTATGTCTCCTTACTTATGTTTGTTTTTTAAATTTAATTTGTATTTTTTATCGGAGTAAATTTGATTAGAGTGTTTTTATTGTCTGGCTGTACAGAATCTGTTCAATGATTCATACATATGTCTGTTCATCTTCGGATCCTGTTACCATGTATGTGATTACAGAATGTATATTTTGAAGGTATTGGTGATTATATAATTCATATCATTTATATGTTATATGTTTATATACATTTAACTTATATTAGTATATGTATGTTAACCCCATAGTCCTAATTTACCCATCCCCCCACCTTTCATTTTGGCTAACCATTAGTTTATTTGATAAGTCTGTGAGTGTCTTTTTCAGTGGAAATATGTTCATTGGTAGCAATCTTAGGATAACATGTATAAATGATATCATAGGATATTTGTCATACCCTTTTGACTTACTTAACCTTATATGATTATTTCTAGGCTCAACTCTAGTCCTGAAAACGGCATTGTTCATTTTTTTCCAGAGGCTACTATTCCATTTGGTACGTATACCATTTCGTCTTTGTCCTTTCATCTGTTTATGGACCTTTTTTTTGCTTCCATGTCTTGGCTATTTCAATATTGTTGCAGCGCACATTTGCCTGCCTCTGTCTTTCCGAATCCGGTGGTCTTAGGTTATAGGCCCAAAAGGTGCCCTACCGCATCATATGGTAGCTCAATGTTTACCTTTTCAAGCAGCTCAATTCAGTTTGCGTTACTGCTGTTACCACTTTACATCCAAACAGCAGCTAGAAGGTACACAGTTCTCTAAAACCCCTTCAGCATTTATAGTTTGTAGACTTTTTGCTGATGGTCATGACTGTTGTGAGCTGAAACCTTTTTGGAGGTTGGATACACATGTGGCTAATAATTCCTTATGCTGAGCTTTAGGCATGTCCTTTTTTTCTTTTACTTTTTTTTTAGAGTGAGTACAACTTCCGTACTCTTATTGACTTCTTGAAAATTTCTCATGTGTTGAATTTCCTTGCCTATTCCCTACTCCAGGGCATTTTTTGAGGGCCTGTGTCTTTTACAGCCCTGCAGTCCTTGTGACTATATAAGCAACCATTGGTACTGGGTTTAAAGCTACTGTTGTGGGAAGCAGCCACAAGGCGGCAGCATTATTACGTTCTCAAGTCTTGTTACTAGGACAACACAGTCTTCCTGGAGGTAGTGTTCCGAGCCTGTAAATTAGAGTGCAATGTCCTGGGACAAGCCCCCAGAAGTTTATGTCTCCTAACTTATGTTTGTTTTTTAAATTTAATTTCTATTTCTTATCGGAGTAAATTTGATTAGAGTGTTGTGGTTTTCTGGCTGTACAGAATCTGCTCAATGATTCATACATATGTCTGTTCATCTTCGGATCCTGTTACCATGTATGTGATTACAGAATGTATATTTTAAAGGTATTGGTGAATATATAATTCATATCATTTATATGTTATATGTTTATATACATTTAACATACATTAGTATATGTATGTTAACCCCATAGTCCTAATTTACCCATCCTCCCACCTTTCATTTTGGCTAACCATTAGTTTATATGATAAGTCTGTGAGTTTCTTTTTCTGTGGAAATATGTTCATTGGTAGCAATCTTAGGATAACATGTATAAATGATATCATAGGATATTTCATACCCTTTTGACTTACTTAACCTTATATGATTATTTCTAGGCTCAACTCTAGTCCTGAAAACAGCATTGTTCATTTTTTTCCAGAGGCTACTATTCCATTTGGTACGTATACCATTTCGTCTTTGTCCATTCATCTGTTTATGGACCTTTTTTTGCTTCCATGTCTTGGCTATTTCAGTATTGTTGCAGTGCACATTTGCCTGCCTCTGTCTTTCCGATTCTGGTGGTCTTAGGTTATAGGCCCAAAAGGTGCCCTGCCGCATCGTATGGTAACTCAATTTTTACCTTTTCAAGCAGCTCCATTCAGTTTGCATTAGTGGTATTACTTCTTTACATCCCACCAGCAGCTAGAAGGTACACATTCCTCTAAAACCCCTTCAGCATTTATAGTTTGTAGACTTTTTGATGATGGTCATGAGTGGTGTTACCTGAAACCTTTTTGAATTTGAATTTGCATGTGGCTAATAATTCCTTACACTGAGCTTTAGGCATGTCATTTTTTTCTTTTCCTTTTGTTTTAAAGAGTGAGTACAACTTCCCTCCTCTTATTGACTTCTTGAAAAGTTTCTCATGTGATGAATTTTTTTGCCTATTCCCTACCCCAGGGCATTTTTTGAAGGCAGGTGTCATTTAGAGCCCTTCAGTCCTTGTGACTATTAAGCAACCTTTGGCACTGGGTTTAAAGCTGCTGTTGTGGGAAACAGCCACAAGGCGGCAGCATTATTACGTTCTCAACTCTTGTTACTAGGGCAACAGAGTCTTCCTGGAGGTAGTTTTCCAAGGTTGTAAATTAGAGTGGAATGTGCTGGGACAAGCCCCCAGAAGTTTATGTCTCCTAACTTATGTTTGCTTTTTAAATTTAATTTCTATTTCTTATCGGAGTAAATTTGATTAGAGTGTTTTGATTGGCTGTACAGAATCTGCTCAATGATTCATACATATATCTGTTCATCTTCGGAACCTGTTATCAAGTATGTGATCACAGAATATATATTTTGAAGGTATTGGTGATTATATAATTCATATCGTTTATATGTTATATGTTTATATACATTTAACTTACATTAGTATATGTATGTTAACCCCATAGTCCTAACTTACCCATCCCCCCACCTTTCATTTTGGCTAACCATTAGTTTATTTGATAAGTCTGTGAGTGTCTTTTTCTGTGGAAATATGTTCATTGGTAGCAATCTTAAGAAAACTTGTATAAATGATATCATAGGATATTTGTCATACCCTTTTGACTTACTTAACATTATATGATTTTTTCTAGCCTCAACTGTAGTCCTGAAAACAGCATTGTTCATTTTTCTCCCAAGGCTACTATTCCATTCTGTCCGTATACCACTTCTTCTTTGTCCATTCATCTGTTTATGGACCTTTTTTTTGCTTCCATATCTTGGCTATTTCAGTATTGTTGCAGTGCATACTTGCCTGCCTCTGTCTTTCCAATTTTGGTGGTCTTAGGTTATAGGCCCAAAAGGTGCCCTGCCGCATCATTTGGTAGCTCAATTTTTACCTTTTCAAGCAGCTCGATTCAGTTTGCGTTAGTGCTGTTTCCACTTTACATCCCACCAGCAGCTAGAAGGTACACAGATCTCTAAAACCCCTTCAGCATTTATAGTTTGTAGACATTTTGCTGATGGTAATGACTGGTGTGAGCTGAAATCTTTTTGAATTTGAATTTGTATGTGGCTAATAATTCCTTATACTAAGCTTTAGGCATGTCCTTTTTTTTCTTTTCCTTTTTTTTTTAAAGAGTGAGTACAACTTCCCTCCTCTTATTGACTTCTTGGAAATTTCTCATGTGTTGAATGTTCTTGCCAATTCCCTACCCCAGGGCATATTTTGAGGGCTTGTGTCATTTACAGCCCTGCAGTCCTTGTGACTATATAAGCAATCATTGGCACTGGGTTTAAAGTGCTGTTGTGGGAAGCAGCCACAAGGCGGCAGCATTATTGTGTTCTCAAGTCTTGTTACTAGGAGAACAGAGTATTACTGGAGGTAGTGTTCTGAGCTTGTAAATTAGAGTGCAATATGCTGGGACAAGCCCCCAGAAGTTTATGTCTCCTAACTTATGTTTTCTTTTTAAAATTTAATTTCTATTTCTTATCGGAGTAAATTTGATTAGAGTGTTTTGATTGTCTGGCTGTACAGAATCTGCTCAATGATTCATACATATGTCTGTTCATCTTCGGATCCTGTTACCATGTATGTGATCACAGAATATATATTTTGAAGGTATTGGTGATTATATAATTCATATCGTTTATATGTTATATGTTTATATACATTTAACTTACATTAGTATATGTATGTTAACCCCATAGTCCTAACTTACCCATCCCCCCACCTTTCATTTTGGCTAACCATTAGTTTATTTGATAAGTCTGTGAGTGTCTTTTTCTGTGGAAATATGTTCATTGGTAGCAATCTTAAGAAAACTTGTATAAATGATATCATAGGATATTTGTCATACCCTTTTGACTTACTTAACCTTATATGATTTTTTCTAGGCTCAACTGTAGTCCTGAAAACAGCATTGTTCATTTTTCTCCCGAGGCTACTATTCCATTCTGTCCGTATACCACTTCTTCTTTGTCCATTCATCTGTTTATGGACCTTTTTTTTGCTTCCATATCTTGGCTATTTCAGTATTGTTGCAGTGCATATTTGCCTGCCTCTGTCTTTCCAATTTTGGTGGTCTTAGGTTATAGGCCCAAAAGGTGCCCTGCCGCATCATTTGGTAGCTCAATTTTTACCTTTTCAAGCAGCTCGATTCAGTTTGCGTTAGTGCTGTTTCCACTTTACATCCCACCAGCAGCTAGAAGGTACACAGATCTCTAAAACCCCTTCAGCATTTATAGTTTGTAGACATTTTGCTGATGGTAATGACTGGTGTGAGCTGAAACCTTTTTGGAGGTTGGATACGCATGTGGCTAATAATTCCTTATGCTGAGCTTTAGGCATGTCCTATTTTTTCTTTTCCTTTTTTTTAAAAAGAGTGAGTACAACTTCCCTCCTCTTATTGATTTCTTGAAAAGTTTCTTATGTGTTGAATTTTCTTGCCTATTCCCTACCCCAGGGCATTTTTTGAGTGCCTGTGTCATTTACAACCGTGCAGTCCTTGTGACTATATAAGCAACCATTGGCACTGGGTTTAAAGGTGCTGTTTTTGGAGACAGCCACAAGGCGGCAGCATTATTACGTTCTCAAGTCTTGTTACTAGGACAACAGAGTCTTCCTGGAGGTAGTGTTCCGAGCTTTTAAATTAGAGTGCAATGTGCTGGGACAAGCCCCCAGAAGTTTATGTCTCCTTACTTATGTTTGTTTTTTAAATTTAATTTGTATTTTTTATCGGAGTAAATTTGATTAGAGTGTTTTGATTGTCTGGCTGTACAGAATCTGTTCAATGAATCATACATATGTCTGTTCATCTTCGGATCCTGTTACCATGTATGTGATTACAGAATGTATATTTTGAAGGTATTGGTGATTATATAATTCATATCATTTATATGTTATATGTTTATATACATTTAACTTATATTAGTATATGTATCTTAACCCCATAGTCCTAATTTACCCATCCCCCCACCTTTCATTTTGGCTAACCATTAGTTTATTTGATAAGTCTGTGAGTGTCTTTTTCAGTGGAAATATGTTCATTGGTAGCAATCTTAGGATAACATGTATAAATGATTTCATAGGATATTTGTCATACCCTTTTGACTTACTTAACCTTATATGATTATTTCTAGGCTCAACTCTAGTCCTGAAAACGGCATTGTTCATTTTTTTCCAGAGGCTACTATTCCATTTGGTACGTATACCATTTCGTCTTTGTCCTTTCATCTGTTTATGGACCTTTTTTTTGCTTCCATGTCTTGGCTATTTCAATATTGTTGCAGTGCACATTTGCCTGCCCCTGTCTTTCCGAATCCGGTGGTCTTAGGTTATAGGCCCAAAAGGTGCCCTGCCGCATCATATGGTAGCTCAATGTTTACCTTTTCAAGCAGCTCAGTTCAGTTTGCGTTACTGCTGTTACCACTTTACATCCAAACAGCAGCTAGAAGGTACACAGTTCTCTAAAACCCCTTCAGCATTTATAGTTTGTAGACTTTTTGCTGATGGTCATGACTGGTGTGAGCTGAAACCTTTTTGGAGGTTGGATACACATGTGGCTCATAATTCCTTATGCTGAGCTTTAGGCATGTCCTTTTTTTCTTTTCCTTTTTTTTTAGAGTGAGTACAACTTCCGTACTCTTATTGACTTCTTGAAAATTTCTCATGTGTTGAATTTCCTTGCCTATTCCCTACACCAGGGCATTTTTTGAGGGCCTGTGTCTTTTACAGCCCTGCAGTCCTTGTGACTATATAAGCAACCATTGGTACTGGGTTTAAAGCTACTGTTGTGGGAAGCAGCCACAAGGCGGCAGCATTATTACGTTCTCAAGTCTTGTTACTAGGACAACACAGTCTTCCTGGAGGTAGTGTTCCGAGCCTGTAAATTAGAGTGCAATGTCCTGGGACAAGCCCCCAGAAGTTTATGTCTCCTAACTTATGTTTGTTTTTTAAATTTAATTTCTATTTCTTATCGGAGTAAATTTGATTAGAGTGTTGTGGTTTTCTGGCTGTACAGAATCTGCTCAATGATTCATACATATGTCTGTTCATCTTCGAACCTGTTAGCATGTATGTGATTACAGAATGTATATTTTAAAGGTATTGGTGATTATATAATTTATATAGTTCATATGTTATATGTTTATATACATTTAACATACATTAGTATATGTATGTTAACCCCATAGTCCTAATTTACCCATCCTCCCACCTTTCATTTTGGCTAGCCATTAGTTTATTTGATAAGTCTGTGAGTGTCTTTTTCTGTGGAAATATGTTCATTGGTAGCAATCTTAGGATAACATGTATAAATGATGTCATAGGATATTTGTCATACCCTTTTGACTTACTTAACCTTATATGATTATTTCTAGGCTCAACTGTAGTCCTGAAAACGGCATTGTTCATTTTTTTCCCGAGGCTACTATTCCATTTGGTACGTATCCCACTTCGTCTTTGTCCATTCATCTGTTTATGGACCTTTTTTTTTGCTTCCATGTCTTGGCTATTTCAATATTGTTGCAATGCACATTTGCCTGCCTCTCTCTTTCCGAATCTGGTGGTCTTAGGTTATAGGCCCAAAAGGTGCCCTGCCGCACCATATGGTAACTCAATTTTTACCTTTTCAAGCAGCTCGATTCAGTTTGCGTTACTGCTGTTACCACTTTACATCCCACCAGCAGCTAGAAGGTACACAGATCTCTAAAACCCCTTCAGCATTTATAGTTTGTAGACATTTTGCTGATGGTAATGACTGGTGTGAGCTGAAACCTTTTTGAATTTGAATTTGTATGTGGCTAATAATTCCTTATACTAAGCTTTAGGCATGTCCTTTTTTTTCTTTTCCTTTTTTTTTTAAAGAGTGAGTACAACTTCCCTCCTCTTATTGACTTCTTGGAAATTTCTCATGTGTTGAATGTTCTTGCCAATTCCCTACCCCAGGGCATATTTTGAGGGCTTGTGTCATTTACAGCCCTGCAGTCCTTGTGACTATATAAGCAATCATTGGCACTGGGTTTAAAGTGCTGTTGTGGGAAGCAGCCACAAGGCGGCAGCATTATTGCGTTCTCAAGTCTTGTTACTAGGAGAACAGAGTCTTCCTTGGGGTAGTGTTCAGAGCTTTTAAATTAGAGTGCAATGTGCTGGGACAAGCCCCCAGAAGTTTATGTCTCCTTACTTATGTTTGTTTTTTAAATTTAATTTGTATTTTTTATCGGAGTAAATTTGATTAGAGTGTTTTGATTGTCTGGCTGTACAGAATCTGCTCAATGATTCATACATATGTCTGTTCATCTTCGGATCCTGTTACCATGTATGTGATCACAGAATATATATTTTGAAGGTATTGGTGATTATATAATTCATATCGTTTATATGTTATATGTTTATATACATTTAACTTACATTAGTATATGTATGTTAACCCCATAGTCCTAACTTACCCATCCCCCCACCTTTCATTTTGGCTAACCATTAGTTTATTTGATAAGTCTGTGAGTGTCTTTTTCTGTGGAAATATGTTCATTGGTAGCAATCTTAAGAAAACTTGTATAAATGATATCATAGGATATTTGTCATACCCTTTTGACTTACTTAACCTTATATGATTTTTTCTAGGCTCAACTGTAGTCCTGAAAACAGCATTGTTCATTTTTCTCCCGAGGCTACTATTCCATTCTGTCCGTATACCACTTCTTCTTTGTCCATTCATCTGTTTATGGACCTTTTTTTTGCTTCCATATCTTGGCCATTTCAGTATTGTTGCAGTGCATATTTGCCTGCCTCTGTCTTTCCAATTTTGGTGGTCTTAGGTTATAGGCCCAAAATGTGCCCTGCCGCATCATTTGGTAGCTCAATTTTTACCTTTTCAAGCAGCTCGATTCAGTTTGCGTTAGTGCTGTTTCCACTTTACATCCCACCAGCAGCTAGAAGGTACACAGATCTCTAAAACCCCTTCAGCATTTATAGTTTGTAGACATTTTGCTGATGGTAATGACTGGTGTGAGCTGAAACCTTCTTGAATTTGAATTTGTATGTGGCTAATAATTCCTTATACTAAGCTTTAGGCATGTCTTTTTTTTTCTTTTCCTTTTTTTTTTTAAAGAGTGAGTACAACTCCCCTCCTCTTATTGACTTCTTGAAAAATTTCTCATGTGTTGGATTTTCTTGCCTATTCCCTACCCCAGGGCAATTTTTGAGGGCCTGTGTCATTTACAGCCCTGCAGTCCTTGTGACTATATAAGCAACCATTGTCATTGGGTTTAAAGCTGCTGTTTTGGGAGACAGCCACAAGGCGGCAGCATTATTACGTTCTCAAGTCTTGTTACTAGGACAACAGAGTCTTCCTGGAGGTAGTGTTCCGAGCTTGTAAATTAGAGTGCAATGTGCTGGGACAAGCCCCCAGAAGTTTATGTCTCCTTACTTATGCTTGTTTTTTAAATTTAATTTGTCTTTCTTATCGGAGTAAATTTGATTAGAGTGTTTTGATTGTCTGGCTGTACAGAATCTGCTCAATGATTCACACATATGTCTGTTCATCTTCGGATCCTGTTAGCATGTATGTGATTACAGAATGTATATTTTGAAGGTATTGGTGAATATATAATTCATATCATTTATATGTTATATGTTTATATACATTTAACTTACATTAGTATATGTATGTTAACCCCATAGTCCTAATTTACCCATCCTCCCACCTTTCATTTTGGCTAACCATTAGTTTATTTGATAAGTCTGTGAGTGTCTTTTTCTGTGGAAATATGTTCATTGGTAGCAATCTTAGGAAAACTTGTATAAATAATATCATAGGATATTTGTAATACCCTTTTGTCTTACTTAACCTTATATGATTATTTCTAGTCTCAACTCTAGTCCTGAAAACGGCATTGTTCATTTTTTTCCCGAGGCTACTATTCCATTCTGTCCATATACCACTTCTTCTTTGTCCATTCACCTGTTTATGGACCTTTTTTTTGCTTCCATATCTTGGCTATTTCAATATTGTTGCAATGCACATTTGCCTGCCTCTGTCTTTCCGATTCTGGTGGTCTTAGGTTATAGGCCCAAAAGGTGCCCTGCCGCATCATATGGTAGCTCAATTTTTACCTTTTCAAGCCTCTCCATTCAGTTTGCGTTAGTGCTGTTGCCACTTTACATCCCACCAGCAGCTAGAAGGTACACAGATCTCTAAAACCCCTTCAGCATTTATAGTTTGTAGACATTTTGCTGATGGTCATGACTGGTGTGAGCTGAAACCTTTTTGAATTTGAATTTGTATGTGGCTAATAATTCCTTATACTGAGCTTTAGGCATGTCCTTTTTTTTCTTTTCCTTTTTTTTTTTAAAGAGTGAGTACAACTCCCCTCCTCTTATTGACTTCTTGAAAAATTTCTCATGTGTTGGATTTTCTTGCCTATTCCCTACCCCAGGGCAATTTTTGAGGGCCTGTGTCATTTACAGCCCTGCAGTCCTTGTGACTATATAAGCAACCATTGTCACTGGGTTTAAAGCTGCTGTTTTGGGAGACAGCCACAAGGCGGCAGCATTATTACGTTCTCAAGTCTTGTTACTAGGACAACAGAGTCTTCCTGGAGGTAGTGTTCCGAGCTTGTAAATTAGAGTGCAATGTGCTGGGACAAGCCCCCAGACGTTTATGTCTCCTTACTTATGTTTGTTTTTTAAATTTAATTTGTCTTTCTTATCGGAGTAAATTTGATTAGAGTGTTTTGATTGTCTGGCTGTACAGAATCTGCTCAATGATTCACACATATGTCTGTTCATCTTCGGATCCTGTTACCATGTATGTGATTACAGAATGTATATTTTGAAGGTATTGGTGAATATATAATTCATATCGTTTATATGTTATATGTTTATATACATTTAACTTACATTAGTATATGTATGTTAACCCCATAGTCCTAATTTACCCATCCTCCCACCTTTCATTTTGGCTAACCATTAGTTTATTTGATAAGTCTGTGAGTGTCTTTTTCTGTGGAAATATGTTCATTGGTAGCAATCTTAGGAAAACTTGTATAAATAATATCATAGGATATTTGTCATACCCTTTTGTCTTACTTAACCTTATATGATTATTTCTAGTCTCAACTCTACTCCTGAAAACGGCATTGTTCATTTTTTTCCCGAGGCTACTCTTCCATTCTGTCCATATACCACTTCTTCTTTGTCCATTCACCTGTTTATGGACCTTTTTTTTGCTTCCATGTCTTTGCTATTTCAGTATTGTTGCAGTGCACATTTGCCTGCCTCTGTCTTTCCGATTCTGGTGGTCTTAGGTTATAGGCCCAAAAGGTGCCCTGCCGCATCATATGGTAGCTCAATTTTTACGTTTTCAAGCAGCTCGATTCAGTTTGCATTAGTGCTGTTACGACTTTATATCCCACCAGCAGCTAGAAGGTACACACTTCTCTAAAACCCCTTCAGCATTTATAGTTTGTAGACTTTTTGCTGATGGTCATGACTGGTGTGAGCTGAAACCTTTTTGGAGGTTGGATACGCATGTGGCTAATAATTCCTTATGCTGAGCTTTAGGCATGTCCTATTTTTTCTTTTCCTTTTTTTTCAAAAGAGTGAGTACAACTTCCCTCCTCTTATTGATTTCTTGAAAAGTTTCTTATGTGTTGAATTTTCTTGCCTATTCCCTACCCCAGGGCATTTTTTGAGTGCCTGTGTCATTTACAACCGTGCAGTCCTTGTGACTATATAAGCAACCATTGGCACTGGGTTTAAAGGTGCTGTTTTTGGAGACAGCCACAAGGCGGCAGCATTATTACGTTCTCAAGTCTTGTTACTAGGACAACAGAGTCTTCCTGGAGGTAGTGTTCCGAGCTTTTAAATTAGAGTGCAATGTGCTGGGACAAGCCCCCAGAAGTTTATGTCTCCTTACTTATGTTTGTTTTTTAAATTTAATTTGTATTTTTTATCGGAGTAAATTTGATTAGAGTGTTTTGATTGTCTGGCTGTACAGAATCTGTTCAATGATTCATACATATGTCTGTTCATCTTCGGATCCTGTTACCATGTATGTGATTACAGAATGTATATTTTGAAGGTATTGGTGATTATATAATTCATATCATTTATATGTTATATGTTTATATACATTTAACTTATATTAGTATATGTATGTTAACCCCATAGTCCTAATTTACCCATCCCCCCACCTTTCATTTTGGCTAACCATTAGTTTATTTGATAAGTCTGTGAGTGTCTTTTTCAGTGGAAATATGTTCATTGGTAGCAATCTTAGGATAACATGTATAAATGATATCATAGGATATTTGTCATACCCTTTTGACTTACTTAACCTTATATGATTATTTCTAGGCTCAACTCTAGTCCTGAAAACGGCATTGTTCATTTTTTTCCAGAGGCTACTATTCCATTTGGTACGTATACCATTTCGTCTTTGTCCTTTCATCTGTTTATGGACCTTTTTTTTGCTTCCATGTCTTGGCTATTTCATTATTGTTGCAGTGCACATTTGCCTGCCTCTGTCTTTCCGAATCCGGTGGTCTTAGGTTATAGGCCCAAAAGGTGCCCTACCGCATCATATGGTAGCTCAATGTTTACCTTTTCAAGCAGCTCAGTTCAGTTTGCGTTACTGCTGTTACCACTTTACATCCAAACAGCAGCTAGAAGGTACACAGTTCTCTAAAACCCCTTCAGCATTTATAGTTTGTAGACTTTTTGCTGATGGTCATGACTGGTGTGAGCTGAAACCTTTTTGGAGGTTGGATACACATGTGGCTCATAATTCCTTATGCTGAGCTTTAGGCATGTCCTTTTTTTCTTTTCCTTTTTTTTTAGAGTGAGTACAACTTCCGTACTCTTATTGACTTCTTGAAAATTTCTCATGTGTTGAATTTCCTTGCCTATTCCCTACACCAGGGCATTTTTTGAGGGCCTGTGTCTTTTACAGCCCTGCAGTCCTTGTGACTATATAAGCAACCATTGGTACTGGGTTTAAAGCTACTGTTGTGGGAAGCAGCCACAAGGCGGCAGCATTATTACGTTCTCAAGTCTTGTTACTAGGACAACACAGTCTTCCTGGAGGTAGTGTTCCGAGCCTGTAAATTAGAGTGCAATGTGCTGGGACAAGCCCCCAGAAGTTTATGTCTCCTAACTTATGTTTGTTTTTTAAATTTAATTTCTATTTCTTATCGGAGTAAATTTGATTAGAGTGTTGTGGTTTTCTGGCTGTACAGAATCTGCTCAATGATTCATACATATGTCTGTTCATCTTCGGATCCTGTTACCATGTATGTGATTACAGAATGTATATTTTGAAGGTATTGGTGAATATATAATTCATATCATTTATATGTTATATGTTTATATACATTTTACATACATTAGTATATGTATGTTAACCCCATAGTCCTAATTTACCCATCCTCCCACCTTTCATTTTGGCTAACCATTAGTTTATATGATAAGTCTGTGAGTGTCTTTTTCTGTGGAAATATGTTCATTGGTAGCAATCTTAGGATAACATGTATAAATGATATCATAGGATATTTCATACCCTTTTGACTTACTTAACCTTATATGATTATTTCTAGGCTCAACTCTACTCCTGAAAACAGCATTGTTCATTTTTTTCCAGAGGCTACTATTCCATTTGGTACGTATACCATTTCGTCTTTGTCCATTCATCTGTTTATGGACCTTTTTTTGCTTCCATGTCTTGGCTATTTCAGTATTGTTGCAGTGCACATTTGCCTGCCTCTGTCTTTCCGATTCTGGTGGTCTTAGGTTATAGGCCCAAAAGGTGCCCTGCCGCATCGTATGGTAACTCAATTTTTACCTTTTCAAGCAGCTCCATTCAGTTTGCATTAGTGGTATTACTTCTTTACATCCCACCAGCAGCTAGAAGGTACACATTCCTCTAAAACCCCTTCAGCATTTATAGTTTGTAGACTTTTTGATGATGGTCATGAGTGGTGTTACCTGAAACCTTTTTGAATTTGAATTTGCATGTGGCTAATAATTCCTTATACTGAGCTTTAGGCATGTCATTTTTTTCTTTTCCTTTTGTTTTAAAGAGTGAGTACAACTTCCCTCCTCTTATTGACTTCTTGAAAAGTTTCTCATGTGTTGAATTTTTTTGCCTATTCCCTACCCCAGGGCATTTTTTGAAGGCAGGTGTCATTTAGAGCCCTTCAGTCCTTGTGACTATTAAGCAACCTTTGGCACTGGGTTTAAAGCTGCTGTTGTGGGAAACAGCCACAAGGCGGCAGCATTATTACGTTCTCAACTCTTGTTACTAGGGCAACAGAGTCTTCCTGGAGGTAGTTTTCCAAGGTTGTAAATTAGAGTGGAATGTGCTGGGACAAGCCCACAGAAGTTTATGTCTCCTAACTTATGTTTGCTTTTTAAATTTAATTTCTATTTCTTATCGGAGTAAATTTGATTAGAGTGTTTTGATTGGCTGTACAGAATCTGCTCAATGATTCATACATATATCTGTTCATCTTCGGAACCTGTTATCAAGTATGTGATCACAGAATATATATTTTGAAGGTATTGGTGATTATATAATTCATATCGTTTATATGTTATATGTTTATATACATTTAACTTACATTAGTATATGTATGTTAACCCCATAGTCCTAACTTACCCATCCCCCCACCTTTCATTTTGGCTAACCATTAGTTTATTTGATAAGTCTGTGAGTGTCTTTTTCTGTGGAAATATGTTCATTGGTAGCAATCTTAAGAAAACTTGTATAAATGATATCATAGGATATTTGTCATACCCTTTTGACTTACTTAACCTTATATGATTTTTTCTAGGCTCAACTGTAGTCCTGAAAACAGCATTGTTCATTTTTCTCCCGAGGCTACTATTCCATTCTGTCCGTATACCACTTCTTCTTTGTCCATTCATCTGTTTATGGACCTTTTTTTTGCTTCCATATCTTGGCTATTTCAGTATTGTTGCAGTGCATATTTGCCTGCCTCTGTCTTTCCAATTTTGGTGGTCTTAGGTTATAGGCCCAAAAGGTGCCCTGCCGCATCATTTGGTAGCTCAATTTTTACCTTTTCAAGCAGCTCGATTCAGTTTGCGTTAGTGCTGTTTCCACTTTACATCCCACCAGCAGCTAGAAGGTACACAGATCTCTAAAACCCGTTCAGCATTTATAGTTTGTAGACATTTTCCTGATGGTAATGACTGGTGTGAGCTGAAACCTTTTTGAATTTGAATTTGTATGTGGCTAATAATTCCTTATACTAAGCTTTAGGCATGTCCTTTTTTTTCTTTTCCTTTTTTTTTTAAAGAGTGACTACAACTTCTCTCCTCTTATTGACTTCTTGAAAATTTCTCATGTGTTGAATTTTCTTGCCAATTCCATACCCCAGGGAATTTTTTGAGGGCCTGTGTCTTTTACAGCCCTGCAGTCCTTGTGACTATATAAGCAACCATTGGCACTGGGTTTAAAGCTACTGTTGTGGGAAGCAGCCACAAGGCGGCAGCATTATTACGTTCTCAAGTCTTGTTACTAGGACAACACAGTCTTCCTGGAGGTAGTGTTCCGAGCTTGTAAATTAGAGTGCAATGTGCTGGGACAAGCCCCCAGAAGTTTATGTCTCCTAACTTATGTTTGTTTTTTAAATTTAATTTCTATTTCTTATCGGAGTAAATTTGATTAGAGTGTTGTGGTTTTCTGGCTGTACAGAATCTGCTCAATGATTCATACATATGTCTGTTCATCTTCGAACCTGTTAGCATGTATGTGATTACAGAATGTATATTTTAAAGTTATTGGTGATTATATAATTTATATATTTCATATGTTATATGTTTATATACATTTAACATACATTAGTATATGTATTTTAACCCCATTGTCCTAATTTACCCATCCTCCCACCTTTCATTTTGGCTAGCCATTAGTTTATTTGATAAGTCTGTGAGTGTCTTTTTCTGTGGAAATATGTTCATTGGTAGCAATCTTAGGATAACATGTATAAATGATGTCATAGGATATTTGTCATACCCTTTTGACTTACTTAACCTTATATGATTATTTCTAGGCTCAACTGTAGTCCTGAAAACGGCATTGTTCATTTTTTTCCCGAGGCTACTATTCCATTTGGTACGTATCCCACTTCGTCTTTGTCCATTCATCTGTTTATGGACCTTTTTTTTTGCTTCCATGTCTTTGCTATTTCAGTATTGTTGCAGTGCACATTTGCCTGCCTCTGTCTTTCCGATTCTGGTGGTCTTAGGTTATAGGCCCAAAAGGTGCCCTGCCGCATCATATGGTAGCTCAATTTTTACGTTTTCAAGCAGCTCGATTCAGTTTGCATTAGTGCTGTTACGACTTTATATCCCACCAGCAGCTAGAAGGTACACACTTCTCTAAAACCCCTTCAGCATTTATAGTTTGTAGACTTTTTGCTGATGGTCATGACTGGTGTGAGCTGAAACCTTTTTGGAGGTTGGATACGCATGTGGCTAATAATTCCTTATGCTGAGCTTTAGGCATGTCCTATTTTTTCTTTTCCTTTTTTTTAAAATGAGTGAGTACAACTTCCCTCCTCTTATTGATTTCTTGAAAAGTTTCTTATGTGTTGAATTTTCTTGCCTATTCCCTACCCCAGGGCATTTTTTGAGTGCCTGTGTCACTTACAACCGTGCAGTCCTTGTGACTATATAAGCAACCATTGGCACTGGGTTTAAAGGTGCTGTTTTTGGAGACAGCCACAAGGCGGCAGCATTATTACGTTCTCAAGTCTTGTTACTAGGACAACAGAGTCTTCCTGGAGGTAGTGTTCCGAGCTTTTAAATTAGAGTGCAATGTGCTGGGACAAGCCCCCAGAAGTTTATGTCTCCTTACTTATGTTTGTTTTTTAAATTTAATTTGTATTTTTTATCGGAGTAAATTTGATTAGAGTGTTTTGATTGTCTGGCTGTACAGAATCTGTTCAATGATTCATACATATGTCTGTTCATCTTCGGATCCTGTTACCATGTATGTGATCACAGAATATATATTTTGAAGGTATTGGTGATTATATAATTCATATCGTTTATATGTTTTATGTTTATATACATTTAACTTACATTAGTATATGTATGTTAACCCCATAGTCCTAACTTACCCATCCCCCCACCTTTCATTTTGGCTAAACATTAGTTTATTTGATAAGTCTGTGAGTGTCTTTTTCTGTGGAAATATGTTCATTGGTAGCAATCTTAAGAAAACTTGTATAAATGATATCATAGGATATTTGTCATACCCTTTTGACTTACTTAACCTTATATGATTTTTTCTAGGCTCAACTGTAGTCCTGAAAACAGCATTGTTCATTTTTCTCCCGAGGCTACTATTCCATTCTGTCCGTATACCACTTCTTCTTTGTCCATTCATCTGTTTATGGACCTTTTTTTTGCTTCCATATCTTGGCTATTTCAGTATTGTTGCAGTGCATATTTGCCTGCCTCTGTCTTTCCAATTTTGGTGGTCTTAGGTTATAGGCCCAAAAGGTGCCCTGCCTCATCATTTGGTAGCTCAATTTTTACCTTTTCAAGCAGCTCGATTCAGTTTGCGTTAGTGCTGTTTCCACTTTACATCCCACCAGCAGCTAGAAGGTACACAGATCTCTAAAACCCCTTCAGCATTTATAGTTTGTAGACATTTTGCTGATGGTAATGACTGGTGTGAGCTGAAACCTTTTTGAATTTGAATTTGTATGTGGCTAATATTTCCTTATACTAAGCTTTAGGCATGTCCTTTTTTTTCTTTTCCTTTTTTTTTTAAAGAGTGAGTACAACTTCCCTCCTCTTATTGACTTCTTGGAAATTTCTCATGTGTTGAATGTTCTTGCCAATTCCCTACCCCAGGGCATATTTTGAGGGCTTGTGTCATTTACAGCCCTGCAGTCCTTGTGACTATATAAGCAATCATTGGCACTGGGTTTAAAGTGCTGTTGTGGGAAGCAGCCACAAGGCGGCAGCATTATTGCGTTCTCAAGTCTTGTTACTAGGAGAACAGAGTCTTCCTGGAGGTAGTGTTCCGAGCTTTTAAATTAGAGTGCAATGTGCTGGGACAAGCCCCCAGAAGTTTATGTCTCCTTACTTATGTTTGTTTTTTAAATTTAATTTGTATTTTTTATCGGAGTAAATTTGATTAGAGTGTTTTGATTGTCTGGCTGTACAGAATCTGTTCAATGATTCATACATATATCTGTTCATCTTCAGAACCTGTTAGCATGTATGTGATTACAGAATGTATATTTTAAAGGTATTGGTGATTATATTATTTATATAGTTTATATATTATATGTTTATATACATTTAACATACATTAGTATATGTATGTTAACCCCATTGTCCTAATTTACCCATCCTCCCACCTTTCATTTTGGCTAACCATTAGTTTATTTGATAAGTCTGTGAGTGTCTTTTTCTGTGGAAATATGTTCATTGGTAGCAATCTTAGGATAACATGTATTAATGATATCATAGGATATCTGTCATACCCTTTTGACTTACTTAACCTTATATGATTATTTCTAGGCTCAACTCTCGTCCTGAAAACGGCATTGTTCATTTTTTTCCAGAGGCTTCTATTCCATTTGGTACGTGTACCATTTCGTCTTTGTCCATTCATCTGTTTATGGACCTTTTTTTTGCTTCCATGTCTTGGCTATTTCAATATTGTTGCAGTGCACATTTGCCTGCCTCTGTCTTTCCGAATCCAGTTGTCTTAGGTTATAGGCCCAAAATGTGCTCTGCCGCATCATATGGTAGCTCAATGTTTACCTTTTCAAGCAGCTCGATTCAGTTTGCGTTACTGCTGTTACCACTTTACATCCCCCCAGCAGCTAGAAGGTACACAGTTCTCTAAAACCCCTTCAGCATTTATAGTTTGTAGACTTTTTGCTGATGGTCATGACTGGTGTGAGCTGAAACCTTTTTGGAGGTTGGATACGCATGTGGCTAATAATTCCTTATGCTGAGCTTTAGGCATGTCCTTTTTTTCTTTTCCTTTTTTTTTAAAGAGTGACTACAACTTCCCTCCTCTTATTGACTTCTTGAAAATTTCTCATGTGTTGAATTTTCTTGCCAATTCCATACCCCAGGGCATTTTTTGAGGGCCTGTGTCTTTTACAGCCCTGCAGTCCTTGTGACTATATAAGCAACCATTGGCACTGGGTTTAAAGCTACTGTTGTGGGAAGCAGCCACAAGGCGGCAGCATTATTACGTTCTCAAGTCTTGTTACTAGGACAACACAGTCTTCCTGGAGGTAGTGTTCCGAGCTTGTAAATTAGAGTGCAATGTGCTGGGACAAGCCCCCAGAAGTTTATGTCTCCTAACTTATGTTTGTTTTTTAAATTTAATTTCTATTTCTTATCGGAGTAAATTTGATTAGAGTGTTGTGGTTTTCTGGCTGTACAGAATCTGCTCAATGATTCATACATATGTCTGTTCATCTTCGAACCTGTTAGCATGTATGTGATTACAGAATGTATATTTTGAAGGTATTGGTGAATATATAATTCATATCATTTATATGTTATATGTTTATATACATTTAACATACATTAGTATATGTATGTTAACCCCATAGTCCTAATTTACCCATCCTCCCACCTTTCATTTTGGCTAGCCATTAGTTTATTTGATAAGTCTGTGAGTGTCTTTTTCTGTGGAAATATGTTCATTGGTAGCAATCTTAGGATAACATGTATAAATGATGTCATAGGATATTTGTCATACCCTTTTGACTTACTTAACCTTATATGATTATTTCTAGGCTCAACTGTAGTCCTGAAAACGGCATTGTTCATTTTTTTCCCGAGGCTACTATTCCATTTGGTACGTATCCCACTTCGTCTTTGTCCATTCATCTGTTTATGGACCTTTTTTTTTGCTTCCATGTCCTGGCTATTTCAGTATTGTTGCAATGCACATTTGCCTGCCTCTCTCTTTTCGAATCTGGTGGTCTTAGGTTATAGGCCCAAAAGGTGCCCTGCCGCACCATATGGTAACTCAATTTTTACCTTTTCAAGCAGCTCGATTCACTTTGCGTTACTGCTGTTACCACTTTACATCCCACCAGCAGCTAGAAGGTACACACTTCTCTAAAACCCCTTCAGCATTTATTGTTTGTAGACTTTTTGCTGATGGTCATGACTGGAGTGAGCTGAAACCTTTTTGAATTTGAATGTGCATGTGGCTAATAATTCCTTATACTGAGCTTTAGGCATGTCCTTTTTTTCTTTTCCTTTTTTTTTTAAAGAGTGAGTACAACTTCCCTCCTCTTATTGACTTCTTGGAAATTTCTCATGTGTTGAATGTTCTTGCCAATTCCCTACCCCAGGGCATATTTTGAGGGCTTGTGTCTTTTACAGCCCTGCAGTCCTTGTGACTATATAAGCAACCATTGGCACTGGGTTTAAAGCTACTGTTGTGGGAAGCAGCCACAAGGCGGCAGCATTATTGCGTTCTCAAGTCTTGTTACTAGGAGAACAGAGTCTTCCTGGAGGTAGTGTTCTGAGCTTGTAAATTACAGTGCAATATGCTGGGACAAGTCCCCAGAAGTTTATGTCTCCTAACTTATGTTTTTTTTTTAAATTTAATTTCTATTTCTTATCGGAGTAAATTTGATTAGAGTGTTGTGGTTTTCTGGCTGTACAGAATCTGCTCAATGATTCATACATATGTCTGTTCATCTTCGAACCTGTTAGCATGTATGTGATTACAGAATGTATATTTTAAAGGTATTGGTGATTATATAATTTATATATTTCATATGTTATAGGTTTATATACATTTAACATACATTAGTATATGTATTTTAACCCCATAGTCCTAATTTACCCATCCTCCCACCTTTCATTTTGGCTAGCCATTAGTTTATTTGATAAGTCTGTGAGTGTCTTTTTCTGTGGAAATATGTTCATTGGTAGCAATCTTAGGATAACATGTATAAATGATGTCCTAGGATATTTGTCATACCCTTTTGACTTACTTAACCTTATATGATTATTTCTAGGCTCAACTGTAGTCCTGAAAACGGCATTGTTCATTTTTTTCCCGAGGCTACTATTCCATTTGGTACGTATACCATTTCGTCTTTGTCCATTCATCTGTTTATGGACCTTTTTTTGCTTCCATGTCTTGGCTATTTCAGTATTGTTGCAGTGCACATTTGCCTGCCTCTGTCTTTCCGATTCTGGTGGTCTTAGGTTATAGGCCCAAAAGGTGCCCTGCCGCATCGTATGGTAACTCAATTTTTACCTTTTCAAGCAGCTCCATTCAGTTTGCATTAGTGGTATTACTTCTTTACATCCCACCAGCAGCTAGAAGGTACACATTCCTCTAAAACCCCTTCAGCATTTATAGTTTGTAGACTTTTTGATGATGGTCATGAGTGGTGTTACCTGAAACCTTTTTGAATTTGAATTTGCATGTGGCTAATAATTCCTTATACTGAGCTTTAGGCATGTCATTTTTTTCTTTTCCTTTTGTTTTAAAGAGTGAGTACAACTTCCCTCCTCTTATTGACTTCTTGAAAAGTTTCTCATGTGTTGAATTTTTTTGCCTATTCCCTACCCCAGGGCATTTTTTGAAGGCAGGTGTCATTTAGAGCCCTTCAGTCCTTGTGACTATTAAGCAACCTTTGGCACTGGGTTTAAAGCTGCTGTTGTGGGAAACAGCCACAAGGCGGCAGCATTATTACGTTCTCAACTCTTGTTACTAGGGCAACAGAGTCTTCCTGGAGGTAGTTTTCCAAGGTTGTAAATTAGAGTGGAATGTGCTGGGACAAGCCCCCAGAAGTTTATGTCTCCTAACTTATGTTTGCTTTTTAAATTTAATTTCTATTTCTTATCGGAGTAAATTTGATTAGAGTGTTTTGATTGGCTGTACAGAATCTGCTCAATGATTCATACATATATCTGTTCATCTTCGGAACCTGTTATCAAGTATGTGATCACAGAATATATATTTTGAAGGTATTGGTGATTATATAATTCATATCGTTTATATGTTATATGTTTATATACATTTAACTTACATTAGTATATGTATGTTAACCCCATAGTCCTAACTTACCCATCCCCCCACCTTTCATTTTGGCTAGCCATTAGTTTATTTGATAAGTCTGTGAGTGTCTTTTTCTGTGGAAATATGTTCATTGGTAGCAATCTTAAGAAAACTTGTATAAATGATATCATAGGATATTTGTCATACCCTTTTGACTTACTTAACCTTATATGATTTTTTCTAGGCTCAACTGTAGTCCTGAAAACAGCATTGTTCATTTTTCTCCCGAGGCTACTATTCCATTCTGTCCGTATACCACTTCTTCTTTGTCCATTCATCTGTTTATGGACCTTTTTTTTGCTTCCATATCTTGGCTATTTCAGTATTGTTGCAGTGCATATTTGCCTGCCTCTGTCTTTCCAATTTTGGTGGTCTTAGGTTATAGGCCCAAAAGGTGCCCTGCCGCATCATTTGGTAGCTCAATTTTTACCTTTTCAAGCAGCTCGATTCAGTTTGCGTTAGTGCTGTTTCCACTTTACATCCCACCAGCAGCTAGAAGGTACACAGATCTCTAAAACCCGTTCAGCATTTATAGTTTGTAGACATTTTCCTGATGGTAATGACTGGTGTGAGCTGAAACCTTTTTGAATTTGAATTTGTATGTGGCTAATAATTCCTTATACTAAGCTTTAGGCATGTCCTTTTTTTTCTTTTCCTTTTTTTTTTAAAGAGTGACTACAACTTCTCTCCTCTTATTGACTTCTTGAAAATTTCTCATGTGTTGAATTTTCTTGCCAATTCCATACCCCAGGGAATTTTTTGAGGGCCTGTGTCTTTTACAGCCCTGCAGTCCTTGTGACTATATAAGCAACCATTGGCACTGGGTTTAAAGCTACTGTTGTGGGAAGCAGCCACAAGGCGGCAGCATTATTACGTTCTCAAGTCTTGTTACTAGGACAACACAGTCTTCCTGGAGGTAGTGTTCCGAGCTTGTAAATTAGAGTGCAATGTGCTGGGACAAGCCCCCAGAAGTTTATGTCTCCTAACTTATGTTTGTTTTTTAAATTTAATTTCTATTTCTTATCGGAGTAAATTTGATTAGAGTGTTGTGGTTTTCTGGCTGTACAGAATCTGCTCAATGATTCATACATATGTCTGTTCATCTTCGAACCTGTTAGCATGTATGTGATTACAGAATGTATATTTTAAAGTTATTGGTGATTATATAATTTATATATTTCATATGTTATATGTTTATATACATTTAACATACATTAGTATATGTATTTTAACCCCATTGTCCTAATTTACCCATCCTCCCACCTTTCATTTTGGCTAGCCATTAGTTTATTTGATAAGTCTGTGAGTGTCTTTTTCTGTGGAAATATGTTCATTGGTAGCAATCTTAGGATAACATGTATAAATGATGTCATAGGATATTTGTCATACCCTTTTGACTTACTTAACCTTATATGATTATTTCTAGGCTCAACTGTAGTCCTGAAAACGGCATTGTTCATTTTTTTCCCGAGGCTACTATTCCATTTGGTACGTATCCCACTTCGTCTTTGTCCATTCATCTGTTTATGGACCTTTTTTTTTGCTTCCATGTCTTTGCTATTTCAGTATTGTTGCAGTGCACATTTGCCTGCCTCTGTCTTTCCGATTCTGGTGGTCTTAGGTTATAGGCCCAAAAGGTGCCCTGCCGCATCATATGGTAGCTCAATTTTTACGTTTTCAAGCAGCTCGATTCAGTTTGCATTAGTGCTGTTACGACTTTATATCCCACCAGCAGCTAGAAGGTACACACTTCTCTAAAACCCCTTCAGCATTTATAGTTTGTAGACTTTTTGCTGATGGTCATGACTGGTGTGAGCTGAAACCTTTTTGGAGGTTGGATACGCATGTGGCTAATAATTCCTTATGCTGAGCTTTAGGCATGTCCTATTTTTTCTTTTCCTTTTTTTTAAAATGAGTGAGTACAACTTCCCTCCTCTTATTGATTTCTTGAAAAGTTTCTTATGTGTTGAATTTTCTTGCCTATTCCCTACCCCAGGGCATTTTTTGAGTGCCTGTGTCACTTACAACCGTGCAGTCCTTGTGACTATATAAGCAACCATTGGCACTGGGTTTAAAGGTGCTGTTTTTGGAGACAGCCACAAGGCGGCAGCATTATTACGTTCTCAAGTCTTGTTACTAGGACAACAGAGTCTTCCTGGAGGTAGTGTTCCGAGCTTTTAAATTAGAGTGCAATGTGCTGGGACAAGCCCCCAGAAGTTTATGTCTCCTTACTTATGTTTGTTTTTTAAATTTAATTTGTATTTTTTATCGGAGTAAATTTGATTAGAGTGTTTTGATTGTCTGGCTGTACAGAATCTGTTCAATGATTCATACATATGTCTGTTCATCTTCGGATCCTGTTACCATGTATGTGATCACAGAATATATATTTTGAAGGTATTGGTGATTATATAATTCATATCGTTTATATGTTATATGTTTATATACATTTAACTTACATTAGTATATGTATGTTAACCCCATAGTCCTAACTTACCCATCCCCCCACCTTTCATTTTGGCTAAACATTAGTTTATTTGATAAGTCTGTGAGTGTCTTTTTCTGTGGAAATATGTTCATTGGTAGCAATCTTAAGAAAACTTGTATAAATGATATCATAGGATATTTGTCATACCCTTTTGACTTACTTAACCTTATATGATTTTTTCTAGGCTCAACTGTAGTCCTGAAAACAGCATTGTTCATTTTTCTCCCGAGGCTACTATTCCATTCTGTCCGTATACCACTTCTTCTTTGTCCATTCATCTGTTTATGGACCTTTTTTTTGCTTCCATATCTTGGCTATTTCAGTATTGTTGCAGTGCATATTTGCCTGCCTCTGTCTTTCCAATTTTGGTGGTCTTAGGTTATAGGCCCAAAAGGTGCCCTGCCTCATCATTTGGTAGCTCAATTTTTACCTTTTCAAGCAGCTCGATTCAGTTTGCGTTAGTGCTGTTTCCACTTTACATCCCACCAGCAGCTAGAAGGTACACAGATCTCTAAAACCCCTTCAGCATTTATAGTTTGTAGACATTTTGCTGATGGTAATGACTGGTGTGAGCTGAAACCTTTTTGAATTTGAATTTGTATGTGGCTAATATTTCCTTATACTAAGCTTTAGGCATGTCCTTTTTTTTCTTTTCCTTTTTTTTTTAAAGAGTGAGTACAACTTCCCTCCTCTTATTGACTTCTTGGAAATTTCTCATGTGTTGAATGTTCTTGCCAATTCCCTACCCCAGGGCATATTTTGAGGGCTTGTGTCATTTACAGCCCTGCAGTCCTTGTGACTATATAAGCAATCATTGGCACTGGGTTTAAAGTGCTGTTGTGGGAAGCAGCCACAAGGCGGCAGCATTATTGCGTTCTCAAGTCTTGTTACTAGGAGAACAGAGTCTTCCTGGAGGTAGTGTTCCGAGCTTTTAAATTAGAGTGCAATGTGCTGGGACAAGCCCCCAGAAGTTTATGTCTCCTTACTTATGTTTGTTTTTTAAATTTAATTTGTATTTTTTATCGGAGTAAATTTGATTAGAGTGTTTTGATTGTCTGGCTGTACAGAATCTGTTCAATGATTCATACATATATCTGTTCATCTTCAGAACCTGTTAGCATGTATGTGATTACAGAATGTATATTTTAAAGGTATTGGTGATTATATTATTTATATAGTTTATATATTATATGTTTATATACATTTAACATACATTAGTATATGTATGTTAACCCCATTGTCCTAATTTACCCATCCTCCCACCTTTCATTTTGGCTAACCATTAGTTTATTTGATAAGTCTGTGAGTGTCTTTTTCTGTGGAAATATGTTCATTGGTAGCAATCTTAGGATAACATGTATTAATGATATCATAGGATATTTGTCATACCCTTTTGACTTACTTAACCTTATATGATTATTTCTAGGCTCAACTCTCGTCCTGAAAACGGCATTGTTCATTTTTTTCCAGAGGCTTCTATTCCATTTGGTACGTGTACCATTTCGTCTTTGTCCATTCATCTGTTTATGGACCTTTTTTTTGCTTCCATGTCTTGGCTATTTCAATATTGTTGCAGTGCACATTTGCCTGCCTCTGTCTTTCCGAATCCAGTTGTCCTAGGTTATAGGCCCAAAATGTGCTCTGCCGCATCATATGGTAGCTCAATGTTTACCTTTTCAAGCAGCTCGATTCAGTTTGCGTTACTGCTGTTACCACTTTACATCCCCCCAGCAGCTAGAAGGTACACAGTTCTCTAAAACCCCTTCAGCATTTATAGTTTGTAGACTTTTTGCTGATGGTCATGACTGGTGTGAGCTGAAACCTTTTTGGAGGTTGGATACGCATGTGGCTAATAATTCCTTATGCTGAGCTTTAGGCATGTCCTTTTTTTCTTTTCCTTTTTTTTTAAAGAGTGACTACAACTTCCCTCCTCTTATTGACTTCTTGAAAATTTCTCATGTGTTGAATTTTCTTGCCAATTCCATACCCCAGGGCATTTTTTGAGGGCCTGTGTCTTTTACAGCCCTGCAGTCCTTGTGACTATATAAGCAACCATTGGCACTGGGTTTAAAGCTACTGTTGTGGGAAGCAGCCACAAGGCGGCAGCATTATTACGTTCTCAAGTCTTGTTACTAGGACAACACAGTCTTCCTGGAGGTAGTGTTCCGAGCTTGTAAATTAGAGTGCAATGTGCTGGGACAAGCCCCCAGAAGTTTATGTCTCCTAACTTATGTTTGTTTTTTAAATTTAATTTCTATTTCTTATCGGAGTAAATTTGATTAGAGTGTTGTGGTTTTCTGGCTGTACAGAATCTGCTCAATGATTCATACATATGTCTGTTCATCTTCGAACCTGTTAGCATGTATGTGATTACAGAATGTATATTTTGAAGGTATTGGTGAATATATAATTCATATCATTTATATGTTATATGTTTATATACATTTAACATACATTAGTATATGTATGTTAACCCCATAGTCCTAATTTACCCATCCTCCCACCTTTCATTTTGGCTAGCCATTAGTTTATTTGATAAGTCTGTGAGTGTCTTTTTCTGTGGAAATATGTTCATTGGTAGCAATCTTAGGATAACATGTATAAATGATGTCATAGGATATTTGTCATACCCTTTTGACTTACTTAACCTTATATGATTATTTCTAGGCTCAACTGTAGTCCTGAAAACGGCATTGTTCATTTTTTTCCCGAGGCTACTATTCCATTTGGTACGTATCCCACTTCGTCTTTGTCCATTCATCTGTTTATGGACCTTTTTTTTTGCTTCCATGTCCTGGCTATTTCAGTATTGTTGCAATGCACATTTGCCTGCCTCTCTCTTTTCGAATCTGGTGGTCTTAGGTTATAGGCCCAAAAGGTGCCCTGCCGCACCATATGGTAACTCAATTTTTACCTTTTCAAGCAGCTCGATTCACTTTGCGTTACTGCTGTTACCACTTTACATCCCACCAGCAGCTAGAAGGTACACACTTCTCTAAAACCCCTTCAGCATTTATTGTTTGTAGACTTTTTGCTGATGGTCATGACTGGAGTGAGCTGAAACCTTTTTGAATTTGAATGTGCATGTGGCTAATAATTCCTTATACTGAGCTTTAGGCATGTCCTTTTTTTCTTTTCCTTTTTTTTTTAAAGAGTGAGTACAACTTCCCTCCTCTTATTGACTTCTTGGAAATTTCTCATGTGTTGAATGTTCTTGCCAATTCCCTACCCCAGGGCATATTTTGAGGGCTTGTGTCTTTTACAGCCCTGCAGTCCTTGTGACTATATAAGCAACCATTGGCACTGGGTTTAAAGCTACTGTTGTGGGAAGCAGCCACAAGGCGGCAGCATTATTGCGTTCTCAAGTCTTGTTACTAGGAGAACAGAGTCTTCCTGGAGGTAGTGTTCTGAGCTTGTAAATTACAGTGCAATATGCTGGGACAAGCCCCCAGAAGTTTATGTCTCCTAACTTATGTTTTTTTTTTAAATTTAATTTCTATTTCTTATCGGAGTAAATTTGATTAGAGTGTTGTGGTTTTCTGGCTGTACAGAATCTGCTCAATGATTCATACATATGTCTGTTCATCTTCGAACCTGTTAGCATGTATGTGATTACAGAATGTATATTTTAAAGGTATTGGTGATTATATAATTTATATATTTCATATGTTATAGGTTTATATACATTTAACATACATTAGTATATGTATTTTAACCCCATAGTCCTAATTTACCCATCCTCCCACCTTTCATTTTGGCTAGCCATTAGTTTATTTGGTAAGTCTGTGAGTGTCTTTTTCTGTGGAAATATGTTCATTGGTAGCAATCTTAGGATAACATGTATAAATGATGTCCTAGGATATTTGTCATACCCTTTTGACTTACTTAACCTTATATGATTATTTCTAGGCTCAACTGTAGTCCTGAAAACGGCATTGTTCATTTTTTTCCCGAGGCTACTATTCCATTTGGTACGTATCCCACTTCGTCTTTGTCCATTCATCTGTTTATGGACCTTTTTTTTGCTTCCATGTCTTGGCTATTTCAATATTGTTGCAATGCACATTTGCCTGCCTCTCTCTTTCCGAATCTGGTGGTCTTAGGTTATAGGCCCAAAAGGTACCCTGCCGCATCATATGGTAGCTCAATTTTTACCTTTTCAAGCAGCTCCATTCAGTTTGCGTTAGTGCTGTTGCCACTTTACATCCCACCAGCAGCTAGAAGGTACACAGATCTCTAAAACCCCTTCAGCATTTATAGTTTGTAGACATTTTGCTGATGGTAATGACTGGTGTGAGCTGAAACCTTTTTGAATTTGAATTTGTATGTGGCTAATAATTCCTTATACTGAGCTTTAGGCATGTCCTTTTTTTTCTTTTCCTTTTTTTTTTTAAAGAGTGAGTACAACTCCCCTCCTCTTATTGACTTCTTGAAAAATTTCTCATGTGTTGGATTTTCTTGCCTATTCCCTACCCCAGGGCAATTTTTGAGGGCCTGTGTCATTTACAGCCCTGCAGTCCTTGTGACTATATAAGCAACCATTGTCACTGGGATTAAAGCTGCTGTTTTGGGAGACAGCCACAAGGCGGCAGCATTATTACGTTCTCAAGTCTTGTTACTAGGACAACAGAGTCTTCCTGGAGGTAGTGTTCCGAGCTTGTAAATTAGAGTGCAATGTGCTGGGACAAGCCCCCAGAAGTTTATGTCTCCTTACTTATGTTTGTTTTTTAAATTTAATTTGTCTTTCTTATCGGAGTAAATTTGATTAGAGTGTTTTGATTGTCTGGCTGTACAGAATCTGCTCAATGATTCACACATATGTCTGTTCATCTTCAGATCCTGTTACCATGTATGTGATTACAGAATGTATATTTTGAAGGTATTGGTGAATATATAATTCATATCATTTATATGTTATATGTTTATATACATTTAACTTACATTAGTATATGTATGTTAACCCCATAGTCCTAATTTACCCATCCTCCCACCTTTCATTTTGGCTAACCATTAGTTTATTTGATAAGTCTGTGAGTGTCTTTTTCTGTGGAAATATGTTCATTGGTAGCAATCTTAGGAAAACTTGTATAAATAATATCATAGGATATTTGTAATACCCTTTTGTCTTACTTAACCTTATATGATTATTTCTAGTCTCAACTCTAGTCCTGAAAACGGCATTGTTCATTTTTTTCCCGAGGCTACTCTTCCATTCTGTCCATATACCACTTCTTCTTTGTCCATTCACCTGTTTATGGACCTTTTTTTTGCTTCCATGTCTTTGCTATTTCAGTATTGTTGCAGTGCACATTTGCCTGCCTCTGTCTTTCCGATTCTGGTGGTCTTAGGTTATAGGCCCAAAAGGTGCCCTGCCGCATCATATGGTAGCTCAATTTTTACGTTTTCAAGCAGCTCGATTCAGTTTGCATTAGTGCTGTTACGACTTTATATGCCACCAGCAGCTAGAAGGTACACACTTCTCTAAAACCCCTTCAGCATTTATAGTTTGTAGACTTTTTGCTGATGGTCATGACTGGTGTGAGCTGAAACCTTTTTGGAGGTTGGATACGCATGTGGCTAATAATTCCTTATGCTGAGCTTTAGGCATGTCCTATTTTTTCTTTTCCTTTTTTTTAAAAAGAGTGAGTACAACTTCCCTCCTCTTATTGATTTCTTGAAAAGTTTCTTATGTGTTGAATTTTCTTGCCTATTCCCTACCCCAGGGCATTTTTTGAGTGCCTGTGTCATTTACAACCGTGCAGTCCTTGTGACTATATAAGCTACCATTGGCACTGGGTTTAAAGGTGCTGTTTTTGGAGACAGCCACAAGGCGGCAGCATTATTACGTTCTCAAGTCTTGTTACTAGGAGAACAGAGTCTTCCTGGAGGTAGTGTTCCGAGCTTTTAAATTAGAGTGCAATGTGCTGGGACAAGCCCCCAGAAGTTTATGTCTCCTTACTTATGTTTGTTTTTTAAATTTAATTTGTATTTTTTATCGGAGTAAATTTGATTAGAGTGTTTTTATTGTCTGGCTGTACAGAATCTGTTCAATGATTCATACATATGTCTGTTCATCTTCGGATCCTGTTACCATGTATGTGATTACAGAATGTATATTTTGAAGGTATTGGTGATTATATAATTCATATAATTTATATGTTATATGTTTATATACATTTAACTTATATTAGTATATGTATGTTAACCCCATAGTCCTAATTTACCCATCCCCCCACCTTTCATTTTGGCTAACCATTAGTTTATTTGATAAGTCTGTGAGTGTCTTTTTCAGTGGAAATATGTTCATTGGTAGCAATCTTAGGATAACATGTATAAATGATATCATAGGATATTTGTCATACCCTTTTGACTTACTTAACCTTATATGATTATTTCTAGGCTCAACTCTAGTCCTGAAAACGGCATTGTTCATTTTTTTCCAGAGGCTACTATTCCATTTGGTACGTATACCATTTCGTCTTTGTCCTTTCATCTGTTTATGGACCTTTTTTTTGCTTCCATGTCTTGGCTATTTCAATATTGTTGCAGTGCACATTTGCCTGCCTCTGTCTTTCCGAATCCGGTGGTCTTAGGTTATAGGCCCAAAAGGTGCCCTACCGCATCATATGGTAGCTCAATGTTTACCTTTTCAAGCAGCTCAATTCAGTTTGCGTTACTGCTGTTACCACTTTACATCCAAACAGCAGCTAGAAGGTACACAGTTCTCTAAAACCCCTTCAGCATTTATAGTTTGTAGACTTTTTGCTGATGGTCATGACTGTTGTGAGCTGAAACCTTTTTGGAGGTTGGATACACATGTGGCTAATAATTCCTTATGCTGAGCTTTAGGCATGTCCTTTTTTTCTTTTACTTTTTTTTTAGAGTGAGTACAACTTCCGTACTCTTATTGACTTCTTGAAAATTTCTCATGTGTTGAATTTCCTTGCCTATTCCCTACTCCAGGGCATTTTTTGAGGGCCTGTGTCTTTTACAGCCCTGCAGTCCTTGTGACTATATAAGCAACCATTGGTACTGGGTTTAAAGCTACTGTTGTGGGAAGCAGCCACAAGGCGGCAGCATTATTACGTTCTCAAGTCTTGTTACTAGGACAACACAGTCTTCCTGGAGGTAGTGTTCCGAGCCTGTAAATTAGAGTGCAATGTCCTGGGACAAGCCCCCAGAAGTTTATGTCTCCTAACTTATGTTTGTTTTTTAAATTTAATTTCTTATCGGAGTAAATTTGATTAGAGTGTTGTGGTTTTCTGGCTGTACAGAATCTGCTCAATGATTCATACATATGTCTGTTCATCTTCGGATCCTGTTACCATGTATGTGATTACAGAATGTATATTTTGAAGGTATTGGTGAATATATAATTCATATCATTTATATGTTATATGTTTATATACATTTAACATACATTAGTATATGTATGTTAACCCCATAGTCCTAATTTACCCATCCTCCCACCTTTCATTTTGGCTAACCATTAGTTTATATGATAAGTCTGTGAGTTTCTTTTTCTGTGGAAATATGTTCATTGGTAGCAATCTTAGGATAACATGTATAAATGATATCATAGGATATTTCATACCCTTTTGACTTACTTAACCTTATATGATTATTTCTAGGATCAACTCTACTCCTGAAAACAGCATTGTTCATTTTTTTCCAGAGGCTACTATTCCATTTGGTACGTATACCATTTCGTCTTTGTCCATTCATCTGTTTATGGACCTTTTTTTGCTTCCATGTCTTGGCTATTTCAGTATTGTTGCAGTGCACATTTGCCTGCCTCTGTCTTTCCGATTCTGGTGGTCTTAGGTTATAGGCCCAAAAGGTGCCCTGCCGCATCGTATGGTAACTCAATTTTTACCTTTTCAAGCAGCTCCATTCAGTTTGCATTAGTGGTATTACTTCTTTACATCCCACCAGCAGCTAGAAGGTACACATTCCTCTAAAACCCCTTCAGCATTTATAGTTTGTAGACTTTTTGATGATGGTCATGAGTGGTGTTACCTGAAACCTTTTTGAATTTGAATTTGCATGTGGCTAATAATTCCTTATACTGAGCTTTAGGCATGTCATTTTTTTCTTTTCCTTTTGTTTTAAAGAGTGAGTACAACTTCCCTCCTCTTATTGACTTCTTGAAAAGTTTCTCATGTGATGAATTTTTTTGCCTATTCCCTACCCCAGGGCATTTTTTGAAGGCAGGTGTCATTTAGAGCCCTTCAGTCCTTGTGACTATTAAGCAACCTTTGGCACTGGGTTTAAAGCTGCTGTTGTGGGAAACAGCCACAAGGCGGCAGCATTATTACGTTCTCAACTCTTGTTACTAGGGCAACAGAGTCTTCCTGGAGGTAGTTTTCCAAGGTTGTAAATTAGAGTGGAATGTGCTGGGACAAGCCCCCAGAAGTTTATGTCTCCTAACTTATGTTTGCTTTTTAAATTTAATTTCTATTTCTTATCGGAGTAAATTTGATTAGAGTGTTTTGATTGGCTGTACAGAATCTGCTCAATGATTCATACATATATCTGTTCATCTTCGGAACCTGTTATCAAGTATGTGATCACAGAATATATATTTTGAAGGTATTGGTGATTATATAATTCATATCGTTTATATGTTATATGTTTATATACATTTAACTTACATTAGTATATGTATGTTAACCCCATAGTCCTAACTTACCCATCCCCCCACCTTTCATTTTGGCTAACCATTAGTTTATTTGATAAGTCTGTGAGTGTCTTTTTCTGTGGAAATATGTTCATTGGTAGCAATCTTAAGAAAACTTGTATAAATGATATCATAGGATATTTGTCATACCCTTTTGACTTACTTAACATTATATGATTTTTTCTAGCCTCAACTGTAGTCCTGAAAACAGCATTGTTCATTTTTCTCCCAAGGCTACTATTCCATTCTGTCCGTATACCACTTCTTCTTTGTCCATTCATCTGTTTATGGACCTTTTTTTTGCTTCCATATCTTGGCTATTTCAGTATTGTTGCAGTGCATATTTGCCTGCCTCTGTCTTTCCAATTTTGGTGGTCTTAGGTTATAGGCCCAAAAGGTGCCCTGCCGCATCATTTGGTAGCTCAATTTTTACCTTTTCAAGCAGCTCGATTCAGTTTGCGTTAGTGCTGTTTCCACTTTACATCCCACCAGCAGCTAGAAGGTACGCAGATCTCTAAAACCCCTTCAGCATTTATAGTTTGTAGACATTTTGCTGATGGTAATGACTGGTGTGAGCTGAAATCTTTTTGAATTTGAATTTGTATGTGGCTAATAATTCCTTATACTAAGCTTTAGGCATGTCCTTTTTTTTCTTTTCCTTTTTTTTTTAAAGAGTGAGTACAACTTCCCTCCTCTTATTGACTTCTTGGAAATTTCTCATGTGTTGAATGTTCTTGCCAATTCCCTACCCCAGGGCATATTTTGAGGGCTTGTGTCATTTACAGCCCTGCAGTCCTTGTGACTATATAAGCAATCATTGGCACTGGGTTTAAAGTGCTGTTGTGGGAAGCAGCCACAAGGCGGCAGCATTATTGTGTTCTCAAGTCTTGTTACTAGGAGAACAGAGTATTACTGGAGGTAGTGTTCTGAGCTTGTAAATTAGAGTGCAATATGCTGGGACAAGCCCCCAGAAGTTTATGTCTCCTAACTTATGTTTTCTTTTTAAAATTTAATTTCTATTTCTTATCGGAGTAAATTTGATTAGAGTGTTTTGATTCTCTGGCTGTACAGAATCTGCTCAATGATTCATACATATGTCTGTTCATCTTCGGATCCTGTTACCATGTATGTGATCACAGAATATATATTTTGAAGGTATTGGTGATTATATAATTCATATCGTTTATATGTTATATGTTTATATACATTTAACTTACATTAGTATATGTATGTTAACCCCATAGTCCTAACTTACCCATCCCCCCACCTTTCATTTTGGCTAACCATTAGTTTATTTGATAAGTCTGTGAGTGTCTTTTTCTGTGGAAATATGTTCATTGGTAGCAATCTTAAGAAAACTTGTATAAATGATATCATAGGATATTTGTCATACCCTTTTGACTTACTTAACCTTATATGATTTTTTCTAGGCTCAACTGTAGTCCTGAAAACAGCATTGTTCATTTTTCTCCCGAGGCTACTATTCCATTCTGTCCGTATACCACTTCTTCTTTGTCCATTCATCTGTTTATGGACCTTTTTTTTGCTTCCATATCTTGGCTATTTCAGTATTGTTGCAGTGCATATTTGCCTGCCTCTGTCTTTCCAATTTTGGTGGTCTTAGGTTATAGGCCCAAAAGGTGCCCTGCCTCATCATTTGGTAGCTCAATTTTTACCTTTTCAAGCAGCTCGATTCAGTTTGCGTTAGTGCTGTTTCCACTTTACATCCCACCAGCAGCTAGAAGGTACACAGATCTCTAAAACCCCTTCAGCATTTATAGTTTGTAGACATTTTGCTGATGGTAATGACTGGTGTGAGCTGAAACCTTTTTGAATTTGAATTTGTATGTGGCTAATATTTCCTTATACTAAGCTTTAGGCATGTCCTTTTTTTTCTTTTCCTTTTTTTTTTAAAGAGTGAGTACAACTTCCCTCCTCTTATTGACTTCTTGGAAATTTCTCATGTGTTGAATGTTCTTGCCAATTCCCTACCCCAGGGCATATTTTGAGGGCTTGTGTCATTTACAGCCCTGCAGTCCTTATGACTATATAAGCAATCATTGGCACTGGGTTTAAAGTGCTGTTGTGGGAAGCAGCCACAAGGCGGCAGCATTATTGCGTTCTCAAGTCTTGTTACTAGGAGAACAGAGTCTTCCTGGAGGTAGTGTTCCGAGCTTTTAAATTAGAGTGCAATGTGCTGGGACAAGCCCCCAGAAGTTTATGTCTCCTTACTTATGTTTGTTTTTTAAATTTAATTTGTATTTTTTATCGGAGTAAATTTGATTAGAGTGTTTTGATTGTCTGGCTGTACAGAATCTGTTCAATGATTCATACATATATCTGTTCATCTTCAGAACCTGTTAGCATGTATGTGATTACAGAATGTATATTTTAAAGGTATTGGTGATTATATTATTTATATAGTTTATATATTATATGTTTATATACATTTAACATACATTAGTATATGTATGTTAACCCCATTGTCCTAATTTACCCATCCTCCCACCTTTCATTTTGGCTAACCATTAGTTTATTTGATAAGTCTGTGAGTGTCTTTTTCTGTGGAAATATGTTCATTGGTAGCAATCTTAGGATAACATGTATTAATGATATCATAGGATATTTGTCATACCCTTTTGACTTACTTAACCTTATATGATTATTTCTAGGCTCAACTCTCGTCCTGAAAACGGCATTGTTCATTTTTTTCCAGAGGCTTCTATTCCATTTGGTACGTGTACCATTTCGTCTTTGTCCATTCATCTGTTTATGGACCTTTTTTTTGCTTCCATGTCTTGGCTATTTCAATATTGTTGCAGTGCACATTTGCCTGCCTCTGTCTTTCCGAATCCAGTTGTCTTAGGTTATAGGCCCAAAATGTGCCCTGCCGCATCATATGGTAGCTCAATGTTTACCTTTTCAAGCAGCTCGATTCAGTTTGCGTTACTGCTGTTACCACTTTACATCCCCCCAGCAGCTAGAAGGTACACAGTTCTCTAAAACCCCTTCAGCATTTATAGTTTGTAGACTTTTTGCTGATGGTCATGACTGGTGTGAGCTGAAACCTTTTTGGAGGTTGGATACGCATGTGGCTAATAATTCCTTATGCTGAGCTTTAGGCATGTCCTTTTTTTCTTTTCCTTTTTTTTTAAAGAGTGACTACAACTTCCCTCCTCTTATTGACTTCTTGAAAATTTCTCATGTGTTGAATTTTCTTGCCAATTCCATACCCCAGGGCATTTTTTGAGGGCCTGTGTCTTTTACAGCCCTGCAGTCCTTGTGACTATATAAGCAACCATTGGCACTGGGTTTAAAGCTACTGTTGTGGGAAGCAGCCACAAGGCGGCAGCATTATTACGTTCTCAAGTCTTGTTACTAGGAGAACACAGTCTTCCTGGAGGTAGTGTTCCGAGCTTGTAAATTAGAGTGCAATGTGCTGGGACAAGCCCCCAGAAGTTTATGTCTCCTAACTTATGTTTGTTTTTTAAATTTAATTTCTATTTCTTATCGGAGTAAATTTGATTAGAGTGTTGTGGTTTTCTGGCTGTACAGAATCTGCTCAATGATTCATACATATGTCTGTTCATCTTCGAACCTGTTAGCATGTATGTGATTACAGAATGTATATTTTAAAGGTATTGGTGATTATATTATTTATATATTTCATATGTTATATGTTTATATACATTTAACATACATTAGTATATGTATTTTAACCCCATTGTCCTAATTTACCCATCCTCCCACCTTTCATTTTGGCTAGCCATTAGTTTATTTGATAAGTCTGTGAGTGTCTTTTTCTGTGGAAATATGTTCATTGGTAGCAATCTTAGGATAACATGTATAAATGATGTCATAGGATATTTGTCATACCCTTTTGACTTACTTAACCTTATATGATTATTTCTAGGCTCAACTGTAGTCCTGAAAACGGCATTGTTCATTTTTTTCCCGAGGCTACTATTCCATTTGGTACGTATCCCACTTCGTCTTTGTCCATTCATCTGTTTATGGACCTTTTTTTTTGCTTCCATGTCTTTGCTATTTCAGTATTGTTGCAGTGCACATTTGCCTGCCTCTGTCTTTCCGATTCTGGTGGTCTTAGGTTATAGGCCCAAAAGGTGCCCTGCCGCATCATATGGTAGCTCAATTTTTACGTTTTCAAGCAGCTCGATTCAGTTTGCATTAGTGCTGTTACGACTTTATATCCCACCAGCAGCTAGAAGGTACACACTTCTCTAAAACCCCTTCAGCATTTATAGTTTGTAGACTTTTTGCTGATGGTCATGACTGGTGTGAGCTGAAACCTTTTTGGAGGTTGGATACGCATGTGGCTAATAATTCCTTATGCTGAGCTTTAGGCATGTCCTATTTTTTCTTTTCCTTTTTTTTAAAATGAGTGAGTACAACTTCCCTCCTCTTATTGATTTCTTGAAAAGTTTCTTATGTGTTGAATTTTCTTGCCTATTCCCTACCCCAGGGCATTTTTTGAGTGCCTGTGTCACTTACAACCGTGCAGTCCTTGTGACTATATAAGCAACCATTGGCACTGGGTTTAAAGGTGCTGTTTTTGGAGACAGCCACAAGGCGGCAGCATTATTACGTTCTCAAGTCTTGTTACTAGGACAACAGAGTCTTCCTGGAGGTAGTGTTCCGAGCTTTTAAATTAGAGTGCAATGTGCTGGGACAAGCCCCCAGAAGTTTATGTCTCCTTACTTATGTTTGTTTTTTAAATTTAATTTGTATTTTTTATCGGAGTAAATTTGATTAGAGTGTTTTGATTGTCTGGCTGTACAGAATCTGTTCAATGATTCATACATATGTCTGTTCATCTTCGGATCCTGTTACCATGTATGTGATCACAGAATATATATTTTGAAGGTATTGGTGATTATATAATTCATATCGTTTATATGTTATATGTTTATATACATTTAACTTACATTAGTATATATATGTTAACCCCATAGTCCTAACTTACCCATCCCCCCACCTTTCATTTTGGCTAACCATTAGTTTATTTGATAAGTCTGTGAGTGTCTTTTTCTGTGGAAATATGTTCATTGGTAGCAATCTTAAGAAAACTTGTATAAATGATATCATAGGATATTTGTCATACCCTTTTGACTTACTTAACCTTATATGATTTTTTCTAGGCTCAACTGTAGTCCTGAAAACAGCATTGTTCATTTTTCTCCCGAGGCTACTATTCCATTCTGTCCGTATACCACTTCTTCTTTGTCCATTCATCTGTTTATGGACCTTTTTTTTGCTTCCATATCTTGGCTATTTCAGTATTGTTGCAGTGCATATTTGCCTGCCTCTGTCTTTCCAATTTTGGTGGTCTTAGGTTATAGGCCCAAAAGGTGCCCTGCCTCATCATTTGGTAGCTCAATTTTTACCTTTTCAAGCAGCTCGATTCAGTTTGCGTTAGTGCTGTTTCCACTTTACATCCCACCAGCAGCTAGAAGGTACACAGATCTCTAAAACCCCTTCAGCATTTATAGTTTGTAGACATTTTGCTGATGGTAATGACTGGTGTGAGCTGAAACCTTTTTGAATTTGAATTTGTATGTGGCTAATATTTCCTTATACTAAGCTTTAGGCATGTCCTTTTTTTTCTTTTCCTTTTTTTTTTAAAGAGTGAGTACAACTTCCCTCCTCTTATTGACTTCTTGGAAATTTCTCATGTGTTGAATGTTCTTGCCAATTCCCTACCCCAGGGCATATTTTGAGGGCTTGTGTCATTTACAGCCCTGCAGTCCTTATGACTATATAAGCAATCATTGGCACTGGGTTTAAAGTGCTGTTGTGGGAAGCAGCCACAAGGCGGCAGCATTATTGCGTTCTCAAGTCTTGTTACTAGGAGAACAGAGTCTTCCTGGAGGTAGTGTTCCGAGCTTTTAAATTAGAGTGCAATGTGCTGGGACAAGCCCCCAGAAGTTTATGTCTCCTTACTTATGTTTGTTTTTTAAATTTAATTTGTATTTTTTATCGGAGTAAATTTGATTAGAGTGTTTTGATTGTCTGGCTGTACAGAATCTGTTCAATGATTCATACATATATCTGTTCATCTTCAGAACCTGTTAGCATGTATGTGATTACAGAATGTATATTTTAAAGGTATTGGTGATTATATTATTTATATAGTTTATATATTATATGTTTATATACATTTAACATACATTAGTATATGTATGTTAACCCCATTGTCCTAATTTACCCATCCTCCCACCTTTCATTTTGGCTAACCATTAGTTTATTTGATAAGTCTGTGAGTGTCTTTTTCTGTGGAAATATGTTCATTGGTAGCAATCTTAGGATAACATGTATTAATGATATCATAGGATATTTGTCATACCCTTTTGACTTACTTAACCTTATATGATTATTTCTAGGCTCAACTCTCGTCCTGAAAACGGCATTGTTCATTTTTTTCCAGAGGCTTCTATTCCATTTGGTACGTGTACCATTTCGTCTTTGTCCATTCATCTGTTTATGGACCTTTTTTTTGCTTCCATGTCTTGGCTATTTCAATATTGTTGCAGTGCACATTTGCCTGCCTCTGTCTTTCCGAATCCAGTTGTCTTAGGTTATAGGCCCAAAATGTGCCCTGCCGCATCATATGGTAGCTCAATGTTTACCTTTTCAAGCAGCTCGATTCAGTTTGCGTTACTGCTGTTACCACTTTACATCCCCCCAGCAGCTAGAAGGTACACAGTTCTCTAAAACCCCTTCAGCATTTATAGTTTGTAGACTTTTTGCTGATGGTCATGACTGGTGTGAGCTGAAACCTTTTTGGAGGTTGGATACGCATGTGGCTAATAATTCCTTATGCTGAGCTTTAGGCATGTCCTTTTTTTCTTTTCCTTTTTTTTTAAAGAGTGACTACAACTTCCCTCCTCTTATTGACTTCTTGAAAATTTCTCATGTGTTGAATTTTCTTGCCAATTCCATACCCCAGGGCATTTTTTGAGGGCCTGTGTCTTTTACAGCCCTGCAGTCCTTGTGACTATATAAGCAACCATTGGCACTGGGTTTAAAGCTACTGTTGTGGGAAGCAGCCACAAGGCGGCAGCATTATTACGTTCTCAAGTCTTGTTACTAGGAGAACACAGTCTTCCTGGAGGTAGTGTTCCGAGCTTGTAAATTAGAGTGCAATGTGCTGGGACAAGCCCCCAGAAGTTTATGTCTCCTAACTTATGTTTGTTTTTTAAATTTAATTTCTATTTCTTATCGGAGTAAATTTGATTAGAGTGTTGTGGTTTTCTGGCTGTACAGAATCTGCTCAATGATTCATACATATGTCTGTTCATCTTCGAACCTGTTAGCATGTATGTGATTACAGAATGTATATTTTAAATGTATTGGTGATTATATAATTTATATAGTTCATATGTTATATGTTTATATACATTTAACATACATTAGTATATGTATGTTAACCCCATAGTCCTAATTTACCCATCCTCCCACCTTTCATTTTGGCTAGCCATTAGTTTATTTGATAAGTCTGTGAGTGTCTTTTTCTGTGGAAATATGTTCATTGGTAGCAATCTTAGGATAACATGTATAAATGATGTCATAGGATATTTGTCATACCCTTTTGACTTACTTAACCTTATATGATTATTTCTAGGCTCAACTGTAGTCCTGAAAACGGCATTGTTCATTTTTTTCCCGAGGCTACTATTCCATTTGGTACGTATCCCACTTCGTCTTTGTCCATTCATCTGTTTATGGACCTTTTTTTTTGCTTCCATGTCTTGGCTATTTCAATATTGTTGCAATGCACATTTGCCTGCCTCTCTCTTTCCGAATCTGGTGGTCTTAGGTTATAGGCCCAAAAGGTGCCCTGCCGCACCATATGGTAACTCAATTTTTACCTTTTCAAGCAGCTCGATTCAGTTTGCGTTACTGTTGTTACCACTTTACATCCCACCAGCAGCTAGAAGGTACACACTTCTCTAAAACCCCTTCAGCATTTATTGTTTGTAGACTTTTTGCTGATGGTCATGACTGGAGTGAGCTGAAACCTTTTTGAATTTGAATTTGCATGTGGCTAATAATTCCTTATACTGAGCTTTAGGCATGTCCTTTTTTTCTTTTCCTTTTTTTTTTAAAGAGTGAGTACAACTTCCCTCCTCTTATTGACTTCTTGGAAATTTCTCATGTGTTGAATGTTCTTGCCAATTCCCTACCCCAGGGCATATTTTGAGGGCTTGTGTCTTTTAAAGCCCTGCAGTCCTTGTGACTATATAAGCAACCATTGGCACTGGGTTTAAAGCTACTGTTGTGGGAAGCAGCCACAAGGCGGCAGCATTATTGCGTTCTCAAGTCTTGTTACTAGGAGAACAGAGTCTTCCTGGAGGTAGTGTTCTGAGCTTGTAAATTAGAGTGCAATATGCTGGGACAAGCCCCCAGAAGTTTATGTCTCCTAACTTATGTTTTTTTTTTAAATTTAATTTCTATTTCTTATCGGAGTAAATTTGATTAGAGTGTTGTGGTTTTCTGGCTGTACAGAATCTGCTCAATGATTCATACATATGTCTGTTCATCTTCGAACCTGTTAGCATGTATGTGATTACAGAATGTATATTTTAAAGGTATTGGTGATTATATAATTTATATATTTCATATGTTATAGGTTTATATACATTTAACATACATTAGTATATGTATTTTAACCCCATAGTCCTAATTTACCCATCCTCCCACCTTTCGTTTTGGCTAGCCATTAGTTTATTTGATAAGTCTGTGAGTGTCTTTTTCTGTGGAAATATGTTCATTGGTAGCAATCTTAGGATAACATGTATAAATGATGTCCTAGGATATTTGTCATACCCTTTTGACTTACTTAACCTTATATGATTATTTCTAGGCTCAACTGTAGTCCTGAAAACGGCATTGTTCATTTTTTTCCCGAGGCTACTATTCCATTTGGTACGTATCCCACTTCGTCTTTGTCCATTCATCTGTTTATGGACCTTTTTTTTGCTTCCATGTCTTGGCTATTTCAATATTGTTGCAATGCACATTTGCCTGCCTCTCTCTTTCCGAATCTGGTGGTCTTAGGTTATAGGCCCAAAAGGTGACCTGCCGCATCATATGGTAGCTCAATTTTTAACTTTTCAAGCAGCTCCATTCAGTTTGCGTTAGTGCTGTTGCCACTTTACATCCCACCAGCAGCTAGAAGGTACACAGATCTCTAAAACCCCTTCAGCATTTATAGTTTGTAGACATTTTGCTGATGGTAATGACTGGTGTGAGCTGAAACCTTTTTGAATTTGAATTTGTATGTGGCTAATAATTCCTTATACTGAGCTTTAGGCATGTCCTTTTTTTTCTTTTCCTTTTTTTTTTTAAAGAGTGAGTACAACTCCCCTCCTCTTATTGACTTCTTGAAAAATTTCTCATGTGTTGGATTTTCTTGCCTATTCCCTACCCCAGGGCAATTTTTGAGGGCCTGTGTCATTTACAGCCCTGCAGTCCTTGTGACTATATAAGCAACCATTGTCACTGGGTTTAAAGCTGCTGTTTTGGGAGACAGCCACAAGGCGGCAGCATTATTACGTTCTCAAGTCTTGTTACTAGGACAACAGAGTCTTCCTGGAGGTAGTGTTCCGAGCTTGTAAATTAGAGTGCAATGTGCTGGGACAAGCCCCCAGAAGTTTATGTCTCCTTACTTATGTTTGTTTTTTAAATTTAATTTGTCTTTCTTATCGGAGTAAATTTGATTAGAGTGTTTTGATTGTCTGGCTGTACAGAATCTGCTCAATGATTCACACATATGTCTGTTCATCTTCGGATCCTGTTACCATGTATGTGAATACAGAATGTATATTTTGAAGGTATTGGTGAATATATAATTCATATCATTTATATGTTATATGTTTATATACATTTAACTTACATTAGTATATGTATGTTAACCCCATAGTCCTAATTTACCCATCCTCCCACCTTTCATTTTGGCTAACCATTAGTTTATTTGATAAGTCTGTGAGTGTCTTTTTCTGTGGAAATATGTTCATTGGTAGCAATCTTAGGAAAACTTGTATAAATAATATCATAGGATATTTGTAATACCCTTTTGTCTTACTTAACCTTATATGATTATTTCTAGTCTCAACTCTAGTCCTGAAAACGGCATTGTTCATTTTTTTCCCGAGGCTACTCTTCCATTCTGTCCATATACCACTTCTTCTTTGTCCATTCACCTGTTTATGGACCTTTTTTTTGCTTCCATGTCTTTGCTATTTCAGTATTGTTGCAGTGCACATTTGCCTGCCTCTGTCTTTCCGATTCTGGTGGTCTTAGGGTATAGGCCCAAAAGGTGCCCTGCCGCATCATATGGTAGCTCAATTTTTACGTTTTCAAGCAGCTCGATTCAGTTTGCATTAGTGCTGTTACGACTTTATATCCCACCAGCAGCTAGAAGGTACACACTTCTCTAAAACCCCTTCAGCATTTATAGTTTGTAGACTTTTTGCTGATGGTCATGACTGGTGTGAGCTGAAACCTTTTTGGAGGTTGGATACGCATGTGGCTAATAATTCCTTATGCTGAGCTTTAGGCATGTCCTATTTTTTCTTTTCCTTTTTTTTCAAAAGAGTGAGTACAACTTCCCTCCTCTTATTGATTTCTTGAAAAGTTTCTTATGTGTTGAATTTTCTTGCCTATTCCCTACCCCAGGGCATTTTTTGAGTGCCTGTGTCATTTACAACCGTGCAGTCCTTGGGACTATATAAGCTACCATTGGCACTGGGTTTAAAGGTGCTGTTTTTGGAGACAGCCACAAGGCGGCAGCATTATTACGTTCTCAAGTCTTGTTACTAGGACAACAGAGTCTTCCTGGAGGTAGTGTTCCGAGCTTTTAAATTAGAGTGCAATGTGCTGGGACAAGCCCCCAGAAGTTTATGTCTCCTTACTTATGTTTGTTTTTTAAATTTAATTTGTATTTTTTATCGGAGTAAATTTGATTAGAGTGTTTTTATTGTCTGGCTGTACAGAATCTGTTCAATGATTCATACATATGTCTGTTCATCTTCGGATCCTGTTACCATGTATGTGATTACAGAATGTATATTTTGAAGGTATTGGTGATTATATAATTCATATCATTTATATGTTATATGTTTATATACATTTAACTTATATTAGTATATGTATGTTAACCCCATAGTCCTAATTTACCCATCCCCCCACCTTTCATTTTGGCTAACCATTAGTTTATTTGATAAGTCTGTGAGTGTCTTTTTCAGTGGAAATATGTTCATTGGTAGCAATCTTAGGATAACATGTATAAATGATATCATAGGATATTTGTCATACCCTTTTGACTTACTTAACCTTATATGATTATTTCTAGGCTCAACTCTAGTCCTGAAAACGGCATTGTTCATTTTTTTCCAGAGGCTACTATTCCATTTGGTACGTATACCATTTCGTCTTTGTCCTTTCATCTGTTTATGGACCTTTTTTTTGCTTCCATGTCTTGGCTATTTCAATATTGTTGCAGCGCACATTTGCCTGCCTCTGTCTTTCCGAATCCGGTGGTCTTAGGTTATAGGCCCAAAAGGTGCCCTACCGCATCATATGGTAGCTCAATGTTTACCTTTTCAAGCAGCTCAATTCAGTTTGCGTTACTGCTGTTACCACTTTACATCCAAACAGCAGCTAGAAGGTACACAGTTCTCTAAAACCCCTTCAGCATTTATAGTTTGTAGACTTTTTGCTGATGGTCATGACTGTTGTGAGCTGAAACCTTTTTGGAGGTTGGATACACATGTGGCTAATAATTCCTTATGCTGAGCTTTAGGCATGTCCTTTTTTTCTTTTACTTTTTTTTTAGAGTGAGTACAACTTCCGTACTCTTATTGACTTCTTGAAAATTTCTCATGTGTTGAATTTCCTTGCCTATTCCCTACTCCAGGGCATTTTTTGAGGGCCTGTGTCTTTTACAGCCCTGCAGTCCTTGTGACTATATAAGCAACCATTGGTACTGGGTTTAAAGCTACTGTTGTGGGAAGCAGCCACAAGGCGGCAGCATTATTACGTTCTCAAGTCTTGTTACTAGGACAACACAGTCTTCCTGGAGGTAGTGTTCCGAGCCTGTAAATTAGAGTGCAATGTCCTGGGACAAGCCCCCAGAAGTTTATGTCTCCTAACTTATGTTTGTTTTTTAAATTTAATTTCTATTTCTTATCGGAGTAAATTTGATTAGAGTGTTGTGGTTTTCTGGCTGTACAGAATCTGCTCAATGATTCATACATATGTCTGTTCATCTTCGGATCCTGTTACCATGTATGTGATTACAGAATGTATATTTTAAAGGTATTGGTGAATATATAATTCATATCATTTATATGTTATATGTTTATATACATTTAACATACATTAGTATATGTATGTTAACCCCATAGTCCTAATTTACCCATCCTCCCACCTTTCATTTTGGCTAACCATTAGTTTATATGATAAGTCTGTGAGTTTCTTTTTCTGTGGAAATATGTTCATTGGTAGCAATCTTAGGATAACATGTATAAATGATATCATAGGATATTTCATACCCTTTTGACTTACTTAACCTTATATGATTATTTCTAGGCTCAACTCTAGTCCTGAAAACAGCATTGTTCATTTTTTTCCAGAGGCTACTATTCCATTTGGTACGTATACCATTTCGTCTTTGTCCATTCATCTGTTTATGGACCTTTTTTTGCTTCCATGTCTTGGCTATTTCAGTATTGTTGCAGTGCACATTTGCCTGCCTCTGTCTTTCCGATTCTGGTGGTCTTAGGTTATAGGCCCAAAAGGTGCCCTGCCGCATCGTATGGTAACTCAATTTTTACCTTTTCAAGCAGCTCCATTCAGTTTGCATTAGTGGTATTACTTCTTTACATCCCACCAGCAGCTAGAAGGTACACATTCCTCTAAAACCCCTTCAGCATTTATAGTTTGTAGACTTTTTGATGATGGTCATGAGTGGTGTTACCTGAAACCTTTTTGAATTTGAATTTGCATGTGGCTAATAATTCCTTACACTGAGCTTTAGGCATGTCATTTTTTTCTTTTCCTTTTGTTTTAAAGAGTGAGTACAACTTCCCTCCTCTTATTGACTTCTTGAAAAGTTTCTCATGTGATGAATTTTTTTGCCTATTCCCTACCCCAGGGCATTTTTTGAAGGCAGGTGTCATTTAGAGCCCTTCAGTCCTTGTGACTATTAAGCAACCTTTGGCACTGGGTTTAAAGCTGCTGTTGTGGGAAACAGCCACAAGGCGGCAGCATTATTACGTTCTCAACTCTTGTTACTAGGGCAACAGAGTCTTCCTGGAGGTAGTTTTCCAAGGTTGTAAATTAGAGTGGAATGTGCTGGGACAAGCCCCCAGAAGTTTATGTCTCCTAACTTATGTTTGCTTTTTAAATTTAATTTCTATTTCTTATCGGAGTAAATTTGATTAGAGTGTTTTGATTGGCTGTACAGAATCTGCTCAATGATTCATACATATATCTGTTCATCTTCGGAACCTGTTATCAAGTATGTGATCACAGAATATATATTTTGAAGGTATTGGTGATTATATAATTCATATCGTTTATATGTTATATGTTTATATACATTTAACTTACATTAGTATATGTATGTTAACCCCATAGTCCTAACTTACCCATCCCCCCACCTTTCATTTTGGCTAACCATTAGTTTATTTGATAAGTCTGTGAGTGTCTTTTTCTGTGGAAATATGTTCATTGGTAGCAATCTTAAGAAAACTTGTATAAATGATATCATAGGATATTTGTCATACCCTTTTGACTTACTTAACATTATATGATTTTTTCTAGCCTCAACTGTAGTCCTGAAAACAGCATTGTTCATTTTTCTCCCAAGGCTACTATTCCATTCTGTCCGTATACCACTTCTTCTTTGTCCATTCATCTGTTTATGGACCTTTTTTTTGCTTCCATATCTTGGCTATTTCAGTATTGTTGCAGTGCATACTTGCCTGCCTCTGTCTTTCCAATTTTGGTGGTCTTAGGTTATAGGCCCAAAAGGTGCCCTGCCGCATCATTTGGTAGCTCAATTTTTACCTTTTCAAGCAGCTCGATTCAGTTTGCGTTAGTGCTGTTTCCACTTTACATCCCACCAGCAGCTAGAAGGTACACAGATCTCTAAAACCCCTTCAGCATTTATAGTTTGTAGACATTTTGCTGATGGTAATGACTGGTGTGAGCTGAAATCTTTTTGAATTTGAATTTGTATGTGGCTAATAATTCCTTATACTAAGCTTTAGGCATGTCCTTTTTTTTCTTTTCCTTTTTTTTTTAAAGAGTGAGTACAACTTCCCTCCTCTTATTGACTTCTTGGAAATTTCTCATGTGTTGAATGTTCTTGCCAATTCCCTACCCCAGGGCATATTTTGAGGGCTTGTGTCATTTACAGCCCTGCAGTCCTTGTGACTATATAAGCAATCATTGGCACTGGGTTTAAAGTGCTGTTGTGGGAAGCAGCCACAAGGCGGCAGCATTATTGTGTTCTCAAGTCTTGTTACTAGGAGAACAGAGTATTACTGGAGGTAGTGTTCTGAGCTTGTAAATTAGAGTGCAATATGCTGGGACAAGCCCCCAGAAGTTTATGTCTCCTAACTTATGTTTTCTTTTTAAAATTTAATTTCTATTTCTTATCGGAGTAAATTTGATTAGAGTGTTTTGATTGTCTGGCTGTACAGAATCTGCTCAATGATTCATACATATGTCTGTTCATCTTCGGATCCTGTTACCATGTATGTGATCACAGAATATATATTTTGAAGGTATTGGTGATTATATAATTCATATCGTTTATATGTTATATGTTTATATACATTTAACTTACATTAGTATATGTATGTTAACCCCATAGTCCTAACTTACCCATCCCCCCACCTTTCATTTTGGCTAACCATTAGTTTATTTGATAAGTCTGTGAGTGTCTTTTTCTGTGGAAATATGTTCATTGGTAGCAATCTTAAGAAAACTTGTATAAATGATATCATAGGATATTTGTCATACCCTTTTGACTTACTTAACCTTATATGATTTTTTCTAGGCTCAACTGTAGTCCTGAAAACAGCATTGTTCATTTTTCTCCCGAGGCTACTATTCCATTCTGTCCGTATACCACTTCTTCTTTGTCCATTCATCTGTTTATGGACCTTTTTTTTGCTTCCATATCTTGGCTATTTCAGTATTGTTGCAGTGCATATTTGCCTGCCTCTGTCTTTCCAATTTTGGTGGTCTTAGGTTATAGGCCCAAAAGGTGCCCTGCCGCATCATTTGGTAGCTCAATTTTTACCTTTTCAAGCAGCTCGATTCAGTTTGCGTTAGTGCTGTTTCCACTTTACATCCCACCAGCAGCTAGAAGGTACACAGATCTCTAAAACCCCTTCAGCATTTATAGTTTGTAGACATTTTGCTGATGGTAATGACTGGTGTGAGCTGAAACCTTTTTGGAGGTTGGATACGCATGTGGCTAATAATTCCTTATGCTGAGCTTTAGGCATGTCCTATTTTTTCTTTTCCTTTTTTTTAAAAAGAGTGAGTACAACTTCCCTCCTCTTATTGATTTCTTGAAAAGTTTCTTATGTGTTGAATTTTCTTGCCTATTCCCTACCCCAGGGCATTTTTTGAGTGCCTGTGTCATTTACAACCGTGCAGTCCTTGTGACTATATAAGCAACCATTGGCACTGGGTTTAAAGGTGCTGTTTTTGGAGACAGCCACAAGGCGGCAGCATTATTACGTTCTCAAGTCTTGTTACTAGGACAACAGAGTCTTCCTGGAGGTAGTGTTCCGAGCTTTTAAATTAGAGTGCAATGTGCTGGGACAAGCCCCCAGAAGTTTATGTCTCCTTACTTATGTTTGTTTTTTAAATTTAATTTGTATTTTTTATCGGAGTAAATTTGATTAGAGTGTTTTGATTGTCTGGCTGTACAGAATCTGTTCAATGAATCATACATATGTCTGTTCATCTTCGGATCCTGTTACCATGTATGTGATTACAGAATGTATATTTTGAAGGTATTGGTGATTATATAATTCATATCATTTATATGTTATATGTTTATATACATTTAACTTATATTAGTATATGTATCTTAACCCCATAGTCCTAATTTACCCATCCCCCCACCTTTCATTTTGGCTAACCATTAGTTTATTTGATAAGTCTGTGAGTGTCTTTTTCAGTGGAAATATGTTCATTGGTAGCAATCTTAGGATAACATGTATAAATGATTTCATAGGATATTTGTCATACCCTTTTGACTTACTTAACCTTATATGATTATTTCTAGGCTCAACTCTAGTCCTGAAAACGGCATTGTTCATTTTTTTCCAGAGGCTACTATTCCATTTGGTACGTATACCATTTCGTCTTTGTCCTTTCATCTGTTTATGGACCTTTTTTTTGCTTCCATGTCTTGGCTATTTCAATATTGTTGCAGTGCACATTTGCCTGCCCCTGTCTTTCCGAATCCGGTGGTCTTAGGTTATAGGCCCAAAAGGTGCCCTGCCGCATCATATGGTAGCTCAATGTTTACCTTTTCAAGCAGCTCAGTTCAGTTTGCGTTACTGCTGTTACCACTTTACATCCAAACAGCAGCTAGAAGGTACACAGTTCTCTAAAACCCCTTCAGCATTTATAGTTTGTAGACTTTTTGCTGATGGTCATGACTGGTGTGAGCTGAAACCTTTTTGGAGGTTGGATACACATGTGGCTCATAATTCCTTATGCTGAGCTTTAGGCATGTCCTTTTTTTCTTTTCCTTTTTTTTTAGAGTGAGTACAACTTCCGTACTCTTATTGACTTCTTGAAAATTTCTCATGTGTTGAATTTCCTTGCCTATTCCCTACACCAGGGCATTTTTTGAGGGCCTGTGTCTTTTACAGCCTTGCAGTCCTTGTGACTATATAAGCAACCATTGGTACTGGGTTTAAAGCTACTGTTGTGGGAAGCAGCCACAAGGCGGCAGCATTATTACGTTCTCAAGTCTTGTTACTAGGACAACACAGTCTTCCTGGAGGTAGTGTTCCGAGCCTGTAAATTAGAGTGCAATGTCCTGGGACAAGCCCCCAGAAGTTTATGTCTCCTAACTTATGTTTGTTTTTTAAATTTAATTTCTATTTCTTATCGGAGTAAATTTGATTAGAGTGTTGTGGTTTTCTGGCTGTACAGAATCTGCTCAATGATTCATACATATGTCTGTTCATCTTCGAACCTGTTAGCATGTATGTGATTACAGAATGTATATTTTAAAGGTATTGGTGATTATATAATTTATATAGTTCATATGTTATATGTTTATATACATTTAACATACATTAGTATATGTATGTTAACCCCATAGTCCTAATTTACCCATCCTCCCACCTTTCATTTTGGCTAGCCATTAGTTTATTTGATAAGTCTGTGAGTGTCTTTTTCTGTGGAAATATGTTCATTGGTAGCAATCTTAGGATAACATGTATAAATGATGTCATAGGATATTTGTCATACCCTTTTGACTTACTTAACCTTATATGATTATTTCTAGGCTCAACTGTAGTCCTGAAAACGGCATTGTTCATTTTTTTCCCGAGGCTACTATTCCATTTGGTACGTATCCCACTTCGTCTTTGTCCATTCATCTGTTTATGGACCTTTTTTTTTGCTTCCATGTCTTGGCTATTTCAATATTGTTGCAATGCACATTTGCCTGCCTCTCTCTTTCCGAATCTGGTGGTCTTAGGTTATAGGCCCAAAAGGTGCCCTGCCGCACCATATGGTAACTCAATTTTTACCTTTTCAAGCAGCTCGATTCAGTTTGCGTTACTGCTGTTACCACTTTACATCCCACCAGCAGCTAGAAGGTACACAGATCTCTAAAACCCCTTCAGCATTTATAGTTTGTAGACATTTTGCTGATGGTAATGACTGGTGTGAGCTGAAACCTTTTTGAATTTGAATTTGTATGTGGCTAATAATTCCTTATACTAAGCTTTAGGCATGTCCTTTTTTTTCTTTTCCTTTTTTTTTTAAAGAGTGAGTACAACTTCCCTCCTCTTATTGACTTCTTGGAAATTTCTCATGTGTTGAATGTTCTTGCCAATTCCCTACCCCAGGGCATATTTTGAGGGCTTGTGTCATTTACAGCCCTGCAGTCCTTGTGACTATATAAGCAATCATTGGCACTGGGTTTAAAGTGCTGTTGTGGGAAGCAGCCACAAGGCGGCAGCATTATTGCGTTCTCAAGTCTTGTTACTAGGAGAACAGAGTCTTCCTTGGGGTAGTGTTCAGAGCTTTTAAATTAGAGTGCAATGTGCTGGGACAAGCCCCCAGAAGTTTATGTCTCCTTACTTATGTTTGTTTTTTAAATTTAATTTGTATTTTTTATCGGAGTAAATTTGATTAGAGTGTTTTGATTGTCTGGCTGTACAGAATCTGCTCAATGATTCATACATATGTCTGTTCATCTTCGGATCCTGTTACCATGTATGTGATCACAGAATATATATTTTGAAGGTATTGGTGATTATATAATTCATATCGTTTATATGTTATATGTTTATATACATTTAACTTACATTAGTATATGTATGTTAACCCCATAGTCCTAACTTACCCATCCCCCCACCTTTCATTTTGGCTAACCATTAGTTTATTTGATAAGTCTGTGAGTGTCTTTTTCTGTGGAAATATGTTCATTGGTAGCAATCTTAAGAAAACTTGTATAAATGATATCATAGGATATTTGTCATACCCTTTTGACTTACTTAACCTTATATGATTTTTTCTAGGCTCAACTGTAGTCCTGAAAACAGCATTGTTCATTTTTCTCCCGAGGCTACTATTCCATTCTGTCCGTATACCACTTCTTCTTTGTCCATTCATCTGTTTATGGACCTTTTTTTTGCTTCCATATCTTGGCCATTTCAGTATTGTTGCAGTGCATATTTGCCTGCCTCTGTCTTTCCAATTTTGGTGGTCTTAGGTTATAGGCCCAAAATGTGCCCTGCCGCATCATTTGGTAGCTCAATTTTTACCTTTTCAAGCAGCTCGATTCAGTTTGCGTTAGTGCTGTTTCCACTTTACATCCCACCAGCAGCTAGAAGGTACACAGATCTCTAAAACCCCTTCAGCATTTATAGTTTGTAGACATTTTGCTGATGGTAATGACTGGTGTGAGCTGAAACCTTCTTGAATTTGAATTTGTATGTGGCTAATAATTCCTTATACTAAGCTTTAGGCATGTCTTTTTTTTTCTTTTCCTTTTTTTTTTTAAAGAGTGAGTACAACTCCCCTCCTCTTATTGACTTCTTGAAAAATTTCTCATGTGTTGGATTTTCTTGCCTATTCCCTACCCCAGGGCAATTTTTGAGGGCCTGTGTCATTTACAGCCCTGCAGTCCTTGTGACTATATAAGCAACCATTGTCATTGGGTTTAAAGCTGCTGTTTTGGGAGACAGCCACAAGGCGGCAGCATTATTACGTTCTCAAGTCTTGTTACTAGGACAACAGAGTCTTCCTGGAGGTAGTGTTCCGAGCTTGTAAATTAGAGTGCAATGTGCTGGGACAAGCCCCCAGAAGTTTATGTCTCCTTACTTATGCTTGTTTTTTAAATTTAATTTGTCTTTCTTATCGGAGTAAATTTGATTAGAGTGTTTTGATTGTCTGGCTGTACAGAATCTGCTCAATGATTCACACATATGTCTGTTCATCTTCGGATCCTGTTAGCATGTATGTGATTACAGAATGTATATTTTGAAGGTATTGGTGAATATATAATTCATATCATTTATATGTTATATGTTTATATACATTTAACTTACATTAGTATATGTATGTTAACCCCATAGTCCTAATTTACCCATCCTCCCACCTTTCATTTTGGCTAACCATTAGTTTATTTGATAAGTCTGTGAGTGTCTTTTTCTGTGGAAATATGTTCATTGGTAGCAATCTTAGGAAAACTTGTATAAATAATATCATAGGATATTTGTAATACCCTTTTGTCTTACTTAACCTTATATGATTATTTCTAGTCTCAACTCTAGTCCTGAAAACGGCATTGTTCATTTTTTTCCCGAGGCTACTATTCCATTCTGTCCATATACCACTTCTTCTTTGTCCATTCACCTGTTTATGGACCTTTTTTTTGCTTCCATATCTTGGCTATTTCAATATTGTTGCAATGCACATTTGCCTGCCTCTGTCTTTCCGATTCTGGTGGTCTTAGGTTATAGGCCCAAAAGGTGCCCTGCCGCATCATATGGTAGCTCAATTTTTACCTTTTCAAGCAGCTCCATTCAGTTTGCGTTAGTGCTGTTGCCACTTTACATCCCACCAGCAGCTAGAAGGTACACAGATCTCTAAAACCCCTTCAGCATTTATAGTTTGTAGACATTTTGCTGATGGTCATGACTGGTGTGAGCTGAAACCTTTTTGAATTTGAATTTGTATGTGGCTAATAATTCCTTATACTGAGCTTTAGGCATGTCCTTTTTTTTCTTTTCCTTTTTTTTTTTAAAGAGTGAGTACAACTCCCCTCCTCTTATTGACTTCTTGAAAAATTTCTCATGTGTTGGATTTTCTTGCCTATTCCCTACCCCAGGGCAATTTTTGAGGGCCTGTGTCATTTACAGCCCTGCAGTCCTTGTGACTATATAAGCAACCATTGTCACTGGGTTTAAAGCTGCTGTTTTGGGAGACAGCCACAAGGCGGCAGCATTATTACGTTCTCAAGTCTTGTTACTAGGACAACAGAGTCTTCCTGGAGGTAGTGTTCCGAGCTTGTAAATTAGAGTGCAATGTGCTGGGACAAGCCCCCAGACGTTTATGTCTCCTTACTTATGTTTGTTTTTTAAATTTAATTTGTCTTTCTTATCGGAGTAAATTTGATTAGAGTGTTTTGATTGTCTGGCTGTACAGAATCTGCTCAATGATTCACACATATGTCTGTTCATCTTCGGATCCTGTTACCATGTATGTGATTACAGAATGTATATTTTGAAGGTATTGGTGAATATATAATTCATATCGTTTATATGTTATATGTTTATATACATTTAACTTACATTAGTATATGTATGTTAACCCCATAGTCCTAATTTACCCATCCTCCCACCTTTCATTTTGGCTAACCATTAGTTTATTTGATAAGTCTGTGAGTGTCTTTTTCTGTGGAAATATGTTCATTGGTAGCAATCTTAGGAAAACTTGTATAAATAATATCATAGGATATTTGTCATACCCTTTTGTCTTACTTAACCTTATATGATTATTTCTAGTCTCAACTCTACTCCTGAAAACGGCATTGTTCATTTTTTTCCCGAGGCTACTCTTCCATTCTGTCCATATACCACTTCTTCTTTGTCCATTCACCTGTTTATGGACCTTTTTTTTGCTTCCATGTCTTTGCTATTTCAGTATTGTTGCAGTGCACATTTGCCTGCCTCTGTCTTTCCGATTCTGGTGGTCTTAGGTTATAGGCCCAAAAGGTGCCCTGCCGCATCATATGGTAGCTCAATTTTTACGTTTTCAAGCAGCTCGATTCAGTTTGCATTAGTGCTGTTACGACTTTATATCCCACCAGCAGCTAGAAGGTACACACTTCTCTAAAACCCCTTCAGCATTTATAGTTTGTAGACTTTTTGCTGATGGTCATGACTGGTGTGAGCTGAAACCTTTTTGGAGGTTGGATACGCATGTGGCTAATAATTCCTTATGCTGAGCTTTAGGCATGTCCTATTTTTTCTTTTCCTTTTTTTTCAAAAGAGTGAGTACAACTTCCCTCCTCTTATTGATTTCTTGAAAAGTTTCTTATGTGTTGAATTTTCTTGCCTATTCCCTACCCCAGGGCATTTTTTGAGTGCCTGTGTCATTTACAACCGTGCAGTCCTTGTGACTATATAAGCAACCATTGGCACTGGGTTTAAAGGTGCTGTTTTTGGAGACAGCCACAAGGCGGCAGCATTATTACGTTCTCAAGTCTTGTTACTAGGACAACAGAGTCTTCCTGGAGGTAGTGTTCCGAGCTTTTAAATTAGAGTGCAATGTGCTGGGACAAGCCCCCAGAAGTTTATGTCTCCTTACTTATGTTTGTTTTTTAAATTTAATTTGTATTTTTTATCGGAGTAAATTTGATTAGAGTGTTTTGATTGTCTGGCTGTACAGAATCTGTTCAATGATTCATACATATGTCTGTTCATCTTCGGATCCTGTTACCATGTATGTGATTACAGAATGTATATTTTGAAGGTATTGGTGATTATATAATTCATATCATTTATATGTTATATGTTTATATACATTTAACTTATATTAGTATATGTATGTTAACCCCATAGTCCTAATTTACCCATCCCCCCACCTTTCATTTTGGCTAACCATTAGTTTATTTGATAAGTCTGTGAGTGTCTTTTTCAGTGGAAATATGTTCATTGGTAGCAATCTTAGGATAACATGTATAAATGATATCATAGGATATTTGTCATACCCTTTTGACTTACTTAACCTTATATGATTATTTCTAGGCTCAACTCTAGTCCTGAAAACGGCATTGTTCATTTTTTTCCAGAGGCTACTATTCCATTTGGTACGTATACCATTTCGTCTTTGTCCTTTCATCTGTTTATGGACCTTTTTTTTGCTTCCATGTCTTGGCTATTTCATTATTGTTGCAGTGCACATTTGCCTGCCTCTGTCTTTCCGAATCCGGTGGTCTTAGGTTATAGGCCCAAAAGGTGCCCTACCGCATCATATGGTAGCTCAATGTTTACCTTTTCAAGCAGCTCAGTTCAGTTTGCGTTACTGCTGTTACCACTTTACATCCAAACAGCAGCTAGAAGGTACACAGTTCTCTAAAACCCCTTCAGCATTTATAGTTTGTAGACTTTTTGCTGATGGTCATGACTGGTGTGAGCTGAAACCTTTTTGGAGGTTGGATACACATGTGGCTCATAATTCCTTATGCTGAGCTTTAGGCATGTCCTTTTTTTCTTTTCCTTTTTTTTTAGAGTGAGTACAACTTCCGTACTCTTATTGACTTCTTGAAAATTTCTCATGTGTTGAATTTCCTTGCCTATTCCCTACACCAGGGCATTTTTTGAGGGCCTGTGTCTTTTACAGCCCTGCAGTCCTTGTGACTATATAAGCAACCATTGGTACTGGGTTTAAAGCTACTGTTGTGGGAAGCAGCCACAAGGCGGCAGCATTATTACGTTCTCAAGTCTTGTTACTAGGACAACACAGTCTTCCTGGAGGTAGTGTTCCGAGCCTGTAAATTAGAGTGCAATGTGCTGGGACAAGCCCCCAGAAGTTTATGTCTCCTAACTTATGTTTGTTTTTTAAATTTAATTTCTATTTCTTATCGGAGTAAATTTGATTAGAGTGTTGTGGTTTTCTGGCTGTACAGAATCTGCTCAATGATTCATACATATGTCTGTTCATCTTCGGATCCTGTTACCATGTATGTGATTACAGAATGTATATTTTGAAGGTATTGGTGAATATATAATTCATATCATTTATATGTTATATGTTTATATACATTTTACATACATTAGTATATGTATGTTAACCCCATAGTCCTAATTTACCCATCCTCCCACCTTTCATTTTGGCTAACCATTAGTTTATATGATAAGTCTGTGAGTGTCTTTTTCTGTGGAAATATGTTCATTGGTAGCAATCTTAGGATAACATGTATAAATGATATCATAGGATATTTCATACCCTTTTGACTTACTTAACCTTATATGATTATTTCTAGGCTCAACTCTACTCCTGAAAACAGCATTGTTCATTTTTTTCCAGAGGCTACTATTCCATTTGGTACGTATACCATTTCGTCTTTGTCCATTCATCTGTTTATGGACCTTTTTTTGCTTCCATGTCTTGGCTATTTCAGTATTGTTGCAGTGCACATTTGCCTGCCTCTGTCTTTCCGATTCTGGTGGTCTTAGGTTATAGGCCCAAAAGGTGCCCTGCCGCATCGTATGGTAACTCAATTTTTACCTTTTCAAGCAGCTCCATTCAGTTTGCATTAGTGGTATTACTTCTTTACATCCCACCAGCAGCTAGAAGGTACACATTCCTCTAAAACCCCTTCAGCATTTATAGTTTGTAGACTTTTTGATGATGGTCATGAGTGGTGTTACCTGAAACCTTTTTGAATTTGAATTTGCATGTGGCTAATAATTCCTTATACTGAGCTTTAGGCATGTCATTTTTTTCTTTTCCTTTTGTTTTAAAGAGTGAGTACAACTTCCCTCCTCTTATTGACTTCTTGAAAAGTTTCTCATGTGTTGAATTTTTTTGCCTATTCCCTACCCCAGGGCATTTTTTGAAGGCAGGTGTCATTTAGAGCCCTTCAGTCCTTGTGACTATTAAGCAACCTTTGGCACTGGGTTTAAAGCTGCTGTTGTGGGAAACAGCCACAAGGCGGCAGCATTATTACGTTCTCAACTCTTGTTACTAGGGCAACAGAGTCTTCCTGGAGGTAGTTTTCCAAGGTTGTAAATTAGAGTGGAATGTGCTGGGACAAGCCCACAGAAGTTTATGTCTCCTAACTTATGTTTGCTTTTTAAATTTAATTTCTATTTCTTATCGGAGTAAATTTGATTAGAGTGTTTTGATTGGCTGTACAGAATCTGCTCAATGATTCATACATATATCTGTTCATCTTCGGAACCTGTTATCAAGTATGTGATCACAGAATATATATTTTGAAGGTATTGGTGATTATATAATTCATATCGTTTATATGTTATATGTTTATATACATTTAACTTACATTAGTATATGTATGTTAACCCCATAGTCCTAACTTACCCATCCCCCCACCTTTCATTTTGGCTAACCATTAGTTTATTTGATAAGTCTGTGAGTGTCTTTTTCTGTGGAAATATGTTCATTGGTAGCAATCTTAAGAAAACTTGTATAAATGATATCATAGGATATTTGTCATACCCTTTTGACTTACTTAACCTTATATGATTTTTTCTAGGCTCAACTGTAGTCCTGAAAACAGCATTGTTCATTTTTCTCCCGAGGCTACTATTCCATTCTGTCCGTATACCACTTCTTCTTTGTCCATTCATCTGTTTATGGACCTTTTTTTTGCTTCCATATCTTGGCTATTTCAGTATTGTTGCAGTGCATATTTGCCTGCCTCTGTCTTTCCAATTTTGGTGGTCTTAGGTTATAGGCCCAAAAGGTGCCCTGCCGCATCATTTGGTAGCTCAATTTTTACCTTTTCAAGCAGCTCGATTCAGTTTGCGTTAGTGCTGTTTCCACTTTACATCCCACCAGCAGCTAGAAGGTACACAGATCTCTAAAACCCGTTCAGCATTTATAGTTTGTAGACATTTTCCTGATGGTAATGACTGGTGTGAGCTGAAACCTTTTTGAATTTGAATTTGTATGTGGCTAATAATTCCTTATACTAAGCTTTAGGCATGTCCTTTTTTTTCTTTTCCTTTTTTTTTTAAAGAGTGACTACAACTTCTCTCCTCTTATTGACTTCTTGAAAATTTCTCATGTGTTGAATTTTCTTGCCAATTCCATACCCCAGGGAATTTTTTGAGGGCCTGTGTCTTTTACAGCCCTGCAGTCCTTGTGACTATATAAGCAACCATTGGCACTGGGTTTAAAGCTACTGTTGTGGGAAGCAGCCACAAGGCGGCAGCATTATTACGTTCTCAAGTCTTGTTACTAGGACAACACAGTCTTCCTGGAGGTAGTGTTCCGAGCTTGTAAATTAGAGTGCAATGTGCTGGGACAAGCCCCCAGAAGTTTATGTCTCCTAACTTATGTTTGTTTTTTAAATTTAATTTCTATTTCTTATCGGAGTAAATTTGATTAGAGTGTTGTGGTTTTCTGGCTGTACAGAATCTGCTCAATGATTCATACATATGTCTGTTCATCTTCGAACCTGTTAGCATGTATGTGATTACAGAATGTATATTTTAAAGTTATTGGTGATTATATAATTTATATATTTCATATGTTATATGTTTATATACATTTAACATACATTAGTATATGTATTTTAACCCCATTGTCCTAATTTACCCATCCTCCCACCTTTCATTTTGGCTAGCCATTAGTTTATTTGATAAGTCTGTGAGTGTCTTTTTCTGTGGAAATATGTTCATTGGTAGCAATCTTAGGATAACATGTATAAATGATGTCATAGGATATTTGTCATACCCTTTTGACTTACTTAACCTTATATGATTATTTCTAGGCTCAACTGTAGTCCTGAAAACGGCATTGTTCATTTTTTTCCCGAGGCTACTATTCCATTTGGTACGTATCCCACTTCGTCTTTGTCCATTCATCTGTTTATGGACCTTTTTTTTTGCTTCCATGTCTTTGCTATTTCAGTATTGTTGCAGTGCACATTTGCCTGCCTCTGTCTTTCCGATTCTGGTGGTCTTAGGTTATAGGCCCAAAAGGTGCCCTGCCGCATCATATGGTAGCTCAATTTTTACGTTTTCAAGCAGCTCGATTCAGTTTGCATTAGTGCTGTTACGACTTTATATCCCACCAGCAGCTAGAAGGTACACACTTCTCTAAAACCCCTTCAGCATTTATAGTTTGTAGACTTTTTGCTGATGGTCATGACTGGTGTGAGCTGAAACCTTTTTGGAGGTTGGATACGCATGTGGCTAATAATTCCTTATGCTGAGCTTTAGGCATGTCCTATTTTTTCTTTTCCTTTTTTTTCAAAAGAGTGAGTACAACTTCCCTCCTCTTATTGATTTCTTGAAAAGTTTCTTATGTGTTGAATTTTCTTGCCTATTCCCTACCCCAGGGCATTTTTTGAGTGCCTGTGTCATTTACAACCGTGCAGTCCTTGTGACTATATAAGCAACCATTGGCACTGGGTTTAAAGGTGCTGTTTTTGGAGACAGCCACAAGGCGGCAGCATTATTACGTTCTCAAGTCTTGTTACTAGGACAACAGAGTCTTCCTGGAGGTAGTGTTCCGAGCTTTTAAATTAGAGTGCAATGTGCTGGGACAAGCCCCCAGAAGTTTATGTCTCCTTACTTATGTTTGTTTTTTAAATTTAATTTGTATTTTTTATCGGAGTAAATTTGATTAGAGTGTTTTGATTGTCTGGCTGTACAGAATCTGTTCAATGATTCATACATATGTCTGTTCATCTTCGGATCCTGTTACCATGTATGTGATTACAGAATGTATATTTTGAAGGTATTGGTGATTATATAATTCATATCATTTATATGTTATATGTTTATATACATTTAACTTATATTAGTATATGTATGTTAACCCCATAGTCCTAATTTACCCATCCCCCCACCTTTCATTTTGGCTAACCATTAGTTTATTTGATAAGTCTGTGAGTGTCTTTTTCAGTGGAAATATGTTCATTGGTAGCAATCTTAGGATAACATGTATAAATGATATCATAGGATATTTGTCATACCCTTTTGACTTACTTAACCTTATATGATTATTTCTAGGCTCAACTCTAGTCCTGAAAACGGCATTGTTCATTTTTTTCCAGAGGCTACTATTCCATTTGGTACGTATACCATTTCGTCTTTGTCCTTTCATCTGTTTATGGACCTTTTTTTTGCTTCCATGTCTTGGCTATTTCATTATTGTTGCAGTGCACATTTGCCTGCCTCTGTCTTTCCGAATCCGGTGGTCTTAGGTTATAGGCCCAAAAGGTGCCCTACCGCATCATATGGTAGCTCAATGTTTACCTTTTCAAGCAGCTCAGTTCAGTTTGCGTTACTGCTGTTACCACTTTACATCCAAACAGCAGCTAGAAGGTACACAGTTCTCTAAAACCCCTTCAGCATTTATAGTTTGTAGACTTTTTGCTGATGGTCATGACTGGTGTGAGCTGAAACCTTTTTGGAGGTTGGATACACATGTGGCTCATAATTCCTTATGCTGAGCTTTAGGCATGTCCTTTTTTTCTTTTCCTTTTTTTTTAGAGTGAGTACAACTTCCGTACTCTTATTGACTTCTTGAAAATTTCTCATGTGTTGAATTTCCTTGCCTATTCCCTACACCAGGGCATTTTTTGAGGGCCTGTGTCTTTTACAGCCCTGCAGTCCTTGTGACTATATAAGCAACCATTGGTACTGGGTTTAAAGCTACTGTTGTGGGAAGCAGCCACAAGGCGGCAGCATTATTACGTTCTCAAGTCTTGTTACTAGGACAACACAGTCTTCCTGGAGGTAGTGTTCCGAGCCTGTAAATTAGAGTGCAATGTGCTGGGACAAGCCCCCAGAAGTTTATGTCTCCTAACTTATGTTTGTTTTTTAAATTTAATTTCTATTTCTTATCGGAGTAAATTTGATTAGAGTGTTGTGGTTTTCTGGCTGTACAGAATCTGCTCAATGATTCATACATATGTCTGTTCATCTTCGGATCCTGTTACCATGTATGTGATTACAGAATGTATATTTTGAAGGTATTGGTGAATATATAATTCATATCATTTATATGTTATATGTTTATATACATTTTACATACATTAGTATATGTATGTTAACCCCATAGTCCTAATTTACCCATCCTCCCACCTTTCATTTTGGCTAACCATTAGTTTATATGATAAGTCTGTGAGTGTCTTTTTCTGTGGAAATATGTTCATTGGTAGCAATCTTAGGATAACATGTATAAATGATATCATAGGATATTTCATACCCTTTTGACTTACTTAACCTTATATGATTATTTCTAGGCTCAACTCTACTCCTGAAAACAGCATTGTTCATTTTTTTCCAGAGGCTACTATTCCATTTGGTACGTATACCATTTCGTCTTTGTCCATTCATCTGTTTATGGACCTTTTTTTGCTTCCATGTCTTGGCTATTTCAGTATTGTTGCAGTGCACATTTGCCTGCCTCTGTCTTTCCGATTCTGGTGGTCTTAGGTTATAGGCCCAAAAGGTGCCCTGCCGCATCGTATGGTAACTCAATTTTTACCTTTTCAAGCAGCTCCATTCAGTTTGCATTAGTGGTATTACTTCTTTACATCCCACCAGCAGCTAGAAGGTACACATTCCTCTAAAACCCCTTCAGCATTTATAGTTTGTAGACTTTTTGATGATGGTCATGAGTGGTGTTACCTGAAACCTTTTTGAATTTGAATTTGCATGTGGCTAATAATTCCTTATACTGAGCTTTAGGCATGTCATTTTTTTCTTTTCCTTTTGTTTTAAAGAGTGAGTACAACTTCCCTCCTCTTATTGACTTCTTGAAAAGTTTCTCATGTGTTGAATTTTTTTGCCTATTCCCTACCCCAGGGCATTTTTTGAAGGCAGGTGTCATTTAGAGCCCTTCAGTCCTTGTGACTATTAAGCAACCTTTGGCACTGGGTTTAAAGCTGCTGTTGTGGGAAACAGCCACAAGGCGGCAGCATTATTACGTTCTCAACTCTTGTTACTAGGGCAACAGAGTCTTCCTGGAGGTAGTTTTCCAAGGTTGTAAATTAGAGTGGAATGTGCTGGGACAAGCCCACAGAAGTTTATGTCTCCTAACTTATGTTTGCTTTTTAAATTTAATTTCTATTTCTTATCGGAGTAAATTTGATTAGAGTGTTTTGATTGGCTGTACAGAATCTGCTCAATGATTCATACATATATCTGTTCATCTTCGGAACCTGTTATCAAGTATGTGATCACAGAATATATATTTTGAAGGTATTGGTGATTATATAATTCATATCGTTTATATGTTATATGTTTATATACATTTAACTTACATTAGTATATGTATGTTAACCCCATAGTCCTAACTTACCCATCCCCCCACCTTTCATTTTGGCTAACCATTAGTTTATTTGATAAGTCTGTGAGTGTCTTTTTCTGTGGAAATATGTTCATTGGTAGCAATCTTAAGAAAACTTGTATAAATGATATCATAGGATATTTGTCATACCCTTTTGACTTACTTAACCTTATATGATTTTTTCTAGGCTCAACTGTAGTCCTGAAAACAGCATTGTTCATTTTTCTCCCGAGGCTACTATTCCATTCTGTCCGTATACCACTTCTTCTTTGTCCATTCATCTGTTTATGGACCTTTTTTTTGCTTCCATATCTTGGCTATTTCAGTATTGTTGCAGTGCATATTTGCCTGCCTCTGTCTTTCCAATTTTGGTGGTCTTAGGTTATAGGCCCAAAAGGTGCCCTGCCGCATCATTTGGTAGCTCAATTTTTACCTTTTCAAGCAGCTCGATTCAGTTTGCGTTAGTGCTGTTTCCACTTTACATCCCACCAGCAGCTAGAAGGTACACAGATCTCTAAAACCCGTTCAGCATTTATAGTTTGTAGACATTTTCCTGATGGTAATGACTGGTGTGAGCTGAAACCTTTTTGAATTTGAATTTGTATGTGGCTAATAATTCCTTATACTAAGCTTTAGGCATGTCCTTTTTTTTCTTTTCCTTTTTTTTTTAAAGAGTGACTACAACTTCTCTCCTCTTATTGACTTCTTGAAAATTTCTCATGTGTTGAATTTTCTTGCCAATTCCATACCCCAGGGAATTTTTTGAGGGCCTGTGTCTTTTACAGCCCTGCAGTCCTTGTGACTATATAAGCAACCATTGGCACTGGGTTTAAAGCTACTGTTGTGGGAAGCAGCCACAAGGCGGCAGCATTATTACGTTCTCAAGTCTTGTTACTAGGACAACACAGTCTTCCTGGAGGTAGTGTTCCGAGCTTTTAAATTAGAGTGCAATGTGCTGGGACAAGCCCCCAGAAGTTTATGTCTCCTAACTTATGTTTGTTTTTTAAATTTAATTTCTATTTCTTATCGGAGTAAATTTGATTAGAGTGTTGTGGTTTTCTGGCTGTACAGAATCTGCTCAATGATTCATACATATGTCTGTTCATCTTCGAACCTGTTAGCATGTATGTGATTACAGAATGTATATTTTAAAGTTATTGGTGATTATATAATTTATATATTTCATATGTTATATGTTTATATACATTTAACATACATTAGTATATGTATTTTAACCCCATTGTCCTAATTTACCCATCCTCCCACCTTTCATTTTGGCTAGCCATTAGTTTATTTGATAAGTCTGTGAGTGTCTTTTTCTGTGGAAATATGTTCATTGGTAGCAATCTTAGGATAACATGTATAAATGATGTCATAGGATATTTGTCATACCCTTTTGACTTACTTAACCTTATATGATTATTTCTAGGCTCAACTGTAGTCCTGAAAACGGCATTGTTCATTTTTTTCCCGAGGCTACTATTCCATTTGGTACGTATCCCACTTCGTCTTTGTCCATTCATCTGTTTATGGACCTTTTTTTTTGCTTCCATGTCTTTGCTATTTCAGTATTGTTGCAGTGCACATTTGCCTGCCTCTGTCTTTCCGATTCTGGTGGTCTTAGGTTATAGGCCCAAAAGGTGCCCTGCCGCATCATATGGTAGCTCAATTTTTACGTTTTCAAGCAGCTCGATTCAGTTTGCATTAGTGCTGTTACGACTTTATATCCCACCAGCAGCTAGAAGGTACACACTTCTCTAAAACCCCTTCAGCATTTATAGTTTGTAGACTTTTTGCTGATGGTCATGACTGGTGTGAGCTGAAACCTTTTTGGAGGTTGGATACGCATGTGGCTAATAATTCCTTATGCTGAGCTTTAGGCATGTCCTATTTTTTCTTTTCCTTTTTTTTAAAATGAGTGAGTACAACTTCCCTCCTCTTATTGATTTCTTGAAAAGTTTCTTATGTGTTGAATTTTCTTGCCTATTCCCTACCCCAGGGCATTTTTTGAGTGCCTGTGTCACTTACAACCGTGCAGTCCTTGTGACTATATAAGCAACCATTGGCACTGGGTTTAAAGGTGCTGTTTTTGGAGACAGCCACAAGGCGGCAGCATTATTACGTTCTCAAGTCTTGTTACTAGGACAACAGAGTCTTCCTGGAGGTAGTGTTCCGAGCTTTTAAATTAGAGTGCAATGTGCTGGGACAAGCCCCCAGAAGTTTATGTCTCCTTACTTATGTTTGTTTTTTAAATTTAATTTGTATTTTTTATCGGAGTAAATTTGATTAGAGTGTTTTGATTGTCTGGCTGTACAGAATCTGTTCAATGATTCATACATATGTCTGTTCATCTTCGGATCCTGTTACCATGTATGTGATCACAGAATATATATTTTGAAGGTATTGGTGATTATATAATTCATATCGTTTATATGTTATATGTTTATATACATTTAACTTACATTAGTATATGTATGTTAACCCCATAGTCCTAACTTACCCATCCCCCCACCTTTCATTTTGGCTAAACATTAGTTTATTTGATAAGTCTGTGAGTGTCTTTTTCTGTGGAAATATGTTCATTGGTAGCAATCTTAAGAAAACTTGTATAAATGATATCATAGGATATTTGTCATACCCTTTTGACTTACTTAACCTTATATGATTTTTTCTAGGCTCAACTGTAGTCCTGAAAACAGCATTGTTCATTTTTCTCCCGAGGCTACTATTCCATTCTGTCCGTATACCACTTCTTCTTTGTCCATTCATCTGTTTATGGACCTTTTTTTTGCTTCCATATCTTGGCTATTTCAGTATTGTTGCAGTGCATATTTGCCTGCCTCTGTCTTTCCAATTTTGGTGGTCTTAGGTTATAGGCCCAAAAGGTGCCCTGCCTCATCATTTGGTAGCTCAATTTTTACCTTTTCAAGCAGCTCGATTCAGTTTGCGTTAGTGCTGTTTCCACTTTACATCCCACCAGCAGCTAGAAGGTACACAGATCTCTAAAACCCCTTCAGCATTTATAGTTTGTAGACATTTTGCTGATGGTAATGACTGGTGTGAGCTGAAACCTTTTTGAATTTGAATTTGTATGTGGCTAATATTTCCTTATACTAAGCTTTAGGCATGTCCTTTTTTTTCTTTTCCTTTTTTTTTTAAAGAGTGAGTACAACTTCCCTCCTCTTATTGACTTCTTGGAAATTTCTCATGTGTTGAATGTTCTTGCCAATTCCCTACCCCAGGGCATATTTTGAGGGCTTGTGTCATTTACAGCCCTGCAGTCCTTGTGACTATATAAGCAATCATTGGCACTGGGTTTAAAGTGCTGTTGTGGGAAGCAGCCACAAGGCGGCAGCATTATTGCGTTCTCAAGTCTTGTTACTAGGAGAACAGAGTCTTCCTGGAGGTAGTGTTCCGAGCTTTTAAATTAGAGTGCAATGTGCTGGGACAAGCCCCCAGAAGTTTATGTCTCCTTACTTATGTTTGTTTTTTAAATTTAATTTGTATTTTTTATCGGAGTAAATTTGATTAGAGTGTTTTGATTGTCTGGCTGTACAGAATCTGTTCAATGATTCATACATATATCTGTTCATCTTCAGAACCTGTTAGCATGTATGTGATTACAGAATGTATATTTTAAAGGTATTGGTGATTATATTATTTATATAGTTTATATATTATATGTTTATATACATTTAACATACATTAGTATATGTATGTTAACCCCATTGTCCTAATTTACCCATCCTCCCACCTTTCATTTTGGCTAACCATTAGTTTATTTGATAAGTCTGTGAGTGTCTTTTTCTGTGGAAATATGTTCATTGGTAGCAATCTTAGGATAACATGTATTAATGATATCATAGGATATCTGTCATACCCTTTTGACTTACTTAACCTTATATGATTATTTCTAGGCTCAACTCTCGTCCTGAAAACGGCATTGTTCATTTTTTTCCAGAGGCTTCTATTCCATTTGGTACGTGTACCATTTCGTCTTTGTCCATTCATCTGTTTATGGACCTTTTTTTTGCTTCCATGTCTTGGCTATTTCAATATTGTTGCAGTGCACATTTGCCTGCCTCTGTCTTTCCGAATCCAGTTGTCCTAGGTTATAGGCCCAAAATGTGCTCTGCCGCATCATATGGTAGCTCAATGTTTACCTTTTCAAGCAGCTCGATTCAGTTTGCGTTACTGCTGTTACCACTTTACATCCCCCCAGCAGCTAGAAGGTACACAGTTCTCTAAAACCCCTTCAGCATTTATAGTTTGTAGACTTTTTGCTGATGGTCATGACTGGTGTGAGCTGAAACCTTTTTGGAGGTTGGATACGCATGTGGCTAATAATTCCTTATGCTGAGCTTTAGGCATGTCCTTTTTTTCTTTTCCTTTTTTTTTAAAGAGTGACTACAACTTCCCTCCTCTTATTGACTTCTTGAAAATTTCTCATGTGTTGAATTTTCTTGCCAATTCCATACCCCAGGGCATTTTTTGAGGGCCTGTGTCTTTTACAGCCCTGCAGTCCTTGTGACTATATAAGCAACCATTGGCACTGGGTTTAAAGCTACTGTTGTGGGAAGCAGCCACAAGGCGGCAGCATTATTACGTTCTCAAGTCTTGTTACTAGGACAACACAGTCTTCCTGGAGGTAGTGTTCCGAGCTTGTAAATTAGAGTGCAATGTGCTGGGACAAGCCCCCAGAAGTTTATGTCTCCTAACTTATGTTTGTTTTTTAAATTTAATTTCTATTTCTTATCGGAGTAAATTTGATTAGAGTGTTGTGGTTTTCTGGCTGTACAGAATCTGCTCAATGATTCATACATATGTCTGTTCATCTTCGAACCTGTTAGCATGTATGTGATTACAGAATGTATATTTTGAAGGTATTGGTGAATATATAATTCATATCATTTATATGTTATATGTTTATATACATTTAACATACATTAGTATATGTATGTTAACCCCATAGTCCTAATTTACCCATCCTCCCACCTTTCATTTTGGCTAGCCATTAGTTTATTTGATAAGTCTGTGAGTGTCTTTTTCTGTGGAAATATGTTCATTGGTAGCAATCTTAGGATAACATGTATAAATGATGTCATAGGATATTTGTCATACCCTTTTGACTTACTTAACCTTATATGATTATTTCTAGGCTCAACTGTAGTCCTGAAAACGGCATTGTTCATTTTTTTCCCGAGGCTACTATTCCATTTGGTACGTATCCCACTTCGTCTTTGTCCATTCATCTGTTTATGGACCTTTTTTTTTGCTTCCATGTCCTGGCTATTTCAGTATTGTTGCAATGCACATTTGCCTGCCTCTCTCTTTTCGAATCTGGTGGTCTTAGGTTATAGGCCCAAAAGGTGCCCTGCCGCACCATATGGTAACTCAATTTTTACCTTTTCAAGCAGCTCGATTCACTTTGCGTTACTGCTGTTACCACTTTACATCCCACCAGCAGCTAGAAGGTACACACTTCTCTAAAACCCCTTCAGCATTTATTGTTTGTAGACTTTTTGCTGATGGTCATGACGGGAGTGAGCTGAAACCTTTTTGAATTTGAATGTGCATGTGGCTAATAATTCCTTATACTGAGCTTTAGGCATGTCCTTTTTTTCTTTTCCTTTTTTTTTTAAAGAGTGAGTACAACTTCCCTCCTCTTATTGACTTCTTGGAAATTTCTCATGTGTTGAATGTTCTTGCCAATTCCCTACCCCAGGGCATATTTTGAGGGCTTGTGTCTTTTACAGCCCTGCAGTCCTTGTGACTATATAAGCAACCATTGGCACTGGGTTTAAAGCTACTGTTGTGGGAAGCAGCCACAAGGCGGCAGCATTATTGCGTTCTCAAGTCTTGTTACTAGGAGAACAGAGTCTTCCTGGAGGTAGTGTTCTGAGCTTGTAAATTACAGTGCAATATGCTGGGACAAGCCCCCAGAAGTTTATGTCTCCTAACTTATGTTTTTTTTTTAAATTTAATTTCTATTTCTTATCGGAGTAAATTTGATTAGAGTGTTGTGGTTTTCTGGCTGTACAGAATCTGCTCAATGATTCATACATATGTCTGTTCATCTTCGAACCTGTTAGCATGTATGTGATTACAGAATGTATATTTTAAAGGTATTGGTGATTATATAATTTATATATTTCATATGTTATAGGTTTATATACATTTAACATACATTAGTATATGTATTTTAACCCCATAGTCCTAATTTACCCATCCTCCCACCTTTCATTTTGGCTAGCCATTAGTTTATTTGGTAAGTCTGTGAGTGTCTTTTTCTGTGGAAATATGTTCATTGGTAGCAATCTTAGGATAACATGTATAAATGATGTCCTAGGATATTTGTCATACCCTTTTGACTTACTTAACCTTATATGATTATTTCTAGGCTCAACTGTAGTCCTGAAAACGGCATTGTTCATTTTTTTCCCGAGGCTACTATTCCATTTGGTACGTATCCCACTTCGTCTTTGTCCATTCATCTGTTTATGGACCTTTTTTTTGCTTCCATGTCTTGGCTATTTCAATATTGTTGCAATGCACATTTGCCTGCCTCTCTCTTTCCGAATCTGGTGGTCTTAGGTTATAGGCCCAAAAGGTACCCTGCCGCATCATATGGTAGCTCAATTTTTACCTTTTCAAGCAGCTCCATTCAGTTTGCGTTAGTGCTGTTGCCACTTTACATCCCACCAGCAGCTAGAAGGTACACAGATCTCTAAAACCCCTTCAGCATTTATAGTTTGTAGACATTTTGCTGATGGTAATGACTGGTGTGAGCTGAAACCTTTTTGAATTTGAATTTGTATGTGGCTAATAATTCCTTATACTGAGCTTTAGGCATGTCCTTTTTTTTCTTTTCCTTTTTTTTTTTAAAGAGTGAGTACAACTCCCCTCCTCTTATTGACTTCTTGAAAAATTTCTCATGTGTTGGATTTTCTTGCCTATTCCCTACCCCAGGGCAATTTTTGAGGGCCTGTGTCATTTACAGCCCTGCAGTCCTTGTGACTATATAAGCAACCATTGTCACTGGGATTAAAGCTGCTGTTTTGGGAGACAGCCACAAGGCGGCAGCATTATTACGTTCTCAAGTCTTGTTACTAGGACAACAGAGTCTTCCTGGAGGTAGTGTTCCGAGCTTGTAAATTAGAGTGCAATGTGCTGGGACAAGCCCCCAGAAGTTTATGTCTCCTTACTTATGTTTGTTTTTTAAATTTAATTTGTCTTTCTTATCGGAGTAAATTTGATTAGAGTGTTTTGATTGTCTGGCTGTACAGAATCTGCTCAATGATTCACACATATGTCTGTTCATCTTCAGATCCTGTTACCATGTATGTGATTACAGAATGTATATTTTGAAGGTATTGGTGAATATATAATTCATATCATTTATATGTTATATGTTTATATACATTTAACTTACATTAGTATATGTATGTTAACCCCATAGTCCTAATTTACCCATCCTCCCACCTTTCATTTTGGCTAACCATTAGTTTATTTGATAAGTCTGTGAGTGTCTTTTTCTGTGGAAATATGTTCATTGGTAGCAATCTTAGGAAAACTTGTATAAATAATATCATAGGATATTTGTAATACCCTTTTGTCTTACTTAACCTTATATGATTATTTCTAGTCTCAACTCTAGTCCTGAAAACGGCATTGTTCATTTTTTTCCCGAGGCTACTCTTCCATTCTGTCCATATACCACTTCTTCTTTGTCCATTCACCTGTTTATGGACCTTTTTTTTGCTTCCATGTCTTTGCTATTTCAGTATTGTTGCAGTGCACATTTGCCTGCCTCTGTCTTTCCGATTCTGGTGGTCTTAGGTTATAGGCCCAAAAGGTGCCCTGCCGCATCATATGGTAGCTCAATTTTTACGTTTTCAAGCAGCTCGATTCAGTTTGCATTAGTGCTGTTACGACTTTATATGCCACCAGCAGCTAGAAGGTACACACTTCTCTAAAACCCCTTCAGCATTTATAGTTTGTAGACTTTTTGCTGATGGTCATGACTGGTGTGAGCTGAAACCTTTTTGGAGGTTGGATACGCATGTGGCTAATAATTCCTTATGCTGAGCTTTAGGCATGTCCTATTTTTTCTTTTCCTTTTTTTTAAAAAGAGTGAGTACAACTTCCCTCCTCTTATTGATTTCTTGAAAAGTTTCTTATGTGTTGAATTTTCTTGCCTATTCCCTACCCCAGGGCATTTTTTGAGTGCCTGTGTCATTTACAACCGTGCAGTCCTTGTGACTATATAAGCTACCATTGGCACTGGGTTTAAAGGTGCTGTTTTTGGAGACAGCCACAAGGCGGCAGCATTATTACGTTCTCAAGTCTTGTTACTAGGAGAACAGAGTCTTCCTGGAGGTAGTGTTCCGAGCTTTTAAATTAGAGTGCAATGTGCTGGGACAAGCCCCCAGAAGTTTATGTCTCCTTACTTATGTTTGTTTTTTAAATTTAATTTGTATTTTTTATCGGAGTAAATTTGATTAGAGTGTTTTTATTGTCTGGCTGTACAGAATCTGTTCAATGATTCATACATATGTCTGTTCATCTTCGGATCCTGTTACCATGTATGTGATTACAGAATGTATATTTTGAAGGTATTGGTGATTATATAATTCATATAATTTATATGTTATATGTTTATATACATTTAACTTATATTAGTATATGTATGTTAACCCCATAGTCCTAATTTACCCATCCCCCCACCTTTCATTTTGGCTAACCATTAGTTTATTTGATAAGTCTGTGAGTGTCTTTTTCAGTGGAAATATGTTCATTGGTAGCAATCTTAGGATAACATGTATAAATGATATCATAGGATATTTGTCATACCCTTTTGACTTACTTAACCTTATATGATTATTTCTAGGCTCAACTCTAGTCCTGAAAACGGCATTGTTCATTTTTTTCCAGAGGCTACTATTCCATTTGGTACGTATACCATTTCGTCTTTGTCCTTTCATCTGTTTATGGACCTTTTTTTTGCTTCCATGTCTTGGCTATTTCAATATTGTTGCAGTGCACATTTGCCTGCCTCTGTCTTTCCGAATCCGGTGGTCTTAGGTTATAGGCCCAAAAGGTGCCCTACCGCATCATATGGTAGCTCAATGTTTACCTTTTCAAGCAGCTCAATTCAGTTTGCGTTACTGCTGTTACCACTTTACATCCAAACAGCAGCTAGAAGGTACACAGTTCTCTAAAACCCCTTCAGCATTTATAGTTTGTAGACTTTTTGCTGATGGTCATGACTGTTGTGAGCTGAAACCTTTTTGGAGGTTGGATACACATGTGGCTAATAATTCCTTATGCTGAGCTTTAGGCATGTCCTTTTTTTCTTTTACTTTTTTTTTAGAGTGAGTACAACTTCCGTACTCTTATTGACTTCTTGAAAATTTCTCATGTGTTGAATTTCCTTGCCTATTCCCTACTCCAGGGCATTTTTTGAGGGCCTGTGTCTTTTACAGCCCTGCAGTCCTTGTGACTATATAAGCAACCATTGGTACTGGGTTTAAAGCTACTGTTGTGGGAAGCAGCCACAAGGCGGCAGCATTATTACGTTCTCAAGTCTTGTTACTAGGACAACACAGTCTTCCTGGAGGTAGTGTTCCGAGCCTGTAAATTAGAGTGCAATGTCCTGGGACAAGCCCCCAGAAGTTTATGTCTCCTAACTTATGTTTGTTTTTTAAATTTAATTTCTTATCGGAGTAAATTTGATTAGAGTGTTGTGGTTTTCTGGCTGTACAGAATCTGCTCAATGATTCATACATATGTCTGTTCATCTTCGGATCCTGTTACCATGTATGTGATTACAGAATGTATATTTTGAAGGTATTGGTGAATATATAATTCATATCATTTATATGTTATATGTTTATATACATTTAACATACATTAGTATATGTATGTTAACCCCATAGTCCTAATTTACCCATCCTCCCACCTTTCATTTTGGCTAACCATTAGTTTATATGATAAGTCTGTGAGTTTCTTTTTCTGTGGAAATATGTTCATTGGTAGCAATCTTAGGATAACATGTATAAATGATATCATAGGATATTTCATACCCTTTTGACTTACTTAACCTTATATGATTATTTCTAGGATCAACTCTACTCCTGAAAACAGCATTGTTCATTTTTTTCCAGAGGCTACTATTCCATTTGGTACGTATACCATTTCGTCTTTGTCCATTCATCTGTTTATGGACCTTTTTTTGCTTCCATGTCTTGGCTATTTCAGTATTGTTGCAGTGCACATTTGCCTGCCTCTGTCTTTCCGATTCTGGTGGTCTTAGGTTATAGGCCCAAAAGGTGCCCTGCCGCATCGTATGGTAACTCAATTTTTACCTTTTCAAGCAGCTCCATTCAGTTTGCATTAGTGGTATTACTTCTTTACATCCCACCAGCAGCTAGAAGGTACACATTCCTCTAAAACCCCTTCAGCATTTATAGTTTGTAGACTTTTTGATGATGGTCATGAGTGGTGTTACCTGAAACCTTTTTGAATTTGAATTTGCATGTGGCTAATAATTCCTTATACTGAGCTTTAGGCATGTCATTTTTTTCTTTTCCTTTTGTTTTAAAGAGTGAGTACAACTTCCCTCCTCTTATTGACTTCTTGAAAAGTTTCTCATGTGATGAATTTTTTTGCCTATTCCCTACCCCAGGGCATTTTTTGAAGGCAGGTGTCATTTAGAGCCCTTCAGTCCTTGTGACTATTAAGCAACCTTTGGCACTGGGTTTAAAGCTGCTGTTGTGGGAAACAGCCACAAGGCGGCAGCATTATTACGTTCTCAACTCTTGTTACTAGGGCAACAGAGTCTTCCTGGAGGTAGTTTTCCAAGGTTGTAAATTAGAGTGGAATGTGCTGGGACAAGCCCCCAGAAGTTTATGTCTCCTAACTTATGTTTGCTTTTTAAATTTAATTTCTATTTCTTATCGGAGTAAATTTGATTAGAGTGTTTTGATTGGCTGTACAGAATCTGCTCAATGATTCATACATATATCTGTTCATCTTCGGAACCTGTTATCAAGTATGTGATCACAGAATATATATTTTGAAGGTATTGGTGATTATATAATTCATATCGTTTATATGTTATATGTTTATATACATTTAACTTACATTAGTATATGTATGTTAACCCCATAGTCCTAACTTACCCATCCCCCCACCTTTCATTTTGGCTAACCATTAGTTTATTTGATAAGTCTGTGAGTGTCTTTTTCTGTGGAAATATGTTCATTGGTAGCAATCTTAAGAAAACTTGTATAAATGATATCATAGGATATTTGTCATACCCTTTTGACTTACTTAACATTATATGATTTTTTCTAGCCTCAACTGTAGTCCTGAAAACAGCATTGTTCATTTTTCTCCCAAGGCTACTATTCCATTCTGTCCGTATACCACTTCTTCTTTGTCCATTCATCTGTTTATGGACCTTTTTTTTGCTTCCATATCTTGGCTATTTCAGTATTGTTGCAGTGCATATTTGCCTGCCTCTGTCTTTCCAATTTTGGTGGTCTTAGGTTATAGGCCCAAAAGGTGCCCTGCCGCATCATTTGGTAGCTCAATTTTTACCTTTTCAAGCAGCTCGATTCAGTTTGCGTTAGTGCTGTTTCCACTTTACATCCCACCAGCAGCTAGAAGGTACGCAGATCTCTAAAACCCCTTCAGCATTTATAGTTTGTAGACATTTTGCTGATGGTAATGACTGGTGTGAGCTGAAATCTTTTTGAATTTGAATTTGTATGTGGCTAATAATTCCTTATACTAAGCTTTAGGCATGTCCTTTTTTTTCTTTTCCTTTTTTTTTTAAAGAGTGAGTACAACTTCCCTCCTCTTATTGACTTCTTGGAAATTTCTCATGTGTTGAATGTTCTTGCCAATTCCCTACCCCAGGGCATATTTTGAGGGCTTGTGTCATTTACAGCCCTGCAGTCCTTGTGACTATATAAGCAATCATTGGCACTGGGTTTAAAGTGCTGTTGTGGGAAGCAGCCACAAGGCGGCAGCATTATTGTGTTCTCAAGTCTTGTTACTAGGAGAACAGAGTATTACTGGAGGTAGTGTTCTGAGCTTGTAAATTAGAGTGCAATATGCTGGGACAAGCCCCCAGAAGTTTATGTCTCCTAACTTATGTTTTCTTTTTAAAATTTAATTTCTATTTCTTATCGGAGTAAATTTGATTAGAGTGTTTTGATTCTCTGGCTGTACAGAATCTGCTCAATGATTCATACATATGTCTGTTCATCTTCGGATCCTGTTACCATGTATGTGATCACAGAATATATATTTTGAAGGTATTGGTGATTATATAATTCATATCGTTTATATGTTATATGTTTATATACATTTAACTTACATTAGTATATGTATGTTAACCCCATAGTCCTAACTTACCCATCCCCCCACCTTTCATTTTGGCTAACCATTAGTTTATTTGATAAGTCTGTGAGTGTCTTTTTCTGTGGAAATATGTTCATTGGTAGCAATCTTAAGAAAACTTGTATAAATGATATCATAGGATATTTGTCATACCCTTTTGACTTACTTAACCTTATATGATTTTTTCTAGGCTCAACTGTAGTCCTGAAAACAGCATTGTTCATTTTTCTCCCGAGGCTACTATTCCATTCTGTCCGTATACCACTTCTTCTTTGTCCATTCATCTGTTTATGGACCTTTTTTTTGCTTCCATATCTTGGCCATTTCAGTATTGTTGCAGTGCATATTTGCCTGCCTCTGTCTTTCCAATTTTGGTGGTCTTAGGTTATAGGCCCAAAAGGTGCCCTGCCGCATCATTTGGTAGCTCAATTTTTACCTTTTCAAGCAGCTCGATTCAGTTTGCGTTAGTGCTGTTTCCACTTTACATCCCACCAGCAGCTAGAAGGTACACAGATCTCTAAAACCCCTTCAGCATTTATAGTTTGTAGACATTTTGCTGATGGTAATGACAGGTGTGAGCTGAAACCTTTTTGAATTTGAATTTGTATGTGGCTAATAATTCCTTATACTAAGCTTTAGGCATGTCCTTCTTTTTTTTTCCTTTTTTTTTAAAGAGTGAGTACAACTCCCCTCCTCTTATTGACTTCTTGAAAAATTTCTCATGTGTTGGATTTTCTTGCCTATTCCCTACCCCAGGGCAATTTTTGAGGGCCTGTGTCATTTACAGCCCTGCAGTCCTTGTGACTATATAAGCAACCATTGTCATTGGGTTTAAAGCTGCTGTTTTGGGAGACAGCCACAAGGCGGCAGCATTATTACGTTCTCAAGTCTTGTTACTAGGACAACAGAGTCTTCCTGGAGGTAGTGTTCCGAGCTTGTAAATTAGAGTGCAATGTGCTGGGACAAGCCCCCAGAAGTTTATGTCTCCTTACTTATGTTTGTTTTTTAAATTTAATTTGTCTTTCTTATCGGAGTAAATTTGATTAGAGTGTTTTGATTGTCTGGCTGTACAGAATCTGCTCCATGATTCACACATATGTCTGTTCATCTTCGCATCCTGTTACCATGTATGTGATTACAGAATGTATATTTTGAAGGTATTGGTGAATATATAATTCATATCATTTATATGTTATATGTTTATATACATTTAACTTACATTAGTATATGTATGTTAACCCCATAGTCCTAATTTACCCATCCTCCCACCTTTCATTTTGGCTAACCATTAGTTTATTTGATAAGTCTGTGAGTGTCTTTTTCTGTGGAAATATGTTCATTGGTAGCAATCTTAGGATAACATGTATTAATAATATCATAGGATATTTGTAATACCCTTTTGTCTTACTTAACCTTATATGATTATTTCTAGTCTCAACTCTACTCCTGAAAACGGCATTGTTCATTTTTCTCCCGAGGCTACTATTCCATTCTGTCCGTATACCACTTCTTCTTTGTCCATTCATCTGTTTATGGACCTTTTTTTTGCTTCCATATCTTGGCTATTTCAGTATTGTTGCAGTGCATATTTGCCTGCCTCTGTCTTTCCAATTTTGGTGGTCTTAGGTTATAGGCCCAAAAGGTGCCCTGCCCCATCATTTGGTAGCTCAATTTTTACCTTTTCAAGCAGCTCGATTCAGTTTGCGTTAGTGCTGTTTCCACTTTACATCCCACCAGCAGCTAGAAGGTACACAATTCTCTAAAACCCCTTCAGCATTTATAGTTTGTAGACTTTTTGCTGATGGTCATGACTGGTGTCACCTGAAACCTTTTTGAATTTGAATTTGCATGTGGCTAATAATTCCTTATGCTGAGCTTTAGGCATGTCCTTTTTTTCTTTTCCTTTTTTTTTAAAGAGTGAGTACAACTTCCCTCCTCTTATTGACTTCTTGAAAAGTTACTCATGTGTTGAATTTTTTTGCCTATTCCCTACTCCAGGGCATTCTTTGAGGGCCGGTGTCATTTAGAGCCCTGCAATCCTTGTGACTATTAAGCAACCTTTGGCACTGGGTTTAAAGCTGCTGTTGTGGGAAACAGCCACAAGGTGGCAGCATTATTACGTTCTCAACTCTTGTTACTAGGGCAACAGAGTCTTCCTGGAGGTAGTTTTCCAAGGTTGTAAATTAGAGTGGAATGTGCTGGGACAAGCCCCCAGAAGTTTATGTCTCCTAACTTATGTTTGCTTTTTAAATTTAATTTCTATTTCTTATCAGAGTCAGTTTGTTTAGAGTGTTTTGATTGTCTGGCTGTACAGAATCTGCTCAATGATTCATACATATGTCTGTTCATCTTCGGATCCTGCTACCATGTACGTGATTACAGAATGTATATTTTTGAAGCTATTGGTGATGATATAATGCATATAGTTTATATGTGATATGTTTATATACATTTAACATACATTAGTATATGTATGTTAACCCCATTGTCCTAATTTACCCATCCTCCCACCTTTCATTTTGGCTAACCACTAGTTTATTTGATAAGTCTGTGAGTGTCTTTTTCTGTGGAAATATGTTCATTGGTAGCAATCTTAGGATAACATGTATTAATGATATCATAGGATATTTGTCATACCCTTTTGACTTACTTAACCTTATATGATTATTTCTAGGCTCAACTCTCGTCCTGAAAACGGCATTGTTCATTTTTTTCCAGAGGCTTCTATTCCATTTGGTACGTGTACCATTTCGTCTTTGTCCATTCATCTGTTTATGGACCTTTTTTTTGCTTCCATGTCTTGGCTATTTCAATATTGTTGCAGTGCACATTTGCCTGCCTCTGTCTTTCCGAATCCAGTTGTCTTAGGTTATAGGCCCAAAATGTGCTCTGCCGCATCATATGGTAGCTCAATGTTTACCTTTTCAAGCAGCTCGATTCAGTTTGCGTTACTGCTGTTACCACTTTACATCCCCCCAGCAGCTAGAAGGTACACAGTTCTCTAAAACCCCTTCAGCATTTATAGTTTGTAGACTTTTTGCTGATGGTCATGACTGGTGTGAGCTGAAACCTTTTTGGAGGTTGGATACGCATGTGGCTAATAATTCCTTATGCTGAGCTTTAGGCATGTCCTTTTTTTCTTTTCCTTTTTTTTTAAAGAGTGACTACAACTTCCCTCCTCTTATTGACTTCTTGAAAATTTCTCATGTGTTGAATTTTCTTGCCAATTCCATACCCCAGGGCATTTTTTGAGGGCCTGTGTCTTTTACAGCCCTGCAGTCCTTGTGACTATATAAGCAACCATTGGCACTGGGTTTAAAGCTACTGTTGTGGGAAGCAGCCACAAGGCGGCAGCATTATTACGTTCTCAAGTCTTGTTACTAGGACAACACAGTCTTCCTGGAGGTAGTGTTCCGAGCTTGTAAATTAGAGTGCAATGTGCTGGGACAAGCCCCCAGAAGTTTATGTCTCCTAACTTATGTTTGTTTTTTAAATTTAATTTCTATTTCTTATCGGAGTAAATTTGATTAGAGTGTTGTGGTTTTCTGGCTGTACAGAATCTGCTCAATGATTCATACATATGTCTGTTCATCTTCGAACCTGTTAGCATGTATGTGATTACAGAATGTATATTTTGAAGGTATTGGTGAATATATAATTCATATCATTTATATGTTATATGTTTATATACATTTAACATACATTAGTATATGTATGTTAACCCCATAGTCCTAATTTACCCATCCTCCCACCTTTCATTTTGGCTAGCCATTAGTTTATTTGATAAGTCTGTGAGTGTCTTTTTCTGTGGAAATATGTTCATTGGTAGCAATCTTAGGATAACATGTATAAATGATGTCATAGGATATTTGTCATACCCTTTTGACTTACTTAACCTTATATGATTATTTCTAGGCTCAACTGTAGTCCTGAAAACGGCATTGTTCATTTTTTTCCCGAGGCTACTATTCCATTTGGTACGTATCCCACTTCGTCTTTGTCCATTCATCTGTTTATGGACCTTTTTTTTTGCTTCCATGTCCTGGCTATTTCAGTATTGTTGCAATGCACATTTGCCTGCCTCTCTCTTTTCGAATCTGGTGGTCTTAGGTTATAGGCCCAAAAGGTGCCCTGCCGCACCATATGGTAACTCAATTTTTACCTTTTCAAGCAGCTCGATTCAGTTTGCGTTACTGCTGTTACCACTTTACATCCCACCAGCAGCTAGAAGGTACACACTTCTCTAAAACCCCTTCAGCATTTATTGTTTGTAGACTTTTTGCTGATGGTCATGACTGGAGTGAGCTGAAACCTTTTTGAATTTGAATGTGCATGTGGCTAATAATTCCTTATACTGAGCTTTAGGCATGTCCTTTTTTTCTTTTCCTTTTTTTTTTAAAGAGTGAGTACAACTTCCCTCCTCTTATTGACTTCTTGGAAATTTCTCATGTGTTGAATGTTCTTGCCAATTCCCTACCCCAGGGCATATTTTGAGGGCTTGTGTCTTTTACAGCCCTGCAGTCCTTGTGACTATATAAGCAACCATTGGCACTGGGTTTAAAGCTACTGTTGTGGGAAGCAGCCACAAGGCGGCAGCATTATTGCGTTCTCAAGTCTTGTTACTAGGAGAACAGAGTCTTCCTGGAGGTAGTGTTCTGAGCTTGTAAATTACAGTGCAATATGCTGGGACAAGCCCCCAGAAGTTTATGTCTCCTAACTTATGTTTTTTTTTTAAATTTAATTTCTATTTCTTATCGGAGTAAATTTGATTAGAGTGTTGTGGTTTTCTGGCTGTACAGAATCTGCTCAATGATTCATACATATGTCTGTTCATCTTCGAACCTGTTAGCATGTATGTGATTACAGAATGTATATTTTAAAGGTATTGGTGATTATATAATTTATATATTTCATATGTTATAGGTTTATATACATTTAACATACATTAGTATATGTATTTTAACCCCATAGTCCTAATTTACCCATCCTCCCACCTTTCATTTTGGCTAGCCATTAGTTTATTTGATAAGTCTGTGAGTGTCTTTTTCTGTGGAAATATGTTCATTGGTAGCAATCTTAGGATAACATGTATAAATGATGTCCTAGGATATTTGTCATACCCTTTTGACTTACTTAACCTTATATGATTATTTCTAGGCTCAACTGTAGTCCTGAAAACGGCATTGTTCATTTTTTTCCCGAGGCTACTATTCCATTTGGTACGTATCCCACTTCGTCTTTGTCCATTCATCTGTTTATGGACCTTTTTTTTGCTTCCATGTCTTGGCTATTTCAATATTGTTGCAATGCACATTTGCCTGCCTCTCTCTTTCCGAATCTGGTGGTCTTAGGTTATAGGCCCAAAAGGTACCCTGCCGCATCATATGGTAGCTCAATTTTTACCTTTTCAAGCAGCTCCATTCAGTTTGCGTTAGTGCTGTTGCCACTTTACATCCCACCAGCAGCTAGAAGGTACACAGATCTCTAAAACCCCTTCAGCATTTATAGTTTGTAGACATTTTGCTGATGGTAATGACTGGTGTGAGCTGAAACCTTTTTGAATTTGAATTTGTATGTGGCTAATAATTCCTTATACTGAGCTTTAGGCATGTCCTTTTTTTTCTTTTCCTTTTTTTTTTTAAAGAGTGAGTACAACTCCCCTCCTCTTATTGACTTCTTGAAAAATTTCTCATGTGTTGGATTTTCTTGCCTATTCCCTACCCCAGGGCAATTTTTGAGGGCCTGTGTCATTTACAGCCCTGCAGTCCTTGTGACTATATAAGCAACCATTGTCACTGGGTTTAAAGCTGCTGTTTTGGGAGACAGCCACAAGGCGGCAGCATTATTACGTTCTCAAGTCTTGTTACTAGGACAACAGAGTCTTCCTGGAGGTAGTGTTCCGAGCTTGTAAATTAGAGTGCAATGTGCTGGGACAAGCCCCCAGAAGTTTATGTCTCCTTACTTATGTTTGTTTTTTAAATTTAATTTGTCTTTCTTATCGGAGTAAATTTGATTAGAGTGTTTTGATTGTCTGGCTGTACAGAATCTGCTCAATGATTCACACATATGTCTGTTCATCTTCAGATCCTGTTACCATGTATGTGATTACAGAATGTATATTTTGAAGGTATTGGTGAATATATAATTCATATCATTTATATGTTATATGTTTATATACATTTAACTTACATTAGTATATGTATGTTAACCCCATAGTCCTAATTTACCCATCCTCCCACCTTTCATTTTGGCTAACCATTAGTTTATTTGATAAGTCTGTGAGTGTCTTTTTCTGTGGAAATATGTTCATTGGTAGCAATCTTAGGAAAACTTGTATAAATAATATCATAGGATATTTGTAATACCCTTTTGTCTTACTTAACCTTATATGATTATTTCTAGTCTCAACTCTAGTCCTGAAAACGGCATTGTTCATTTTTTTCCCGAGGCTACTCTTCCATTCTGTCCATATACCACTTCTTCTTTGTCCATTCACCTGTTTATGGACCTTTTTTTTGCTTCCATGTCTTTGCTATTTCAGTATTGTTGCAGTGCACATTTGCCTGCCTCTGTCTTTCCGATTCTGGTGGTCTTAGGTTATAGGCCCAAAAGGTGCCCTGCCGCATCATATGGTAGCTCAATTTTTACGTTTTCAAGCAGCTCGATTCAGTTTGCATTAGTGCTGTTACGACTTTATATGCCACCAGCAGCTAGAAGGTACACACTTCTCTAAAACCCCTTCAGCATTTATAGTTTGTAGACTTTTTGCTGATGGTCATGACTGGTGTGAGCTGAAACCTTTTTGGAGGTTGGATACGCATGTGGCTAATAATTCCTTATGCTGAGCTTTAGGCATGTCCTATTTTTTCTTTTCCTTTTTTTTAAAAAGAGTGAGTACAACTTCCCTCCTCTTATTGATTTCTTGAAAAGTTTCTTATGTGTTGAATTTTCTTGCCTATTCCCTACCCCAGGGCATTTTTTGAGTGCCTGTGTCATTTACAACCGTGCAGTCCTTGTGACTATATAAGCTACCATTGGCACTGGGTTTAAAGGTGCTGTTTTTGGAGACAGCCACAAGGCGGCAGCATTATTACGTTCTCAAGTCTTGTTACTAGGAGAACAGAGTCTTCCTGGAGGTAGTGTTCCGAGCTTTTAAATTAGAGTGCAATGTGCTGGGACAAGCCCCCAGAAGTTTATGTCTCCTTACTTATGTTTGTTTTTTAAATTTAATTTGTATTTTTTATCGGAGTAAATTTGATTAGAGTGTTTTTATTGTCTGGCTGTACAGAATCTGTTCAATGATTCATACATATGTCTGTTCATCTTCGGATCCTGTTACCATGTATGTGATTACAGAATGTATATTTTGAAGGTATTGGTGATTATATAATTCATATCATTTATATGTTATATGTTTATATACATTTAACTTATATTAGTATATGTATGTTAACCCCATAGTCCTAATTTACCCATCCCCCCACCTTTCATTTTGGCTAACCATTAGTTTATTTGATAAGTCTGTGAGTGTCTTTTTCAGTGGAAATATGTTCATTGGTAGCAATCTTAGGATAACATGTATAAATGATATCATAGGATATTTGTCATACCCTTTTGACTTACTTAACCTTATATGATTATTTCTAGGCTCAACTCTAGTCCTGAAAACGGCATTGTTCATTTTTTTCCAGAGGCTACTATTCCATTTGGTACGTATACCATTTCGTCTTTGTCCTTTCATCTGTTTATGGACCTTTTTTTTGCTTCCATGTCTTGGCTATTTCAATATTGTTGCAGTGCACATTTGCCTGCCTCTGTCTTTCCGAATCCGGTGGTCTTAGGTTATAGGCCCAAAAGGTGCCCTACCGCATCATATGGTAGCTCAATGTTTACCTTTTCAAGCAGCTCAATTCAGTTTGCGTTACTGCTGTTACCACTTTACATCCAAACAGCAGCTAGAAGGTACACAGTTCTCTAAAACCTCTTCAGCATTTATAGTTTGTAGACTTTTTGCTGATGGTCATGACTGTTGTGAGCTGAAACCTTTTTGGAGGTTGGATACACATGTGGCTAATAATTCCTTATGCTGAGCTTTAGGCATGTCCTTTTTTTCTTTTACTTTTTTTTTAGAGTGAGTACAACTTCCGTACTCTTATTGACTTCTTGAAAATTTCTCATGTGTTGAATTTCCTTGCCTATTCCCTACTCCAGGGCATTTTTTGAGGGCCTGTGTCTTTTACAGCCCTGCAGTCCTTGTGAGTATATAAGCAACCATTGGTACTGGGTTTAAAGCTACTGTTGTGGGAAGCAGCCACAAGGCGGCAGCATTATTACGTTCTCAAGTCTTGTTACTAGGACAACACAGTCTTCCTGGAGGTAGTGTTCCGAGCCTGTAAATTAGAGTGCAATGTCCTGGGACAAGCCCCCAGAAGTTTATGTCTCCTAACTTATGTTTGTTTTTTAAATTTAATTTCTTATCGGAGTAAATTTGATTAGAGTGTTGTGGTTTTCTGGCTGTACAGAATCTGCTCAATGATTCATACATATGTCTGTTCATCTTCGGATCCTGTTACCATGTATGTGATTACAGAATGTATATTTTGAAGGTATTGGTGAATATATAATTCATATCATTTATATGTTATATGTTTATATACATTTAACATACATTAGTATATGTATGTTAACCCCATAGTCCTAATTTACCCATCCTCCCACCTTTCATTTTGGCTAACCATTAGTTTATATGATAAGTCTGTGAGTTTCTTTTTCTGTGGAAATATGTTCATTGGTAGCAATCTTAGGATAACATGTATAAATGATATCATAGGATATTTCATACCCTTTTGACTTACTTAACCTTATATGATTATTTCTAGGATCAACTCTACTCCTGAAAACAGCATTGTTCATTTTTTTCCAGAGGCTACTATTCCATTTGGTACGTATACCATTTCGTCTTTGTCCATTCATCTGTTTATGGACCTTTTTTTGCTTCCATGTCTTGGCTATTTCAGTATTGTTGCAGTGCACATTTGCCTGCCTCTGTCTTTCCGATTCTGGTGGTCTTAGGTTATAGGCCCAAAAGGTGCCCTGCCGCATCGTATGGTAACTCAATTTTTACCTTTTCAAGCAGCTCCATTCAGTTTGCATTAGTGGTATTACTTCTTTACATCCCACCAGCAGCTAGAAGGTACACATTCCTCTAAAACCCCTTCAGCATTTATAGTTTGTAGACTTTTTGATGATGGTCATGAGTGGTGTTACCTGAAACCTTTTTGAATTTGAATTTGCATGTGGCTAATAATTCCTTATACTGAGCTTTAGGCATGTCATTTTTTTCTTTTCCTTTTGTTTTAAAGAGTGAGTACAACTTCCCTCCTCTTATTGACTTCTTGAAAAGTTTCTCATGTGATGAATTTTTTTGCCTATTCCCTACCCCAGGGCATTTTTTGAAGGCAGGTGTCATTTAGAGCCCTTCAGTCCTTGTGACTATTAAGCAACCTTTGGCACTGGGTTTAAAGCTGCTGTTGTGGGAAACAGCCACAAGGCGGCAGCATTATTACGTTCTCAACTCTTGTTACTAGGGCAACAGAGTCTTCCTGGAGGTAGTTTTCCAAGGTTGTAAATTAGAGTGGAATGTGCTGGGACAAGCCCCCAGAAGTTTATGTCTCCTAACTTATGTTTGCTTTTTAAATTTAATTTCTATTTCTTATCGGAGTAAATTTGATTAGAGTGTTTTGATTGGCTGTACAGAATCTGCTCAATGATTCATACATATATCTGTTCATCTTCGGAACCTGTTATCAAGTATGTGATCACAGAATATATATTTTGAAGGTATTGGTGATTATATAATTCATATCGTTTATATGTTATATGTTTATATACATTTAACTTACATTAGTATATGTATGTTAACCCCATAGTCCTAACTTACCCATCCCCCCACCTTTCATTTTGGCTAACCATTAGTTTATTTGATAAGTCTGTGAGTGTCTTTTTCTGTGGAAATATGTTCATTGGTAGCAATCTTAAGAAAACTTGTATAAATGATATCATAGGATATTTGTCATACCCTTTTGACTTACTTAACATTATATGATTTTTTCTAGCCTCAACTGTAGTCCTGAAAACAGCATTGTTCATTTTTCTCCCAAGGCTACTATTCCATTCTGTCCGTATACCACTTCTTCTTTGTCCATTCATCTGTTTATGGACCTTTTTTTTGCTTCCATATCTTGGCTATTTCAGTATTGTTGCAGTGCATATTTGCCTGCCTCTGTCTTTCCAATTTTGGTGGTCTTAGGTTATAGGCCCAAAAGGTGCCCTGCCGCATCATTTGGTAGCTCAATTTTTACCTTTTCAAGCAGCTCGATTCAGTTTGCGTTAGTGCTGTTTCCACTTTACATCCCACCAGCAGCTAGAAGGTACGCAGATCTCTAAAACCCCTTCAGCATTTATAGTTTGTAGACATTTTGCTGATGGTAATGACTGGTGTGAGCTGAAATCTTTTTGAATTTGAATTTGTATGTGGCTAATAATTCCTTATACTAAGCTTTAGGCATGTCCTTTTTTTTCTTTTCCTTTTTTTTTTAAAGAGTGAGTACAACTTCCCTCCTCTTATTGACTTCTTGGAAATTTCTCATGTGTTGAATGTTCTTGCCAATTCCCTACCCCAGGGCATATTTTGAGGGCTTGTGTCATTTACAGCCCTGCAGTCCTTGTGACTATATAAGCAATCATTGGCACTGGGTTTAAAGTGCTGTTGTGGGAAGCAGCCACAAGGCGGCAGCATTATTGTGTTCTCAAGTCTTGTTACTAGGAGAACAGAGTATTACTGGAGGTAGTGTTCTGAGCTTGTAAATTAGAGTGCAATATGCTGGGACAAGCCCCCAGAAGTTTATGTCTCCTAACTTATGTTTTCTTTTTAAAATTTAATTTCTATTTCTTATCGCAGTAAATTTGATTAGAGTGTTTTGATTGTCTGGCTGTACAGAATCTGCTCAATGATTCATACATATGTCTGTTCATCTTCGGATCCTGTTACCATGTATGTGATCACAGAATATATATTTTGAAGGTATTGGTGATTATATAATTCATATCGTTTATATGTTATATGTTTATATACATTTAACTTACATTAGTATATGTATGTTAACCCCATAGTCCTAACTTACCCATCCCCCCACCTTTCATTTTGTCTAACCATTAGTTTATTTGATAAGTCTGTGAGTGTCTTTTTCTGTGGAAATATGTTCATTGGTAGCAATCTTAAGAAAACTTGTATAAATGATATCATAGGATATTTGTCATACCCTTTTGACTTACTTAACCTTATATGATTTTTTCTAGGCTCAACTGTAGTCCTGAAAACAGCATTGTTCATTTTTCTCCCGAGGCTACTATTCCATTCTGTCCGTATACCACTTCTTCTTTGTCCATTCATCTGTTTATGGACCTTTTTTTTGCTTCCATATCTTGGCCATTTCAGTATTGTTGCAGTGCATATTTGCCTGCCTCTGTCTTTCCAATTTTGGTGGTCTTAGGTTATAGGCCCAAAAGGTGCCCTGCCGCATCATTTGGTAGCTCAATTTTTACCTTTTCAAGCAGCTCGATTCAGTTTGCGTTAGTGCTGTTTCCACTTTACATCCCACCAGCAGCTAGAAGGTACACAGATCTCTAAAACCCCTTCAGCATTTATAGTTTGTAGACATTTTGCTGATGGTAATGACTGGTGTGAGCTGAAACCTTTTTGAATTTGAATTTGTATGTGGCTAATAATTCCTTATACTAAGCTTTAGGCATGTCCTTCTTTTTTTTTCCTTTTTTTTTAAAGAGTGAGTACAACTCCCCTCCTCTTATTGACTTCTTGAAAAATTTCTCATGTGTTGGATTTTCTTGCCTATTCCCTACCCCAGGGCAATTTTTGAGGGCCTGTGTCATTTACAGCCCTGCAGTCCTTGTGACTATATAAGCAACCATTGTCATTGGGTTTAAAGCTGCTGTTTTGGGAGACAGCCACAAGGCGGCAGCATTATTACGTTCTCAAGTCTTGTTACTAGGACAACAGAGTCTTCCTGGAGGTAGTGTTCCGAGCTTGTAAATTAGAGTGCAATGTGCTGGGACAAGCCCCCAGAAGTTTATGTCTCCTTACTTATGTTTGTTTTTTAAATTTAATTTGTCTTTCTTATCGGAGTAAATTTGATTAGAGTGTTTTGATTGTCTGGCTGTACAGAATCTGCTCCATGATTCACACATATGTCTGTTCATCTTCGCATCCTGTTACCATGTATGTGATTACAGAATGTATATTTTGAAGGTATTGGTGAATATATAATTCATATCATTTATATGTTATATGTTTATATACATTTAACTTACATTAGTATATGTATGTTAACCCCATAGTCCTAATTTACCCATCCTCCCACCTTTCATTTTGGCTAACCATTAGTTTATTTGATAAGTCTGTGAGTGTCTTTTTCTGTGGAAATATGTTCATTGGTAGCAATCTTAGGATAACATGTATTAATAATATCATAGGATATTTGTAATACCCTTTTGTCTTACTTAACCTTATATGATTATTTCTAGTCTCAAGTCTACTCCTGAAAACGGCATTGTTCATTTTTCTCCCGAGGCTACTATTCCATTCTGTCCGTATACCACTTCTTCTTTGTCCATTCATCTGTTTATGGACCTTTTTTTTGCTTCCATATCTTGGCTATTTCAGTATTGTTGCAGTGCATATTTGCCTGCCTCTGTCTTTCCAATTTTGGTGGTCTTAGGTTATAGGCCCAAAAGGTGCCCTGCCCCATCATTTGGTAGCTCAATTTTTACCTTTTCAAGCAGCTCGATTCAGTTTGCGTTAGTGCTGTTTCCACTTTACATCCCACCAGCAGCTAGAAGGTACACAATTCTCTAAAACCCCTTCAGCATTTATAGTTTGTAGACTTTTTGCTGATGGTCATGACTGGTGTCACCTGAAACCTTTTTGAATTTGAATTTGCATGTGGCTAATAATTCCTTATGCTGAGCTTTAGGCATGTCCTTTTTTTCTTTTCCTTTTTTTTTAAAGAGTGAGTACAACTTCCCTCCTCTTATTGACTTCTTGAAAAGTTACTCATGTGTTGAATTTTTTTGCCTATTCCCTACTCCAGGGCATTCTTTGAGGGCCGGTGTCATTTAGAGCCCTGCAGTCCTTGTGACTATTAAGCAACCTTTGGCACTGGGTTTAAAGCTGCTGTTGTGGGAAACAGCCACAAGGTGGCAGCATTATTACGTTCTCAACTCTTGTTACTAGGGCAACAGAGTCTTCCTGGAGGTAGTTTTCCAAGGTTGTAAATTAGAGTGGAATGTGCTGGGACAAGCCCCCAGAAGTTTATGTCTCCTAACTTATGTTTGCTTTTTAAATTTAATTTCTATTTCTTATCAGAGTCAGTTTGTTTAGAGTGTTTTGATTGTCTGGCTGTACAGAATCTGCTCAATGATTCATACATATGTCTGTTCATCTTCGGATCCTGCTACCATGTACGTGATTACAGAATGTATATTTTTGAAGCTATTGGTGATGATATAATGCATATAGTTTATATGTGATATGTTTATATACATTTAACATACATTAGTATATGTATGTTAACCCCATTGTCCTAATTTACCCATCCTCCCACCTTTCATTTTGGCTAACCACTAGTTTATTTGATAAGTCTGTGAGTGTCTTTTTCTGTGGAAATATGTTCATTGGTAGCAATCTTAGGATAACATGTATTAATGATATCATAGGATATTTGTCATACCCTTTTGACTTACTTAACCTTATATGATTATTTCTAGGCTCAACTCTAGTCCTGAAAACGGCATTGTTCATTTTTTTCCAGAGGCTTGTATTCCATTTGGTACGTGTACCATTTCGTCTTTGTCCATTCATCTGTTTATGGACCTTTTTTTTGCTTCCATGTCTTGGCTATTTCAATATTGTTGCAGTGCACATTTGCCTGCCTCTGTCTTTCCGAATCCAGTTGTCTTAGGTTATAGGCCCAAAATGTGCCCTGCCGCATCATATGGTAGCTCAATGTTTACCTTTTCAAGCAGCTCGATTCATTTTGCGTTACTGCTGTTACCACTTTACATCCCACCAGCAGCTAGAAGGTACACAGTTCTCTAAAACCCCTTCAGCATTTATAGTTTGTAGACCTTTTGCTGATGGTCATGACTGGTGTGAGCTGAAACCTTTTTGGAGGTTGGATACGCCTGTGGCTAATAATTCCTTATGCTGAGCTTTAGGCATGTCCTTTTTTTCTTTTCCTTTTTTTTTAGAGTGAGTACAACTTCCGTACTCTTATTGACTTCTTGAAAATTTCTCATGTGTTGAATTTCCTTGCCTATTCCCTACACCAGGGCATTTTTTGAGGGCCTGTGTCTTTTACAGCCCTGCAGTCCTTGTGACTATATAAGCAACCATTGGTACTGGGTTTAAAGCTACTGTTATGGGAAGCAGCCACAAGGCGGCAGCATTATTACGTTCTCAAGTCTTGTTACTAGGACAACACAGTCTTCCTGGAGGTAGTGTTCCGAGCCTGTAAATTAGAGTGCAATGTCCTGGGACAAGCCCCCAGAAGTTTATGTCTCCTAACTTATGTTTGTTTTTTAAATTTAATTTCTATTTCTTATCGGAGTAAATTTGATTAGAGTGTTGTGGTTTTCTGGCTGTACAGAATCTGCTCAATGATTCATACATATGTCTGTTCATCTTCGGATCCTGTTACCATGTATGTGATTACAGAATGTATATTTTGAAGGTATTGGTGAATATATAATTCATATCATTTATATGTTATATGTTTATATACATTTAACATACATTAGTATATGTATGTTAACCCCATAGTCCTAATTTACCCATCCTCCCACCTTTCATTTTGGCTAACCCTTAGTTTATATGATAAGTCTGTGAGTGTCTTTTTCTGTGGAAATATGTTCATTGGTAGCAATCTTAGGATAACATGTATAAATGATGTCATAGGATATTTGTCATACCCTTTTGACTTACTTAACCTTATATGATTATTTCTAGGCTCAACTCTAGTCCTGAAAACAGCATTGTTCATTTTTTTCCAGAGGCTACTATTCCATTTGGTACATATACCATTTCGTCTTTGTCCATTCATCTGTTTATGGACCTTTTTTTGCTTCCATGTGTTGGCTATTTCAGTATTGTTGCAGTGCACATTTGCCTGCCTCTGTCTTTCCGATTCTGGTGGTCTTAGGTTATAGGCCCAAAAGGTGCCCTGCCGCATCGTATGGTAACTCAATTTTTACCTTTTCAAGCAGCTCCATTCAGTTTGCATTAGTGGTATTACTTCTTTACATCCCACCAGCAGCTAGAAGGTACACATTCCTCTAAAACCCCTTCAGCATTTATAGTTTGTAGACTTTTTGATGATGGTCATGAGTGGTGTTACCTGAAACCTTTTTGAATTTGAATTTGCATGTGGCTAATAATTCCTTATACTGAGCTTTAGGCATGTCATTTTTTTCTTTTCCTTTTGTTTTAAAGAGTGAGTACAACTTCCCTCCTCTTATTGACTTCTTGAAAAGTTTCTCATGTGTTGAATTTTTTTGCCTATTCCCTACCCCAGGGCATTTTTTGAAGGCAGGTGTCATTTAGAGCCCTTCAGTCCTTGTGACTATTAAGCAACCTTTGGCACTGGGTTTAAAGCTGCTGTTGTGGGAAACAGCCACAAGGCGGCAGCATTATTACGTTCTCAACTCTTGTTACTAGGGCAACAGAGTCTTCCTGGAGGTAGTTTTCCAAGGTTGTAAATTAGAGTGGAATGTGCTGGGACAAGCCCCCAGAAGTTTATGTCTCCTAACTTATGTTTTCTTTTTAAAATTTAATTTCTATTTCTTATCGGAGTAAATTTGATTAGAGTGTTTTGATTGTCTGGCTGTACAGAATCTGCTCAATGATTCATACATATGTCTGTTCATCTTCGGATCCTGTTACCATGTATGTGATCACAGAATATATATTTTGAAGGTATTGGTGATTATATAATTCATATCGTTTATATGTTATATGTTTATATACATTTAACTTACATTAGTATATGTATGTTAACCCCATAGTCCTAACTTACCCATCCCCCCACCTTTCATTTTGGCTAAACATTAGTTTATTTGATAAGTCTGTGAGTGTCTTTTTCTGTGGAAATATGTTCATTGGTAGCAATCTTAAGAAAACTTGTATAAATGATATCATAGGATATTTGTCATACCCTTTTGACTTACTTAACCTTATATGATTTTTTCTAGGCTCAACTGTAGTCCTGAAAACAGCATTGTTCATTTTTCTCCCGAGGCTACTATTCCATTCTGTCCGTATACCACTTCTTCTTTGTCCATTCATCTGTTTATGGACCTTTTTTTTGCTTCCATATCTTGGCTATTTCAGTATTGTTGCAGTGCATATTTGCCTGCCTCTGTCTTTCCAATTTTGGTGGTCTTAGGTTATAGGCCCAAAAGGTGCCCTGCCGCATCATTTGGTAGCTCAATTTTTACCTTTTCAAGCAGCTCGATTCAGTTTGCGTTAGTGCTGTTTCCACTTTACAACCCACCAGCAGCTAGAAGGTACACAGATCTCTAAAACCCCTTCAGCATTTATAGTTTGTAGACATTTTGCTGATGGTAATGACTGGTGTGAGCTGAAACCTTTTTGAATTTGAATTTGTATGTGGCTAATAATTCCTTATACTAAGCTTTAGGCATGTACTTTTTTTTCTTTTCCTTTTTTTTTTTAAAGAGTGAGTACAACTCCCCTCCTCTTATTGACTTCTTGAAAAATTTCTCATGTGTTGGATTTTCTTGCCTAGTCCCTACCCCAGGGCAATTTTTGAGGGCCTGTGTCATTTACAGCCCTGCAGTCCTTGGGACTATATAAGCAACCATTGGCACTGGGTTTAAAGCTACTGTTGTGGGAAGCAGCCACAAGGCGGCAGCATTATTACGTTCTCAAGTCTTGTTACTAGGACAACACAGTCTTCCTGGAGGTAGTGTTCCGAGCTTGTAAATTAGAGTGCAATGTGCTGGGACAAGCCCCCAGAAGTTTATGTCTCCTCACTTATGTTTGTTTTTTAAATTTAATTTCTATTTCTTATCGGAGTAAATTTGATTAGAGTGTTGTGGTTTTCTGGCTGTACAGAATCTGCTCAATGATTCATACATATGTCTGTTCATCTTCGAACCTGTTAGCATGTATGTGATTACAGAATGTATATTTTAAATGTATTGGTGATTATATAATTTATATATTTCATATGTTATATGTTTATATACATTTAACATACATTAGTATATGTATTTTAACCCCATAGTCCTAATTTACCCATCCTCCCACCTTTCATTTTGGCTAGCCATTAGTTTATTTGATAAGTCTGTGAGTGTCTTTTTCTGTGGAAATATGTTCATTGGTAGCAATCTTAGGATAACATGTATAAATGATGTCATAGGATATTTGTCATACCCTTTTGACTTACTTAACCTTATATGATTATTTCTAGGCTCAACTGTAGTCCTGAAAACGGCATTGTTCATTTTTTTCCCGAGGCTACTATTCCATTTGGTACGTATCCCACTTCTTCTTTGTCCATTCATCTGTTTATGGACATTTTTTTTTGCTTCCATGTCTTGGCTATTTCAGTATTGTTGCAGTGCACATTTGCCTGCCTCTGTCTTTCCGATTCCGGTGGTCTTAGGTTATAGGCCCAAAATGTGCCCTGCCGCATCATATGGTAGCTCAATGTTTACCTTTTCAAGCAGCTCGATTCAGTTTGCGTTACTGCTGTTACCACTTTACATCCCCCCAGCAGCTAGAAGGTACACAGTTCTCTAAAACCCCTTCAGCATTTATAGTTTGTAGACTTTTTGCTGATGGTCATGACTGGTGTGAGCTGAAACCTTTTTGGAGGTTGGATACGCATGTGGCTAATAATTCCTTATGCTGAGCTTTAGGCATGTCCTTTTTTTCTTTTCCTTTTTTTTAAAGAGTGACTACAACTTCTCTCCTCTTATTGACTTCTTGAAAATTTCTCATGTGTTGAATTTTCTTGCCAATTCCATACCCCAGGGAATTTTTTGAGGGCCTGTGTCTTTTACAGCCCTGCAGTCCTTGTGACTATATAAGCAACCATTGGCACTGGGTTTAAAGCTACTGTTGTGGGAAGCAGCCACAAGGCGGCAGCATTATTACGTTCTCAAGTCTTGTTACTAGGACAACACAGTCTTCCTGGAGGTAGTGTTCCGAGCTTGTAAATTAGAGTGCAATGTGCTGGGATAAGCCCCCAGAAGTTTATGTCTCCTAACTTATGTTTGTTTTTTAAATTTAATTTCTATTTCTTATCGGAGTAAATTTGATTAGAGTGTTGTGGTTTTCTGGCTGTACAGAATCTGCTCAATGATTCATACATATGTCTGTTCATCTTCGAACCTGTTAGCATGTATGTGATTACAGAATGTATATTTTAAAGTTATTGGTGATTATATAATTTATATATTTCATATGTTATATGTTTATATACATTTAACATACATTAGTATATGTATTTTAACCCCATTGTCCTAATTTACCCATCCTCCCACCTTTCATTTTGGCTAGCCATTAGTTTATTTGATAAGTCTGTGAGTGTCTTTTTCTGTGGAAATATGTTCATTGGTAGCAATCTTAGGATAACATGTATAAATGATGTCATAGGATATTTGTCATACCCTTTTGACTTACTTAACCTTATATGATTATTTCTAGGCTCAACTGTAGTCCTGAAAACGGCATTGTTCATTTTTTTCCCGAGGCTACTATTCCATTTGGTACGTATCCCACTTCGTCTTTGTCCATTCATCTGTTTATGGACCTTTTTTTTTGCTTCCATGTCTTTGCTATTTCAGTATTGTTGCAGTGCACATTTGCCTGCCTCTGTCTTTCCGATTCTGGTGGTCTTAGGTTATAGGCCCAAAAGGTGCCCTGCCGCATCATATGGTAGCTCAATTTTTACGTTTTCAAGCAGCTCGATTCAGTTTGCATTAGTGCTGTTACGACTTTATATCCCACCAGCAGCTAGAAGGTACACACTTCTCTAAAACCCCTTCAGCATTTATAGTTTGTAGACTTTTTGCTGATGGTCATGACTGGTGTGAGCTGAAACCTTTTTGGAGGTTGGATACGCATGTGGCTAATAATTCCTTATGCTGAGCTTTAGGCATGTCCTATTTTTTCTTTTCCTTTTTTTTAAAATGAGTGAGTACAACTTCCCTCCTCTTATTGATTTCTTGAAAAGTTTCTTATGTGTTGAATTTTCTTGCCTATTCCCTACCCCAGGGCATTTTTTGAGTGCCTGTGTCACTTACAACCGTGCAGTCCTTGTGACTATATAAGCAACCATTGGCACTGGGTTTAAAGGTGCTGTTTTTGGAGACAGCCACAAGGCGGCAGCATTATTACGTTCTCAAGTCTTGTTACTAGGACAACAGAGTCTTCCTGGAGGTAGTGTTCCGAGCTTTTAAATTAGAGTGCAATGTGCTGGGACAAGCCCCCAGAAGTTTATGTCTCCTTACTTATGTTTGTTTTTTAAATTTAATTTGTATTTTTTATCGGAGTAAATTTGATTAGAGTGTTTTGATTGTCTGGCTGTACAGAATCTGTTCAATGATTCATACATATGTCTGTTCATCTTCGGATCCTGTTACCATGTATGTGATCACAGAATATATATTTTGAAAGTATTGGTGATTATATAATTCATATCGTTTATATGTTATATGTTTATATACATTTAACTTACATTAGTATATGTATGTTAACCCCATAGTCCTAACTTACCCATCCCCCCACCTTTCATTTTGGCTAAACATTAGTTTATTTGATAAGTCTGTGAGTGTCTTTTTCTGTGGAAATATGTTCATTGGTAGCAATCTTAAGAAAACTTGTATAAATGATATCATAGGATATTTGTCATACCCTTTTGACTTACTTAACCTTATATGATTTTTTCTAGGCTCAACTGTAGTCCTGAAAACAGCATTGTTCATTTTTCTCCCGAGGCTACTATTCCATTCTGTCCGTATACCACTTCTTCTTTGTCCATTCATCTGTTTATGGACCTTTTTTTTGCTTCCATATCTTGGCTATTTCAGTATTGTTGCAGTGCATATTTGCCTGCCTCTGTCTTTCCAATTTTGGTGGTCTTAGGTTATAGGCCCAAAAGGTGCCCTGCCTCATCATTTGGTAGCTCAATTTTTACCTTTTCAAGCAGCTCGATTCAGTTTGCGTTAGTGCTGTTTCCACTTTACATCCCACCAGCAGCTAGAAGGTACACAGATCTCTAAAACCCCTTCAGCATTTATAGTTTGTAGACATTTTGCTGATGGTAATGACTGGTGTGAGCTGAAACCTTTTTGAATTTGAATTTGTATGTGGCTAATATTTCCTTATACTAAGCTTTAGGCATGTCCTTTTTTTTCTTTTCCTTTTTTTTTTAAAGAGTGAGTACAACTTCCCTCCTCTTATTGACTTCTTGGAAATTTCTCATGTGTTGAATGTTCTTGCCAATTCCCTACCCCAGGGCATATTTTGAGGGCTTGTGTCATTTACAGCCCTGCAGTCCTTGTGACTATATAAGCAATCATTGGCACTGGGTTTAAAGTGCTGTTGTGGGAAGCAGCCACAAGGCGGCAGCATTATTGCGTTCTCAAGTCTTGTTACTAGGAGAACAGAGTCTTCCTGGAGGTAGTGTTCCGAGCTTTTAAATTAGAGTGCAATGTGCTGGGACAAGCCCCCAGAAGTTTATGTCTCCTTACTTATGTTTGTTTTTTAAATTTAATTTGTATTTTTTATCGGAGTAAATTTGATTAGAGTGTTTTGATTGTCTGGCTGTACAGAATCTGTTCAATGATTCATACATATATCTCTTCATCTTCAGAACCTGTTAGCATGTATGTGATTACAGAATGTATATTTTAAAGGTATTGGTGATTATATTATTTATATAGTTTATATATTATATGTTTATATACATTTAACATACATTAGTATATGTATGTTAACCCCATTGTCCTAATTTACCCATCCTCCCACCTTTCATTTTGGCTAACCATTAGTTTATTTGATAAGTCTGTGAGTGTCTTTTTCTGTGGAAATATGTTCATTGGTAGCAATCTTAGGATAACATGTATTAATGATATCATAGGATATTTGTCATACCCTTTTGACTTACTTAACCTTATATGATTATTTCTAGGCTCAACTCTCGTCCTGAAAACGGCATTGTTCATTTTTTTCCAGAGGCTTCTATTCCATTTGGTACGTGTACCATTTCGTCTTTGTCCATTCATCTGTTTATGGACCTTTTTTTTGCTTCCATGTCTTGGCTATTTCAATATTGTTGCAGTGCACATTTGCCTGCCTCTGTCTTTCCGAATCCAGTTGTCTTAGGTTATAGGCCCAAAATGTGCCCTGCCGCATCATATGGTAGCTCAATGTTTACCTTTTCAAGCAGCTCGATTCAGTTTGCGTTACTGCTGTTACCACTTTACATCCCCCCAGCAGCTAGAAGGTACACAGTTCTCTAAAACCCCTTCAGCATTTATAGTTTGTAGACTTTTTGCTGATGGTCATGACTGGTGTGAGCTGAAACCTTTTTGGAGGTTGGATACGCATGTGGCTAATAATTCCTTATGCTGAGCTTTAGGCATGTCCTTTTTTTCTTTTCCTTTTTTTTTAAAGAGTGACTACAACTTCCCTCCTCTTATTGACTTCTTGAAAATTTCTCATGTGTTGAATTTTCTTGCCAATTCCATACCCCAGGGCATGTTTTGAGGGCCTGTGTCTTTTACAGCCCTGCAGTCCTTGTGACTATATAAGCAACCATTGGCACTGGGTTTAAAGCTACTGTTGTGGGAAGCAGCCACAAGGCGGCAGCATTATTACGTTCTCAAGTCTTGTTACTAGGACAACACAGTCTTCCTGGAGGTAGTGTTCCGAGCTTGTAAATTAGAGTGCAATGTGCTGGGACAAGCCCCCAGAAGTTTATGTCTCCTAACTTATGTTTGTTTTTTAAATTTAATTTCTATTTCTTATCGGAGTAAATTTGATTAGAGTGTTGTGGTTTTCTGGCTGTACAGAATCTGCTCAATGATTCATACATATGTCTGTTCATCTTCGAACCTGTTAGCATGTATGTGATTACAGAATGTATATTTTAAATGTATTGGTGATTATATAATTTATGTAGTTCATATGTTATATGTTTATATACATTTAACATACATTAGTATATGTATGTTAACCCCATAGTCCTAATTTACCCATCCTCCCACCTTTCATTTTGGCTAGCCATTAGTTTATTTGATAAGTCTGTGAGTGTCTTTTTCTGTGGAAATATGTTCATTGGTAGCAATCTTAGGATAACATGTATAAATGATGTCATAGGATATTTGTCATACCCTTTTGACTTACTTAACCTTATATGATTATTTCTAGGCTCAACTGTAGTCCTGAAAACGGCATTGTTCATTTTTTTCCCGAGGCTACTATTCCATTTGGTACGTATCCCACTTCGTCTTTGTCCATTCATCTGTTTATGGACCTTTTTTTTTGCTTCCGTGTCTTGGCTATTTCAATATTGTTGCAATGCACATTTGCCTGCCTCTCTCTTTCCGAATCTGGTGGTCTTAGGTTATAGGCCCAAAAGGTGCCCTGCCGCACCATATGGTAACTCAATTTTTACCTTTTCAAGCAGCTCGATTCAGTTTGCGTTACTGCTGTTACCACTTTACATCCCACCAGCAGCTAGAAGGTACACACTTCTCTAAAACCCCTTCAGCATTTATTGTTTGTAGACTTTTTGCTGATGGTCATGACTGGAGTGAGCTGAAACCTTTTTGAATTTGAATTTGCATGTGGCTAATAATTCCTTATACTGAGCTTTAGGCATGTCCTTTTTTTCTTTTCCTTTTTGTTTTTAAAGAGTGAGTACAACTTCCCTCCTCTTATTGACTTCTTGGAAATTTCTCATGTATTGAATGTTCTTGCCAATTCCCTACCCCAGGGCATATTTTGAGGGCTTGTGTCTTTTACAGCCCTGCAGTCCTTGTGACTATATAAGCAACCATTGGCACTGGGTTTAAAGCTACTGTTGTGGGAAGCAGCCACAAGGCGGCAGCATTATTGCGTTCTCAAGTCTTGTTACTAGGAGAACAGAGTCTTCCTGGAGGTAGTGTTCTGAGCTTGTAAATTAGAGTGCAATATGCTGGGACAAGCCCCCAGAAGTTTATGTCTCCTAACTTATGTTTTTTTTTTAAATTTAATTTCTATTTCTTATCGGAGTAAATTTGATTAGAGTGTTGTGGTTTTCTGGCTGTACAGAATCTGCTCAATGATTCATACATATGTCTGTTCATCTTCGAACCTGTTAGCATGTATGTGATTACAGAATGTATATTTTAAAGGTATTGGTGATTTTATAATTTATATATTTCATATGTTATAGGTTTATATACATTTAACATACATTAGTATATGTATTTTAACCCCATAGTCCTAATTTACCCATCCTCCCACCTTTCATTTTGGCTAGCCATTAGTTTATTTGATAAGTCTGTGAGTGTCTTTTTCTGTGGAAATATGTTCATTGGTAGCAATCTTAGGATAACATGTATAAATGATGTCCTAGGATATTTGTCATACCCTTTTGACTTACTTAACCTTATATGATTATTTCTAGGCTCAACTGTAGTCCTGAAAACGGCATTGTTCATTTTTTTCCCGAGGCTACTATTCCATTTGGTACGTATCCCACTTCGTCTTTGTCCATTCATCTGTTTATGGACCTTTTTTTTGCTTCCATGTCTTGGCTATTTCAGTATTGTTGCAATGCACATTTGCCTGCCTCTCTCTTTCCGAATCTGGTGGTCTTAGGTTATAGGCCCAAAAGGTGCCCTGCCGCATCATATGGTAGCTCAATTTTTACCTTTTCAAGCAGCTCCATTCAGTTTGCGTTAGTGCTGTTGCCACTTTACATCCCACCAGCAGCTAGAAGGTACACAGATCTCTAAAACCCCTTCAGCATTTATAGTTTGTAGACATTTTGCTGATGGTAATGACTGGTGTGAGCTGAAACCTTTTTGAATTTGAATTTGTATGTGGCTAATAATTCCTTATACTGAGCTTTAGGCATGTCCTTTTTTTTCTTTTCCTTTTTTTTTTTAAAGAGTGAGTACAACTCCCCTCCTCTTATTGACTTTTTGAAAAATTTCTCATGTGTTGAATGTTCTTGCCAATTCCCTACCCCAGGGCATATTTTGAGGGCTTGTGTCATTTACAGACCTGCAGTCCTTGTGACTATATAAGCAATCATTGGCACTGGGTTTAAAGTGCTGTTGTGGGAAGCAGCCACAAGGCGGCAGCATTATTGCGTTCTCAAGTCTTGTTACTAGGAGAACAGAGTCTTCCTGGGGGTAGTGTTCTGAGCTTGTAAATTAGAGTGCAATATGCTGGGACAAGCCCCCAGAAGTTTATGTCTCCTAACTTATGTTTTTTTTTTAAATTTAATTTCTATTTCTTATCGGAGTAAATTTGATTAGAGTGTTTTGATTGTCTGGCTGTACAGAATCTGCTCAATGATTCATACATATGTCTGTTCATCTTCGGATCCTGTTACCATGTATGTGATCACAGAATATATATTTTGAAGGTATTGGTGATTATATAATTCATATCGTTTATATGTTATATGTTTATATACATTTAACTTACATTAGTATATGTATGTTAACCCCATAGTCCTAACTTACCCATCCCCCCACCTTTCATTTTGGCTAACCATTAGTTTATTTGATAAGTCTGTGAGTGTCTTTTTCTGTGGAAATATGTTCATTGGTAGCAATCTTAAGAAAACTTGTATAAATGATATCATAGGATATTTGTCATACCCTTTTGACTTACTTAACCTTATATGATTTTTTCTAGGCTCAACTGTAGTCCTGAAAACAGCATTGTTCATTTTTCTCCCGAGGCTACTATTCCATTCTCTCCGTATACCACTTCTTCTTTGTCCATTCATCTGTTTATGGACCTTTTTTTTGCTTCCATATCTTGGCTATTTCAGTATTGTTGCAGTGCACATTTGCCTGCCTCTGTCTTTCCGATTCTGGTGGTCTTAGGTTATAGGCCCAAAAGGTGCCCTGCCGCATCATATGGTAGCTCAATTTTTACGTTTTCAAGCAGCTCGATTCAGTTTGCATTAGTGATGTTACGACTTTATATCCCACCAGCAGCTAGAAGGTACACACTTCTCTAAAACCCCTTCAGCATTTATAGTTTGTAGACTTTTTGCTGATGGTCATGACTGGTGTGAGCTGAAACCTTTTTGGAGGTTGGATACGCATGTGGCTAATAATTCCTTATGCTGAGCTTTAGGCATGTCCTATTTTTTCTTTTCCTTTTTTTTCAAAAGAGTGAGTACAACTTCCCTCCTCTTATTGATTTCTTGAAAAGTTTCTTATGTGTTGAATTTTCTTGCCTATTCCCTACCCCAGGGCATTTTTTGAGTGCCTGTGTCATTTACAACCGTGCAGTCCTTGTGACTATATAAGCAACCATTGGCACTGGGTTTAAAGGTGCTGTTTTTGGAGACAGCCACAAGGCGGCAGCATTGTTACGTTCTCAAGTCTTGTTACTAGGACAACAGAGTCTTCCTGGAGGTAGTGTTCCGAGCTTTTAAATTAGAGTGCAATGTGCTGGGACAAGCCCCCAGAAGTTTATGTCTCCTTACTTATGTTTGTTTTTTAAATTTAATTTGTATTTTTTATCGGAGTAAATTTGATTAGAGTGTTTTGATTGTCTGGCTGTACAGAATCTGTTCAATGAATCATACATATGTCTGTTCATCTTCGGATCCTGTTACCATGTATGTGATTACAGAATGTATATTTTGAAGGTATTGGTGATTATATAATTCATATCATTTATATGTTATATGTTTATATACATTTAACTTATATTAGTATATGTATGTTAACCCCATAGTCCTAATTTACCCATCCCCCCACCTTTCATTTTGGCTAACCATTAGTTTATTTGATAAGTCTGTGAGTGTCTTTTTCAGTGGAAATATGTTCATTGGTAGCAATCTTAGGATAACATGTATAAATGATATCATAGGATATTTGTCATACCCTTTTGACTTACTTAACCTTATATGATTATTTCTAGGCTCAACTCTAGTCCTGAAAACGGCATTGTTCATTTTTTTCCAGAGGCTACTATTCCATTTGGTACGTATACCATTTCGTCTTTGTCCTTTCATCTGTTTATGGACCTTTTTTTTGCTTCCATGTCTTGGCTATTTCAATATTGTTGCAGGGCACATTTGCCTGCCCCTGTCTTTCCGAATCCGGTGGTCTTAGGTTATAGGCCCAAAAGGTGCCCTGCCGCATCATATGGTAGCTCAATGTTTACCTTTTCAAGCAGCTCAGTTCAGTTTGCGTTACTGCTGTTACCACTTTACATCCAAACAGCAGCTAGAAGGTACACAGTTCTCTAAAACCCCTTCAGCATTTATAGTTTGTAGACTTTTTGCTGATGGTCATGACTGGTGTGAGCTGAAACCTTTTTGGAGGTTGGATACACATGTGGCTAATAATTCCTTATGCTGAGCTTTAGGCATGTCCTTTTTTTCTTTTCCTTTTTTTTTAGAGTGAGTACAACTTCCATACTCTTATTGACTTCTTGAAAATTTCTCATGTGTTGAATTTCCTTGCCTATTCCCTACACCAGGGCATTTTTTGAGGGCCTGTGTCTTTTACAGCCCTGCAGTCCTTGTGACTATATAAGCAACCATTGGTACTGGGTTTAAAGCTACTGTTGTGGGAAGCAGCCACAAGGCGGCAGCATTATTACGTTCTCAAGTCTTGTTACTAGGACAACACAGTCTTCCTGGAGGTAGTGTTCCGAGCCTGTAAATTAGAGTGCAATGTCCTGGGACAAGCCCCCAGAAGTTTATGTCTCCTAACTTATGTTTGTTTTTTAAATTTAATTTCTATTTCTTATCGGAGTAAATTTGATTAGAGTGTTGTGGTTTTCTGGCTGTACAGAATCTGCTCAATGATTCATACATATGTCTGTTCATCTTCGGATCCTGTTACCATGTATGTGATTACAGAATGTATATTTTGAAGGTATTGGTGAATATATAATTCATATCATTTATATGTTATATGTTTATATACATTTAACATACATTAGTATATGTATGTTAACCCCATAGTCCTAATTTACCCATCCTCCCACCTTTCATTTTGGCTAACCATTAGTTTATATGATAAGTCTGTGAGTGTCTTTTTCTGTGGAAATATGTTCATTGGTAGCAATCTTAGGATAACATGTATAAATGATATCATAGGATATTTGTCATACCCTTTTGACTTACTTAACCTTATATGATTATTTCTAGGCTCAACTCTAGTCCTGAAAACAGCATTGTTCATTTTTTTCCAGAGGCTACTATTCCATTTGGTACGTATACCATTTCGTCTTTGTCCATTCATCTGTTTATGGACCTTTTTTTGCTTCCATGTGTTGGCTATTTCAGTATTGTTGCAGTGCACATTTGCCTGCCTCTGTCTTTCCGATTCTGGTGGTCTTAGGTTATAGGCCCAAAAGGTGCCCTGCCGCATCGTATGGTAACTCAATTTTTACCTTTTCAAGCAGCTCCATTCAGTTTGCATTAGTGGTATTACTTCTTTACATCCCACCAGCAGCTAGAAGGTACACATTCCTCTAAAACCCCTTCAGCATTTATAGTTTGTAGACTTTTTGATGATGGTCATGAGTGGTGTTACCTGAAACCTTTTTGAATTTGAATTTGCATGTGGCTAATAATTCCTTATACTGAGCTTTAGGCATGTCATTTTTTTCTTTTCCTTTTGTTTTAAAGAGTGAGTACAACTTCCCTCCTCTTATTGACTTCTTGAAAAGTTTCTCATGTGTTGAATTTTTTTGCCTATTCCCTACCCCAGGGCATTTTTTGAAGGCAGGTGTCATTTAGAGCCCTTCAGTCCTTGTGACTATTAAGCAACCTTTGGCACTGGGTTTAAAGCTGCTGTTGTGGGAAACAGCCACAAGGCGGCAGCATTATTACGTTCTCAACTCTTGTTACTAGGGCAACAGAGTCTTCCTGGAGGTAGTTTTCCAAGGTTGTAAATTAGAGTGGAATGTGCTGGGACAAGCCCCCAGAAGTTTATGTCTCCTAACTTATGTTTGCTTTTTAAATTTAATTTCTATTTCTTATCGGAGTAAATTTGATTAGAGTGTTTTGATTGGCTGTACAGAATCTGCTCAATGATTCATACATATATCTGTTCATCTTCGGAACCTGTTATCAAGTATGTGATCACAGAATATATATTTTGAAGGTATTGGTGATTATATAATTCATATCGTTTATATGTTATATGTTTATATACATTTAACTTACATTAGTATATGTATGTTAACCCCATAGTCCTAACTTACCCATCCCCCCACCTTTCATTTTGGCTAACCATTAGTTTATTTGATAAGTCTGTGAGTGTCTTTTTCTGTGGAAATATGTTCATTGGTAGCAATCTTAAGAAAACTTGTATAAATGATATCATAGGATATTTGTCATACCCTTTTGACTTACTTATTAACCTTATATGATTTTTTCTAGGCTCAACTGTAGTCCTGAAAACAGCATTGTTCATTTTTCTCCCGAGGCTACTATTCCATTCTGTCCGTATACCACTTCTTCTTTGTCCATTCATCTGTTTATGGACCTTTTTTTTGCTTCCATATCTTGGCTATTTCAGTATTGTTGCAGTGCATATTTGCCTGCCTCTGTCTTTCCAATTTTGGTGGTCTTAGGTTATAGGCCCAAAAGGTGCCCTGCCGCATCATTTGGTAGCTCAATTTTTACCTTTTCAAGCAGCTCGATTCAGTTTGCGTTAGTGCTGTTTCCACTTTACATCCCACCAGCAGCTAGAAGGTACACAGATCTCTAAAACCCGTTCAGCATTTATAGTTTGTAGACATTTTCCTGATGGTAATGACTGGTGTGAGCTGAAACCTTTTTGAATTTGAATTTGTATGTGGCTAATAATTCCTTATACTAAGCTTTAGGCATGTCCTTTTTTTTCTTTTCCTTTTTTTTTTAAAGAGTGAGTACAACTTCCCTCCTCTTATTGACTTCTTGGAAATTTCTCATGTGTTGAATGTTCTTGCCAATTCCCTACCCCAGGGCATATTTTGAGGGCTTGTGTCATTTACAGCCCTGCAGTCCTTGTGACTATATAAGCAATCATTGGCACTGGGTTTAAAGTGCTGTTGTGGGAAGCAGCCACAAGGCGGCAGCATTATTGCGTTCTCAAGTCTTGTTACTAGGAGAACAGAGTCTTCCTGGAGGTAGTGTTCTGAGCTTGTAAATTAGAGTGCAATATGCTGGGACAAGCCCCCAGAAGTTTATGTCTCCTAACTTATGTTTTTTTTTTAAATTTAATTTCTATTTCTTATCGGAGTAAATTTGATTAGAGTGTTTTGATTGTCTGGCTGTACAGAATCTGCTCAATGATTCATACATATGTCTGTTCATCTTCGGATCCTGTTACCATGTATGTGATCACAGAATATATATTTTGAAGGTATTGGTGATTATATAATTCATATCGTTTATATGTTATATGTTTATATACATTTAACTTACATTAGTATATGTATGTTAACCCCATAGTCCTAACTTACCCATCCCCCCACCTTTCATTTTGGCTAACCATTAGTTTATTTGATAAGTCTGTGAGTGTCTTTTTCTGTGGAAATATGTTCATTGGTAGCAATCTTAAGAAAACTTGTATAAATGATATCATAGGATATTTGTCATACCCTTTTGACTTACTTAACCTTATATGATTTTTTCTAGGCTCAACTGTAGTCCTGAAAACAGCATTGTTCATTTTTCTCCCGAGGCTACTATTCCATTCTGTCCGTATACCACTTCTTCTTTGTCCATTCATCTGTTTATGGACCTTTTTTTTGCTTCCATATCTTGGCTATTTCAGTATTGTTGCAGTGCATATTTGCCTGCCTCTGTCTTTCCAATTTTGGTGGTCTTAGGTTATAGGCCCAAAAGGTGCCCTGCCGCATCATTTGGTAGATCAGTTTTTACCTTTTCAAGCAGCTCGATTCAGTTTGCGTTAGTGCTGTTTCCACTTTACAACCCACCAGCAGCTAGAAGGTACACAGATCTCTAAAACCCCTTCAGCATTTATAGTTTGTAGACATTTTGCTGATGGTAATGACTGGTGTGAGCTGAAACCTTTTTGAATTTGAATTTGTATGTGGCTAATAATTCCTTATACTAAGCTTTAGGCATGTACTTTTTTTTCTTTTCCTTTTTTTTTTTAAAGAGTGAGTACAACTCCCCTCCTCTTATTGACTTCTTGAAAAATTTCTCATGTGTTGGATTTTCTTGCCTAGTCCCTACCCCAGGGCAATTTTTGAGGGCCTGTGTCATTTACAGCCCTGCAGTCCTTGGGACTATATAAGCAACCATTGTCACTGGGTTTAAAGCTGCTGTTTTGGGAGACAGCCACAAGGCGGCAGCATTATTACGTTCTCAAGTCTTGTTACTAGGACAACAGAGTCTTCCTGGAGGTAGTGTTCCGAGCTTGTAAATTAGAGTGCAATGTGCTGGGACAAGCCCCCAGAAGTTTATGTCTCCTTACTTATGTTTGTTTTTTAAATTTAATTTGTCTTTCTTATCGGAGTAAATTTGATTAGAGTGTTTTGATTGTCTGGCTGTACAGAATCTGCTCAATGATTCACACATATGTCTGTTCATCTTCGGATCCTGTTACCATGTATGTGATTACAGAATGTATATTTTGAAGGTATTGGTGAATATATAATTCATATCATTTATATGTTATATGTTTATATACATTTAACTTACATTAGTATATGTATGTTAACCCCATAGTCCTAACTTACCCATCCCCCCACCTTTCATTTTGGCTAACCATTAGTTTATTTGATAAGTCTGTGAGTGTCTTTTTCTGTGGAAATATGTTCATTGGTAGCAATCTTAAGAAAACTTGTATAAATGATATCATAGGATATTTGTCATACCCTTTTGACTTACTTAACCTTATATGATTTTTTCTAGGCTCAACTGTAGTCCTGAAAACAGCATTGTTCATTTTTCTCCCGAGGCTACTATTCCATTCTGTCCGTATACCACTTCTTCTTTGTCCATTCATCTGTTTATGGACCTTTTTTTTGCTTCCATATCTTGGCTATTTCAGTATTGTTGCAGTGCATATTTGCCTGCCTCTGTCTTTCCAATTTTGGTGGTCTTAGGTTATAGGCCCAAAAGGTGCCCTGCCGCATCATTTGGTAGATCAGTTTTTACCTTTTCAAGCAGCTCGATTCAGTTTGCGTTAGTGCTGTTTCCACTTTACAACCCACCAGCAGCTAGAAGGTACACAGATCTCTAAAACCCCTTCAGCATTTATAGTTTGTAGACATTTTGCTGATGGTAATGACTGGTGTGAGCTGAAACCTTTTTGAATTTGAATTTGTATGTGGCTAATAATTCCTTATACTAAGCTTTAGGCATGTACTTTTTTTTCTTTTCCTTTTTTTTTTTAAAGAGTGAGTACAACTCCCCTCCTCTTATTGACTTCTTGAAAAATTTCTCATGTGTTGGATTTTCTTGCCTAGTCCCTACCCCAGGGCAATTTTTGAGGGCCTGTGTCATTTACAGCCCTGCAGTCCTTGGGACTATATAAGCAACCATTGTCACTGGGTTTAAAGCTGCTGTTTTGGGAGACAGCCACAAGGCGGCAGCATTATTACGTTCTCAAGTCTTGTTACTAGGACAACAGAGTCTTCCTGGAGGTAGTGTTCCGAGCTTGTAAATTAGAGTGCAATGTGCTGGGACAAGCCCCCAGAAGTTTATGTCTCCTTACTTATGTTTGTTTTTTAAATTTAATTTGTCTTTCTTATCGGAGTAAATTTGATTAGAGTGTTTTGATTGTCTGGCTGTACAGAATCTGCTCAATGATTCACACATATGTCTGTTCATCTTCGGATCCTGTTACCATGTATGTGATTACAGAATGTATATTTTGAAGGTATTGGTGAATATATAATTCATATCATTTATATGTTATATGTTTATATACATTTAACTTACATTAGTATATGTATGTTAACCCCATAGTCCTAATTTACCCATCCTCCCACCTTTCATTTTGGCTAACCATTAGTTTATTTGATAAGTCTGTGAGTGTCTTTTTCTGTGGAAATATGTTCATTGGTAGCAATCTTAGGAAAACTTGTATAAATAATATCATAGGATATTTGTAATACCCTTTTGTCTTACTTAACCTTATATGATTATTTCTAGTCTCAACTCTAGTCCTGAAAACGGCATTGTTCATTTTTTTCCCGAGGCTACTCTTCCATTCTGTCCATATACCACTTCTTCTTTGTCCATTCACCTGTTTATGGACCTTTTTTTTGCTTCCATGTCTTTGCTATTTCAGTATTGTTGCAGTGCACATTTGCCTGCCTCTGTCTTTCCGATTCTGGTGGTCTTAGGTTATAGGCCCAAAAGGTGCCCTGCCGCATCATATGGTAGCTCAATTTTTACGTTTTCAAGCAGCTCGATTCAGTTTGCATTAGTGCTGTTACGACTTTATATCCCACCAGCAGCTAGAAGGTACACACTTCTCTAAAACCCCTTCAGCATTTATAGTTTGTAGACTTTTTGCTGATGGTCATGACTGGTGTGAGCTGAAACCTTTTTGGAGGTTGGATACGCATGTGGCTAATAATTCCTTATGCTGAGCTTTAGGCATGTCCTATTTTTTCTTTTCCTTTTTTTTAAAATGAGTGAGTACAACTTCCCTCCTCTTATTGACTTCTTGGAAATTTCTCATGTGTTGAATGTTCTTGCCAATTCCCTACCCCAGGGCATATTTTGAGGGCTTGTGTCATTTACAGCCCTGCAGTCCTTGTGACTATATAAGCAATCATTGGCACTGGGTTTAAAGTGCTGTTGTGGGAAGCAGCCACAAGGCGGCAGCATTATTGCGTTCTCAAGTCTTGTTACTAGGAGAACAGAGTCTTCCTGGGGGTAGTGTTCTGAGCTTGTAAATTAGAGTGCAATATGCTGGGACAAGCCCCCAGAAGTTTATGTCTCCTAACTTATGTTTTTTTTTTAAATTTAATTTCTATTTCTTATCGGAGTAAATTTGATTAGAGTGTTTTGATTGTCTGGCTGTACAGAATCTGCTCAATGATTCATACATATGTCTGTTCATCTTCGGATCCTGTTACCATGTATGTGATCACAGAATATATATTTTGAAGGTATTGGTGATTATATAATTCATATCGTTTATATGTTATATGTTTATATACATTTAACTTACATTAGTATATGTATGTTAACCCCATAGTCCTAACTTACCCATCCCCCCACCTTTCATTTTGGCTAACCATTAGTTTATTTGATAAGTCTGTGAGTGTCTTTTTCTGTGGAAATATGTTCATTGGTAGCAATCTTAAGAAAACTTGTATAAATGATATCATAGGATATTTGTCATACCCTTTTGACTTACTTAACCTTATATGATTTTTTCTAGGCTCAACTGTAGTCCTGAAAACAGCATTGTTCATTTTTCTCCCGAGGCTACTATTCCATTCTCTCCGTATACCACTTCTTCTTTGTCCATTCATCTGTTTATGGACCTTTTTTTTGCTTCCATATCTTGGCTATTTCAGTATTGTTGCAGTGCACATTTGCCTGCCTCTGTCTTTCCGATTCTGGTGGTCTTAGGTTATAGGCCCAAAAGGTGCCCTGCCGCATCATATGGTAGCTCAATTTTTACGTTTTCAAGCAGCTCGATTCAGTTTGCATTAGTGATGTTACGACTTTATATCCCACCAGCAGCTAGAAGGTACACACTTCTCTAAAACCCCTTCAGCATTTATAGTTTGTAGACTTTTTGCTGATGGTCATGACTGGTGTGAGCTGAAACCTTTTTGGAGGTTGGATACGCATGTGGCTAATAATTCCTTATGCTGAGCTTTAGGCATGTCCTATTTTTTCTTTTCCTTTTTTTTAAAAAGAGTGAGTACAACTTCCCTCCTCTTATTGATTTCTTGAAAAGTTTCTTATGTGTTGAATTTTCTTGCCTATTCCCTACCCCAGGGCATTTTTTGAGTGCCTGTGTCATTTACAACCGTGCAGTCCTTGTGACTATATAAGCAACCATTGGCACTGGGTTTAAAGGTGCTGTTTTTGGAGACAGCCACAAGGCGGCAGCATTATTACGTTCTCAAGTCTTGTTACTAGGACAACAGAGTCTTCCTGGAGGTAGTGTTCCGAGCTTTTAAATTAGAGTGCAATGTGCTGGGACAAGCCCCCAGAAGTTTATGTCTCCTTACTTATGTTTGTTTTTTAAATTTAATTTGTATTTTTTATCGGAGTAAATTTGATTAGAGTGTTTTGATTGTCTGGCTGTACAGAATCTGTTCAATGAATCATACATATGTCTGTTCATCTTCGGATCCTGTTACCATGTATGTGATTACAGAATGTATATTTTGAAGGTATTGGTGATTATATAATTCATATCATTTATATGTTATATGTTTATATACATTTAACTTATATTAGTATATGTATGTTAACCCCATAGTCCTAATTTACCCATCCCCCACCTTTCATTTTGGCTAACCATTAGTTTATTTGATAAGTCTGTGAGTGTCTTTTTCAGTGGAAATATGTTCATTGGTAGCAATCTTAGGATAACATGTATAAATGATATCATAGGATATTTGTCATACCCTTTTGACTTACTTAACCTTATATGATTATTTCTAGGCTCAACTCTAGTCCTGAAAACGGCATTGTTCATTTTTTTCCAGAGGCTACTATTCCATTTGGTACGTATACCATTTCGTCTTTGTCCTTTCATCTGTTTATGGACCTTTTTTTTGCTTCCATGTCTTGGCTATTTCAATATTGTTGCAGGGCACATTTGCCTGCCCCTGTCTTTCCGAATCCGGTGGTCTTAGGTTATAGGCCCAAAAGGTGCCCTGCCGCATCATATGGTAGCTCAATGTTTACCTTTTCAAGCAGCTCAGTTCAGTTTGCGTTACTGCTGTTACCACTTTACATCCAAACAGCAGCTAGAAGGTACACAGTTCTCTAAAACCCCTTCAGCATTTATAGTTTGTAGACTTTTTGCTGATGGTCATGACTGGTGTGAGCTGAAACCTTTTTGGAGGTTGGATACACATGTGGCTAATAATTCCTTATGCTGAGCTTTAGGCATGTCCTTTTTTTCTTTTCCTTTTTTTTTAGAGTGAGTACAACTTCCATACTCTTATTGACTTCTTGAAAATTTCTCATGTGTTGAATTTCCTTGCCTATTCCCTACACCAGGGCATTTTTTGAGGGCCTGTGTCTTTTACAGCCCTGCAGTCCTTGTGACTATATAAGCAACCATTGGTACTGGGTTTAAAGCTACTGTTGTGGGAAGCAGCCACAAGGCGGCAGCATTATTACGTTCTCAAGTCTTGTTACTAGGACAACACAGTCTTCCTGGAGGTAGTGTTCCGAGCCTGTAAATTAGAGTGCAATGTCCTGGGACAAGCCCCCAGAAGTTTATGTCTCCTAACTTATGTTTGTTTTTTAAATTTAATTTCTATTTCTTATCGGAGTAAATTTGATTAGAGTGTTGTGGTTTTCTGGCTGTACAGAATCTGCTCAATGATTCATACATATGTCTGTTCATCTTCGGATCCTGTTACCATGTATGTGATTACAGAATGTATATTTTGAAGGTATTGGTGAATATATAATTCATATCATTTATATGTTATATGTTTATATACATTTAACATACATTAGTATATGTATGTTAACCCCATAGTCCTAATTTACCCATCCTCCCACCTTTCATTTTGGCTAACCATTAGTTTATATGATAAGTCTGTGAGTGTCTTTTTCTGTGGAAATATGTTCATTGGTAGCAATCTTAGGATAACATGTATAAATGATATCATAGGATATTTGTCATACCCTTTTGACTTACTTAACCTTATATGATTATTTCTAGGCTCAACTCTAGTCCTGAAAACAGCATTGTTCATTTTTTTCCAGAGGCTACTATTCCATTTGGTACGTATACCATTTCGTCTTTGTCCATTCATCTGTTTATGGACCTTTTTTTGCTTCCATGTGTTGGCTATTTCAGTATTGTTGCAGTGCACATTTGCCTGCCTCTGTCTTTCCGATTCTGGTGGTCTTAGGTTATAGGCCCAAAAGGTGCCCTGCCGCATCGTATGGTAACTCAATTTTTACCTTTTCAAGCAGCTCCATTCAGTTTGCATTAGTGGTATTACTTCTTTACATCCCACCAGCAGCTAGAAGGTACACATTCCTCTAAAACCCCTTCAGCATTTATAGTTTGTAGACTTTTTGATGATGGTCATGAGTGGTGTTACCTGAAACCTTTTTGAATTTGAATTTGCATGTGGCTAATAATTCCTTATACTGAGCTTTAGGCATGTCATTTTTTTCTTTTCCTTTTGTTTTAAAGAGTGAGTACAACTTCCCTCCTCTTATTGACTTCTTGAAAAGTTTCTCATGTGTTGAATTTTTTTGCCTATTCCCTACCCCAGGGCATTTTTTGAAGGCAGGTGTCATTTAGAGCCCTTCAGTCCTTGTGACTATTAAGCAACCTTTGGCACTGGGTTTAAAGCTGCTGTTGTGGGAAACAGCCACAAGGCGGCAGCATTATTACGTTCTCAACTCTTGTTACTAGGGCAACAGAGTCTTCCTGGAGGTAGTTTTCCAAGGTTGTAAATTAGAGTGGAATGTGCTGGGACAAGCCCCCAGAAGTTTATGTCTCCTAACTTATGTTTGCTTTTTAAATTTAATTTCTATTTCTTATCGGAGTAAATTTGATTAGAGTGTTTTGATTGGCTGTACAGAATCTGCTCAATGATTCATACATATATCTGTTCATCTTCGGAACCTGTTATCAAGTATGTGATCACAGAACATATATTTTGAAGGTATTGGTGATTATATAATTCATATCGTTTATATGTTATATGTTTATATACATTTAACTTACATTAGTATATGTATGTTAACCCCATAGTCCTAACTTACCCATCCCCCCACCTTTCATTTTGGCTAACCATTAGTTTATTTGATAAGTCTGTGAGTGTCTTTTTCTGTGGAAATATGTTCATTGGTAGCAATCTTAAGAAAACTTGTATAAATGATATCATAGGATATTTGTCATACCCTTTTGACTTACTTATTAACCTTATATGATTTTTTCTAGGCTCAACTGTAGTCCTGAAAACAGCATTGTTCATTTTTCTCCCGAGGCTACTATTCCATTCTGTCCGTATACCACTTCTTCTTTGTCCATTCATCTGTTTATGGACCTTTTTTTTGCTTCCATATCTTGGCTATTTCAGTATTGTTGCAGTGCATATTTGCCTGCCTCTGTCTTTCCAATTTTGGTGGTCTTAGGTTATAGGCCCAAAAGGTGCCCTGCCGCATCATTTGGTAGCTCAATTTTTACCTTTTCAAGCAGCTCGATTCAGTTTGCGTTAGTGCTGTTTCCACTTTACATCCCACCAGCAGCTAGAAGGTACACAGATCTCTAAAACCCGTTCAGCATTTATAGTTTGTAGACATTTTCCTGATGGTAATGACTGGTGTGAGCTGAAACCTTTTTGAATTTGAATTTGTATGTGGCTAATAATTCCTTATACTAAGCTTTAGGCATGTCCTTTTTTTTCTTTTCCTTTTTTTTTTAAAGAGTGAGTACAACTTCCCTCCTCTTATTGACTTCTTGGAAATTTCTCATGTGTTGAATGTTCTTGCCAATTCCCTACCCCAGGGCATATTTTGAGGGCTTGTGTCATTTACAGCCCTGCAGTCCTTGTGACTATATAAGCAATCATTGGCACTGGGTTTAAAGTGCTGTTGTGGGAAGCAGCCACAAGGCGGCAGCATTATTGCGTTCTCAAGTCTTGTTACTAGGAGAACAGAGTCTTCCTTGGGGTAGTGTTCAGAGCTTTTAAATTAGAGTGCAATGTGCAGGGACAAGCCCCCAGAAGTTTATGTCTCCTTACTTATGTTTGTTTTTTAAATTTAATTTGTATTTTTTATCGGAGTAAATTTGATTAGAGTGTTTTGATTGTCTGGCTGTACAGAATCTGTTCAATGATTCATACATATATCTGTTCATCTTCGGAACCTGTTAGCATGTATGTGATTACAGAATGTATATTTTGAAGGTATTGGTGATTATATAATTCATATCATTTATATGTTATATGTTTATATACATTTAACTTATATTAGTATATGTATGTTAACCCCATAGTCCTAATTTACCTATCCCCCCACCTTTCATTTTGGCTAACCATTAGTTTATTTGATAAGTCTGTGAGTGTCTTTTTCTGTGGAAATATTTTCATTGGTAGCAATCTTAGGATAACATGTATAAATGATATCATAGGATATTTGTCATACCCTTTTGACTTACTTAACCTTATATGATTATTTCTAGGCTCAACTCTAGTCCTGAAAACGGCATTGTTCATTTTTTTCCAGAGGCTACTATTCCATTTGGTACGTATACCATTTCGTCTTTGTCCATTCATCTGTTTATGGACCTTTTTTTTGCTTCCATGTCTTGGCTATTTCAATATTGTTGCAGTGCACATTTGCCTGCCTCTGTCTTTCCGAATCCGGTGGTCTTAGGTTATAGGCCCAAAAGGTGCCCTGCCACATCATATGGTAGCTCAATGTTTACCTTTTCAAGCAGCTCGATTCAGTTTGCGTTACTGCTGTTACCACTTTACATCCAAACAGCAGCTAGAAGGTACACAGTTCTCTAAAACCCCTTCAGCATTTATAGTTTGTAGACTTTTTGCTGATGGTCATGACTGGTGTGAGCTGAAACCTTTTTGGAGGTTGGATACGCATGTGGCTAATAATTCCTTATGCTGAGCTTTAGGCATGTCCTTTTTTTCTTTTCCTTTTTTTTTAAAGAGTGAGTACAACTTCCGTACTCTTATTGACTTCTTGAAAATTTCTCATGTGTTGAATTTTCTTGCCAATTCCCTACCCCAGGGCATTTTTTGAGGGCCTGTGTCTTTTACAGCCCTGCAGTCCTTGTGACTATATAAGCAACCATTGTCACTGGGTTTAAAGCTACTGTTGTGGGAAGCAGCCACAAGGCGGCAGCATTATTACGTTCTCAAGCCTTGTTACTAGGACAACACAGTCTTCCTGGAGGTAGTGTTCCGAGCCTGTAAATTAGAGTGCAATGTCCTGGGACAAGCCCCCAGAAGTTTATGTCTCCTAACTCATGTTTGTTTTTTAAATTTAATTTCTATTTCTTATCGGAGTAAATTTGATTAGAGTGTTGTGGTTTTCTGGCTGTACAGAATCTGCTCAATGATTCATACATATGTCTGTTCATCTTCGAACCTGTTAGCATGTATGTGATTACAGAATGTATATTTTAAAGGTATTGGTGATTATATAATTTATATAGTTCATATGTTATATGTTTATATACATTTAACATACATTAGTATATATATGTTAACCGCATAGTCCTAATTTACCCATCCTCCCACCTTTCATTTTGGCTAGCCATTAGTTTATTTGATAAGTCTGTGAGTGTCTTTTTCTGTGGAAATATGTTCATTGGTAGCAATCTTAGGATAACATGTATAAATGATGTCATAGGATATTTGTCATACCCTTTTGACTTACTTAACCTTATATGATTATTTCTAGGCTCTACTGTAGTCCTGAAAACGGCATTGTTCATTTTTTTCCCGAGGCTACTATTCCATTTGGTACGTATCCCACTTCGTCTTTGTCCATTCATCTGTTTATGGACCTTTTTTTTTGCTTCCATGTCTTGGCTATTTCAATATTGTTGCAATGCACATTTGCCTGCCTCTCTCTTTCCGAATCTGGTGGTCTTAGGTTATAGGCCCAAAAGGTGCCCTGCCGCACCATATGGTAACTCAATTTTTACCTTTTCAAGCAGCTCGATTCAGTTTGCGTTACTGCTGTTACCACTTTACATCCCACCAGCAGCTAGAAGGTACACAGATCTCTAAAACCCCTTCAGCATTTATAGTTTGTAGACATTTTGCTGATGGTAATGACTGGTGTGAGCTGAAACCTTTTTGAATTTGAATTTGTATGTGGCTAATAATTCCTTATACTAAGCTTTAGGCATGTCCTTTTTTTTCTTTTCCTTTTTTTTTTAAAGAGTGAGTACAACTTCCCTCCTCTTATTGACTTCTTGGAAATTTCTCATGTGTTGAATGTTCTTGCCAATTCCCTACCCCAGGGCATATTTTGAGGGCTTGTGTCATTTACAGCCCTGCAGTCCTTGTGACTATATAAGCAATCATTGGCACTGGGTTTAAAGTGCTGTTGTGGGAAGCAGCCACAAGGCGGCAGCATTATTGCGTTCTCAAGTCTTGTTACTAGGAGAACAGAGTCTTCCTGGAGGTAGTGTTCTGAGCTTGTAAATTAGAGTGCAATATGCTGGGACAAGCCCCCAGAAGTTTATGTCTCCTAACTTATGTTTTTTTTTTAAATTTAATTTCTATTTCTTATCGGAGTAAATTTGATTAGAGTGTTTTGATTGTCTGGCTGTACAGAATCTGCTCAATGATTCATACATATGTCTGTTCATCTTCGGATCCTGTTACCATGTATGTGATCACAGAATATATATTTTGAAGGTATTGGTGATTATATAATTCATATCGTTTATATGTTATATGTTTATATACATTTAACTTACATTAGTATATGTATGTTAACCCCATAGTCCTAACTTACCCATCCCCCCACCTTTCATTTTGGCTAACCATTAGTTTATTTGATAAGTCTGTGAGTGTCTTTTTCTGTGGAAATATGTTCATTGGTAGCAATCTTAAGAAAACTTGTATAAATGATATCATAGGATATTTGTCATACCCTTTTGACTTACTTAACCTTATATGATTTTTTCTAGGCTCAACTGTAGTCCTGAAAACAGCATTGTTCATTTTTCTCCCGAGGCTACTATTCCATTCTGTCCGTATACCACTTCTTCTTTGTCCATTCATCTGTTTATGGACCTTTTTTTTGCTTCCATATCTTGGCTATTTCAGTATTGTTGCAGTGCATATTAGCCTGCCTCTGTCTTTCCAATTTTGGTGGTCTTAGGTTATAGGCCCAAAAGGTGCCCTGCCGCATCATTTGGTAGATCAGTTTTTACCTTTTCAAGCAGCTCGATTCAGTTTGCGTTAGTGCTGTTTCCACTTTACAACCCACCAGCAGCTAGAAGGTACACAGATCTCTAAAACCCCTTCAGCATTTATAGTTTGTAGACATTTTGCTGATGGTAATGACTGGTGTGAGCTGAAACCTTTTTGAATTTGAATTTGTATGTGGCTAATAATTCCTTATACTAAGCTTTAGGCATGTACTTTTTTTTCTTTTCCTTTTTTTTTTTAAAGAGTGAGTACAACTCCCCTCCTCTTATTGACTTCTTGAAAAATTTCTCATGTGTTGGATTTTCTTGCCTAGTCCCTACCCCAGGGCAATTTTTGAGGGCCTGTGTCATTTACAGCCCTGCAGTCCTTGGGACTATATAAGCAACCATTGTCACTGGGTTTAAAGCTGCTGTTTTGGGAGACAGCCACAAGGCGGCAGCATTATTACGTTCTCAAGTCTTGTTACTAGGACAACAGAGTCTTCCTGGAGGTAGTGTTCCGAGCTTGTAAATTAGAGTGCAATGTGCTGGGACAAGCCCCCAGAAGTTTATGTCTCCTTACTTATGTTTGTTTTTTAAATTTAATTTGTATTTTTTATCGGAGTAAATTTGATTAGACTGTTTTGATTGTCTGGCTGTACAGAATCTATTCAATGATTCACACATATGTCTGTTCGTCTTCGGATCCTGTTACCATGTATGTGATTACAGAATGTATATTTTGAAGGTATTGGTGATTATATAATTCATATCATTTATATGTTATATGTTTATATACATTTAACTTATATTAGTATATGTATGTTAACCCCATAGTCCTAATTTACCCATCCCCCCACCTTTCATTTTGGCTAACCATTAGTTTATTTGATAAGTCTGTGAGTGTCTTTTTCTGTGGAAATATGTTCATTGGTAGCAATCTTAGGATAACATGTATAAATGATATCATAGGATATTTGTCATACCCTTTTGACTTACTTAACCTTATATGATTATTTCTAGGCTCAACTCTAGTCCTGAAAACGGCATTGTTCATTTTTTTCCAGAGGCTACTATTCCATTTGGTACGTATACCATTTCGTCTTTGTCCATTCATCTGTTTATGGACCTTTTTTTGCTTCCATGTCTTGGCTATTTCAGTATTGTTGCAGTGCACAATTGCCTGCCTCTGTCTTTCCGATTTTGGTGGTCTTAGGTTATAGGCCCAAAAGGTGCCCTGCTGCATCGTATGGTAACTCAATTTTTACCTTTTCAAGCAGCTCCATTCAGTTTGCATTAGTGGTATTACTTCTTTACATCCCACCAGCAGCTAGAAGGTACACATTCCTCTAAAACCCCTTCAGCATTTATAGTTTGTAGACTTTTTGATGATGGTCATGACTGGTGTTACCTGAAACCTTTTTGAATTTGAATTTGCATGTGGCTAATAATTCCTTATACTGAGCTTTAGGCATGTCATTTTTTTCTTTTCCTTTTGTTTTAAAGAGTGAGTACAACTTCCCTCCTCTTATTGACTTCTTGAAAAGTTTCTCATGTGTTGAATTTTTTTGCCTATTCCCTACCCCAGGGCGTTTTTTGAAGGCAGGTGTCATTTAGAGCCCTTCAGTCCTTGTGACTATTAAGCAACCTTTGGCACTGGGTTTAAAGCTGCTGTTGTGGGAAACAGCCACAAGGCGGCAGCATTATTACGTTCTCAACTCTTGTTACTAGGGCAACAGAGTCTTCCTGGAGGTAGTTTTCCAAGGTTGTAAATTAGAGTGGAATGTGCTGGGACAAGCCCCCAGAAGTTTATGTCTCCTAACTTATGTTTGCTTTTTAAATTTAATTTCTATTTCTTATCGGAGTAAATTTGATTAGAGTGTTTTGATTGGCTGTACAGAATCTGCTCAATGATTCATACATATATCTGTTCATCTTCGGAACCTGTTATTATGTATGTGATTACAGAATGTATATTTTAAAGGTTTGGTGATTATATAATTTATATAGTTCATATGTTATATGTTTATATACATTTAACATACATTAGTATATGTATGTTAACCCCATAGTCCTAATTTACCCATCCTCCCACCTTTCATTTTGGCTAACCGTTAGTATTTTTGATAAGTCTGTGACTGTCTTTTTCTGTGGAAATATGTTAATTGGTAGTAATCTTAGGAAAACATGTATAAATGATTTCATAGGATATTTGTCACACCCTTTTGACTTACTTAACCTTATATGACTATTTCTAGTCTCAACTGTAGTTCTGAAAATGGCATTGTTCATTTTTTTCCCGAGGCTACTCTTCCATTCTGTCCATATACCACTTCTTCTTTGTCCATTCACCTGTTTATGGACCATTTTTTGCTTCCATGTCTTGGGTATTTCAGTATTGTTGCAGTGCACATTTGCCTGCCTCTGTATTTCCGATTTTGGTGGTCTTAGGTTATAGGCCCAATAGGTGCCCTGCCGCATCATATGGTAACTCAATTTTTACCTTTTCAAGCAGCTCCATTCAGTATGCGTTAGTGCTGTTACCACTTTACATCCCACCAGCAGCTAGAATGTACACAATTCTCTAAAACCCCTTCAGCATTTATAGTTTGTAGACTTTTTGCTGATGGTCATGACTGGTGTCACCTGAAACCTTTTTGAATTTGAATTTGCATGTGGCTAATAATTCCTTATACTGAGCTTTAGGCATGTCCTTTTTTTTTCTTTTCCTTTTTTTTTAAAGAGTGAGTACATCTTCCCTCCTCTTATTGACTTCTTGAAAAGTTACTCATGTGTAGAATTTTCTTGCCAATTCCATACCCCAGGGCATTTTTTGAGGGCCTGTGTCTTTTACAGCCCTGCAGTCCTTGTGACTATATAAGCAACCATTGGCACTGGGTTTAAAGCTACTGTTGTGGGAAGCAGCCACAAGGCGGCAGCATTATTACGTTCTCAAGTCTTGTTACTAGGACAACACAGTCTTCCTGGAGGTAGTGTTCCGAGCTTGTAAATTAGAGTGCAATGTGCTGGGACAAGCCCCCAGAAGTTTATGTCTCCTAACTTATGTTTGTTTTTTAAATTTAATTTCTATTTCTTATCGGAGTAAATTTGATTAGAGTGTTGTGGTTTTCTGGCTGTACAGAATCTGCTCAATGATTCATACATATGTCTGTTCATCTTCGAACCTGTTAGCATGTATGTGATTACAGAATGTATATTTTAAAGGTATTGGTGATTATATTATTTATATATTTCATATGTTATATGTTTATATACATTTAACATACATTAGTATATGTATTTTAACCCCATTGTCCTAATTTACCCATCCTCCCACCTTTCATTTTGGCTAGCCATTAGTTTATTTGATAAGTCTGTGAGTGTCTTTTTCTGTGGAAATATGTTCATTGGTAGCAATCTTAGGATAACATGTATAAATGATGTCATAGGATATTTGTCATACCCTTTTGACTTACTTAACCTTATATGATCATTTCTAGGCTCAACTGTAGTCCTGAAAACGGCATTGTTCATTTTTTTCCCGAGGCTACTATTCCATTTGGTACGTATCCCACTTCGTCTTTGTCCATTCATCTGTTTATGGACCTTTTTTTTGCTTCCATGTCTTTGCTATTTCAGTATTGTTGCAGTGCACATTTGCCTGCCTCTGTCTTTCCGATTCTGGTGGTCTTAGGTTATAGGCCCAAAAGGTGCCCTGCCGCATCATATGGTAGCTCAATTTTTACGTTTTCAAGCAGTTCGATTCAGTTTGCATTAGTGCTGTTACGACTTTATATCCCACCAGCAGCTAGAAGGTACACACTTCTCTAAAACCCCTTCAGCATTTATAGTTTGTAGACTTTTTGCTGATGGTCATGACTGGTGTGAGCTGAAACCTTTTTGGAGGTTGGATACGCATGTGGCTAAAAATTCCTTATGCTGAGCTTTAGGCATGTCCTATTTTTTCTTTTCCTTTTTTTTAAAATGAGTGAGTACAACTTCCCTCCTCTTATTGATTTCTTGAAAAGTTTCTTATGTGTTGAATTTTCTTGCCTATTCCCTACCCCAGGGCATTTTTTGAGTGCCTGTGTCATTTACAACCGTGCAGTCCTTGTGACTATATAAGCAACCATTGGCACTGGGTTTAAAGGTGCTGTTTTTGGAGACAGCCACAAGGCGGCAGCATTATTACGTTCTCAAGTCTTGTTACTAGGACAACAGAGTCTTCCTGGAGGTAGTGTTCCGAGCTTTTAAATTAGAGTGCAATGTGCTGGGACAAGCCCCCAGAAGTTTATGTCTCCTTACTTATGTTTGTTTTTTAAATTTAATTTGTATTTTTTATCGGAGTAAATTTGAATAGAGTGTTTTGATTGTCTGGCTGTACAGAATCTGTTCAATGATTCATACATATATCTGTTCATCTTTGGAACCTGTTAGCATGTATGTGATTACAGAATGTATATTTTAAAGGTATTGGTGATTATATTATTTATATAGTTTATATATTATATGTTTATATACATTTAACATACATTAGTATATGTATTTTAACCCCGTAGTCCTAATTTACCCATCCTCCCACCTTTCATTTTGGCTAGCCATTAGTTTATTTGATAAGTCTGTGAGTGTCTTTTTCTGTGGAAATATGTTCATTGGTAGCAATCTTAGGATAACATGTATAAATGATGTCATAGGATATTTGTCATACCCTTTTGACTTACTTAACCTTATATGATTATTTCTAGGCTCAACTGTAGTCCTGAAAACGGCATTGTTCATTTTTTTCCCGAGGCTACTATTCCATTTGGTACGTATCCCACTTCTTTTTTGTCCATTCATCTGTTTATGGACCTTTTTTTTTGCTTCCATGTCTTGGCTATTTCAGTATTGTTGCAGTGCACATTTGCCTGCCTCTGTCTTTCCGATTCCGATGGTCTTAGGTTATAGGCCCAAAATGTGCCCTGCCGCATCATATGGTAGCTCAATGTTTACCTTTTCAAGCAGCTCGATTCAGTTTGCGTTACTGCTGTTACCACTTTACATCCCACCAGCAGCTAGAAGGTACACAGTTCTCTAAAACCCCTTCAGCATTTATAGTTTGTAGACTTTTTGCTGATGGTCATGACTGGTGTGAGCTGAAACCTTTTTGGAGGTTGGATACGCATGTGGCTAATAATTCCTTATGCTGAGCTTTAGGCATGTCCTTTTTTTCTTTTCCTTTTTTTTTAAAGAGTGACTACAACTTCCCTCCTCTTATTGACTTCTTGAAAATTTCTCATGTGTTGAATTTTCTTGCCAATTCCATACCCCAGGGCATTTTTTGAGGGCCTGTGTCTTTTACAGCCCTGCAGTCCTTGTGACTATATAAGCAACCATTGGCACTGGGTTTAAAGCTACTGTTGTGGGAAGCAGCCACAAGGCGGCAGCATTATTACGTTCTCAAGTCTTGTTACTAGGACAACAGAGTCTTCCTGGAGGTAGTGTTCCAAGCTTGTAAATTAGAGTGCAATGTGCTGGGACAAGCCCCCAGAAGTTTATGTCTCCTTACTTATGCTTGTTTTTTAAATTTAATTTGTCTTTCTTATCGGAGTAAATTTGATTAGAGTGTTTTGATTGTCTGGCTGTACAGAATCTGCTCAATGATTCACACATATGTCTGTTCATCTTCGGATCCTGTTACCATGTGTGTGATTACAGAATGTATATTTTGAAGGTATTGGTGAATATATAATTCATATCATTTATATGTTATATGTTTATATACATTTAACTTACATTAGTATATGTATGTTAACCCCATAGTCCTAATTTACCCATCCTCCCACCTTTCATTTTGGCTAACCATTAGTTTATTTGATAAGTCTGTGAGTGTCTTTTTCTGTGGAAATATGTTCATTGGTAGCAATCTTAGGAAAACTTGTATAAATAATATCATAGGATATTTGTAATACCCTTTTGTCTTACTTAACCTTATATGATTATTTCTAGTCTCAACTCTAGTCCTGAAAACGGCATTGTTCATTTTTTTCCCGAGGCTACTCTTCCATTCTGTCCATATACCACTTCTTCTTTGTCCATTCACCTGTTTATGGACCTTTTTTTTGCTTCCATGTCTTTGCTATTTTAGTATTGTTGCAGTGCACATTTGCCTTCCTCTGTCTTTCCGATTCTGGTGGTCTTAGGTTATAGGCCCAAAAGGTGCCCTGCCGCATCATATGGTAGCTCAATTTTTACGTTTTCAAGCAGCTCGATTCAGTTTGCATTAGTGCTGTTACGACTTTATATCCCACCAGCAGCTAGAAGGTACACACTTCTCTAAAACCCCTTCAGCATTTATAGTTTGTAGACTTTTTGCTGATGGTCATGACTGGTGTGAGCTGAAACCTTTTTGGAGGTTGGATACGCATGTGGCTAATAATTCCTTATGCTGAGCTTTAGGCATGTCCTATTTTTTCTTTTCCTTTTTTTTAAAAAGAGTAAGTACAACTTCCCTCCTCTTATTGATTTCTTGAAAAGTTTCTTATGTGTTGAATTTTCTTGCCTATTCCCTACCCCAGGGCATTTTTTGAGTGCCTGTGTCATTTACAACCGTGCAGTCCTTGTGACTATATAAGCAACCATTGGCACTGGGTTTAAAGGTGCTGTTTTTGGAAACAGCCACAAGGCGGCAGCATTATTACGTTCTCAAGTCTTGTTACTAGGACAACAGAGTCTTCCTGGAGGTAGTGTTCCGAGCTTCTAAATTAGAGTGCAATGTGCTGGGACAAGCCCCCAGAAGTTTATGTCTCCTAACTTATGTTTGCTTTTTAAATTTAATTTCTATTTCTTATCAGAGTCAGTTTGCTTAGAGTGTTTTGATTCTCTGGCTGTACAGAATGTGCTCAATGATTCATACATATGTCTGTTCATCTTCGGTTCCTGCTACCATGTACGTGATTACAGAATGTATATTTTTGAAGCTATTGGTGATGATATAATGCATATAGTTTATATGTGATATGTTTATATACATTTAACATACATTAGTATATGTATGTTAACCCCATTTTCCTAATTTACCCATCCTCCCACCTTTCATTTTGGCTAACCATTAGTTTATTTGATAAGTCTGTGAGTGTCTTTTTTTGTGGAAATATGTTCATTGGTAGCAATCTTAGGATAACATGTATTAATGATATCATAGGATATTTGTCATACCCTTTTGACTTACTTAACCTTATATGATTATTTCTAGGCTCAGCTCTAGTCCTGAAAACGGCGTTGTTCATTTTTTTCCAGAGGCTTCTATTCCATTTGGTACGTGTACCATTTCGTCTTTGTCCATTCATCTGTTTATGGACCTTTTTTTTGCTTCCATGTCTTGGCTATTTCAGTATTGTTGCAGTGCACATTTGCCTGCCTCTGTCTTTCCGAATCCAGTTGTCTTAGGTTATAGGCCCAAAATGTGCCCTGCAGCATCATATGGTAGCTCAATGTTTACCTTTTCAAGCAGCTCGATTCAGTTTGCGTTACTGCTGTTACCACTTTACATCCCACCAGCAGCTAGAAGGTACACAGTTCTCTAAAACCCCTTCAGCATTTATAGTTTGTAGACTTTTTGCTGATGGTCATGACTGGTGTGAGCTGAAACCTTTTTGGAGGTTGGATACGCATGTGGCTAATAATTCCTTATGCTGAGCTTTAGGCATGTCCTTTTTTTCTTTTCCTTTTTTTTTAAAGAGTGACTACAACTTCCCTCCTCTTATTGACTTCTTGAAAATTTCTCATGTGTTGAATTTTCTTGCCAATTCCATACCCCAGGGCATTTTTTGAGGGCCTGTGTCTTTTACAGCCCTGCAGTCCTTGTGACTATATAAGCAACCATTGGCACTGGGTTTAAAGCTACTGTTGTGGGAAGCAGCCACAAGGCGGCAGCATTATTACGTTCTCAAGTCTTGTTACTAGGACAACACAGTCTTCCTGGAGGTAGTGTTCCGAGCTTGTAAATTAGAGTGCAATGTGCTGGGACAAGCCCCCAGAAGTTTATGTCTCCTAACTTATGTTTGTTTTTTAAATTTAATTTCTATTTCTTATCGGAGTAAATTTGATTAGAGTGTTGTGGTTTTCTGGCTGTACAGAATCTGCTCAATGATTCATACATATGTCTGTTCATCTTTGAACCTGTTAGCATGTATGTGATTACAGAATGTATATTTTAAAGGTATTGGTGATTATATAATTTGTATATTTCATATGTTATATGTTTATATACATTTAACATACATTAGTATATGTATTTTAACCCCATAGTCCTAATTTACCCATCCTCCCACCTTTCATTTTGGCTAGCCATTAGTTTATTTGATAAGTCTGTGACTGTCTTTTTCTGTGGAAATATGTTCATTGGTAGCAATCTTAGGATAACATGTATAAATGATGTCATAGGATATTTGTCATACCCTTTTGACTTACTTAACCTTATATGATTATTTCTAGGCTCAACTGTAGTCCTGAAAACGGCATTGTTCATTTTTTTCCCGAGGCTACTATTCCATTTGGTACGTATCCCACTTCGTCTTTGTCCATTCATCTGTTTATGGACCTTTTTTTTTGCTTCCATGTCTTGGCTAGTTCAATATTGTTGCAATGCACATTTGCCTGCCTCTCTCTTTCCGAATCTGGTGGTCTTAGGTTATAGGCCCAAAAGGTGCCCTGCCGCACCATATGGTAACTCAATTTTTACCTTTTCAAGCAGCTCGATTCAGTTTGCGTTAGTGCTGTTTCCACTTTACATCCCACCAGCAGCTAGAAGGTACACAGATCTCTAAAACCCCTTCAGCATTTATAGTTTGTAGACTTTTTGCTGATGGTCATGACTGGAGTGAGCTGAAACCTTTTTGAATTTGAATTTGTATGTGGCTAATAATTCCTTATACTAAGCTTTAGGCATGTCCTTTTTTTTCTTTTCCTTTTTTTTTTAAAGAGTGAGTACAACTTCCCTCCTCTTATTGACTTCTTGGAAATTTCTCATGTGTTGAATGTTCTTGCCAATTCCCTACCCCAGGGCATATTTTGAGGGCTTGTGTCATTTACAGCCCTGCAGTCCTTGTGACTATATAAGCAATCATTGGCACTGGGTTTAAAGTGCTGTTGTGGGAAGCAGCCGCAAGGCGGCAGCATTATTGCGTTCTCAAGTCTTGTTACTAGGAGAACAGAGTCTTCCTGGAGGTAGTGTTCTGAGCTTGTAAATTAGAGTGCAATATGCTGGGACAAGCCCCCAGAAGTTTATGTCTCCTAACTTATGTTTTTTTTTTAAATTTAATTTCTATTTCTTATCGGAGTAAATTTGATTAGAGTGTTTTGATTGTCTGGCTGTACAGAATCTGCTCAATGATTCATACATATGTCTGTTCATCTTCGGATCCTGTTACCATGTATGTGATCACAGAATATATATTTTGAACGTATTGGTGATTATATAATTCATATCGTTTATATGTTATATGTTTATATACATTTAACTTACATTAGTATATGTATGTTAACCCCATAGTCCTAACTTACCCATCCCCCCACCTTTCATTTTGGCTAACCATTAGTTTATTTGATAAGTCTGTGAGTGTCTTTTTCTGTGGAAATATGTTCATTGGTAGCAATCTTAAGAAAACTTGTATAAATGATATCATAGGATATTTGTCATACCCTTTTGACTTACTTAACCTTATATGATTTTTTCTAGGCTCAACTGTAGTCCTGAAAACAGCATTGTTCATTTTTCTCCCGAGGCTACTATTCCATTCTGTCCGTATACCACTTCTTCTTTGTCCATTCATCTGTTTATGGACCTTTTTTTTGCTTCCATATCTTAGCTATTTCAGTATTGTTGCAGTGCATATTTGCCTGCCTCTGTCTTTCCAATTTTGGTGGTCTTAGTTTATAGGCCCAAAAGGTGCCCTGCCGCATCATTTGGTAGCTCAATTTTTACCTTTTCAAGCAGCTCGATTCAGTTTGCGTTAGTGCTGTTTCCACTTTACATCCCACCAGCAGCTAGAAGGTACACAGATCTCTAAAACCCCTTCAGCATTTATACTTTGTAGACATTTTGCTGATGGTAATGACTGGTGTGAGCTGAAACCTTTTTGAATTTGAATTTGTATGTGGCTAATAATTCCCTATACTAAGCTTTAGGCATGTCCTTTTTCTTCTTTTCCTTTTTTTTTTTAAAGAGTGAGTACAACTCCCCTCCTCTTATTGACTTCTTGAAAAATTTCTCATGTGTTGGATTTTCTTGCCTATTCCCTACCCCAGGGCAATTTTTGAGGGCCTGTGTCATTTACAGCCCTGCAGTCCTTGTGACTATATAAGCAACCATTGTCAATGGGATTAAAGCTGCTCTTTTGGGAGACAGCCACAAGGCGGCAGCATTATTACGTTCTCAAGTCTTGTTACTAGGACAACAGAGTCTTCCTGGGGATAGTGTTCTGAGCTTGTAAATTAGAGTGCAATATGCTGGGACAAGCCCCCAGAAGTTTATGTCTCCTAACTTATGTTTTTTTTTTAAATTTAATTTCTATTTCTTATCGGAGTAAATTTGATTAGAGTGTTTTGATTGTCTGGCTGTACAGAATCTGCTCAATGATTCATACATATGTCTGTTCATCTTCGGATCCTGTTACCATGTATGTGATTACAGAATGTATATTTTGAAGGTATTGGTGATTATATAATTCATATCATTTATATGTTATATGGTTATATACATTTAACTTATATTAGTATATGTATGTTAACCCCATAGTCCTAATTTACCCATCCTCCCACCTTTCATTTTGGCTAACCATTAGTTTATTTGATAAGTCTGTGAGTGTCTTTTTCTGTGGAAATATGTTCATTGGTAGCAATCTTAGGAAAACTTGTATAAATAATATCATAGGATATTTGTAATACCCTTTTGTCTTACTTAACCTTATATGATTATTTCTAGTCTCAACTCTAGTCCTGAAAACGGCATTGTTCATTTTTTTCCAGAGGCTACTCTTCCATTCTGTCCATATACCACTTCTTCTTTGTCCATTCACCTGTTTATGGACCTTTTTTTTGCTTCCATGTCTTGGCTATTTCAGTATTGTTGCAGTGCACATTTGCCTGCCTCTGTCTTTCCGATTCTGGTGGTCTTAGGTTATAGGCCCAAAAGGTGCCCTGCCGCATCATATGGTAGCTCAATTTTTACGTTTTCAAGCAGCTCGATTCAGTTTGCATTAGTGCTGTTACGACTTTGTATCCCACCAGCAGCTAGAAGGTACACACTTCTCTAAAACCCCTTCAGCATTTATAGTTTGTAGACTTTTTGCTGATGGTCATGACTGGTGTGAGCTGAAACCTTTTTGGAGGTTGGATACGCATGTGGCTAATAATTCCTTATGCTGAGCTTTAGGCATGTCCTATTTTTTCTTTTCCTTTTTTTTAAAAAGAGTGAGTACAACTTCCCTCCTCTTATTGATTTCTTGAAAAGTTTCTTATGTGTTGAATTTTCTTGCCTATTCCCTACCCCAGGGCATTTTTTGAGTGCCTGTGTCATTTACAACCGTGCAGTCCTTGTGACTATATAAGCAACCATTGGCACTGGGTTTAAAGGTGCTGTTTTTGGAGACAGCCACAAGGCGGCAGCATTATTACGTTCTCAAGTCTTGTTACTAGGACAACAGAGTCTTCCTGGAGGTAGTGTTCCGAGCTTTTAAATTAGAGTGCAATGTGCTGGGACAAGCCCCCAGAAGTTTATGTCTCCTTACTTATGTTTGTTTTTTAAATTTAATTTGTATTTTTTATCGGAGTAAATTTGATTAGAGTGTTTTGATTGTCTGGCTGTACAGAATCTGTTCAATGATTCATACATATGTCTGTTCATCTTCGGATCCTGTTACCATGTATGTGATCACAGAATATATATTTTGAAGGTATTGGTGATTATATAATTCATATCGTTTATATGTTATATGTTTATATACATTTAACTTACATTAGTATATGTATGTTAACCCCATAGTCCTAACTTACCCATCCCCCCACCTTTCATTTTGGCTAAACATTAGTTTATTTGATAAGTCTGTGAGTGTCTTTTTCTGTGGAAATATGTTCATTGGTAGCAATCTTAAGAAAACTTGTATAAATGATATCATAGGATATTTGTCATACCCTTTTGACTTACTTAACCTTATATGATTTTTTCTAGGCTCAACTGTAGTCCTGAAAACAGCATTGTTCATTTTTCTCCCGAGGCTACTATTCCATTCTGTCCGTATACCACTTCTTCTTTGTCCATTCATCTGTTTATGGACCTTTTTTTTGCTTCCATATCTTGGCTATTTCAGTATTGTTGCAGTGCATATTTGCCTGCCTCTGTCTTTCCAATTTTGGTGGTCTTAGGTTATAGGCCCAAAAGGTGCCCTGCCCCATCATTTGGTAGCTCAATTTTTACCTTTTCAAGCAGCTCGATTCAGTTTGCGTTAGTGCTGTTTCCACTTTACATCCCACCAGCAGCTAGAAGGTACACAGATCTCTAAAACCCCTTCAGCATTTATAGTTTGTAGACATTTTGCTGATGGTAATGACTGGTGTGAGCTGAAACCTTTTTGAATTTGAATTTGTATGTGGCTAATAATTCCTTATACTAAGCTTTAGGCATGTCCTTTTTTTTCTTTTCCTTTTTTTTTTAAAGAGTGAGTACAACTTCCCTCCTCTTATTGACTTCTTGGAAATTTCTCATGTGTTGAATGTTCTTGCCAATTCCCTACCCCAGGGCATATTTTGAGGGCTTGTGTCATTTACAGCCCTGCAGTCCTTGTGACTATATAAGCAATCATTGGCACTGGGTTTAAAGTGCTGTTGTGGGAAGCAGCCACAAGGCGGCAGCATTATTGCGTTCTCAAGTCTTGTTACTAGGAGAACAGAGTCTTCCTGGAGGTAGTGTTCCGAGCTTTTAAATTAGAGTGCAATGTGCTGGGACAAGCCCCCAGAAGTTTATGTCTCCTTACTTATGTTTGTTTTTTAAATTTAATTTGTATTTTTTATCGGAGTAAATTTGATTAGAGTGTTTTGATTGTCTGGCTGTACAGAATCTGTTCAATGATTCATACATATATCTGTTCATCTTCTGAACCTGTTAGCATGTATGTGATTACAGAATGTATATTTTGAAGGTATTGGTGATTATATAATTCATATCATTTATATGTTATATGTTTATATACATTTAACTTATATTAGTATATGTATGTTAACCCCATAGTCCTAATTTACCCATCCCCCCAACTTTCATTTTGGCTAACCATTAGTTTATTTGATAAGTCTGTGAGTGTCTTTTTCTGTGGAAATATTTTCATTGGTAGCAATCTTAGGATAACATGTATAAATGATATCATAGGATATTTGTCATACCCTTTTGACTTACTTAACCTTATATGATTATTTCTAGGCTCAACTCTAGTCCTGAAAACGGCATTGTTCATTTTTTTCCAGAGGCTACTATTCCATTTGGTACGTATACCATTTCGTCTTTGTCCATTCATCTGTTTATGGACCTTTTTTTTGCTTCCATGTCTTGGCTATTTCAATATTGTTGCAGTGCACATTTGCCTGCCTCTGTCTTTCCGAATCCGGTGGTCTTAGGTTATAGGCCCAAAAGGTGCCCTGCCACATCATATGGTAGCTCAATGTTTACCTTTTCAAGCAGCTCGATTCAGTTTGCGTTACTGCTGTTACCACTTTACATCCAAACAGCAGCTAGAAGGTACACAGTTCTCTAAAACCCCTTCAGCATTTATAGTTTGTAGACTTTTTGCTGATGGTCATGACTGGTGTGAGCTGAAACCTTTTTGGAGGTTGGATACGCATGTGGCTAATAATTCCTTATGCTGAGCTTTAGGCATGTCCTTTTTTTCTTTTCCTTTTTTTTTAAAGAGTGAGTACAACTTCCGTACTCTTATTGACTTCTTGAAAATTTCTCATGTGTTGAATTTTCTTGCCAATTCCCTACCCCAGGGCATTTTTTGAGGGCCTGTGTCTTTTACAGCCCTGCAGTCCTTGTGACTATATAAGCAACCATTGGCACTGGGTTTAAAGCTACTGTTGTGGGAAGCAGCCACAAGGCGGCAGCATTATTGCGTTCTCAAGTCTTGTTACTAGGAGAACAGAGTCTTCCTGGAGGTAGTGTTCCGAGCCTGTAAATTAGAGTGCAATGTCCTGGGACAAGCCCCCAGAAGTTTATGTCTCCTAACTCATGTTTGTTTTTTAAATTTAATTTCTATTTCTTATCGGAGTAAATTTGATTAGAGTGTTGTGGTTTTCTGGCTGTACAGAATCTGCTCAATGATTCATACATATGTCTGTTCATCTTCGAACCTGTTAGCATGTATGTGATTACAGAATGTATATTTTAAAGGTATTGGTGATTATATAATTTATATAGTTCATATGTTATATGTTTATATACATTTAACATACATTAGTATATGTATGTTAACCCCATAGTCCTAATTTACCCATCCTCCCACCTTTCATTTTGGCTAGCCATTAGTTTATTTGATAAGTCTGTGAGTGTCTTTTTCTGTGGAAATATGTTCATTGGTAGCAATCTTAGGATAACATGTATAAATGATGTCATAGGATATTTGTCATACCCTTTTGACTTACTTAACCTTATATGATTATTTCTAGGCTCAACTGTAGTCCTGAAAACGGCATTGTTCATTTTTTTCCCGAGGCTACTATTCCATTTGGTACGTATCCCACTTCGTCTTTGTCCATTCATCTGTTTATGGACCTTTTTTTTTGCTTCCATGTCTTGGCTATTTCAATATTGTTGCAATGCACATTTGCCTGCCTCTCTCTTTCTGAATCTGGTGGTCTTAGGTTATAGGCCCAAAAGGTGCCCTGCCGCACCATATGGTAACTCAATTTTTACCTTTTCAAGCAGCTCGATTCAGTTTGCGTTACTGCTGTTACCACTTTACATCCCACCAGCAGCTAGAAGGTACACAGATCTCTAAAACCCCTTCAGCATTTATAGTTTGTAGACATTTTGCTGATGGTAATGACTGGTGTGAGCTGAAACCTTTTTGAATTTGAATTTGTATGTGGCTAATAATTCCTTATACTAAGCTTTAGGCATGTCCTTTTTTTTCTTTTCCTTTTTTTTTAAAGAGTGAGTACAACTTCCCTCCTCTTATTGACTTCTTGGAAATTTCTCATGTGTTGAATGTTCTTGCCAATTCCCTACCCCAGGGGATATTTTGAGGGCTTGTGTCATTTACAGCCCTGCAGTCCTTGTGACTATATAAGCAATCATTGGCACTGGGTTTAAAGTGCTGTTGTGGGAAGCAGCCACAAGGCAGCAGCATTATTGCGTTCTCAAGTCTTGTTACTAGTAGAACAGAGTCTTCCTGGAGGTAGTGTTCTGAGCTTGTAAATTAGAGTGCAATATGCTGGGACAAGCCCCCAGAAGTTTATGTCTCCTAACTTATGTTTTTTTTTTAAATTTAATTTCTATTTCTTATCGGAGTAAATTTGATTAGAGTGTTTTGATTGTCTGGCTGTACAGAATCTGCTCAATGATTCATACATATGTCTGTTCATCTTCGGATCCTGTTACCATGTATGTGATCACAGAATATATATTTTGAAGGTATTGGTGATTATATAATTCATATCGTTTATATGTTATATGTTTATATACATTTAACTTACATTAGTATATGTATGTTAACCCCATAGTCCTAACTTACCCATCCCCCCACCTTTCATTTTGGCTAACCATTAGTTTATTTGATAAGTCTGTGAGTGTCTTTTTCTGTGGAAATATGTTCATTGGTAGCAATCTTAAGAAAACTTGTATAAATGATATCATAGGATATTTGTCATACCCTTTTGACTTACTTAACCTTATATGATTTTTTCTAGGCTCAACTGTAGTCCTGAAAACAGCATTGTTCATTTTTCTCCCGAGGCTACTATTCCATTCTGTCCGTATACCACTTCTTCTTTGTCCATTCATCTGTTTATGGACCTTTTTTTTGCTTCCATATCTTGGCTATTTCAGTATTGTTGCAGTGCATATTTGCCTGCCTCTGTCTTTCCAATTTTGGTGGTCTTAGGTTATAGGCTCAAAAGGTGCCCTGCCGCATCATTTGGTAGATCAGTTTTTACCTTTTCAAGCAGCTCGATTCAGTTTGCGTTAGTGCTGTTTCCACTTTACAACCCACCAGCAGCTAGAAGGTACACAGATCTCTAAAACCCCTTCAGCATTTATAGTTTGTAGACATTTTGCTGATGGTAATGACTGGTGTGAGCTGAAACCTTTTTGAATTTGAATTTGTATGTGGCTAATAATTCCTTATACTAAGCTTTAGGCATGTACTTTTTTTTCTTTTCCTTTTTTTTTTTAAAGAGTGAGTACAACTCCCCTCCTCTTATTGACTTCTTGAAAAATTTCTCATGTGTTGGATTTTCTTGCCTATTCCCTACCCCAGGGCAATTTTTGAGGGCCTGTGTCATTTACAGCCCTGCAGTCCTTGGGACTATATAAGCAACCATTGTCACTGGGTTTAAAGCTGCTGTTTTGGGAGACAGCCACAAGGCGGCAGCATTATTACGTTCTCAAGTCTTGTTACTAGGACAACAGAGTCTTCCTGGAGGTAGTGTTCCGAGCTTGTAAATTAGAGTGCAATGTGCTGGGACAAGCCCCCAGAAGTTTATGTCTCCTTACTTATGTTTGTTTTTTAAATTTAATTTGTATTTTTTATCGGAGTAAATTTGATTAGAGTGTTTTGATTGTCTGGCTGTACAGAATCTGTTCAATGATTCATACATATGTCTGTTCATCTTCGGATCCTGTTACCATGTATGTGATTACAGAATGTATATTTTGAAGGTATTGGTGATTATATAATTCATATCATTTATATGTTATATGTTTATATACATTTAACTTATATTAGTATATGTATGTTAACCCCATAGTCCTAATTTACCCATCCCCCCACCTTTCATTTTGGCTAACCATTAGTTTATTTGATAAGTCTGTGAGTGTCTTTTTCTGTGGAAATATGTTCATTGGTAGCAATCTTAGGATAACATGTATAAATGATATCATAGGATATTTGTCATACCCTTTTGACTTACTTAACCTTATATGATTATTTCTAGGCTCAACTCTAGTCCTGAAAACGGCATTGTTCATTTTTTTCCTGAGGCTACTATTCCATTTGGTACGTATACCATTTCGTCTTTGTCCATTCATCTGTTTATGGACCTTTTTTTGCTTCCATGTCTTGGCTATTTCAGTATTGTTGCAGTGCACAATTGCCTGCCTCTGTCTTTCCGATTCTGGTGGTCTTAGGTTATAGGCCCAAAAGGTGCCCTGCTGCATCGTATGGTAACTCAATTTTTACCTTTTCAAGCAGCTCCATTCAGTTTGCATTAGTGGTATTACTTCTTTACATGCCACCAGCAGCTAGAAGGTACACATTCCTCTAAAACCCCTTCAGCATTTATAGTTTGTAGACTTTTTGATGATGGTCATGACTGGTGTTACCTGAAACCTTTTTGAATTTGAATTTGCATGTGGCTAATAATTCCTTATACTGAGCTTTAGGCATGTCATTTTTTTCTTTTCCTTTTGTTTTAAGGAGTGAGTACAACTTCCCTCCTCTTATTGACTTCTTGAAAAGTTTCTCATGTGTTGAATTTTTTTGCCTATTCCCTACCCCAGGGCATTTTTTGAAGGCAGGTGTCATTTAGAGCCCTTCAGTCCTTGTGACTATTAAGCAACCTTTGGCACTGGGTTTAAAGCTGCTGTTGTGGGAAACAGCCACAAGGCGGCAGCATTATTACGTTCTCACCTCTTCTTACTAGGGCAACAGAGTCTTCCTGGAGGTAGTTTTCCAAGGTTGTAAATTAGAGTGGAATGTGCTGGGACAAGCCCCCAGAAGTTTATGTCTCCTAACTTATGTTTGCTTTTTAAATTTAATTTCTATTTCTTATCGGAGTAAATTTGATTAGAGTGTTTTGATTGGCTGTACAGAATCTGCTCAATGATTCATACATATATCTGTTCATCTTCGGAACCTGTTATTATGTATGTGATTACAGAATGTATATTTTAAAGGTTTGGTGATTATATAATTTATATAGTTCATATGTTTTATGTTTATATACATTTAACACACATTAGTATATGTATGTTAACCCCATAGTCCTAATTTACCCATCCTCCCACCTTTCATTTTGGCTAACCGTTAGTATTTTTGATAAGTCTGTGACTGTCTTTTTCTGTGGAAATATGTTCATTGGTAGTAATCTTAGGAAAACATGTATAAATGATTTCATAGGATATTTGTCACACCCTTTTGACTTACTTAACCTTATATGACTATTTCTAGTCTCAACTGTAGTTCTGAAAACGGCATTGTTCATTTTTTTCCCGAGGCTACTCTTCCATTCTGTCCATATACCACTTCTTCTTTGTCCATTCACCTGTTTATGGACCATTTTTTGCTTCCATGTCTTGGGTATTTCAGTATTGTTGCAGTGCACATTTGCCTGCCTCTGTATTTCCGATTTTGGTGGTCTTAGGTTATAGGCCCAAAAGGTGCCCTGCCGCATCATATGGTAACTCAATTTTTACCTTTTCGAGCAGCTCCATTCAGTATGCGTTAGTGCTGTTACCACTTTACATCCCACCAGCAGCTAGAATGTACACAATTCTCTAAAACCCCTTCACCATTTATAGTTTGTAGACTTTTTGCTGATGGTCATGACTGGTGTCACCTGAAACCTTTTTGAATTTGAATTTGCATGTGGCTAATAATTCCTTATACTGAGCTTTAGGCATGTCCTTTTTTTTTCTTTTCCTTTTTTTTTAAAGAGTGAGTACAACTTCCCTCCTCTTATTGACTTCTTGAAAAGTTACTCATGTGTTGAATTTTCTTGCCAATTCCATACCCCAGGGCATTTTTTGAGGGCCTGTGTCTTTTACAGCCCTGCAGTCCTTGTGACTATATAAGCAACCATTGGCACTGGGTTTAAAGCTACTGTTGTGGGAAGCAGCCACAAGGCGGCAGCATTATTACGTTCTCAAGTCTTGTTACTAGGACAACACAGTCTTCCTGGAGGTAGTGTTCCGAGCTTGTAAATTAGAGTGCAATGTGCTGGGACAAGCCCCCAGAAGTTTATGTCTCCTAACTTATGTTTGTTTTTTAAATTTAATTTCTATTTCTTATCGGAGTAAATTTGATTAGAGTGTTGTGGTTTTCTGGCTGTACAGAATCTGCTCAATGATTCATACATATGTCTGTTCATCTTCGAACCTGTTAGCATGTATGTGATTACAGAATGTATATTTTAAAGGTATTGGTGATTATATTATTTATATATTTCATATGTTATATGTTTATATACATTTAACATACATTAGTATATGTATTTTAACCCCATTGTCCTAATTTACCCATCCTCCCACCTTTCATTTTGGCTAGCCATTAGTTTATTTGATAAGTCTGTGAGTGTCTTTTTCTGTGGAAATATGTTCATTGGTAGCAATCTTAGGATAACATGTATAAATGATGTCATAGGATATTTGTCATACCCTTTTGAATTACTTAACCTTATATGATCATTTCTAGGCTCAACTGTAGTCCTGAAAACGGCATTGGTCATTTTTTTCCCGAGGCTACTATTCCATTTGGTACGTATCCCACTTCGTCTTTGTCCATTCATCTGTTTATGGACCTTTTTTTTTGCTTCCATGTCTTTGCTATTTCAGTATTGTTGCAGTGCACATTTGCCTGCCTCTGTCTTTCCGATTCTGGTGGTCTTAGGTTATAGGCCCAAAAGGTGCCCTGCCGCATCATATGGTAGCTCAATTTTTACGTTTTCAAGCAGTTCGATTCAGTTTGCATTAGTGCTGTTACGACTTTATATCCCACCAGCAGCTAGAAGGTACACACTTCTCTAAAACCCCTTCAGCATTTATAGTTTGTAGACTTTTTGCTGATGGTCATGACTGGTGTGAGCTGAAACCTTTTTGGAGGTTGGATACGCATGTGGCTAATAATTCCTTATGCTGAGCTTTAGGCATGTCCTATTTTTTCTTTTCCTTTTTTTTAAAATGAGTGAGTACAACTTCCCTCCTCTTATTGATTTCTTGAAAAGTTTCTTATGTGTTGAATTTTCTTGCCTATTCCCTACCCCAGGGCATTTTTTGAGTGCCTGTGTCATTTACAACCGTGCAGTCCTTGTGACTATATAAGCAACCATTGGCACTGGGTTTAAAGGTGCTGTTTTTGGAGACAGCCACAAGGCGGCAGCATTATTACGTTCTCAAGTCTTGTTACTAGGACAACAGAGTCTTCCTGGAGGTAGTGTTCCGAGCTTTTAAATTAGAGTGCAATGTGCTGGGACAAGCCCCCAGAAGTTTATGTCTCCTTACTTATGTTTGTTTTTTAAATTTAATTTGTATTTTTTATCGGAGTAAATTTGATTAGAGTGTTTTGATTGTCTGGCTTTACAGAATCTGTTCAATGATTCATACATATATCTGTTCATCTTCGGAACCTGTTAGCATGTATGTGATTACAGAATGTATATTTTAAAGGTATTGGTGATTATATTATTTATATAGTTTATATATTATATGTTTATATACATTTAACATACATTAGTATATGTATGTTAACCCCATTGTCCTAATTTACCCATACTCCGACCTTTCATTTTGGCTAACCATTAGTTTATTTGATAAGTCTGTGAGTGTCTTTTTCTGTGGAAATATGTTCATTGGTAGCAATCTTAGGATAACATGTATTAATGATATCATAGGATATTTGTCATACCCTTTTGACTTACTTAACCTTATATGATTATTTCTAGGCTCAACTCTAGTCCTGAAAACGGCATTGTTCATTTTTTTCCAGAGGCTTCTATTCCTTTTGGTACGTGTACCATTTCGTCTTTGTCCATTCATCTGTTTATGGACCTTTTTTTTGCTTCCATGTCTTGGCTATTTCAATATTGTTGCAGTGCACATTTGCCTGCCTCTGTCTTTCCGAATCCAGTTGTCTTAGGTTATAGGCCCAAAATGTGCCCTGCCTCATCATATGGTAGCTCAATGTTTACCTTTTCAAGCAGCTCGATTCAGTTTGCGTTACTGCTGTTACCACTTTACATCCCCCCAGCAGCTAGAAGGTACACAGTTCTCTAAAACCCCTTCAGCATTTATAGTTTGTAGACTTTTTGCTGATGGTCATGACTGGTGTGAGCTGAAACCTTTTTGGAGGTTGGATACCCATGTGGCTAATAATTCCTTATGCTGAGCTTTAGGCATGTCCTTTTTTTCTTTTCCTTTTTTTTTAAAGAGTGACTACAACTTCCCTCCTCTTATTGACTTCTTGAAAATTTCTCATGTGTTGAATTTTCTTGCCAATTCCATACCCCAGGGCATTTTTTGAGGGCCTGTGTCTTTTACAGCCCTGCAGTCCTTGTGACTATATAAGCAACCATTGGCACTGGGTTTAAAGCTACTGTTGTGGGAAGCAGCCACAAGGCGGCAGCATTATTACGTTCTCAAGTCTTGTTACTAGGACAACACAGTCTTCCTGGAGGTAGTGTTCCGAGCTTGTAAATTAGAGTGCAATGTGCTGGGACAAGCCCCCAGAAGTTTATGTCTCCTAACTTATGTTTGTTTTTTAAATTTAATTTCTATTTCTTATCGGAGTAAATTTGATTAGAGTGTTGTGGTTTTCTGGCTGTACAGAATCTGCTCAATGATTCATACATATGTCTGTTCATCTTCGAACCTGTTAGCATGTATGTGATTACAGAATGTATATTTTAAATGTATTGGTGATTATATAATTTATATATTTCATATGTTATATGTTTATATACATTTAACATACATTAGTATATGTATTTTAACCCCATAGTCCTAATTTACCCATCCTCCCACCTTTCATTTTGGCTAGCCATTAGTTTATTTGATAAATCTGTGAGTGTCTTTTTCTGTGGAAATATGTTCATTGGTAGCAATCTTAGGATAACATGTATAAATGATGTCATAGGATATTTGTCATACCCTTTTGACTTACTTAACCTTATATGATTATTTCTAGGCTCAACTGTAGTCCTGAAAACGGCATTGTTCATTTTTTTCCCGAGGCTACTATTCCATTTGGTACGTATCCCACTTCTTCTTTGTCCATTCATCTGTTTATGGACCTTTTTTTTTGCTTCCATGTCTTGGCTATTTCAGTATTGTTGCAGTGCACATTTGCCTGCCTCTGTCTTTCCGATTCCGGTGGTCTTAGGTTATAGGCCCAAAATGTGCCCTGCCGCATCATATGGTAGCTCAATGTTTACCTTTTCAAGCAGCTCGATTCAGTTTGCGTTACTGCTGTTACCACTTTACATCCCACCAGCAGCTAGAAGGTACACAGTTCTCTAAAACCCCTTCAGCATTTATAGTTTGTAGACTTTTTGCTGATGGTCATGACTGGTGTGAGCTGAAACCTTTTTGGAGGTTGGATACGCATGTGGCTAATAATTCCTTATGCTGAGCTTTAGGCATGTCCTTTTTTTCTTTTCCTTTTTTTTTAAAGAGTGACTACAACTTCCCTCCTCTTATTGACTTCTTGAAAATTTCTCATGTGTTGAATTTTCTTGCCAATTCCATACCCCAGGGAATTTTTTGAGGGCCTGTGTCTTTTACAGCCCTGCAGTCCTTGTGACTATATAAGCAACCATTGGCACTGGGTTTAAAGCTACTGTTGTGGGAAGCAGCCACAAGGCGGCAGCATTATTACGTTCTCAAGTCTTGTTACTAGGACAACAGAGTCTTCCTGGAGGTAGTGTTCCGAGCTTGTAAATTAGAGTGCAATGTGCTGGGACAAGCCCCCAGAAGTTTATGTCTCCTAACTTATGTTTGTTTTTTAAATTTAATTTCTATTTCTTATCGGAGTAAATTTGATTAGAGTGTTGTGGTTTTCTGGCTGTACAGAATCTGCTCAATGATTCATACATATGTCTGTTCATCTTCGAACCTGTTAGCATGTATGTGATTACAGAATGTATATTTTAAAGTTATTGGTGATTATATAATTTATATATTTCATATGTTATATGTTTATATACATTTAACATACATTAGTATATGTATTTTAACCCCATTGTCCTAATTTACCCATCCTCCCACCTTTCATTTTGGCTAGCCATTAGTTTATTTGATAAGTCTGTGAGTGTCTTTTTCTGTGGAAATATGTTCATTGGTAGCAATCTTAGGATAACATGTATAAATGATGTCATAGGATATTTGTCATACCCTTTTGACTTACTTAACCTTATATGATTATTTCTAGGCTCAACTGTAGTCCTGAAAACGGCATTGTTCATTTTTTTCCCGAGGCTACTATTCCATTTGGTACGTATCACACTTCGTCTTTGTCCATTCATCTGTTTATGGACCTTTTTTTTTGCTTCCATGTCTTTGCTATTTCAGTATTGTTGCAGTGCACATTTGCCTGCCTCTGTCTTTCCGATTCTGGTGGTCTTAGGTTATAGGCCCAAAAGGTGCCCTGCCGCATCATATGGTAGCTCAATTTTTACGTTTTCAAGCAGCTCGATTCAGTTTGCATTAGTGCTGTTACGACTTTATATCCCACCAGCAGCTAGAAGGTACACACTTCTCTAAAACCCCTTCAGCATTTATAGTTTGTAGACTTTTTGCTGATGGTCATGACTGGTGTGAGCTGAAACCTTTTTGGAGGTTGGATACGCATGTGGCTAATAATTCCTTATGCTGAGCTTTAGGCATGTCCTATTTTTTCTTTTCCTTTTTTTTAAAATGAGTGAGTACAACTTCCCTCCTCTTATTGATTTCTTGAAAAGTTTCTTATGTGTTGAATTTTCTTGCCTATTCCCTACCCCAGGGCATTTTTTGAGTGCCTGTGTCATTTACAACCGTGCAGTCCTTGTGACTATATAAGCAACCATTGGCACTGGGTTTAAAGGTGCTGTTTTTGGAGACAGCCACAAGGCGGCAGCATTATTACGTTCTCAAGTCTTGTTACTAGGACAACAGAGTCTTCCTGGAGGTAGTGTTCCGAGCTTTTAAATTAGAGTGCAATGTGCTGGGACAAGCCCCCAGAAGTTTATGTCTCCTTACTTATGTTTGTTTTTTAAATTTAATTTGTATTTTTTATCGGAGTAAATTTGATTAGAGTGTTTTGATTGTCTGGCTGTACAGAATCTGTTCAATGATTCATACATATGTCTGTTCATCTTCGGATCCTGTTACCATGTATGTGATCACAGAATATATATTTTGAAGGTATTGGTGATTATATAATTCATATCGTTTATATGTTATATGTTTATATACATTTAACTTACATTAGTATATGTATGTTAACCCCATAGTCCTAACTTACCCATCCCCCCACCTTTCATTTTGGCTAACCATTAGTTTATTTGATAAGTCTGTGAGTGTCTTTTTCTGTGGAAATATGTTCATTGGTAGCAATCTTAAGAAAACTTGTATAAATGATATCATAGGATATTTGTCATACCCTTTTGACTTACTTAACCTTATATGATTTTTTCTAGGCTCAACTGTAGTCCTGAAAACAGCATTGTTCATTTTTCTCCCGAGGCTACTATTCCATTCTGTCCGTATACCACTTCTTCTTTGTCCATTCATCTGTTTATGGACCTTTTTTTTGCTTCCATATCTTGGCTATTTCAGTATTGTTGCAGTGCATATTTGCCTGCCTCTGTATTTCCAATTTTGGTGGTCTTAGGTTATAGGCACAAAAGGTGCCCTGCCCCATCATTTGGTAGCTCAATTTTTACCTTTTCAAGCAGCTCGATTCAGTTTGCGTTAGTGCTGTTTCCACTTTACATCCCACCAGCAGCTAGAAGGTACACAGATCTCTAAAACCCCTTCAGCATTTATAGTTTGTAGACATTTTGCTGATGGTAATGACTGGTGTGAGCTGAAACCTTTTTGAATTTGAATTTGTATGTGGCTAATATTTCCTTATACTAAGCTTTAGGCATGTCCTTTTTTTTCTTTTCCTTTTTTTTTTAAAGAGTGAGTACAACTTCCCTCCTCTTATTGACTTCTTGGAAATTTCTCATGTGTTGAATGTTCTTGCCAATTCCCTACCCCAGGGCATATTTTGAGGGCTTGTGTCATTTACAGCCCTGCAGTCCTTGTGACTATATAAGCAATCATTGGCACTGGGTTTAAAGTGCCGTTGTGGGAAGCAGCCACAAGGCGGCAGCATTATTGCGTTCTCAAGTCTTGTTACTAGGAGAACAGAGTCTTCCTGGAGGTAGTGTTCTGAGCTTTTAAATTAGAGTGCAATGTGCTGGGACAAGCCCCCAGAAGTTTATGTCTCCTTACTTATGTTTGTTTTTTAAATTTAATTTGTATTTTTTATCGGAGTAAATTTGATTAGAGTGTTTTGATTGTCTGGCTGTACAGAATCTGTTCAATGATTCATACATATATCTGTTCATCTTCTGAACCTGTTAGCATGTATGTGATTACAGAATGTATATTTTGAAGGTATTGGTGATTATATAATTCATATCATTTATATGTTATATGTTTATATACATTTAACTTATATTAGTATATGTATGTTAACCCCATTGTCCTAATTTACCCATCCTCCCACCTTTCATTTTGGCTAACCATTAGTTTATTTGATAAGTCTGTGAGTGTCTTTTTCTGTGGAAATATGTTCATTGGTAGCAATCTTAGGATAACATGTATTAATGATATCATAGGATATTTGTCATACCCTTTTGACTTACTTAACCTTATATGATTATTTCTAGGCTCAACTGTAGTCCTGAAAACGGCATTGTTCATTTTTTTCCCGAGGCTACTATTCCATTTGGTACGTATCCCACTTCTTCTTTGTCCATTCATCTGTTTATGGACCTTTTTTTTTGCTTCCATGTCTTGGCTATTTCAGTATTGTTGCAGTGCACATTTGCCTGCCTCTGTCTTTCCGATTCCGGTGGTCTTAGGTTATAGGCCCAAAATGTGCCCTGCCGCATCATATGGTAGCTCAATGTTTACCTTTTCAAGCAGCTCGATTCAGTTTGCGTTACTGCTGTTACCACTTTACATCCCACCAGCAGCTAGAAGGTACACAGTTCTCTAAAACCCCTTCAGCATTTATAGTTTGTAGACTTTTTGCTGATGGTCATGACTGGTGTGAGCTGAAACCTTTTTGGAGGTTGGATACGCATGTGGCTAATAATTCCTTATGCTGAGCTTTAGGCATGTCCTTTTTTTCTTTTCCTGTTTTTTTAAAGAGTGACTACAACTTCCCTCCTCTTATTGACTTCTTGAAAATTTCTCATGTGTTGAATTTTCTTGCCAATTCCATACCCCAGGGAATTTTTTGAGGGCCTGTGTCTTTTACAGCCCTGCAGTCCTTGTGACTATATAAGCAACCATTGGCACTGGGTTTAAAGCTACTGTTGTGGGAAGCAGCCACAAGGCGGCAGCATTATTACGTTCTCAAGTCTTGTTACTAGGACAACACAGTCTTCCTGGAGGTAGTGTTCCGAGCTTGTAAATTAGAGTGCAATGTGCTGGGACAAGCCCCCAGAAGTTTATGTCTCCTAACTTATGTTTGTTTTTTAAATTTAATTTCTATTTCTTATCGGAGTAAATTTGATTAGAGTGTTGTGGTTTTCTGGCTGTACAGAATCTGCTCAATGATTCATACATATGTCTGTTCATCTTCGAACCTGTTAGCATGTATGTGATTACAGAATGTATATTTTAAAGTTATTGGTGATTATATAATTTATATATTTCATATGTTATATGTTTATATACATTTAACATACATTAGTATATGTATTTTAACCCCATTGTCCTAATTTACCCATCCTCCCACCTTTCATTTTGGCTAGCCATTAGTTTATTTGATAAGTCTGTGAGTGTCTTTTTCTGTGGAAATATGTTCATTGGTAGCAATCTTAGGATAACATGTATAAATGATGTCATAGGATATTTGTCATACCCTTTTGACTTACTTAACCTTATATGATTATTTCTAGGCTCAACTGTAGTCCTGAAAACGGCATTGTTCATTTTTTTCCCGAGGCTACTATTCCATTTGGTACGTATCACACTTCGTCTTTGTCCATTCATCTGTTTATGGACCTTTTTTTTTGCTTCCATGTCTTTGCTATTTCAGTATTGTTGCAGTGCACATTTGCCTGCCTCTGTCTTTCCGATTCTGGTGGTCTTAGGTTATAGGCCCAAAAGGTGCCCTGCCGCATCATATGGTAGCTCAATTTTTACGTTTTCAAGCAGCTCGATTCAGTTTGCATTAGTGCTGTTACGACTTTATATCCCACCAGCAGCTAGAAGGTACACACTTCTCTAAAACCCCTTCAGCATTTATAGTTTGTAGACTTTTTGCTGATGGTCATGACTGGTGTGAGCTGAAACCTTTTTGGAGGTTGGATACGCATGTGGCTAATAATTCCTTATGCTGAGCTTTAGGCATGTCCTATTTTTTCTTTTCCTTTTTTTTAAAATGAGTGAGTACAACTTCCCTCCTCTTATTGATTTCTTGAAAAGTTTCTTATGTGTTGAATTTTCTTGCCTATTCCCTACCCCAGGGCATTTTTTGAGTGCCTGTGTCATTTACAACCGTGCAGTCCTTGTGACTATATAAGCAACCATTGGCACTGGGTTTAAAGGTGCTGTTTTTGGAGACAGCCACAAGGCGGCAGCATTATTACGTTCTCAAGTCTTGTTACTAGGACAACAGAGTCTTCCTGGAGGTAGTGTTCCGAGCTTTTAAATTAGAGTGCAATGTGCTGGGACAAGCCCCCAGAAGTTTATGTCTCCTTACTTATGTTTGTTTTTTAAATTTAATTTGTATTTTTTATCGGAGTAAATTTGATTAGAGTGTTTTGATTGTCTGGCTGTACAGAATCTGTTCAATGATTCATACATATGTCTGTTCATCTTCGGATCCTGTTACCATGTATGTGATCACAGAATATATATTTTGAAGGTATTGGTGATTATATAATTCATATCGTTTATATGTTATATGTTTATATACATTTAACTTACATTAGTATATGTATGTTAACCCCATAGTCCTACCTTACCCATCCCCCCACCTTTCATTTTGGCTAACCATTAGTTTATTTGATAAGTCTGTGAGTGTCTTTTTCTGTGGAAATATGTTCATTGGTAGCAATCTTAAGAAAACTTGTATAAATGATATCATAGGATATTTGTCATACCCTTTTGACTTACTTAACCTTATATGATTTTTTCTAGGCTCAACTGTAGTCCTGAAAACAGCATTGTTCATTTTTCTCCCGAGGCTACTATTCCATTCTGTCCGTATACCACTTCTTCTTTGTCCATTCATCTGTTTATGGACCTTTTTTTTGCTTCCATATCTTGGCTATTTCAGTATTGTTGCAGTGCATATTTGCCTGCCTCTGTATTTCCAATTTTGGTGGTCTTAGGTTATAGGCCCAAAAGGTGCCCTGCCCCATCATTTGGTAGCTCAATTTTTACCTTTTCAAGCAGCTCGATTCAGTTTGCGTTAGTGCTGTTTCCACTTTACATCCCACCAGCAGCTAGAAGGTACACAGATCTCTAAAACCCCTTCAGCATTTATAGTTTGTAGACATTTTGCTGATGGTAATGACTGGTGTGAGCTGAAACCTTTTTGAATTTGAATTTGTATGTGGCTAATATTTCCTTATACTAAGCTTTAGGCATGTCCTTTTTTTTCTTTTCCTTTTTTTTTTAAAGAGTGAGTACAACTTCCCTCCTCTTATTGACTTCTTGGAAATTTCTCATGTGTTGAATGTTCTTGCCAATTCCCTACCCCAGGGCATATTTTGAGGGCTTGTGTCATTTACAGCCCTGCAGTCCTTGTGACTATATAAGCAATCATTGGCACTGGGTTTAAAGTGCCGTTGTGGGAAGCAGCCACAAGGCGGCAGCATTATTGCGTTCTCAAGTCTTGTTACTAGGAGAACAGAGTCTTCCTGGAGGTAGTGTTCTGAGCTTTTAAATTAGAGTGCAATGTGCTGGGACAAGCCCCCAGAAGTTTATGTCTCCTTACTTATGTTTGTTTTTTAAATTTAATTTGTATTTTTTATCGGAGTAAATTTGATTAGAGTGTTTTGATTGTCTGGCTGTACAGAATCTGTTCAATGATTCATACATATATCTGTTCATCTTCTGAACCTGTTAGCATGTATGTGATTACAGAATGTATATTTTGAAGGTATTGGTGATTATATAATTCATATCATTTATATGTTATATGTTTATATACATTTAACTTATATTAGTATATGTATGTTAACCCCATTGTCCTAATTTACCCATCCTCCCACCTTTCATTTTGGCTAACCATTAGTTTATTTGATAAGTCTGTGAGTGTCTTTTTCTGTGGAAATATGTTCATTGGTAGCAATCTTAGGATAACATGTATTAATGATATCATAGGATATTTGTCATACCCTTTTGACTTACTTAACCTTATATGATTATTTCTAGGCTCAACTCTAGTCCTGAAAACGGCATTGTTCATTTTTTTCCAGAGGCTTCTATTCCATTTGGTACGTGTACCATTTCGTCTTTGTCCATTCATCTGTTTATGGACCTTTTTTTTGCTTCCATGTCTTGGCTATTTCAATATTGTTGCAGTGCACATTTGCCTGCCTCTGTCTTTCCGAATCCAGTTGTCTTAGGTTATAGGCCCAAAATGTGCCCTGCCGCATCATATGGTAGCTCAATGTTTACCTTTTCAAGCAGCTCGATTCAGTTTGCGTTACTGCTGTTACCACTTTACATCCCCCCAGCAGCTAGAAGGTACACAGTTCTCTAAAACCCCTTCAGCATTTATAGTTTGTAGACTTTTTGCTGATGGTCATGACTGGTGTGAGCTGAAACCTTTTTGGAGGTTGGATACGCATGTGGCTAATAATTCCTTATGCTGAGCTTTAGGCATGTCCTATTTTTTCTTTTCCTTTTTTTTTAAAGAGTGACTACAACTTCCCTCCTCTTATTGACTTCTTGAAAATTTCTCATGTGTTGAATTTTCTTGCCAATTCCATACCCCAGGGAATTTTTTGAGGGCCTGTGTCTTTCACAGCCCTGCAGTCCTTGTGACTATATAAGCAACCATTGGCACTGGGTTTAAAGCTACTGTTGTGGGAAGCAGCCACAAGGCGGCAGCATTATTACGTTCTCAAGTCTTGTTACTAGGACAACACAGTCTTCCTGGAGGTAGTGTTCCGAGCTTGTAAATTAGAGTGCAATGTGCTGGGACAAGCCCCCAGAAGTTTATGTCTCCTAACTTATGTTTGTTTTTTAAATTTAATTTCTATTTCTTATCGGAGTAAATTTGATTAGAGTGTTGTGGTTTTCTGGCTGTACAGAATCTGCTCAATGATTCATACATATGTCTGTTCATCTTCGAACCTGTTAGCATGTATGTGATTACAGAATGTATATTTTAAATGTATTGGTGATTATATAATTTATATAGTTCATATGTTATATGTTTATATACATTTAACATACATTAGTATATGTATGTTAACCCCATAGTCCTAATTTACCCATCCTCCCACCTTTCATTTTGGCTAGCCATTAGTTTATTTGATAAGTCTGTGAGTGTCTTTTTCTGTGGAAATATGTTCATTGATAGCAATCTTAGGATAACATGTATAAATGATGTCATAGGATATTTGTCATACCCTTTTGACTTACTTAACCTTATATGATTATTTCTAGGCTCAACTGTAGTCCTGAAAACGGCATTGTTCATTTTTTTCCCGAGGCTACTATTCCATTTGGTACGTATCCCACTTCGTCTTTGTCCATTCATCTGTTTATGGACCTTTTTTTTTGCTTCCATGTCTTGGCTATTTCAATATTGTTGCAATGCACATTTGCCTGCCCCTCTCTTTCCGAATCTGGTGGTCTTAGGTTATAGGCCCAAAAGGTGCCCTGCCGCACCATATGGTAACTCAGTTTTTACCTTTTCAAGCAGCTCGATTCAGTTTGCGTTACTGCTGTTACCACTTTACATCCCACCAGCAGCTAGAAGGTACACACTTCTCTAAAACCCCTTCAGCATTTATTGTTTGTAGACTTTTTGCTGATGGTCATGACTGGAGTGAGCTGAAACCTTTTTGAATTTGAATTTGCATGTGGCTAATAATTCCTTATACTGAGCTTTAGGCATGTCCTTTTTTTCTTTTCCTTTTTTTTTTAAAGAGTGAGTACAACTTCCCTCCTCTTATTGACTTCTTGGAAATTTCTCATGTGTTGAATGTTCTTGCCAATTCCCTACCCCAGGGCATATTTTGAGGGCTTGTGTCATTTACATCCCTGCAGTCCTTGTGACTATATAAGCAATCATTGGCACTGGGTTTAAAGTGCTGTTGTGGGAAGCAGCCACAAGGCGGCAGCATTATTGCGTTCTCAAGGCTTGTTACTAGGAGAACAGAGTCTTCCTGGAGGTAGTGTTCTGAGCTTGTAAATTAGAGTGCAATATGCTGGGACAAGCCCCCAGAAGTTTATGTCTCCTAACTTATGTTTTTTTTTTAAATTTAATTTCTATTTCTTATCGGAGTAAATTTGATTAGAGTGTTGTGGTTTTCTGGCTGTACAGTATCTGCTCAATGATTCATACATATGTCTGTTCATCTTCGAACCTGTTAGCATGTATGTGATTACAGAATGTATATTTTAAAGGTATTGGTGATTATATAATTTATATATTTCATATGTTATATGTTTATATACATTTAACATACATTAGTATATGTATTTTAACCCCATAGTCCTAATTTACCCATCCTCCCACCTTTCATTTTGGCTAGCCATTAGTTTATTTGATAAGTCTGTGAGTGTCTTTTTCTGTGGAAATATGTTCATTGGTAGCAATCTTAGGATAACATGTATAAATGATGTCCTAGGATATTTGTCATACCCTTTTGACTTACTTAACCTTATATGATTATTTCTAGCCTCAACTGTAGTCCTGAAAACGGCATTGTTCATTTTTTTCCCGAGGCTACTATTCCATTTGGTACGTATCCCACTTCGTCTTTGTCCATTCATCTGTTTATGGACCTTTTTTTTGCTTCCATGTCTTGGCTATTTCAATATTGTTGCAATGCACATTTGCCTGCCTCTCTCTTTCCGAATCTGGTGGTCTTAGGTTATAGGCCCAAAAGGTGCCCTGCCGCATCATATGGTAGCTCAATTTTTACCTTTTCAACCAGCTCCATTCAGTTTGCGTTAGTGCTGTTGCCACTTTACATCCCACCAGCAGCTAGAAGGTACACAGATCTCTAAAACCCCTTCAGCATTTATAGTTTGTAGACATTTTGCTGATGGTAATGACTGGTGTGAGCTGAAACCTTTTTGAATTTGAATTTGTATGTGGCTAATAATTCCTTATACTAAGCTTTAGGCATGTCCTTTTTTTTCTTTTCCTTTTTTTTTTTAAAGAGTGAGTACAACTCCCCTCCTCTTATTGACTTCTTGAAAAATTTCTCATGTGTTGGATTTTCTTGCCTATTCCCTACCCCAGGGCAATTTTTGAGGGCCTGTGTCATTTACAGCCCTGCAGTCCTTGTGACTATATAAGCAACCATTGTCACTGGGTTTAAAGCTGCTGTTTTGGGAGACAGCCACAAGGCGGCAGCATTATTACGTTCTCAAGTCTTGTTACTAGGACAACAGAGTCTTCCTGGAGGTAGTGTTCCGAGCTTGTAAATTAGAGTGCAATGTGCTGGGACAAGCCCCCAGACGTTTATGTCTCCTTACTTATGTTTGTTTTTTAAATTTAATTTGTCTTTCTTATCGGAGTAAATTTGATTAGAGTGTTTTGATTGTCTGGCTGTACAGAATCTGCTCAATGATTCACACATATGTCTGTTCATCTTCGGATCCTGTTACCATGTATGTGATTACAGAATGTATATTTTGAAGGTATTGGTGAATATATAATTCATATCATTTATATGTTATATGTTTATATACATTTAACTTACATTAGTATATGTATGTTAACCCCATAGTCCTAATTTACCCATCCTCCCACCTTTCATTTTGGCTAACCATTAGTTTATTTGATAAGTCTGTGAGTGTCTTTTTCTGTGGAAATATGTTCATTGGTAGCAATCTTAGGAAAACTTGTATAAATAATATCATAGGATATTTGTAATACCCTTTTGTCTTACTTAACCTTATATGATTATTTCTAGTCTCAACTCTACTCCTGAAAACGGCATTGTTCATTTTTTTCCCGAGGCTACTCTTCCATTCTGTCCATATACCACTTCTTCTTTGTCCATTCACCTGTTTATGGACCTTTTTTTTGCTTCCATGTCTTTGCTATTTCAGTATTGTTGCAGTGCACATTTGCCTGCCTCTGTCTTTCCGATTCTGGTGGTCTTAGGTTATAGGCCCAAAAGGTGCCCTGCCGCATCATATGGTAGCTCAATTTTTACGTTTTCAAGCAGCTCGATTCAGTTTGCATTAGTGCTGTTACGACTTTATATCCCACCAGCAGCTAGAAGGTACACACTTCTCTAAAACCCCTTCAGCATTTATAGTTTGTAGACTTTTTGCTGATGGTCATGACTGGTGTGAGCTGAAACCTTTTTGGAGGTTGGATACGCATGTGGCTAATAATTCCTTATGCTGAGCTTTAGGCATGTCCTATTTTTTCTTTTCCTTTTTTTTAAAAAGAGTGAGTACAACTTCCCTCCTCTTATTGATTTCTTGAAAAGTTTCTTATGTGTTGAATTTTCTTGCCTATTCCCTACCCCAGGGCATTTTTTGAGTGCCTGTGTCATTTACAACCGTGCAGTCCTTGTGACTATATAAGCAACCATTGGCACTGGGTTTAAAGGTGCTGTTTTTGGAGACAGCCACAAGGCGGCAGCATTATTACGTTCTCAAGTCTTGTTACTAGGACAACAGAGTCTTCCTGGAGGTAGTGTTCCGAGCTTTTAAATTAGAGTGCAATGTGCTGGGACAAGCCCCCAGAAGTTTATGTCTCCTTACTTATGTTTGTTTTTTAAATTTAATTTGTATTTTTTATCGGAGTAAATTTGATTAGAGTGTTTTTATTGTCTGGCTGTACAGAATCTGTTCAATGATTCATACATATGTCTGTTCATCTTCGGATCCTGTTACCATGTATGTGATTACAGAATGTATATTTTGAAGGTATTGGTGATTATATAATTCATATCATTTATATGTTATATGTTTATATACATTTAACTTATATTAGTATATGTATGTTAACCCCATAGTCCTAATTTACCCATCCCCCCACCTTTCATTTTGGCTAACCATTAGTTTATTTGATAAGTCTGTGAGTGTCTTTTTCAGTGGAAATATGTTCATTGGTAGCAATCTTAGGATAACATGTATAAATGATATCATAGGATATTTGTCATACCCTTTTGACTTACTTAACCTTATATGATTATTTCTAGGCTCAACTCTAGTCCTGAAAACGGCATTGTTCATTTTTTTCCAGAGGCTACTATTCCATTTGGTACGTATACCATTTCGTCTTTGTCCTTTCATCTGTTTATGGACCTTTTTTTTGCTTCCATGTCTTGGCTATTTCATTATTGTTGCAGTGCACATTTGCCTGCCTCTGTCTTTCCGAATCCGGTGGTCTTAGGTTATAGGCCCAAAAGGTGCCCTACCGCATCATATGGTAGCTCAATGTTTACCTTTTCAAGCAGCTCAATTCAGTTTGCGTTACTGCTGTTACCACTTTACATCCAAACAGCAGCTAGAAGGTACACAGTTCTCTAAAACCCCTTCAGCATTTATAGTTTGTAGACTTTTTGCTGATGGTCATGACTGTTGTGAGCTGAAACCTTTTTGGAGGTTGGATACACATGTGGCTAATAATTCCTTATGCTGAGCTTTAGGCATGTCCTTTTTTTCTTTTCCTTTTTTTTTAGAGTGAGTACAACTTCCGTACTCTTATTGACTTCTTGAAAATTTCTCATGTGTTGAATTTCCTTGCCTATTCCCTACACCAGGGCATTTTTTGAGGGCCTGTGTCTTTTACAGCCCTGCAGTCCTTGTGACTATATAAGCAACCATTGGTACTGGGTTTAAAGCTACTGTTGTGGGAAGCAGCCACAAGGCGGCAGCATTATTACGTTCTCAAGTCTTGTTACTAGGACAACACAGTCTTCCTGGAGGTAGTGTTCCGAGCCTGTAAATTAGAGTGCAATGTGCTGGGACAAGCCCCCAGAAGTTTATGTCTCCTAACTTATGTTTGTTTTTTAAATTTAATTTCTATTTCTTATCGGAGTAAATTTGATTAGAGTGTTGTGGTTTTCTGGCTGTACAGAATCTGCTCAATGATTCATACATATGTCTGTTCATCTTCGGATCCTGTTACCATGTATGTGATTACAGAATGTATATTTTGAAGGTATTGGTGAATATATAATTCATATCATTTATATGTTATATGTTTATATACATTTAACATACATTAGTATATGTATGTTAACCCCATAGTCCTAATTTACCCATCCTCCCACCTTTCATTTTGGCTAACCATTAGTTTATATGATAAGTCTGTGAGTGTCTTTTTCTGTGGAAATATGTTCATTGGTAGCAATCTTAGGATAACATGTATAAATGATATCATAGGATATTTCATACCCTTTTGACTTACTTAACCTTATATGATTATTTCTAGGCTCAACTCTACTCCTGAAAACAGCATTGTTCATTTTTTTCCAGAGGCTACTATTCCATTTGGTACGTATACCATTTCGTCTTTGTCCATTCATCTGTTTATGGACCTTTTTTTGCTTCCATGTCTTGGCTATTTCAGTATTGTTGCAGTGCACATTTGCCTGCCTCTGTCTTTCCGATTCTGGTGGTCTTAGGTTATAGGCCCAAAAGGTGCCCTGCCGCATCGTATGGTAACTCAATTTTTACCTTTTCAAGCAGCTCCATTCAGTTTGCATTAGTGGTATTACTTCTTTACATCCCACCAGCAGCTAGAAGGTACACATTCCTCTAAAACCCCTTCAGCATTTATAGTTTGTAGACTTTTTGATGATGGTCATGAGTGGTGTTACCTGAAACCTTTTTGAATTTGAATTTGCATGTGGCTAATAATTCCTTATACTGAGCTTTAGGCATGTCATTTTTTTCTTTTCCTTTTGTTTTAAAGAGTGAGTACAACTTCCCTCCTCTTATTGACTTCTTGAAAAGTTTCTCATGTGTTGAATTTTTTTGCCTATTCCCTACCCCAGGGCATTTTTTGAAGGCAGGTGTCATTTAGAGCCCTTCAGTCCTTGTGACTATTAAGCAACCTTTGGCACTGGGTTTAAAGCTGCTGTTGTGGGAAACAGCCACAAGGCGGCAGCATTATTACGTTCTCAACTCTTGTTACTAGGGCAACAGAGTCTTCCTGGAGGTAGTTTTCCAAGGTTGTAAATTAGAGTGGAATGTGCTGGGACAAGCCCCCAGAAGTTTATGTCTCCTAACTTATGTTTGCTTTTTAAATTTAATTTCTATTTCTTATCGGAGTAAATTTGATTAGAGTGTTTTGATTGGCTGTACAGAATCTGCTCAATGATTCATACATATATCTGTTCATCTTCGGAACCTGTTATCAAGTATGTGATCACAGAATATATATTTTGAAGGTATTGGTGATTATATAATTCATATCGTTTATATGTTATATGTTTATATACATTTAACTTACATTAGTATATGTATGTTAACCCCATAGTCCTAACTTACCCATCCCCCCACCTTTCATTTTGGCTAACCATTAGTTTATTTGATAAGTCTGTGAGTGTCTTTTTCTGTGGAAATATGTTCATTGGTAGCAATCTTAAGAAAACTTGTATAAATGATATCATAGGATATTTGTCATACCCTTTTGACTTACTTAACCTTATATGATTTTTTCTAGGCTCAACTGTAGTCCTGAAAACAGCATTGTTCATTTTTCTCCCGAGGCTACTATTCCATTCTGTCCGTATACCACTTCTTCTTTGTCCATTCATCTGTTTATGGACCTTTTTTTTGCTTCCATATCTTGGCTATTTCAGTATTGTTGCAGTGCATATTTGCCTGCCTCTGTCTTTCCAATTTTGGTGGTCTTAGGTTATAGGCCCAAAAGGTGCCCTGCCGCATCATTTGGTAGCTCAATTTTTACCTTTTCAAGCAGCTCGATTCAGTTTGCGTTAGTGCTGTTTCCACTTTACAACCCACCAGCAGCTAGAAGGTACACAGATCTCTAAAACCCCTTCAGCATTTATAGTTTGTAGACATTTTGCTGATGGTAATGACTGGTGTGAGCTGAAACCTTTTTGAATTTGAATTTGTATGTGGCTAATAATTCCTTATACTAAGCTTTAGGCATGTACTTTTTTTTCTTTTCCTTTTTTTTTTAAAGAGTGAGTACAACTCCCCTCCTCTTATTGACTTCTTGAAAAATTTCTCATGTGTTGGATTTTCTTGCCTAGTCCCTATCCCAGGGCAATTTTTGAGGGCCTGTGTCATTTACAGCCCTGCAGTCCTTGGGACTATATAAGCAACCATTGGCACTTGGTTTAAAGCTACTGTTGTGGGAAGCAGCCACAAGGCGGCAGCATTATTACGTTCTCAAGTCTTGTTACTAGGAGAACACAGTCTTCCTGGAGGTAGTGTTCCGAGCTTGTAAATTAGAGTGCAATGTGCTGGGACAAGCCCCCAGAAGTTTATGTCTCCTAACTTATGTTTGTTTTTTAAATTTAATTTCTATTTCTTATCGGAGTAAATTTGATTAGAGTGTTGTGGTTTTCTGGCTGTACAGAATCTGCTCAATGATTCATACATATGTCTGTTCATCTTCGAACCTGTTAGCATGTATGTGATTACAGAATGTATATTTTAAATGTATTGGTGATTATATAATTTATATATTTCATATGTTATATGTTTATATACATTTAACATACATTAGTATATGTATTTTAAACCCATAGTCCTAATTTACCCATCCTCCCACCTTTCATTTTGGCTAGCCATTAGTTTATTTGATAAGTCTGTGAGTGTCTTTTTCTGTGGAAATATGTTCATTGGTAGCAATCTTAGGATAACATGTATAAATGATGTCATAGGATATTTGTCATACCCTTTTGACTTACTTAACCTTATATGATTATTTCTAGGCTCAACTGTAGTCCTGAAAACGGCATTGTTCATTTTTTTCCCGAGGCTACTATTCCATTTGGTACGTATCCCACTTCTTCTTTGTCCATTCATCTGTTTATGGACCTTTTTTTTTGCTTCCATGTCTTGGCTATTTCAGTATTGTTGCAGTGCACATTTGCCTGCCTCTGTCTTTCCGATTCCGGTGGTCTTAGGTTATAGGCCTAAAATGTGCCCTGCCGCATCATATGGTAGCTCAATGTTTACCTTTTCAAGCAGCTCGATTCAGTTTGCGTTACTGCTGTTACCACTTTACATCCCCCCAGCAGCTAGAAGGTACACAGTTCTCTAAAACCCCTTCAGCATTTATAGTTTGTAGACTTTTTGCTGATGGTCATGACTGGTGTGAGCTGAAACCTTTTTGGAGGTTGGATACGCATGTGGCTAATAATTCCTTATGCTGAGCTTTAGGCATGTCCTTTTTTTCTTTTCCTTTTTTTTTAAAGAGTGACTACAACTTCTCTCCTCTTATTGACTTCTTGAAAATTTCTCATGTGTTGAATTTTCTTGCCAATTCCATACCCCAGGGAATTTTTTGAGGGCCTGTGTCTTTTACAGCCCTGCAGTCCTTGTGACTATATAAGCAACCATTGGCCCTGGGTTTAAAGCTACTGTTGTGGGAAGCAGCCACAAGGCGGCAGCATTATTACGTTCTCAAGTCTTGTTACTAGGACAACACAGTCTTCCTGGAGGTAGTGTTCCGAGCTTGTAAATTAGAGTGCAATGTGCTGGGACAAGCCCCCAGAAGTTTATGTCTCCTAACTTATGTTTGTTTTTTAAATTTAATTTCTATTTCTTATCGGAGTAAATTTGATTAGAGTGTTGTGGTTTTCTGGCTGTACAGAATCTGCTCAATGATTCATACATATGTCTGTTCATCTTCGAACCTGTTAGCATGTATGTGATTACAGAATGTATATTTTAAAGTTATTGGTGATTATATAATTTATATATTTCATATGTTATATGTTTATATACATTTAACATACATTAGTATATGTATTTTAACCCCATTGTCCTAATTTACCCATCCTCCCACCTTTCATTTTGGCTAGCCATTAGTTTATTTGATAAGTCTGTGAGTGTCTTTTTCTGTGGAAATATGTTCATTGGTAGCAATCTTAGGATAACATGTATAAATGATGTCATAGGATATTTGTCATACCCTTTTGACTTACTTAACCTTATATGATTATTTCTAGGCTCAACTGTAGTCCTGAAAACGGCATTGTTCATTTTTTTCCCGAGGCTACTATTCCATTTGGTACGTATCCCACTTCGTCTTTGTCCATTCATCTGTTTATGGACCTTTTTTTTTGCTTCCATGTCTTTGCTATTTCAGTATTGTTGCAGTGCACATTTGCCTGCCTCTGTCTTTCCGATTCTGGTGGTCTTAGGTTATAGGCCCAAAAGGTGCCCTGCCGCATCATATGGTAGCTCAATTTTTACGTTTTCAAGCAGCTCGATTCAGTTTGCATTAGTGATGTTACGACTTTATATCCCACCAGCAGCTAGAAGGTACACACTTCTCTAAAACCCCTTCAGCATTTATAGTTTGTAGACTTTTTGCTGATGGTCATGACTGGTGTGAGCTGAAACCTTTTTGGAGGTTGGATACGCATGTGGCTAATAATTCCTTATGCTGAGCTTTAGGCATGTCCTATTTTTTCTTTTCCTTTTTTTTAAAATGAGTGAGTACAACTTCCCTCCTCTTATTGATTTCTTGAAAAGTTTCTTATGTGTTGAATTTTCTTGCCTATTCCCTACCCCAGGGCATTTTTTGAGTGCCTGTGTCACTTACAACCGTGCAGTCCTTGTGACTATATAAGCAACCATTGGCACTGGGTTTAAAGGTGCTGTTTTTGGAGACAGCCACAAGGCGGCAGCATTATTACGTTCTCAAGTCTTGTTACTAGGACAACAGAGTCTTCCTGGAGGTAGTGTTCCGAGCTTTTAAATTAGAGTGCAATGTGCTGGGACAAGCCCCCAGAAGTTTATGTCTCCTTACTTATGTTTGTTTTTTAAATTTAATTTGTATTTTTTATCGGAGTAAATTTGATTAGAGTGTTTTGATTGTCTGGCTGTACAGAATCTGTTCAATGATTCATACATATGTCTGTTCATCTTCGGATCCTGTTACCATGTATGTGATCACAGAATATATATTTTGAAGGTATTGGTGATTATATAATTCATATCGTTTATATGTTATATGTTTATATACATTTAACTTAACATTAGTATATGTATGTTAACCCCATAGTCCTAACTTACCCATCCCCCCACCTTTCATTTTGGCTAAACATTAGTTTATTTGATAAGTCTGTGAGTGTCTTTTTCTGTGGAAATATGTTCATTGGTAGCAATCTTAAGAAAACTTGTATAAATGATATCATAGGATATTTGTCATACCCTTTTGACTTACTTAACCTTATATGATTTTTTCTAGGCTCAACTGTAGTCCTGAAAACAGCATTGTTCATTTTTCTCCCGAGGCTACTATTCCATTCTGTCCGTATACCACTTCTTCTTTGTCCATTCATCTGTTTATGGACCTTTTTTTTGCTTCCATATCTTGGCTATTTCAGTATTGTTGCAGTGCATATTTGCCTGCCTCTGTCTTTCCAATTTTGGTGGTCTTAGGTTATAGGCCCAAAAGGTGCCCTGCCTCATCATTTGGTAGCTCAATTTTTACCTTTTCAAGCAGCTCGATTCAGTTTGCGTTAGTGCTGTTTCCACTTTACATCCCACCAGCAGCTAGAAGGTACACAGATCTCTAAAACCCCTTCAGCATTTATAGTTTGTAGACATTTTGCTGATGGTAATGACTGGTGTGAGCTGAAACCTTTTTGAATTTGAATTTGTATGTGGCTAATATTTCCTTATACTAAGCTTTAGGCATGTCCTTTTTTTTCTTTTCCTTTTTTTTTTAAAGAGTGAGTACAACTTCCCTCCTCTTATTGACTTCTTGGAAATTTCTCATGTGTTGAATGTTCTTGCCAATTCCCTACCCCAGGGCATATTTTGAGGGCTTGTGTCATTTACAGCCCTGCAGTCCTTGTGACTATATAAGCAATCATTGGCACTGGGTTTAAAGTGCTGTTGTGGGAAGCAGCCACAAGGCGGCAGCATTATTGCGTTCTCAAGTCTTGTTACTAGGAGAACAGAGTCTTCCTGGAGGTAGTTTTCCGAGCTTTTAAATTAGAGTGCAATGTGCTGGGACAAGCCCCCAGAAGTTTATGTCTCCTTACTTATGTTTGTTTTTTAAATTTAATTTGTATTTTTTATCGGAGTAAATTTGATTAGAGTGTTTTGATTGTCTGGCTGTACAGAATCTGTTCAATGATTCATACATATATCTGTTCATCTTCAGAACCTGTTAGCATGTATGTGATTACAGAATGTATATTTTAAAGGTATTGGTGATTATATTATTTATATAGTTTATATATTATATGTTTATATACATTTAACATACATTAGTATATGTATGTTAACCCCATTGTCCTAATTTACCCATCCTCCCACCTTTCATTTTGGCTAACCATTAGTTTATTTGATAAGTCTGTGAGTGTCTTTTTCTGTGGAAATATGTTCATTGGTAGCAATCTTAGGATAACATGTATTAATGATATCATAGGATATTTGTCATACCCTTTTGACTTACTTAACCTTATATGATTATTTCTAGGCTCAACTCTAGTCCTGAAAACGGCATTGTTCATTTTTTTCCAGAGGCTTCTATTCCATTTGGTACGTGTACCATTTCGTCTTTGTCCATTCATCTGTTTATGGACCTTTTTTTTGCTTCCATGTCTTGGCTATTTCAATATTGTTGCAGTGCACATTTGCCTGCCTCTGTCTTTCCGAATCCAGTTGTCTTAGGTTATAGGCCCAAAATGTGCCCTGCCGCATCATATGGTAGCTCAATGTTTACCTTTTCAAGCAGCTCGATTCAGTTTGCGTTACTGCTGTTACCACTTTACATCCCCCCAGCAGCTAGAAGGTACACAGTTCTCTAAAACCCCTTCAGCATTTATAGTTTGTAGACTTTTTGCTGATGGTCATGACTGGTGTGAGCTGAAACCTTTTTGGAGGTTGGATACGCATGTGGCTAATAATTCCTTATGCTGAACTTTAGGCATGTCCTTTTTTTCTTTTCCTTTTTTTTTAAAGAGTGACTACAACTTCCCTCCTCTTATTGACTTCTTGAAAATTTCTCATGTGTTGAATTTTCTTGCCAATTCCATACCCCAGGGCATTTTTTGAGGGCCTGTGTCTTTTACAGCCCTGCAGTCCTTGTGGCTATATAAGCAACCATTGGCACTGGGTTTAAAGCTACTGTTGTGGGAAGCAGCCACAAGGCGGCAGCATTATTACGTTCTCAAGTCTTGTTACTAGGAGAACACAGTCTTCCTGGAGGTAGTGTTCCGAGCTTGTAAATTAGAGTGCAATGTGCTGGGACAAGCCCCCAGAAGTTTATGTCTCCTAACTTATGTTTGTTTTTTAAATTTAATTTCTATTTCTTATCGGAGTAAATTTGATTAGAGTGTTGTGGTTTTCTGGCTGTACAGAATCTGCTCAATGATTCATACATATGTCTGTTCATCTTCGAACCTGTTAGCATGTATGTGATTACAGAATGTATATTTTAAATGTATTGGTGATTATATAATTTATATAGTTCATATGTTATATGTTTATATACATTTAACATACATTAGTATATGTATGTTAACCCCATAGTCCTAATTTACCCATCCTCCCACCTTTCATTTTGGCTAGCCATTAGTTTATTTGATAAGTCTGTGAGTGTCTTTTTCTGTGGAAATATGTTCATTGGTAGCAATCTTAGGATAACATGTATAAATGATGTCATAGGATATTTGTCATACCCTTTTGACTTACTTAACCTTATATGATTATTTCTAGGCTCAACTGTAGTCCTGAAAACGGCATTATTCATTTTTTTCCCGAGGCTACTATTCCATTTGGTACGTATCCCACTTCGTCTTTGTCCATTCATCTGTTTATGGACCTTTTTTTTGCTTCCATGTCTTGGCTATTTCAATATTGTTGCAATGCACATTTGCCTGCCCCTCTCTTTCCGAATCTGGTGGTCTTAGGTTATAGGCCCAAAAGGTGACCTGCCGCATCATATGGTAGCTCAGTTTTTAACTTTTCAAGCAGCTCCATTCAGTTTGCGTTAGTGCTGTTGCCACTTTACATCCCACCAGCAGCTAGAAGGTACACAGATCTCTAAAACCCCTTCAGCATTTATAGTTTGTAGACATTTTGCTGATGGTAATGACTGGTGTGAGCTGAAACCTTTTTGAATTTGAATTTGTATGTGGCTAATAATTCCTTATACTGAGCTTTAGGCATGTCCTTTTTTTTCTTTTCCTTTTTTTTTTTAAAGAGTGAGTACAACTCCCCTCCTCTTATTGACTTCTTGAAAAATTTCTCATGTGTTGGATTTTCTTGCCTATTCCCTACCCCAGGGCAATTTTTGAGGGCCTGTGTCATTTACAGCCCTGCAGTCCTTGTGACTATATAAGCAACCATTGTCACTGGGTTTAAAGCTGCTGTTTTGGGAGACAGCCACAAGGCGGCAGCATTATTACGTTCTCAAGTCTTGTTACTAGGACAACAGAGTCTTCCTGGAGGTAGTGTTCCGAGCTTGTAAATTAGAGTGCAATGTGCTGGGACAAGCCCCCAGAAGTTTATGTCTCCTTACTTATGTTTGTTTTTTAAATTTAATTTGTCTTTCTTATCGGAGTAAATTTGATTAGAGTGTTTTGATTGTCTGGCTGTACAGAATCTGCTCAATGATTCACACATATGTCTGTTCATCTTCGGATCCTGTTACCATGTATGTGATTACAGAATGTATATTTTGAAGGTATTGGTGAATATATAATTCATATCATTTATATGTTATATGTTTATATACATTTAACTTACATTAGTATATGTATGTTAACCCCATAGTCCTAATTTACCCATCCTCCCACCTTTCATTTTGGCTAACCATTAGTTTATTTGATAAGTCTGTGAGTGTCTTTTTCTGTGGAAATATGTTCATTGGTAGCAATCTTAGGAAAACTTGTATAAATAATATCATAGGATATTTGTAATACCCTTTTGTCTTACTTAACCTTATATGATTATTTCTAGTCTCAACTCTAGTCCTGAAAACGGCATTGTTCATTTTTTTCCCGAGGCTACTCTTCCATTCTGTCCATATACCACTTCTTCTTTGTCCATTCACCTGTTTATGGACCTTTTTTTTGCTTCCATGTCTTTGCTATTTCAGTATTGTTGCAGTGCACATTTGCCTGCCTCTGTCTTTCCGATTCTGGTGGTCTTAGGTTATAGGCCCAAAAGGTGCCCTGCCGCATCATATGGTAGCTCAATTTTTACGTTTTCAAGCAGCTCGATTCAGTTTGCATTAGTGCTGTTACGACTTTATATCCCACCAGCAGCTAGAAGGTACACACTTCTCTAAAACCCCTTCAGCATTTATAGTTTGTAGACTTTTTGCTGATGGTCATGACTGGTGTGAGCTGAAACCTTTTTGGAGGTTGGATACGCATGTGGCTAATAATTCCTTATGCTGAGCTTTAGGCATGTCCTATTTTTTCTTTTCCTTTTTTTTAAAAAGAGTGAGTACAACTTCCCTCCTCTTATTAATTTCTTGAAAAGTTTCTTATGTGTTGAATTTTCTTGCCTATTCCCTACCCCAGGGCATTTTTTGAGTGCCTGTGTCATTTACAACCGTGCAGTCCTTGTGACTATATAAGCTACCATTGGCCCTGGGTTTAAAGGTGCTGTTTTTGGAGACAGCCACAAGGCGGCAGCATTATTACGTTCTCAAGTCTTGTTACTAGGACAACAGAGTCTTCCTGGAGGTAGTGTTCCGAGCTTTTAAATTAGAGTGCAATGTGCTGGGACAAGCCCCCAGAAGTTTATGTCTCCTTACTTATGTTTGTTTTTTAAATTTAATTTGTATTTTTTATCGGAGTAAATTTGATTAGAGTGTTTTTATTGTCTGGCTGTACAGAATCTGTTCAATGATTCATACATATGTCTGTTCATCTTCGGATCCTGTTACCATGTATGTGATTACAGAATGTATATTTTGAAGGTATTGGTGATTATATAATTCATATCATTTATATGTTATATGTTTATATACATTTAACTTATATTAGTATATGTATGTTAACCCCATAGTCCTAATTTACCCATCCCCCCACCTTTCATTTTGGCTAACCATTAGTTTATTTGATAAGTCTGTGAGTGTCTTTTTCAGTGGAAATATGTTCATTGGTAGCAATCTTAGGATAACATGTATAAATGATATCATAGGATATTTGTCATACCCTTTTGACTTACTTAACCTTATATGATTATTTCTAGGCTCAACTCTAGTCCTGAAAACGGCATTGTTCATTTTTTTCCAGAGGCTACTATTCCATTTGGTACGTATACCATTTCGTCTTTGTCCTTTCATCTGTTTATGGACCTTTTTTTTGCTTCCATGTCTTGGCTATTTCAATATTGTTGCAGCGCACATTTGCCTGCCTCTGTCTTTCCGAATCCGGTGGTCTTAGGTTATAGGCCCAAAAGGTGCCCTACCGCATCATATGGTAGCTCAATGTTTACCTTTTCAAGCAGCTCAATTCAGTTTGCGTTACTGCTGTTACCACTTTACATCCAAACAGCAGCTAGAAGGTACACAGTTCTCTAAAACCCCTTCAGCATTTATAGTTTGTAGACTTTTTGCTGATGGTCATGACTGTTGTGAGCTGAAACCTTTTTGGAGGTTGGATACACATGTGGCTAATAATTCCTTATGCTGAGCTTTAGGCATGTCCTTTTTTTCTTTTACTTTTTTTTTAGAGTGAGTACAACTTCCGTACTCTTATTGACTTCTTGAAAATTTCTCATGTGTTGAATTTCCTTGCCTATTCCCTACTCCAGGGCATTTTTTGAGGGCCTGTGTCTTTTACAGCCCTGCAGTCCTTGTGACTATATAAGCAACCATTGGTACTGGGTTTAAAGCTACTGTTGTGGGAAGCAGCCACAAGGCGGCAGCATTATTACGTTCTCAAGTCTTGTTACTAGGACAACACAGTCTTCCTGGAGGTAGTGTTCCGAGCCTGTAAATTAGAGTGCAATGTCCTGGGACAAGCCCCCAGAAGTTTATGTCTCCTAACTTATGTTTGTTTTTTAAATTTAATTTCTATTTCTTATCGGAGTAAATTTGATTAGAGTGTTGTGGTTTTCTGGCTGTACAGAATCTGCTCAATGATTCATACATATGTCTGTTCATCTTCGGATCCTGTTACCATGTATGTGATTACAGAATGTATATTTTGAAGGTATTGGTGAATATATAATTCATATCATTTATATGTTATATGTTTATATACATTTAACATACATTAGTATATGTATGTTAACCCCATAGTCCTAATTTACCCATCCTCCCACCTTTCATTTTGGCTAACCATTAGTTTATTTGATAAGTCTGTGAGTGTCTTTTTCTGTGGAAATATGTTCATTGGTAGCAATCTTAGGATAACATGTATTAATGATATCATAGGATATTTGTCATACCCTTTTGACTTACTTAACCTTATATGATTATTTCTAGGCTCAACTCTAGTCCTGAAAACGGCATTGTTCATTTTTTTCCAGAGGCTTCTATTCCATTTGGTACGTGTACCATTTCGTCTTTGTCCATTCATCTGTTTATGGACCTTTTTTTTGCTTCCATGTCTTGGCTATTTCAATATTGTTGCAGTGCACATTTGCCTGCCTCTGTCTTTCCGAATCCAGTTGTCTTAGGTTATAGGCCCAAAATGTGCCCTGCCGCATCATATGGTAGCTCAATGTTTACCTTTTCAAGCAGCTCGATTCAGTTTGCGTTACTGCTGTTACCACTTTACATCCCCCCAGCAGCTAGAAGGTACACAGTTCTCTAAAACCCCTTCAGCATTTATAGTTTGTAGACTTTTTGCTGATGGTCATGACTGGTGTGAGCTGAAACCTTTTTGGAGGTTGGATACGCATGTGGCTAATAATTCCTTATGCTGAGCTTTAGGCATGTCCTATTTTTTCTTTTCCTTTTTTTTTAAAGAGTGACTACAACTTCCCTCCTCTTATTGACTTCTTGAAAATTTCTCATGTGTTGAATTTTCTTGCCAATTCCATACCCCAGGGAATTTTTTGAGGGCCTGTGTCTTTCACAGCCCTGCAGTCCTTGTGACTATATAAGCAACCATTGGCACTGGGTTTAAAGCTACTGTTGTGGGAAGCAGCCACAAGGCGGCAGCATTATTACGTTCTCAAGTCTTGTTACTAGGACAACACAGTCCTCCTGGAGGTAGTGTTCCGAGCTTGTAAATTAGAGTGCAATGTGCTGGGACAAGCCCCCAGAAGTTTATGTCTCCTAACTTATGTTTGTTTTTTAAATTTAATTTCTATTTCTTATCGGAGTAAATTTGATTAGAGTGTTGTGGTTTTCTGGCTGTACAGAATCTGCTCAATGATTCATACATATGTCTGTTCATCTTCGAACCTGTTAGCATGTATGTGATTACAGAATGTATATTTTAAATGTATTGGTGATTATATAATTTATATAGTTCATATGTTATATGTTTATATACATTTAACATACATTAGTATATGTATGTTAACCCCATAGTCCTAATTTACCCATCCTCCCACCTTTCATTTTGGCTAGCCATTAGTTTATTTGATAAGTCTGTGAGTGTCTTTTTCTGTGGAAATATGTTCATTGATAGCAATCTTAGGATAACATGTATAAATGATGTCATAGGATATTTGTCATACCCTTTTGACTTACTTAACCTTATATGATTATTTCTAGGCTCAACTGTAGTCCTGAAAACGGCATTGTTCATTTTTTTCCCGAGGCTACTATTCCATTTGGTACGTATCCCACTTCGTCTTTGTCCATTCATCTGTTTATGGACCTTTTTTTTTGCTTCCATGTCTTGGCTATTTCAATATTGTTGCAATGCACATTTGCCTGCCTCTCTCTTTCCGAATCTGGTGGTCTTAGGTTATAGGCCCAAAAGGTGCCCTGCCGCACCATATGGTAACTCAATTTTTACCTTTTCAAGCAGCTCGATTCAGTTTGCGTTACTGCTGTTACCACTTTACATCCCACCAGCAGCTAGAAGGTACACACTTCTCTAAAACCCCTTCAGCATTTATTGTTTGTAGACTTTTTGCTGATGGTCATGACTGGAGTGAGCTGAAACCTTTTTGAATTTGAATTTGCATGTGGCTAATAATTCCTTATACTGAGCTTTAGGCATGTCCTTTTTTTCTTTTCCTTTTTTTTTTAAAGAGTGAGTACAACTTCCCTCCTCTTATTGACTTCTTGGAAATTTCTCATGTGTTGAATGTTCTTGCCAATTCCCTACCCCAGGGCATATTTTGAGGGCTTGTGTCATTTACATCCCTGCAGTCCTTGTGACTATATAAGCAACCATTGGCACTGGGTTTAAAGTGCTGTTGTGGGAAGCAGCCACAAGGCGGCAGCATTATTGCGTTCTCAAGGCTTGTTACTAGGAGAACAGAGTCTTCCTGGAGGTAGTGTTCTGAGCTTGTAAATTAGAGTGCAATATGCTGGGACAAGCCCCCAGAAGTTTATGTCTCCTAACTTATGTTTTTTTTTTAAATTTAATTTCTATTTCTTATCGGAGTAAATTTGATTAGAGTGTTGTGGTTTTCTGGCTGTACAGTATCTGCTCAATGATTCATACATATGTCTGTTCATCTTCGAACCTGTTAGCATGTATGTGATTACAGAATGTATATTTTAAAGGTATTGGTGATTATATAATTTATATATTTCATATGTTATATGTTTATATACATTTAACATACATTAGTATATGTATTTTAACCCCATAGTCCTAATTTACCCATCCTCCCACCTTTCATTTTGGCTAGCCATTAGTTTATTTGATAAGTCTGTGAGTGTCTTTTTCTGTGGAAATATGTTCATTGGTAGCAATCTTAGGATAACATGTATAAATGATGTCCTAGGATATTTGTCATACCCTTTTGACTTACTTAACCTTATATGATTATTTCTAGGCTCAACTGTAGTCCTGAAAACGGCATTGTTCATTTTTTTCCCGAGGCTACTATTCCATTTGGTACGTATCCCACTTCGTCTTTGTCCATTCATCTGTTTATGGACCTTTTTTTTGCTTCCATGTCTTGGCTATTTCAATATTGTTGCAATGCACATTTGCCTGCCTCTCTCTTTCCGAATCTGGTGGTCTTAGGTTATAGGCCCAAAAGGTGCCCTGCCGCATCATATGGTAGCTCAATTTTTACCTTTTCAACCAGCTCCATTCAGTTTGCGTTAGTGCTGTTGCCACTTTACATCCCACCAGCAGCTAGAAGGTACACAGATCTCTAAAACCCCTTCAGCATTTATAGTTTGTAGACATTTTGCTGATGGTAATGACTGGTGTGAGCTGAAACCTTTTTGAATTTGAATTTGTATGTGGCTAATAATTCCTTATACTGAGCTTTAGGCATGTCCTTTTTTTTCTTTTCCTTTTTTTTTTTAAAGAGTGAGTACAACTCCCCTCCTCTTATTGACTTCTTGAAAAATTTCTCATGTGTTGGATTTTCTTGCCTATTCCCTACCCCAGGGCAATTTTTGAGGGCCTGTGTCATTTACAGCCCTGCAGTCCTTGTGACTATATAAGCAACCATTGTCACTGGGTTTAAAGCTGCTGTTTTGGGAGACAGCCACAAGGCGGCAGCATTATTACGTTCTCAAGTCTTGTTACTAGGACAACAGAGTCTTCCTGGAGGTAGTGTTCCGAGCTTGTAAATTAGAGTGCAATGTGCTGGGACAAGCCCCCAGACGTTTATGTCTCCTTACTTATGTTTGTTTTTTAAATTTAATTTGTCTTTCTTATCGGAGTAAATTTGATTAGAGTGTTTTGATTGTCTGGCTGTACAGAATCTGCTCAATGATTCACACATATGTCTGTTCATCTTCGGATCCTGTTACCATGTATGTGATTACAGAATGTATATTTTGAAGGTATTGGTGAACATATAATTCATATCATTTATATGTTATATGTTTATATACATTTAACTTACATTAGTATATGTATGTTAACCCCATAGTCCTAATTTACCCATCCTCCCACCTTTCATTTTGGCTAACCATTAGTTTATTTGATAAGTCTGTGAGTGTCTTTTTCTGTGGAAATATGTTCATTGGTAGCAATCTTAGGAAAACTTGTATAAATAATATCATAGGATATTTGTAATACCCTTTTGTCTTACTTAACCTTATATGATTATTTCTAGTCTCAACTCTACTCCTGAAAACGGCATTGTTCATTTTTTTCCCGAGGCTACTCTTCCATTCTGTCCATATACCACTTCTTCTTTGTCCATTCACCTGTTTATGGACCTTTTTTTTGCTTCCATGTCTTTGCTATTTCAGTATTGTTGCAGTGCACATTTGCCTGCCTCTGTCTTTCCGATTCTGGTGGTCTTAGGTTATAGGCCCAAAAGGTGCCCTGCCGCATCATATGGTAGCTCAATTTTTACGTTTTCAAGCAGCTCGATTCAGTTTGCATTAGTGCTGTTACGACTTTATATCCCACCAGCAGCTAGAAGGTACACACTTCTCTAAAACCCCTTCAGCATTTATAGTTTGTAGACTTTTTGCTGATGGTCATGACTGGTGTGAGCTGAAACCTTTTTGGAGGTTGGATACGCATGTGGCTAATAATTCCTTATGCTGAGCTTTAGGCATGTCCTATTTTTTCTTTTCCTTTTTTTTAAAAAGAGTGAGTACAACTTCCCTCCTCTTATTGATTTCTTGAAAAGTTTCTTATGTGTTGAATTTTCTTGCCTATTCCCTACCCCAGGGCATTTTTTGAGTGCCTGTGTCATTTACAACCGTGCAGTCCTTGTGACTATATAAGCAACCATTGGCACTGGGTTTAAAGGTGCTGTTTTTGGAGACAGCCACAAGGCGGCAGCATTATTACGTTCTCAAGTCTTGTTACTAGGACAACAGAGTCTTCCTGGAGGTAGTGTTCCGAGCTTTTAAATTAGAGTGCAATGTGCTGGGACAAGCCCCCAGAAGTTTATGTCTCCTTACTTATGTTTGTTTTTTAAATTTAATTTGTATTTTTTATCGGAGTAAATTTGATTAGAGTGTTTTTATTGTCTGGCTGTACAGAATCTGTTCAATGATTCATACATATGTCTGTTCATCTTCGGATCCTGTTACCATGTATGTGATTACAGAATGTATATTTTGAAGGTATTGGTGATTATATAATTCATATCATTTATATGTTATATGTTTATATACATTTAACTTATATTAGTATATGTATGTTAACCCCATAGTCCTAATTTACCCATCCCCCCACCTTTCATTTTGGCTAACCATTAGTTTATTTGATAAGTCTGTGAGTGTCTTTTTCAGTGGAAATATGTTCATTGGTAGCAATCTTAGGATAACATGTATAAATGATATCATAGGATATTTGTCATACCCTTTTGACTTACTTAACCTTATATGATTATTTCTAGGCTCAACTCTAGTCCTGAAAACGGCATTGTTCATTTTTTTCCAGAGGCTACTATTCCATTTGGTACGTATACCATTTCGTCTTTGTCCTTTCATCTGTTTATGGACCTTTTTTTTGCTTCCATGTCTTGGCTATTTCATTATTGTTGCAGTGCACATTTGCCTGCCTCTGTCTTTCCGAATCCGGTGGTCTTAGGTTATAGGCCCAAAAGGTGCCCTACCGCATCATATGGTAGCTCAATGTTTACCTTTTCAAGCAGCTCAATTCAGTTTGCGTTACTGCTGTTACCACTTTACATCCAAACAGCAGCTAGAAGGTACACAGTTCTCTAAAACCCCTTCAGCATTTATAGTTTGTAGACTTTTTGCTGATGGTCATGACTGTTGTGAGCTGAAACCTTTTTGGAGGTTGGATACACATGTGGCTAATAATTCCTTATGCTGAGCTTTAGGCATGTCCTTTTTTTCTTTTCCTTTTTTTTTAGAGTGAGTACAACTTCCGTACTCTTATTGACTTCTTGAAAATTTCTCATGTGTTGAATTTCCTTGCCTATTCCCTACACCAGGGCATTTTTTGAGGGCCTGTGTCTTTTACAGCCCTGCAGTCCTTGTGACTATATAAGCAACCATTGGTACTGGGTTTAAAGCTACTGTTGTGGGAAGCAGCCACAAGGCGGCAGCATTATTACGTTCTCAAGTCTTGTTACTAGGACAACACAGTCTTCCTGGAGGTAGTGTTCCGAGCCTGTAAATTAGAGTGCAATGTGCTGGGACAAGCCCCCAGAAGTTTATGTCTCCTAACTTATGTTTGTTTTTTAAATTTAATTTCTATTTCTTATCGGAGTAAATTTGATTAGAGTGTTGTGGTTTTCTGGCTGTACAGAATCTGCTCAATGATTCATACATATGTCTGTTCATCTTCGGATCCTGTTACCATGTATGTGATTACAGAATGTATATTTTGAAGGTATTGGTGAATATATAATTCATATCATTTATATGTTATATGTTTATATACATTTAACATACATTAGTATATGTATGTTAACCCCATAGTCCTAATTTACCCATCCTCCCACCTTTCATTTTGGCTAACCATTAGTTTATATGATAAGTCTGTGAGTGTCTTTTTCTGTGGAAATATGTTCATTGGTAGCAATCTTAGGATAACATGTATAAATGATATCATAGGATATTTCATACCCTTTTGACTTACTTAACCTTATATGATTATTTCTAGGCTCAACTCTACTCCTGAAAACAGCATTGTTCATTTTTTTCCAGAGGCTACTATTCCATTTGGTACGTATACCATTTCGTCTTTGTCCATTCATCTGTTTATGGACCTTTTTTTGCTTCCATGTCTTGGCTATTTCAGTATTGTTGCAGTGCACATTTGCCTGCCTCTGTCTTTCCGATTCTGGTGGTCTTAGGTTATAGGCCCAAAAGGTGCCCTGCCGCATCGTATGGTAACTCAATTTTTACCTTTTCAAGCAGCTCCATTCAGTTTGCATTAGTGGTATTACTTCTTTACATCCCACCAGCAGCTAGAAGGTACACATTCCTCTAAAACCCCTTCAGCATTTATAGTTTGTAGACTTTTTGATGATGGTCATGAGTGGTGTTACCTGAAACCTTTTTGAATTTGAATTTGCATGTGGCTAATAATTCCTTATACTGAGCTTTAGGCATGTCATTTTTTTCTTTTCCTTTTGTTTTAAAGAGTGAGTACAACTTCCCTCCTCTTATTGACTTCTTGAAAAGTTTCTCATGTGTTGAATTTTTTTGCCTATTCCCTACCCCAGGGCATTTTTTGAAGGCAGGTGTCATTTAGAGCCCTTCAGTCCTTGTGACTATTAAGCAACCTTTGGCACTGGGTTTAAAGCTGCTGTTGTGGGAAACAGCCACAAGGCGGCAGCATTATTACGTTCTCAACTCTTGTTACTAGGGCAACAGAGTCTTCCTGGAGGTAGTTTTCCAACGTTGTAAATTAGAGTGGAATGTGCTGGGACAAGCCCCCAGAAGTTTATGTCTCCTAACTTATGTTTGCTTTTTAAATTTAATTTCTATTTCTTATCGGAGTAAATTTGATTAGAGTGTTTTGATTGGCTGTACAGAATCTGCTCAATGATTCATACATATATCTGTTCATCTTCGGAACCTGTTATCAAGTATGTGATCACAGAATATATATTTTGAAGGTATTGGTGATTATATAATTCATATCGTTTATATGTTATATGTTTATATACATTTAACTTACATTAGTATATGTATGTTAACCCCATAGTCCTAACTTACCCATCCCCCCACCTTTCATTTTGGCTAACCATTAGTTTATTTGATAAGTCTGTGAGTGTCTTTTTCTGTGGAAATATGTTCATTGGTAGCAATCTTAAGAAAACTTGTATAAATGATATCATAGGATATTTGTCATACCCTTTTGACTTACTTAACCTTATATGATTTTTTCTAGGCTCAACTGTAGTCCTGAAAACAGCATTGTTCATTTTTCTCCCGAGGCTACTATTCCATTCTGTCCGTATACCACTTCTTCTTTGTCCATTCATCTGTTTATGGACCTTTTTTTTGCTTCCATATCTTGGCTATTTCAGTATTGTTGCAGTGCATATTTGCCTGCCTCTGTCTTTCCAATTTTGGTGGTCTTAGGTTATAGGCCCAAAAGGTGCCCTGCCGCATCATTTGGTAGCTCAATTTTTACCTTTTCAAGCAGCTCGATTCAGTTTGCGTTAGTGCTGTTTCCACTTTACAACCCACCAGCAGCTAGAAGGTACACAGATCTCTAAAACCCCTTCAGCATTTATAGTTTGTAGACATTTTGCTGATGGTAATGACTGGTGTGAGCTGAAACCTTTTTGAATTTGAATTTGTATGTGGCTAATAATTCCTTATACTAAGCTTTAGGCATGTACTTTTTTTTCTTTTCCTTTTTTTTTTAAAGAGTGAGTACAACTCCCCTCCTCTTATTGACTTCTTGAAAAATTTCTCATGTGTTGGATTTTCTTGCCTAGTCCCTACCCCAGGGCAATTTTTGAGGGCCTGTGTCATTTACAGCCCTGCAGTCCTTGGGACTATATAAGCAACCATTGGCACTTGGTTTAAAGCTACTGTTGTGGGAAGCAGCCACAAGGCGGCAGCATTATTACGTTCTCAAGTCTTGTTACTAGGACAACACAGTCTTCCTGGAGGTAGTGTTCCGAGCTTGTAAATTAGAGTGCAATGTGCTGGGACAAGCCCCCAGAAGTTTATGTCTCCTAACTTATGTTTGTTTTTTAAATTTAATTTCTATTTCTTATCGGAGTAAATTTGATTAGAGTGTTGTGGTTTTCTGGCTGTACAGAATCTGCTCAATGATTCATACATATGTCTGTTCATCTTCGAACCTGTTAGCATGTATGTGATTACAGAATGTATATTTTAAATGTATTGGTGATTATATAATTTATATATTTCATATGTTATATGTTTATATACATTTAACATACATTAGTATATGTATGTTAACCCCATAGTCCTAATTTACCCATCCTCCCACCTTTCATTTTGGCTAGCCATTAGTTTATTTGATAAGTCTGTGAGTGTCTTTTTCTGTGGAAATATGTTCATTGGTAGCAATCTTAGGATAACATGTATAAATGATGTCATAGGATATTTGTCATACCCTTTTGACTTACTTAACCTTATATGATTATTTCTAGGCTCAACTGTAGTCCTGAAAACGGCATTGTTCATTTTTTTCCCGAGGCTACTATTCCATTTGGTACGTATCCCACTTCTTCTTTGTCCATTCATCTGTTTATGGACCTTTTTTTTTGCTTCCATGTCTTGGCTATTTCAGTATTGTTGCAGTGCACATTTGCCTGCCTCTGTCTTTCCGATTCCGGTGGTCTTAGGTTATAGGCCTAAAATGTGCCCTGCCGCATCATATGGTAGCTCAATGTTTACCTTTTCAAGCAGCTCGATTCAGTTTGCGTTACTGCTGTTACCACTTTACATCCCCCCAGCAGCTAGAAGGTACACAGTTCTCTAAAACCCCTTCAGCATTTATAGTTTGTAGACTTTTTGCTGATGGTCATGACTGGTGTGAGCTGAAACCTTTTTGGAGGTTGGATACGCATGTGGCTAATAATTCCTTATGCTGAGCTTTAGGCATGTCCTTTTTTTCTTTTCCTTTTTTTTTAAAGAGTGACTACAACTTCTCTCCTCTTATTGACTTCTTGAAAATTTCTCATGTGTTGAATTTTCTTGCCAATTCCATACCCCAGGGAATTTTTTGAGGGCCTGTGTCTTTTACAGCCCTGCAGTCCTTGTGACTATATAAGCAACCATTGGCACTGGGTTTAAAGCTACTGTTGTGGGAAGCAGCCACAAGGCGGCAGCATTATTACGTTCTCAAGTCTTGTTACTAGGACAACACAGTCTTCCTGGAGGTAGTGTTCCGAGCTTGTAAATTAGAGTGCAATGTGCTGGGACAAGCCCCCAGAAGTTTATGTCTCCTAACTTATGTTTGTTTTTTAAATTTAATTTCTATTTCTTATCGGAGTAAATTTGATTAGAGTGTTGTGGTTTTCTGGCTGTACAGAATCTGCTCAATGATTCATACATATGTCTGTTCATCTTCGAACCTGTTAGCATGTATGTGATTACAGAATGTATATTTTAAAGTTATTGGTGATTATATAATTTATATATTTCATATGTTATATGTTTATATACATTTAACATACATTAGTATATGTATTTTAACCCCATTGTCCTAATTTACCCATCCTCCCACCTTTCATTTTGGCTAGCCATTAGTTTATTTGATAAGTCTGTGAGTGTCTTTTTCTGTGGAAATATGTTCATTGGTAGCAATCTTAGGATAACATGTATAAATGATGTCATAGGATATTTGTCATACCCTTTTGACTTACTTAACCTTATATGATTATTTCTAGGCTCAACTGTAGTCCTGAAAACGGCATTGTTCATTTTTTTCCCGAGGCTACTATTCCATTTGGTACGTATCCCACTTCGTCTTTGTCCATTCATCTGTTTATGGACCTTTTTTTTTGCTTCCATGTCTTTGCTATTTCAGTATTGTTGCAGTGCACATTTGCCTGCCTCTGTCTTTCCGATTCTGGTGGTCTTAGGTTATAGGCCCAAAAGGTGCCCTGCCGCATCATATGGTAGCTCAATTTTTACGTTTTCAAGCAGCTCGATTCAGTTTGCATTAGTGCTGTTACGACTTTATATCCCACCAGCAGCTAGAAGGTACACACTTCTCTAAAACCCCTTCAGCATTTATAGTTTGTAGACTTTTTGCTGATGGTCATGACTGGTGTGAGCTGAAACCTTTTTGGAGGTTGGATACGCATGTGGCTAATAATTCCGTATGCTGAGCTTTAGGCATGTCCTATTTTTTCTTTTCCTTTTTTTTAAAATGAGTGAGTACAACTTCCCTCCTCTTATTGATTTCTTGAAAAGTTTCTTATGTGTTGAATTTTCTTGCCTATTCCCTACCCCAGGGCATTTTTTGAGTGCCTGTGTCACTTACAACCGTGCAGTCCTTGTGACTATATAAGCAACCATTGGCACTGGGTTTAAAGGTGCTGTTTTTGGAGACAGCCACAAGGCGGCAGCATTATTACGTTCTCAAGTCTTGTTACTAGGACAACAGAGTCTTCCTGGAGGTAGTGTTCCGAGCTTTTAAATTAGAGTGCAATGTGCTGGGACAAGCCCCCAGAAGTTTATGTCTCCTTACTTATGTTTGTTTTTTAAATTTAATTTGTATTTTTTATCGGAGTAAATTTGATTAGAGTGTTTTGATTGTCTGGCTGTACAGAATCTGTTCAATGATTCATACATATGTCTGTTCATCTTCGGATCCTGTTACCATGTATGTGATCACAGAATATATATTTTGAAGGTATTGGTGATTATATAATTCATATCGTTTATATGTTATATGTTTATATACATTTAACTTACATTAGTATATGTATGTTAACCCCATAGTCCTAACTTACCCATCCCCCCACCTTTCATTTTGGCTAAACATTAGTTTATTTGATAAGTCTGTGAGTGTCTTTTTCTGTGGAAATATGTTCATTGGTAGCAATCTTAAGAAAACTTGTATAAATGATATCATAGGATATTTGTCATACCCTTTTGACTTACTTAACCTTATATGATTTTTTCTAGGCTCAACTGTAGTCCTGAAAACAGCATTGTTCATTTTTCTCCCGAGGCTACTATTCCATTCTGTCCGTATACCACTTCTTCTTTGTCCATTCATCTGTTTATGGACCTTTTTTTTGCTTCCATATCTTGGCTATTTCAGTATTGTTGCAGTGCATATTTGCCTGCCTCTGTCTTTCCAATTTTGGTGGTCTTAGGTTATAGGCCCAAAAGGTGCCCTGCCTCATCATTTGGTAGCTCAATTTTTACCTTTTCAAGCAGCTCGATTCAGTTTGCGTTAGTGCTGTTTCCACTTTACATCCCACCAGCAGCTAGAAGGTACACAGATCTCTAAAACCCCTTCAGCATTTATAGTTTGTAGACATTTTGCTGATGGTAATGACTGGTGTGAGCTGAAACCTTTTTGAATTTGAATTTGTATGTGGCTAATATTTCCTTATACTAAGCTTTAGGCATGTCCTTTTTTTTCTTTTCCTTTTTTTTTTAAAGAGTGAGTACAACTTCCCTCCTCTTATTGACTTCTTGGAAATTTCTCATGTGTTGAATGTTCTTGCCAATTCCCTACCCCAGGGCATATTTTGAGGGCTTGTGTCATTTACAGCCCTGCAGTCCTTGTGACTATATAAGCAATCATTGGCACTGGGTTTAAAGTGCTGTTGTGGGAAGCAGCCACAAGGCGGCAGCATTATTGCGTTCTCAAGTCTTGTTACTAGGAGAACAGAGTCTTCCTGGAGGTAGTGTTCCGAGCTTTTAAATTAGAGTGCAATGTGCTGGGACAAGCCCCCAGAAGTTTATGTCTCCTTACTTATGTTTGTTTTTTAAATTTAATTTGTATTTTTTATCGGAGTAAATTTGATTAGAGTGTTTTGATTGTCTGGCTGTACAGAATCTGTTCAATGATTCATACATATATCTGTTCATCTTCAGAACCTGTTAGCATGTATGTGATTACAGAATGTATATTTTAAAGGTATTGGTGATTATATTATTTATATAGTTTATATATTATATGTTTATATACATTTAACATACATTAGTATATGTATGTTAACCCCATTGTCCTAATTTACCCATCCTCCCACCTTTCATTTTGGCTAACCATTAGTTTATTTGATAAGTCTGTGAGTGTCTTTTTCTGTGGAAATATGTTCATTGGTAGCAATCTTAGGATAACATGTATTAATGATATCATAGGATATTTGTCATACCCTTTTGACTTACTTAACCTTATATGATTATTTCTAGGCTCAACTCTAGTCCTGAAAACGGCATTGTTCATTTTTTTCCAGAGGCTTCTATTCCATTTGGTACGTGTACCATTTCGTCTTTGTCCATTCATCTGTTTATGGACCTTTTTTTTGCTTCCATGTCTTGGCTATTTCAATATTGTTGCAGTGCACATTTGCCTGCCTCTGTCTTTCCGAATCCAGTTGTCTTAGGTTATAGGCCCAAAATGTGCCCTGCCGCATCATATGGTAGCTCAATGTTTACCTTTTCAAGCAGCTCGATTCAGTTTGCGTTACTGCTGTTACCACTTTACATCCCCCCAGCAGCTAGAAGGTACACAGTTCTCTAAAACCCCTTCAGCATTTATAGTTTGTAGACTTTTTGCTGATGGTCATGACTGGTGTGAGCTGAAACCTTTTTGGAGGTTGGATACGCATGTGGCTAATAATTCCTTATGCTGAGCTTTAGGCATGTCCTTTTTTTCTTTTCCTTTTTTTTTAAAGAGTGACTACAACTTCCCTCCTCTTATTGACTTCTTGAAAATTTCTCATGTGTTGAATTTTCTTGCCAATTCCATACCCCAGGGCATTTTTTGAGGGCCTGTGTCTTTTACAGCCCTGCAGTCCTTGTGGCTATATAAGCAACCATTGGCACTGGGTTTAAAGCTACTGTTGTGGGAAGCAGCCACAAGGCGGCAGCATTATTACGTTCTCAAGTCTTGTTACTAGGAGAACACAGTCTTCCTGGAGGTAGTGTTCCGAGCTTGTAAATTAGAGTGCAATGTGCTGGGACAAGCCCCCAGAAGTTTATGTCTCCTAACTTATGTTTGTTTTTTAAATTTAATTTCTATTTCTTATCGGAGTAAATTTGATTAGAGTGTTGTGGTTTTCTGGCTGTACAGAATCTGCTCAATGATTCATACATATGTCTGTTCATCTTCGAACCTGTTAGCATGTATGTGATTACAGAATGTATATTTTAAATGTATTGGTGATTATATAATTTATATAGTTCATATGTTATATGTTTATATACATTTAACATACATTAGTATATGTATGTTAACCCCATAGTCCTAATTTACCCATCCTCCCACCTTTCATTTTGGCTAGCCATTAGTTTATTTGATAAGTCTGTGAGTGTCTTTTTCTGTGGAAATATGTTCATTGGTAGCAATCTTAGGATAACATGTATAAATGATATCATAGGATATTTGTCATACCCTTTTGACTTACTTAACCTTATATGATTATTTCTAGGCTCAACTGTAGTCCTGAAAACGGCATTATTCATTTTTTTCCCGAGGCTACTATTCCATTTGGTACGTATCCCACTTCGTCTTTGTCCATTCATCTGTTTATGGACCTTTTTTTTGCTTCCATGTCTTGGCTATTTCAATATTGTTGCAATGCACATTTGCCTGCCTCTCTCTTTCCGAATCTGGTGGTCTTAGGTTATAGGCCCAAAAGGTGACCTGCCGCATCATATGGTAGCTCAGTTTTTAACTTTTCAAGCAGCTCCATTCAGTTTGCGTTAGTGCTGTTGCCACTTTACATCCCACCAGCAGCTAGAAGGTACACAGATCTCTAAAACCCCTTCAGCATTTATAGTTTGTAGACATTTTGCTGATGGTAATGACTGGTGTGAGCTGAAACCTTTTTGAATTTGAATTTGTATGTGGCTAATAATTCCTTATACTGAGCTTTAGGCATGTCCTTTTTTTTCTTTTCCTTTTTTTTTTAAAGAGTGAGTACAACTCCCCTCCTCTTATTGACTTCTTGAAAAATTTCTCATGTGTTGGATTTTCTTGCCTATTCCCTACCCCAGGGCAATTTTTGAGGGCCTGTGTCATTTACAGCCCTGCAGTCCTTGTGACTATATAAGCAACCATTGTCACTGGGTTTAAAGCTGCTGTTTTGGGAGACAGCCACAAGGCGGCAGCATTATTACGTTCTCAAGTCTTGTTACTAGGACAACAGAGTCTTCCTGGAGGTAGTGTTCCGAGCTTGTAAATTAGAGTGCAATGTGCTGGGACAAGCCCCCAGAAGTTTATGTCTCCTTACTTATGTTTGTTTTTTAAATTTAATTTGTCTTTCTTATCGGAGTAAATTTGATTAGAGTGTTTTGATTGTCTGGCTGTACAGAATCTGCTCAATGATTCACACATATGTCTGTTCATCTTCGGATCCTGTTACCATGTATGTGATTACAGAATGTATATTTTGAAGGTATTGGTGAATATATAATTCATATCATTTATATGTTATATGTTTATATACATTTAACTTACATTAGTATATGTATGTTAACCCCATAGTCCTAATTTACCCATCCTCCCACCTTTCATTTTGGCTAATCATTAGTTTATTTGATAAGTCTGTGAGTGTCTTTTTCTGTGGAAATATGTTCATTGGTAGCAATCTTAGGAAAACTTGTATAAATAATATCATAGGATATTTGTAATACCCTTTTGTCTTACTTAACCTTATATGATTATTTCTAGTCTCAACTCTAGTCCTGAAAACGGCATTGTTCATTTTTTTCCCGAGGCTACTCTTCCATTCTATCCATATACCACTTCTTCTTTGTCCATTCACCTGTTTATGGACCTTTTTTTTGCTTCCATGTCTTTGCTATTTCAGTATTGTTGCAGTGCACATTTGCCTGCCTCTGTCTTTCCGATTCTGGTGGTCTTAGGTTATAGGCCCAAAAGGTGCCCTGCCGCATCATATGGTAGCTCAATTTTTACGTTTTCAAGCAGCTCGATTCAGTTTGCATTAGTGCTGTTACGACTTTATATCCCACCAGCAGCTAGAAGGTACACACTTCTCTAAAACCCCTTCAGCATTTATAGTTTGTAGACTTTTTGCTGATGGTCATGACTGGTGTGAGCTGAAACCTTTTTGGAGGTTGGATACGCATGTGGCTAATAATTCCTTATGCTGAGCTTTAGGCATGTCCTATTTTTTCTTTTCCTTTTTTTTCAAAAGAGTGAGTACAACTTCCCTCCTCTTATTAATTTCTTGAAAAGTTTCTTATGTGTTGAATTTTCTTGCCTATTCCCTACCCCAGGGCATTTTTTGAGTGCCTGTGTCATTTACAACCGTGCAGTCCTTGTGACTATATAAGCTACCATTGGCACTGGGTTTAAAGGTGCTGTTTTTGGAGACAGCCACAAGGCGGCAGCATTATTACGTTCTCAAGTCTTGTTACTAGGACAACAGAGTCTTCCTGGAGGTAGTGTTCCGAGCTTTTAAATTAGAGTGCAATGTGCTGGGACAAGCCCCCAGAAGTTTATGTCTCCTTACTTATGTTTGTTTTTTAAATTTAATTTGTATTTTTTATCGGAGTAAATTTGATTAGAGTGTTTTTATTGTCTGGCTGTACAGAATCTGTTCAATGATTCATACATATGTCTGTTCATCTTCGGATCCTGTTACCATGTATGTGATTACAGAATGTATATTTTGAAGGTATTGGTGATTATATAATTCATATCATTTATATGTTATATGTTTATATACATTTAACTTATATTAGTATATGTATGTTAACCCCATAGTCCTAATTTACCCATCCCCCCACCTTTCATTTTGGCTAACCATTAGTTTATTTGATAAGTCTGTGAGTGTCTTTTTCAGTGGAAATATGTTCATTGGTAGCAATCTTAGGATAACATGTATAAATGATATCATAGGATATTTGTCATACCCTTTTGACTTACTTAACCTTATATGATTATTTCTAGGCTCAACTCTAGTCCTGAAAACGGCATTGTTCATTTTTTTCCAGAGGCTACTATTCCATTTGGTACGTATACCATTTCGTCTTTGTCCTTTCATCTGTTTATGGACCTTTTTTTTGCTTCCATGTCTTGGCTATTTCATTATTGTTGCAGTGCACATTTGCCTGCCTCTGTCTTTCCGAATCCGGTGGTCTTAGGTTATAGGCCCAAAAGGTGCCCTACCGCATCATATGGTAGCTCAATGTTTACCTTTTCAAGCAGCTCAATTCAGTTTGCGTTACTGCTGTTACCACTTTACATCCAAACAGCAGCTAGAAGGTACACAGTTCTCTAAAACCCCTTCAGCATTTATAGTTTGTAGACTTTTTGCTGATGGTCATGACTGTTGTGAGCTGAAACCTTTTTGGAGGTTGGATACACATGTGGCTAATAATTCCTTATGCTGAGCTTTAGGCATGTCCTTTTTTTCTTTTCCTTTTTTTTTAGAGTGAGTACAACTTCCGTACTCTTATTGACTTCTTGAAAATTTCTCATGTGTTGAATTTCCTTGCCTATTCCCTACACCAGGGCATTTTTTGAGGGCCTGTGTCTTTTACAGCCCTGCAGTCCTTGTGACTATATAAGCAACCATTGGTACTGGGTTTAAAGCTACTGTTGTGGGAAGCAGCCACAAGGCGGCAGCATTATTACGTTCTCAAGTCTTGTTACTAGGACAACACAGTCTTCCTGGAGGTAGTGTTCCGAGCCTGTAAATTAGAGTGCAATGTCCTGGGACAAGCCCCCAGAAGTTTATGTCTCCTAACTTATGTTTGTTTTTTAAATTTAATTTCTATTTCTTATCGGAGTAAATTTGATTAGAGTGTTGTGGTTTTCTGGCTGTACAGAATCTGCTCAATGATTCATACATATGTCTGTTCATCTTCGGATCCTGTTACCATGTATGTGATTACAGAATGTATATTTTGAAGGTATTGGTGAATATATAATTCATATCATTTATATGTTATATGTTTATATACATTTAACATACATTAGTATATGTATGTTAACCCCATAGTCCTAATTTACCCATCCTCCCACCTTTCATTTTGGCTAACCATTAGTTTATATGATAAGTCTGTGAGTTTCTTTTTCTGTGGAAATATGTTCATTGGTAGCAATCTTAGGATAACATGTATAAATGATATCATAGGATATTTCATACCCTTTTGACTTACTTAACCTTATATGATTATTTCTAGGCTCAACTCTAGTCCTGAAAACAGCATTGTTCATTTTTTTCCAGAGGCTACTATTCCATTTGGTACGTATACCATTTCGTCTTTGTCCATTCATCTGTTTATGGACCTTTTTTTGCTTCCATGTCTTGGCTATTTCAGTATTGTTGCAGTGCACATTTGCCTGCCTCTGTCTTTCCGATTCTGGTGGTCTTAGGTTATAGGCCCAAAAGGTGCCCTGCCGCATCGTATGGTAACTCAATTTTTACCTTTTCAAGCAGCTCCATTCAGTTTGCATTAGTGGTATTACTTCTTTACATCCCACCAGCAGCTAGAAGGTACACATTCCTCTAAAACCCCTTCAGCATTTATAGTTTGTAGACTTTTTGATGATGGTCATGAGTGGTGTTACCTGAAACCTTTTTGAATTTGAATTTGCATGTGGCTAATAATTCCTTACACTGAGCTTTAGGCATGTCATTTTTTTCTTTTCCTTTTGTTTTAAAGAGTGAGTACAACTTCCCTCCTCTTATTGACTTCTTGAAAAGTTTCTCATGTGATGAATTTTTTTGCCTATTCCCTACCCCAGGGCATTTTTTGAAGGCAGGTGTCATTTAGAGCCCTTCAGTCCTTGTGACTATTAAGCAACCTTTGGCACTGGGTTTAAAGCTGCTGTTGTGGGAAACAGCCACAAGGCGGCAGCATTATTACGTTCTCAACTCTTGTTACTAGGGCAACAGAGTCTTCCTGGAGGTAGTTTTCCAAGGTTGTAAATTAGAGTGGAATGTGCTGGGACAAGCCCCCAGAAGTTTATGTCTCCTAACTTATGTTTGCTTTTTAAATTTAATTTCTATTTCTTATCGGAGTAAATTTGATTAGAGTGTTTTGATTGGCTGTACAGAATCTGCTCAATGATTCATACATATATCTGTTCATCTTCGGAACCTGTTATCAAGTATGTGATCACAGAATATATATTTTGAAGGTATTGGTGATTATATAATTCATATCGTTTATATGTTATATGTTTATATACATTTAACTTACATTAGTATATGTATGTTAACCCCATAGTCCTAACTTACCCATCCCCCCACCTTTCATTTTGGCTAACCATTAGTTTATTTGATAAGTCTGTGAGTGTCTTTTTCTGTGGAAATATGTTCATTGGTAGCAATCTTAAGAAAACTTGTATAAATGATATCATAGGATATTTGTCATACCCTTTTGACTTACTTAACATTATATGATTTTTTCTAGCCTCAACTGTAGTCCTGAAAACAGCATTGTTCATTTTTCTCCCAAGGCTACTATTCCATTCTGTCCGTATACCACTTCTTCTTTGTCCATTCATCTGTTTATGGACCTTTTTTTTGCTTCCATATCTTGGCTATTTCAGTATTGTTGCAGTGCATACTTGCCTGCCTCTGTCTTTCCAATTTTGGTGGTCTTAGGTTATAGGCCCAAAAGGTGCCCTGCCGCATCATTTGGTAGCTCAATTTTTACCTTTTCAAGCAGCTCGATTCAGTTTGCGTTAGTGCTGTTTCCACTTTACATCCCACCAGCAGCTAGAAGGTACACAGATCTCTAAAACCCCTTCAGCATTTATAGTTTGTAGACATTTTGCTGATGGTAATGACTGGTGTGAGCTGAAATCTTTTTGAATTTGAATTTGTATGTGGCTAATAATTCCTTATACTAAGCTTTAGGCATGTCCTTTTTTTTCTTTTCCTTTTTTTTTAAAGAGTGAGTACAACTTCCCTCCTCTTATTGACTTCTTGGAAATTTCTCATGTGTTGAATGTTCTTGCCAATTCCCTACCCCAGGGCATATTTTGAGGGCTTGTGTCATTTACAGCCCTGCAGTCCTTGTGACTATATAAGCAATCATTGGCACTGGGTTTAAAGTGCTGTTGTGGGAAGCAGCCACAAGGCGGCAGCATTATTGTGTTCTCAAGTCTTGTTACTAGGAGAACAGAGTATTACTGGAGGTAGTGTTCTGAGCTTGTAAATTAGAGTGCAATATGCTGGGACAAGCCCCCAGAAGTTTATGTCTCCTAACTTATGTTTTCTTTTTAAAATTTAATTTCTATTTCTTATCGGAGTAAATTTGATTAGAGTGTTTTGATTGTCTGGCTGTACAGAATCTGCTCAATGATTCATACATATGTCTGTTCATCTTCGGATCCTGTTACCATGTATGTGATCACAAAATATATATTTTGAAGGTATTGGTGATTATATAATTCATATCGTTTATATGTTATATGTTTATATACATTTAACTTACATTAGTATATGTATGTTAACCCCATAGTCCTAACTTACCCATCCCCCCACCTTTCATTTTGGCTAACCATTAGTTTATTTGATAAGTCTGTGAGTGTCTTTTTCTGTGGAAATATGTTCATTGGTAGCAATCTTAAGAAAACTTGTATAAATGATATCATAGGATATTTGTCATACCCTTTTGACTTACTTAACCTTATATGATTTTTTCTAGGCTCAACTGTAGTCCTGAAAACAGCATTGTTCATTTTTCTCCCGAGGCTACTATTCCATTCTGTCCGTATACCACTTCTTCTTTGTCCATTCATCTGTTTATGGACCTTTTTTTTGCTTCCATATCTTGGCTATTTCAGTATTGTTGCAGTGCATATTTGCCTGCCTCTGTCTTTCCAATTTTGGTGGTCTTAGGTTATAGGCCCAAAAGGTGCCCTGCCGCATCATTTGGTAGCTCAATTTTTACCTTTTCAAGCAGCTCGATTCAGTTTGCGTTAGTGCTGTTTCCACTTTACATCCCACCAGCAGCTAGAAGGTACACAGATCTCTAAAACCCCTTCAGCATTTATAGTTTGTAGACATTTTGCTGATGGTAATGACTGGTGTGAGCTGAAACCTTTTTGAATTTGAATTTGTATGTGGCTAATAATTCCTTATACTAAGCTTTAGGCATGTCCTTCTTTTTTTTTCCTTTTTTTTTAAAGAGTGAGTACAACTCCCCTCCTCTTATTGACTTCTTGAAAAATTTCTCATGTGTTGGATTTTCTTGCCTATTCCCTACCCCAGGGCAATTTTTGAGGGCCTGTGTCATTTACAGCCCTGCAGTCCTTGTGACTATATAAGCAACCATTGTCATTGGGTTTAAAGCTGCTGTTTTGGGAGACAGCCACAAGGCGGCAGCATTATTACGTTCTCAAGTCTTGTTACTAGGACAACAGAGTCTTCCTGGAGGTAGTGTTCCGAGCTTGTAAATTAGAGTGCAATGTGCTGGGACAAGCCCCCAGAAGTTTATGTCTCCTTACTTATGTTTGTTTTTTAAATTTAATTTGTCTTTCTTATCGGAGTAAATTTGATTAGAGTGTTTTGATTGTCTGGCTGTACAGAATCTGCTCAATGATTCACACATATGTCTGTTCATCTTCGGATCCTGTTACCATGTATGTGATTACAGAATGTATATTTTGAAGGTATTGGTGAATATATAATTCATATCATTTATATGTTATATGTTTATATACATTTAACTTACATTAGTATATGTATGTTAACCCCATAGTCCTAATTTACCCATCCTCCCACCTTTCATTTTGGCTAACCATTAGTTTATTTGATAAGTCTGTGAGTGTCTTTTTCTGTGGAAATATGTTCATTGGTAGCAATCTTAGGATAACATGTATAAATGATGTCATAGGATATTTGTCATACCCTTTTGACTTACTTAACCTTATATGATTATTTCTAGGCTCAACTGTAGTCCTGAAAACGGCATTGTTCATTTTTTTCCCGAGGCTACTATTCCATTTGGTACGTATCCCACTTCGTCTTTGTCCATTCATCTGTTTATGGACCTTTTTTTTTGCTTCCATGTCTTGGCTATTTCAATATTGTTGCAATGCACATTTGCCTGCCTCTCTCTTTCCGAATCTGGTGGTCTTAGGTTATAGGCCCAAAAGGTGCCCTGCCGCACCATATGGTAACTCAATTTTTACCTTTTCAAGCAGCTCGATTCAGTTTGCGTTACTGCTGTTACCACTTTACATCCCACCAGCAGCTAGAAGGTACACACTTCTCTAAAACCCCTTCAGCATTTATTGTTTGTAGACTTTTTGCTGATGGTCATGACTGGAGTGAGCTGAAACCTTTTTGAATTTGAATTTGCATGTGGCTAATAATTCCTTATACTGAGCTTTAGGCATGTCCTTTTTTTCTTTTCCTTTTTTTTTTAAAGAGTGAGTACAACTTCCCTCCTCTTATTGACTTCTTGGAAATTTCTCATGTGTTGAATGTTCTTGCCAATTCCCTACCCCAGGGCATATTTTGAGGGCTTGTGTCTTTTACAGCCCTGCAGTCCTTGTGACTATATAAGCAACCATTGGCACTGGGTTTAAAGCTACTGTTGTGGGAAGCAGCCACAAGGCGGCAGCATTATTGCGTTCTCAAGTCTTGTTACTAGGAGAACAGAGTCTTCCTGGAGGTAGTGTTCTGAGCTTGTAAATTAGAGTGCAATATGCTGGGACAAGCCCCCAGAAGTTTATGTCTCCTAACTTATGTTTTTTTTTTAAATTTAATTTCTATTTCTTATCGGAGTAAATTTGATTAGAGTGTTGTGGTTTTCTGGCTGTACAGAATCTGCTCAATGATTCATACATATGTCTGTTCATCTTCGGATCCTGTTACCATGTATGTGATCACAGAATATATATTTTGAAGGTATTGGTGATTATATAATTCATATCGTTTATATGTTATATGTTTATATACATTTAACTTACATTAGTATATGTATGTTAACCCCATAGTCCTAACTTACCCATCCCCCCACCTTTCATTTTGGCTAACCATTAGTTTATTTGATAAGTCTGTGAGTGTCTTTTTCTGTGGAAATATGTTCATTGGTAGCAATCTTAAGAAAACTTGTATAAATGATATCATAGGATATTTGTCATACCCTTTTGACTTACTTAACCTTATATGATTTTTTCTAGGCTCAACTGTAGTCCTGAAAACAGCATTGTTCATTTTTCTCCCGAGGCTACTATTCCATTCTGTCCGTATACCACTTCTTCTTTGTCCATTCATCTGTTTATGGACCTTTTTTTTGCTTCCATATCTTGGCCATTTCAGTATTGTTGCAGTGCATATTTGCCTGCCTCTGTCTTTCCAATTTTGGTGGTCTTAGGTTATAGGCCCAAAATGTGCCCTGCCGCATCATTTGGTAGCTCAATTTTTACCTTTTCAAGCAGCTCCATTCAGTTTGCGTTAGTGCTGTTTCCACTTTACATCCCACCAGCAGCTAGAAGGTACACAGATCTCTAAAACCCCTTCAGCATTTATAGTTTGTAGACATTTTGCTGATGGTAATGACTGGTGTGAGCTGAAACCTTCTTGAATTTGAATTTGTATGTGGCTAATAATTCCTTATACTAAGCTTTAGGCATGTCTTTTTTTTTCTTTTCCTTTTTTTTTTTAAAGAGTGAGTACAACTCCCCTTCTCTTATTGACTTCTTGAAAAATTTCTCATGTGTTGGATTTTCTTGCCTATTCCCTACCCCAGGGCAATTTTTGAGGGCCTGTGTCATTTACAGCCCTGCAGTCCTTGTGACTATATAAGCAACCATTGTCATTGGGTTTAAAGCTGCTGTTTTGGGAGACAGCCACAAGGCGGCAGCATTATTACGTTCTCAAGTCTTGTTACTAGGACAACAGAGTCTTCCTGGAGGTAGTGTTCCGAGCTTGTAAATTAGAGTGCAATGTGCTGGGACAAGCCCCCAGAAGTTTATGTCTCCTTACTTATGCTTGTTTTTTAAATTTAATTTGTCTTTCTTATCGGAGTAAATTTGATTAGAGTGTTTTGATTGTCTGGCTGTACAGAATCTGCTCAATGATTCACACATATGTCTGTTCATCTTCGGATCCTGTTACCATGTATGTGATTACAGAATGTATATTTTGAAGGTATTGGTGAATATATAATTCATATCATTTATATGTTATATGTTTATATACATTTAACTTACATTAGTATATGTATGTTAACCACATAGTCCTAATTTACCCATCCTCCCACCTTTCATTTTGGCTAACCATTAGTTTATTTGATAAGTCTGTGAGTGTCTTTTTCTGTGGAAATATGTTCATTGGTAGCAATCTTAGGAAAACTTGTATAAATAATATCATAGGATATTTGTAATACCCTTTTGTCTTACTTAACCTTATATGATTATTTCTAGTCTCAACTCTAGTCCTGAAAACGGCATTGTTCATTTTTTTCCCGAGGCTACTCTTCCATTCTGTCCATATACCACTTCTTCTTTGTCCATTCACCTGTTTATGGACCTTTTTTTTGCTTCCATGTCTTTGTTATTTCAGTATTGTTGCAGTGCACATTTGCCTGCCTCTGTCTTTCCGATTCTGGTGGTCTTAGGTTATAGGCCCAAAAGGTGCCCTGCCGCATCATATGGTAGCTCAATTTTTACGTTTTCAAGCAGCTCGATTCAGTTTGCATTAGTGCTGTTACGACTTTATATCCCACCAGCAGCTAGAAGGTACACACTTCTCTAAAACCCCTTCAGCATTTATAGTTTGTAGACTTTTTGCTGATGGTCATGACTGGTGTGAGCTGAAACCTTTTTGGAGGTTGGATACGCATGTGGCTAATAATTCCTTATGCTGAGCTTTAGGCATGTCCTATTTTTTCTTTTCCTTTTTTTTCAAAAGAGTGAGTACAACTTCCCTCCTCTTATTAATTTCTTGAAAAGTTTCTTATGTGTTGAATTTTCTTGCCTATTCCCTACCCCAGGGCATTTTTTGAGTGCCTGTGTCATTTACAACCGTGCAGTCCTTGTGACTATATAAGCTACCATTGGCACTGGGTTTAAAGGTGCTGTTTTTGGAGACAGCCACAAGGCGGCAGCATTATTACGTTCTCAAGTCTTGTTACTAGGACAACAGAGTCTTCCTGGAGGTAGTGTTCCGAGCTTTTAAATTAGAGTGCAATGTGCTGGGACAAGCCCCCAGAAGTTTATGTCTCCTTACTTATGTTTGTTTTTTAAATTTAATTTGTATTTTTTATCGGAGTAAATTTGATTAGAGTGTTTTTATTGTCTGGCTGTACAGAATCTGTTCAATGATTCATACATATGTCTGTTCATCTTCGGATCCTGTTACCATGTATGTGATTACAGAATGTATATTTTGAAGGTATTGGTGATTATATAATTCATATCATTTATATGTTATATGTTTATATACATTTAACTTATATTAGTATATGTATGTTAACCCCATAGTCCTAATTTACCCATCCCCCCACCTTTCATTTTGGCTAACCATTAGTTTATTTGATAAGTCTGTGAGTGTCTTTTTCAGTGGAAATATGTTCATTGGTAGCAATCTTAGGATAACATGTATAAATGATATCATAGGATATTTGTCATACCCTTTTGACTTACTTAACCTTATATGATTATTTCTAGGCTCAACTCTAGTCCTGAAAACGGCATTGTTCATTTTTTTCCAGAGGCTACTATTCCATTTGGTACGTATACCATTTCGTCTTTGTCCTTTCATCTGTTTATGGACCTTTTTTTTGCTTCCATGTCTTGGCTATTTCATTATTGTTGCAGTGCACATTTGCCTGCCTCTGTCTTTCCGAATCCGGTGGTCTTAGGTTATAGGCCCAAAAGGTGCCCTACCGCATCATATGGTAGCTCAATGTTTACCTTTTCAAGCAGCTCAATTCAGTTTGCGTTACTGCTGTTACCACTTTACATCCAAACAGCAGCTAGAAGGTACACAGTTCTCTAAAACCCCTTCAGCATTTATAGTTTGTAGACTTTTTGCTGATGGTCATGACTGTTGTGAGCTGAAACCTTTTTGGAGGTTGGATACACATGTGGCTAATAATTCCTTATGCTGAGCTTTAGGCATGTCCTTTTTTTCTTTTCCTTTTTTTTTAGAGTGAGTACAACTTCCGTACTCTTATTGACTTCTTGAAAATTTCTCATGTGTTGAATTTCCTTGCCTATTCCCTACACCAGGGCATTTTTTGAGGGCCTGTGTCTTTTACAGCCCTGCAGTCCTTGTGACTATATAAGCAACCATTGGTACTGGGTTTAAAGCTACTGTTGTGGGAAGCAGCCACAAGGCGGCAGCATTATTACGTTCTCAAGTCTTGTTACTAGGACAACACAGTCTTCCTGGAGGTAGTGTTCCGAGCCTGTAAATTAGAGTGCAATGTCCTGGGACAAGCCCCCAGAAGTTTATGTCTCCTAACTTATGTTTGTTTTTTAAATTTAATTTCTATTTCTTATCGGAGTAAATTTGATTAGAGTGTTGTGGTTTTCTGGCTGTACAGAATCTGCTCAATGATTCATACATATGTCTGTTCATCTTCGGATCCTGTTACCATGTATGTGATTACAGAATGTATATTTTGAAGGTATTGGTGAATATATAATTCATATCATTTATATGTTATATGTTTATATACATTTAACATACATTAGTATATGTATGTTAACCCCATAGTCCTAATTTACCCATCCTCCCACCTTTCATTTTGGCTAACCATTAGTTTATATGATAAGTCTGTGAGTTTCTTTTTCTGTGGAAATATGTTCATTGGTAGCAATCTTAGGATAACATGTATAAATGATATCATAGGATATTTCATACCCTTTTGACTTACTTAACCTTATATGATTATTTCTAGGCTCAACTCTAGTCCTGAAAACAGCATTGTTCATTTTTTTCCAGAGGCTACTATTCCATTTGGTACGTATACCATTTCGTCTTTGTCCATTCATCTGTTTATGGACCTTTTTTTGCTTCCATGTCTTGGCTATTTCAGTATTGTTGCAGTGCACATTTGCCTGCCTCTGTCTTTCCGATTCTGGTGGTCTTAGGTTATAGGCCCAAAAGGTGCCCTGCCGCATCGTATGGTAACTCAATTTTTACCTTTTCAAGCAGCTCCATTCAGTTTGCATTAGTGGTATTACTTCTTTACATCCCACCAGCAGCTAGAAGGTACACATTCCTCTAAAACCCCTTCAGCATTTATAGTTTGTAGACTTTTTGATGATGGTCATGAGTGGTGTTACCTGAAACCTTTTTGAATTTGAATTTGCATGTGGCTAATAATTCCTTACACTGAGCTTTAGGCATGTCATTTTTTTCTTTTCCTTTTGTTTTAAAGAGTGAGTACAACTTCCCTCCTCTTATTGACTTCTTGAAAAGTTTCTCATGTGATGAATTTTTTTGCCTATTCCCTACCCCAGGGCATTTTTTGAAGGCAGGTGTCATTTAGAGCCCTTCAGTCCTTGTGACTATTAAGCAACCTTTGGCACTGGGTTTAAAGCTGCTGTTGTGGGAAACAGCCACAAGGCGGCAGCATTATTACGTTCTCAACTCTTGTTACTAGGGCAACAGAGTCTTCCTGGAGGTAGTTTTCCAAGGTTGTAAATTAGAGTGGAATGTGCTGGGACAAGCCCCCAGAAGTTTATGTCTCCTAACTTATGTTTGCTTTTTAAATTTAATTTCTATTTCTTATCGGAGTAAATTTGATTAGAGTGTTTTCATTGGCTGTACAGAATCTGCTCAATGATTCATACATATATCTGTTCATCTTCGGAACCTGTTATCAAGTATGTGATCACAGAATATATATTTTGAAGGTATTGGTGATTATATAATTCATATCGTTTATATGTTATATGTTTATATACATTTAACTTACATTAGTATATGTATGTTAACCCCATAGTCCTAACTTACCCATCCCCCCACCTTTCATTTTGGCTAACCATTAGTTTATTTGATAAGTCTGTGAGTGTCTTTTTCTGTGGAAATATGTTCATTGGTAGCAATCTTAAGAAAACTTGTATAAATGATATCATAGGATATTTGTCATACCCTTTTGACTTACTTAACATTATATGATTTTTTCTAGCCTCAACTGTAGTCCTGAAAACAGCATTGTTCATTTTTCTCCCAAGGCTACTATTCCATTCTGTCCGTATACCACTTCTTCTTTGTCCATTCATCTGTTTATGGACCTTTTTTTTGCTTCCATATCTTGGCTATTTCAGTATTGTTGCAGTGCATACTTGCCTGCCTCTGTCTTTCCAATTTTGGTGGTCTTAGGTTATAGGCCCAAAAGGTGCCCTGCCGCATCATTTGGTAGCTCAATTTTTACCTTTTCAAGCAGCTCGATTCAGTTTGCGTTAGTGCTGTTTCCACTTTACATCCCACCAGCAGCTAGAAGGTACACAGATCTCTAAAACCCCTTCAGCATTTATAGTTTGTAGACATTTTGCTGATGGTAATGACTGGTGTGAGCTGAAATCTTTTTGAATTTGAATTTGTATGTGGCTAATAATTCCTTATACTAAGCTTTAGGCATGTCCTTTTTTTTCTTTTCCTTTTTTTTTAAAGAGTGAGTACAACTTCCCTCCTCTTATTGACTTCTTGGAAATTTCTCATGTGTTGAATGTTCTTGCCAATTCCCTACCCCAGGGCATATTTTGAGGGCTTGTGTCATTTACAGCCCTGCAGTCCTTGTGACTATATAAGCAATCATTGGCACTGGGTTTAAAGTGCTGTTGTGGGAAGCAGCCACAAGGCGGCAGCATTATTGTGTTCTCAAGTCTTGTTACTAGGAGAACAGAGTATTACTGGAGGTAGTGTTCTGAGCTTGTAAATTAGAGTGCAATATGCTGGGACAAGCCCCCAGAAGTTTATGTCTCCTAACTTATGTTTTCTTTTTAAAATTTAATTTCTATTTCTTATCGGAGTAAATTTGATTAGAGTGTTTTGATTGTCTGGCTGTACAGAATCTGCTCAATGATTCATACATATGTCTGTTCATCTTCGGATCCTGTTACCATGTATGTGATCACAAAATATATATTTTGAAGGTATTGGTGATTATATAATTCATATCGTTTATATGTTATATGTTTATATACATTTAACTTACATTAGTATATGTATGTTAACCCCATAGTCCTAACTTACCCATCCCCCCACCTTTCATTTTGGCTAACCATTAGTTTATTTGATAAGTCTGTGAGTGTCTTTTTCTGTGGAAATATGTTCATTGGTAGCAATCTTAAGAAAACTTGTATAAATGATATCATAGGATATTTGTCATACCCTTTTGACTTACTTAACCTTATATGATTTTTTCTAGGCTCAACTGTAGTCCTGAAAACAGCATTGTTCATTTTTCTCCCGAGGCTACTATTCCATTCTGTCCGTATACCACTTCTTCTTTGTCCATTCATCTGTTTATGGACCTTTTTTTTGCTTCCATATCTTGGCTATTTCAGTATTGTTGCAGTGCATATTTGCCTGCCTCTGTCTTTCCAATTTTGGTGGTCTTAGGTTATAGGCCCAAAAGGTGCCCTGCCGCATCATTTGGTAGCTCAATTTTTACCTTTTCAAGCAGCTCGATTCAGTTTGCGTTAGTGCTGTTTCCACTTTACATCCCACCAGCAGCTAGAAGGTACACAGATCTCTAAAACCCCTTCAGCATTTATAGTTTGTAGACATTTTGCTGATGGTAATGACTGGTGTGAGCTGAAACCTTTTTGAATTTGAATTTGTATGTGGCTAATAATTCCTTATACTAAGCTTTAGGCATGTCCTTCTTTTTTTTTCCTTTTTTTTTAAAGAGTGAGTACAACTCCCCTCCTCTTATTGACTTCTTGAAAAATTTCTCATGTGTTGGATTTTCTTGCCTATTCCCTACCCCAGGGCAATTTTTGAGGGCCTGTGTCATTTACAGCCCTGCAGTCCTTGTGACTATATAAGCAACCATTGTCATTGGGTTTAAAGCTGCTGTTTTGGGAGACAGCCACAAGGCGGCAGCATTATTACGTTCTCAAGTCTTGTTACTAGGACAACAGAGTCTTCCTGGAGGTAGTGTTCCGAGCTTGTAAATTAGAGTGCAATGTGCTGGGACAAGCCCCCAGAAGTTTATGTCTCCTTACTTATGTTTGTTTTTTAAATTTAATTTGTCTTTCTTATCGGAGTAAATTTGATTAGAGTGTTTTGATTGTCTGGCTGTACAGAATCTGCTCAATGATTCACACATATGTCTGTTCATCTTCGGATCCTGTTACCATGTATGTGATTACAGAATGTATATTTTGAAGGTATTGGTGAATATATAATTCATATCATTTATATGTTATATGTTTATATACATTTAACTTACATTAGTATATGTATGTTAACCCCATAGTCCTAATTTACCCATCCTCCCACCTTTCATTTTGGCTAACCATTAGTTTATTTGATAAGTCTGTGAGTGTCTTTTTCTGTGGAAATATGTTCATTGGTAGCAATCTTAGGATAACATGTATAAATGATGTCATAGGATATTTGTCATACCCTTTTGACTTACTTAACCTTATATGATTATTTCTAGGCTCAACTGTAGTCCTGAAAACGGCATTGTTCATTTTTTTCCCGAGGCTACTATTCCATTTGGTACGTATCCCACTTCGTCTTTGTCCATTCATCTGTTTATGGACCTTTTTTTTTGCTTCCATGTCTTGGCTATTTCAATATTGTTGCAATGCACATTTGCCTGCCTCTCTCTTTCCGAATCTGGTGGTCTTAGGTTATAGGCCCAAAAGGTGCCCTGCCGCACCATATGGTAACTCAATTTTTACCTTTTCAAGCAGCTCGATTCAGTTTGCGTTACTGCTGTTACCACTTTACATCCCACCAGCAGCTAGAAGGTACACACTTCTCTAAAACCCCTTCAGCATTTATTGTTTGTAGACTTTTTGCTGATGGTCATGACTGGAGTGAGCTGAAACCTTTTTGAATTTGAATTTGCATGTGGCTAATAATTCCTTATACTGAGCTTTAGGCATGTCCTTTTTTTCTTTTCCTTTTTTTTTTAAAGAGTGAGTACAACTTCCCTCCTCTTATTGACTTCTTGGAAATTTCTCATGTGTTGAATGTTCTTGCCAATTCCCTACCCCAGGGCATATTTTGAGGGCTTGTGTCTTTTACAGCCCTGCAGTCCTTGTGACTATATAAGCAACCATTGGCACTGGGTTTAAAGCTACTGTTGTGGGAAGCAGCCACAAGGCGGCAGCATTATTGCGTTCTCAAGTCTTGTTACTAGGAGAACAGAGTCTTCCTGGAGGTAGTGTTCTGAGCTTGTAAATTAGAGTGCAATATGCTGGGACAAGCCCCCAGAAGTTTATGTCTCCTAACTTATGTTTTTTTTTTAAATTTAATTTCTATTTCTTATCGGAGTAAATTTGATTAGAGTGTTGTGGTTTTCTGGCTGTACAGAATCTGCTCAATGATTCATACATATGTCTGTTCATCTTCGGATCCTGTTACCATGTATGTGATCACAGAATATATATTTTGAAGGTATTGGTGATTATATAATTCATATCGTTTATATGTTATATGTTTATATACATTTAACTTACATTAGTATATGTATGTTAACCCCATAGTCCTAACTTACCCATCCCCCCACCTTTCATTTTGGCTAACCATTAGTTTATTTGATAAGTCTGTGAGTGTCTTTTTCTGTGGAAATATGTTCATTGGTAGCAATCTTAAGAAAACTTGTATAAATGATATCATAGGATATTTGTCATACCCTTTTGACTTACTTAACCTTATATGATTTTTTCTAGGCTCAACTGTAGTCCTGAAAACAGCATTGTTCATTTTTCTCCCGAGGCTACTATTCCATTCTGTCCGTATACCACTTCTTCTTTGTCCATTCATCTGTTTATGGACCTTTTTTTTGCTTCCATATCTTGGCCATTTCAGTATTGTTGCAGTGCATATTTGCCTGCCTCTGTCTTTCCAATTTTGGTGGTCTTAGGTTATAGGCCCAAAATGTGCCCTGCCGCATCATTTGGTAGCTCAATTTTTACCTTTTCAAGCAGCTCCATTCAGTTTGCGTTAGTGCTGTTTCCACTTTACATCCCACCAGCAGCTAGAAGGTACACAGATCTCTAAAACCCCTTCAGCATTTATAGTTTGTAGACATTTTGCTGATGGTAATGACTGGTGTGAGCTGAAACCTTCTTGAATTTGAATTTGTATGTGGCTAATAATTCCTTATACTAAGCTTTAGGCATGTCTTTTTTTTTCTTTTCCTTTTTTTTTTTAAAGAGTGAGTACAACTCCCCTCCTCTTATTGACTTCTTGAAAAATTTCTCATGTGTTGGATTTTCTTGCCTATTCCCTACCCCAGGGCAATTTTTGAGGGCCTGTGTCATTTACAGCCCTGCAGTCCTTGTGACTATATAAGCAACCATTGTCATTGGGTTTAAAGCTGCTGTTTTGGGAGACAGCCACAAGGCGGCAGCATTATTACGTTCTCAAGTCTTGTTACTAGGACAACAGAGTCTTCCTGGAGGTAGTGTTCCGAGCTTGTAAATTAGAGTGCAATGTGCTGGGACAAGCCCCCAGAAGTTTATGTCTCCTTACTTATGCTTGTTTTTTAAATTTAATTTGTCTTTCTTATCGGAGTAAATTTGATTAGAGTGTTTTGATTGTCTGGCTGTACAGAATCTGCTCAATGATTCACACATATGTCTGTTCATCTTCGGATCCTGTTACCATGTATGTGATTACAGAATGTATATTTTGAAGGTATTGGTGAATATATAATTCATATCATTTATATGTTATATGTTTATATACATTTAACTTACATTAGTATATGTATGTTAACCACATAGTCCTAATTTACCCATCCTCCCACCTTTCATTTTGGCTAACCATTAGTTTATTTGATAAGTCTGTGAGTGTCTTTTTCTGTGGAAATATGTTCATTGGTAGCAATCTTAGGAAAACTTGTATAAATAATATCATAGGATATTTGTAATACCCTTTTGTCTTACTTAACCTTATATGATTATTTCTAGTCTCAACTCTAGTCCTGAAAACGGCATTGTTCATTTTTTTCCCGAGGCTACTCTTCCATTCTGTCCATATACCACTTCTTCTTTGTCCATTCACCTGTTTATGGACCTTTTTTTTGCTTCCATGTCTTTGTTATTTCAGTATTGTTGCAGTGCACATTTGCCTGCCTCTGTCTTTCCGATTCTGGTGGTCTTAGGTTATAGGCCCAAAAGGTGCCCTGCCGCATCATATGGTAGCTCAATTTTTACGTTTTCAAGCAGCTCGATTCAGTTTGCATTAGTGCTGTTACGACTTTATATCCCACCAGCAGCTAGAAGGTACACACTTCTCTAAAACCCCTTCAGCATTTATAGTTTGTAGACTTTTTGCTGATGGTCATGACTGGTGTGAGCTGAAACCTTTTTGGAGGTTGGATACGCATGTGGCTAATAATTCCTTATGCTGAGCTTTAGGCATGTCCTATTTTTTTTTTTCTTTTTTTTAAAATGAGTGAGTACAACTTCCCTCCTCTTATTGACTTCTTGGAAATTTCTCATGTGTTGAATGTTCTTGCCAATTCCCTACCCCAGGGCATATTTTGAGGGCTTGTGTCATTTACAGCCCTGCAGTCCTTGTGACTATATAAGCAATCATTGGCACTGGGTTTAAAGTGCTGTTGTGGGAAGCAGCCACAAGGCGGCAGCATTATTGCGTTCTCAAGTCTTGTTACTAGGAGAACAGAGTCTTCCTGGAGGTAGTGTTCCGAGCTTTTAAATTAGAGTGCAATGTGCTGGGACAAGCCCCCAGAAGTTTATGTCTCCTTACTTATGTTTGTTTTTTAAATTTAATTTGTATTTTTTATCGGAGTAAATTTGATTAGAGTGTTTTGATTGTCTGGCTGTACAGAATCTGTTCAATGATTCATACATATATCTGTTCATCTTCAGAACCTGTTAGCATGTATGTGATTACAGAATGTATATTTTAAAGGTATTGGTGATTATATTATTTATATAGTTTATATATTATATGTTTATATACATTTAATATACATTAGTATATGTATGTTAACCCCATTGTCCTAATTTACCCATCCTCCCACCTTTCATTTTGGCTAACCATTAGTTTATTTGATAAGTCTGTGAGTGTCTTTTTCTGTGGAAATATGTTCATTGGTAGCAATCTTAGGATAACATGTATTAATGATATCATAGGATATTTGTCATACCCTTTTGACTTACTTAACCTTATATGATTATTTCTAGGCTCAACTCTAGTCCTGAAAACGGCATTGTTCATTTTTTTCCAGAGGCTTCTATTCCATTTGGTACGTGTACCATTTCGTCTTTGTCCATTCATCTGTTTATGGACCTTTTTTTTGCTTCCATGTCTTGGCTATTTCAATATTGTTGCAGTGCACATTTGCCTGCCTCTGTCTTTCCGAATCCAGTTGTCTTAGGTTATAGGCCCAAAATGTGCCCTGCCGCATCATATGGTAGCTCAATGTTTACCTTTTCAAGCAGCTCGATTCAGTTTGCGTTACTGCTGTTACCACTTTACATCCCCCCAGCAGCTAGAAGGTACACAGTTCTCTAAAACCCCTTCAGCATTTATAGTTTGTAGACTTTTTGCTGATGGTCATGACTGGTGTGAGCTGAAACCTTTTTGGAGGTTGGATACGCATGTGGCTAATAATTCCTTATGCTGAGCTTTAGGCATGTCCTTTTTTTCTTTTCCTTTTTTTTTAAAGAGTGACTACAACTTCCCTCCTCTTATTGACTTCTTGAAAATTTCTCATGTGTTGAATTTTCTTGCCAATTCCATACCCCAGGGCATTTTTTGAGGGCCTGTGTCTTTTACAGCCCTGCAGTCCTTGTGACTATATAAGCAACCATTGGCACTGGGTTTAAAGCTACTGTTGTGGGAAGCAGCCACAAGGCGGCAGCATTATTACGTTCTCAAGTCTTGTTACTAGGACAACACAGTCTTCCTGGAGGTAGTGTTCCGAGCTTGTAAATTAGAGTGCAATGTGCTGGGACAAGCCCCCAGAAGTTTATGTCTCCTAACTTATGTTTGTTTTTTAAATTTAATTTCTATTTCTTATCGGAGTAAATTTGATTAGAGTGTTGTGGTTTTCTGGCTGTACAGAATCTGCTCAATGATTCATACATATGTCTGTTCATCTTCGAACCTGTTAGCATGTATGTGATTACAGAATGTATATTTTAAATGTATTGGTGATTATATAATTTATATAGTTCATATGTTATATGTTTATATACATTTAACATACATTAGTATATGTATGTTAACCCCATAGTCCTAATTTACCCATCCTCCCACCTTTCATTTTGGCTAGCCATTAGTTTATTTGATAAGTCTGTGAGTGTCTTTTTCTGTGGAAATATGTTCATTGGTAGCAATCTTAGGATAACATGTATAAATGATGTCATAGGATATTTGTCATACCCTTTTGACTTACTTAACCTTATATGATTATTTCTAGGCTCAACTGTAGTCCTGAAAACGGCATTGTTCATTTTTTTCCCGAGGCTACTATTCCATTTGGTACGTATCCCACTTCGTCTTTGTCCATTCATCTGTTTATGGACCTTTTTTTTTGCTTCCATGTCTTGGCTATTTCAATATTGTTGCAATGCACATTTGCCTGCCTCTCTCTTTCCGAATCTGGTGGTCTTAGGTTATAGGCCCAAAAGGTGCCCTGCCGCACCATATGGTAACTCAATTTTTACCTTTTCAAGCAGCTCGATTCAGTTAGCGTTACTGCTGTTACCACTTTACATCCCAACAGCAGCTAGAAGGTACACACTTCTCTAAAACCCCTTCAGCATTTATTGTTTGTAGACTTTTTGCTGATGGTCATGACTGGAGTGAGCTGAAACCTTTTTGAATTTGAATTTGCATGTGGCTAATAATTCCTTATACTGAGCTTTAGGCATGTCCTTTTTTTCTTTTCCTTTTTTTTTTAAAGAGTGAGTACAACTTCCCTCCTCTTATTGACTTCTTGGAAATTTCTCATGTGTTGAATGTTCTTGCCAATTCCCTACCCGAGGGCATATTTTGAGGGCTTGTGTCTTTTACAGCCCTGCAGTCCTTGTGACTATATAAGCAACCATTGGCACTGGGTTTAAAGCTACTGTTGTGGGAAGCAGCCACAAGGCGGCAGCATTATTGCGTTCTCAAGTCTTGTTACTAGGAGAACAGAGTCTTCCTGGAGGTAGTGTTCTGAGCTTGTAAATTAGAGTGCAATATGCTGGGACAAGCCCCCAGAAGTTTATGTCTCCTAACTTATGTTTTTTTTTTAAATTTAATTTCTATTTCTTATCGGAGTAAATTTGATTAGAGTGTTGTGGTTTTCTGGCTGTACAGAATCTGCTCAATGATTCATACATATGTCTGTTCATCTTCGAACCTGTTAGCATGTATGTGATTACAGAATGTATATTTTAAAGGTATTGGTGATTATATAATTTATATATTTCATATGTTATAGGTTTATATACATTTAACATACATTAGTATATGTATTTTAACCCCATAGTCCTAATTTACCCATCCTCCCACCTTTCATTTTGGCTAGCCATTAGTTTATTTGATAAGTCTGTGAGTGTCTTTTTCTGTGGAAATATGTTCATTGGTAGCAATCTTAGGATAACATGTATAAATGATGTCCTAGGATATTTGTCATACCCTTTTGACTTACTTAACCTTATATGATTTTTTCTAGGCTCAACTGTAGTCCTGAAAACAGCATTGTTCATTTTTCTCCCGAGGCTACTATTACATTCTGTCCGTATACCACTTCTTCTTTGTCCATTCATCTGTTTATGGACCTTTTTTTTGCTTCCATATCTTGGCTATTTCAGTATTGTTGCAGTGCATATTTGCCTGCCTCTGTCTTTCCAATTTTGGTGGTCTTAGGTTATAGGCCCAAAAGGTGCCCTGCCCCATCATTTGGTAGCTCAATTTTTACCTTTTCAAGCAGCTCGATTCAGTTTGCGTTAGTGCTGTTTCCACTTTACATCCCACCAGCAGCTAGAAGGTACACAGATCTCTAAAACCCCTTCAGCATTTATAGTTTGTAGACATTTTGCTGATGGTAATGACTGGTGTGAGCTGAAACCTTTTTGAATTTGAATTTGTATGTGGCTAATAATTCCTTATACTAAGCTTTAGGCATCTCCTTTTTTTTCTTTTCCTTTTTTTTTTAAAGAGTGAGTACAACTTCCCTCCTCTTATTGACTTCTTGGAAATTTCTCATGTGTTGAATGTTCTTGCCAATTCCCTACCCCAGGGCATATTTTGAGGGCTTGTGTCATTTACAGCCCTGCAGTCCTTGTGACTATATAAGCAATCATTGGCACTGGGTTTAAAGTGCTGTTGTGGGAAGCAGCCACAAGGCCGCAGCATTATTGCGTTCTCAAGTCTTGTTACTAGGAGAACAGAGTCTTCCTGGAGGTAGTGTTCTGAGCTTGTAAATTAGAGTGCAATATGCTGGGACAAGCCCCCAGAAGTTTATGTCTCCTAACTTATGTTTTTTTTTTAAAATTTAATTTCTATTTCTTATCGGAGTAAATTTGATTAGAGTGTTTTGATTGTCTGGCTGTACAGAATCTGCTCAATGATTCATACATATGTCTGTTCATCTTCGGATCCTGTTACCATGTATGTGATCACAGAATATATATTTTGAAGGTATTGGTGATTATATAATTCATATCGTTTATATGTTATATGTTTATATACATTTAACTTACATTAGTATATGTATGTTAACCCCATAGTCCTAACTTACCCATCCCCCCACCTTTCATTTTGGCTAACCATTAGTTTATTTGATAAGTCTGTGAGTGTCTTTTTCTGTGGAAATATGTTCATTGGTAGCAATCTTAAGAAAACTTGTATAAATGATATCATAGGATATTTGTCATACCCTTTTGACTTACTTAACCTTATATGATTTTTTCTAGGCTCAACTGTAGTCCTGAAAACAGCATTGTTCATTTTTCTCCCGAGGCTACTATTCCATTCTGTCCGTATACCACTTCTTCTTTGTCCATTCATCTGTTTATGGACCTTTTTTTTGCTTCCATATCTTGGCTATTTCAGTATTGTTGCAGTGCATATTTGCCTGCCTCTGTCTTTCCAATTTTGGTGGTCTTAGGTTATAGGCCCAAAAGGTGCCCTGCCGCATCATTTGGTAGCTCAATTTTTACCTTTTCAAGCAGCTCGATTCAGTTTGCGTTAGTGCTGTTTCCACTTTACAACCCACCAGCAGCTAGAAGGTACACAGATCTCTAAAACCCCTTCAGCATTTATAGTTTGTAGACATTTTGCTGATGGTAATGACTGGTGTGAGCTGAAACCTTTTTGAATTTGAATTTGTATGTGGCTAATAATTCCTTATACTAAGCTTTAGGCATGTACTTTTTTTTCTTTTCCTTTTTTTTTTTAAAGAGTGAGTACAACTCCCCTCCTCTTATTGACTTCTTGAAAAATTTCTCATGTGTTGGATTTTCTTGCCTAGTCCCTACCCCAGGGCAATTTTTGAGGGCCTGTGTCATTTACAGCCCTGCAGTCCTTGGGACTATATAAGCAACCATTGGCACTGGGTTTAAAGCTACTGTTGTGGGAAGCAGCCACAAGGCGGCAGCATTATTACCTTCTCAAGTCTTGTTACTAGGACAACACAGTCTTCCTGGAGGTAGTGTTCCGAGCTTGTAAATTAGAGTGCAATGTGCTGGGACAAGCCCCCAGAAGTTTATGTCTCCTAACTTATGTTTGTTTTTTAAATTTAATTTCTATTTCTTATCGGAGTAAATTTGATTAGAGTGTTGTGGTTTTCTGGCTGTACAGAATCTGCTCAATGATTCATACATATGTCTGTTCATCTTCGAACCTGTTAGCATGTATGTGATTACAGAATGTATATTTTAAATGTATTGGTGATTATATAATTTATATATTTCATATGTTATATGTTTATATACATTTAACATACATTAGTATATGTATTTTAACCCCATAGTCCTAATTTACCCATCCTCCCACCTTTCATTTTGGCTAGCCATTAGTTTATTTGATAAGTCTGTGAGTGTCTTTTTCTGTGGAAATATGTTCATTGGTAGCAATCTTAGGATAACATGTATAAATGATGTCATAGGATATTTGTCATACCCTTTTGACTTACTTAACCTTATATGATTATTTCTAGGCTCAACTGTAGTCCTGAAAACGGCATTGTTCATTTTTTTCCCGAGGCTACTATTCCATTTGGTACGTATCCCACTTCTTCTTTGTCCATTCATCTGTTTATGGACCTTTTTTTTTGCTTCCATGTCTTGGCTATTTCAGTATTGTTGCAGTGCACATTTGCCTGCCTCTGTCTTTCCGATTCCGGTGGTCTTAGGTTATAGGCCCAAAATGTGCCCTGCCGCATCATATGGTAGCTCAATGTTTACCTTTTCAAGCAGCTCGATTCAGTTTGCGTTACTGCTGTTACCACTTTACATCCCCCCAGCAGCTAGAAGGTACACAGTTCTCTAAAACCCCTTCAGCATTTATAGTTTGTAGACTTTTTGCTGATGGTCATGACTGGTGTGAGCTGAAACCTTTTTGGAGGTTGGATACGCATGTGGCTAATAATTCCTTATGCTGAGCTTTAGGCATGTCCTTTTTTTCTTTTCCTTTTTTTTTAAAGAGTGACTACAACTTCTCTCCTCTTATTGACTTCTTGAAAATTTCTCATGTGTTGAATTTTCTTGCCAATTCCATACCCCAGGGCATTTTTTGAGGGCCTGTGTCTTTTACAGCCCTGCAGTCCTTGTGACTATATAAGCAACCATTGGCACTGGGTTTAAAGCTACTGTTGTGGGAAGCAGCCACAAGGCGGCAGCATTATTACGTTCTCAAGTCTTGTTACTAGGACAACACAGTCTTCCTGGAGGTAGTGTTCCGAGCTTGTAAATTAGAGTGCAATGTGCTGGGACAAGCCCCCAGAAGTTTATGTCTCCTAACTTATGTTTGTTTTTTAAATTTAATTTCTATTTCTTATCGGAGTAAATTTGATTAGAGTGTTGTGGTTTTCTGGCTGTACAGAATCTGCTCAATGATTCATACATATGTCTGTTCATCTTCGAACCTGTTAGCATGTATGTGATTACAGAATGTATATTTTAAAGGTATTGGTGATTATATAATTTATATATTTCATATGTTATAGGTTTATATACATTTAACATACATTAGTATATGTATTTTAACCCCATAGTCCTAATTTACCCATCCTCCCACCTTTCATTTTGGCTAGCCATTAGTTTATTTGATAAGTCTGTGAGTGTCTTTTTCTGTGGAAATATGTTCATTGGTAGCAATCTTAGGATAACATGTATAAATGATGTCCTAGGATATTTGTCATACCCTTTTGACTTACTTAACCTTATATGATTATTTCTAGGCTCAACTGTAGTCCTGAAAACGGCATTATTCATTTTTTTCCCGAGGCTACTATTCCATTTGGTACGTATCCCACTTCGTCTTTGTCCATTCATCTGTTTATGGACCTTTTTTTTGCTTCCATGTCTTGGCTATTTCAATATTGTTGCAGTGCACATTTGCCTGCCTCTCTCTTTCCGAATCTGGTGGTCTTAGGTTATAGGCCCAAAAGGTGACCTGCCGCATCATATGGTAGCTCAATTTTTAACTTTTCAAGCAGCTCCATTCAGTTTGCGTTAGTGCTGTTGCCACTTTACATCCCACCAGCAGCTAGAAGGTACACAGATCTCTAAAACCCCTTCAGCATTTATAGTTTGTAGACATTTTGCTGATGGTAATGACTGGTGTGAGCTGAAACCTTTTTGAATTTGAATTTGTATGTGGCTAATAATTCCTTATACTGAGCTTTAGGCATGTCCTTTTTTTTCTTTTCCTTTTTTTTTTTAAAGAGTGAGTACAACTCCCCTCCTCTTATTGACTTCTTGAAAAATTTCTCATGTGTTGGATTTTCTTGCCTATTCCCTACCCCAGGGCAATTTTTGAGGGCCTGTGTCATTTACAGCCCTGCAGTCCTTGTGACTATATAAGCAACCATTGTCACTGGGTTTAAAGCTGCTGTTTTGGGAGACAGCCACAAGGCGGCAGCATTATTACGTTCTCAAGTCTTGTTACTAGGACAACAGAGTCTTCCTGGAGGTAGTGTTCCGAGCTTGTAAATTAGAGTGCAATGTGCTGGGACAAGCCCCCAGAAGTTTATGTCTCCTTACTTATGTTTGTTTTTTAAATTTAATTTGTCTTTCTTATCGGAATAAATTTGATTAGAGTGTTTTGATTGTCTGGCTGTACAGAATCTGCTCAATGATTCACACATGTGTCTGTTCATCTTCGGATCCTGTTACCATGTATGTGATTACAGAATGTATATTTTGAAGGTATTGGTGAATATATAATTCATATCATTTATATGTTATATGTTTATATACATTTAACTTACATTAGTATATGTATGTTAACCCCATAGTCGTAATTTACCCATCCTCCCACCTTTCATTTTGGCTAACCATTAGTTTATTTGATAAGTCTGTGAGTGTCTTTTTCTGTGGAAATATGTTCATTGGTAGCAATCTTAGGAAAACTTGTATAAATAATATCATAGGATATTTGTAATACCCTTTTGTCTTACTTAACCTTATATGATTATTTCTAGTCTCAACTCTAGTCCTGAAAACGGCATTGTTCATTTTTTTCCCGAGGCTACTCTTCCATTCTGTCCATATACCACTTCTTCTTTGTCCATTCACCTGTTTATGGACCTTTTTTTTGCTTCCATGTCTTTGCTATTTCAGTATTGTTGCAGTGCACATTTGCCTGCCTCTGTCTTTCCGATTCTGGTGGTCTTAGGTTATAGGCCCAAAAGGTGCCCTGCCGCATCATATGGTAGCTCAATTTTTACGTTTTCAAGCAGCTCGATTCAGTTTGCATTAGTGCTGTTACGACTTTATATCCCACCAGCAGCTAGAAGGTACACACTTCTCTAAAACCCCTTCAGCATTTATAGTTTGTAGACTTTTTGCTGATGGTCATGACTGGTGTGAGCTGAAACCTTTTTGGAGGTTGGATACGCATGTGGCTAATAATTCCTTATGCTGAGCTTTAGGCATGTCCTATTTTTTCTTTTCCTTTTTTTTAAAAAGAGTGAGTACAACTTCCCTCCTCTTATTGATTTCTTGAAAAGTTTCTTATGTGTTGAATTTTCTTGCCTATTCCCTACCCCAGGGCATTTTTTGAGTGCCTGTGTCATTTACAACCGTGCAGTCCTTGTGACTATATAAGCTACCATTGGCACTGGGTTTAAAGGTGCTGTTTTTGGAGACAGCCACAAGGCGGCAGCATTATTACGTTCTCAAGTCTTGTTACTAGGACAACAGAGTCTTCCTGGAGGTAGTGTTCCGAGCTTTTAAATTAGAGTGCAATGTGCTGGGACAAGCCCCCAGAAGTTTATGTCTCCTTACTTATGTTTGTTTTTTAAATTTAATTTGTATTTTTTATCGGAGTAAATTTGATTAGAGTGTTTTTATTGTCTGGCTGTACAGCATCTGTTCAATGATTCATACATATGTCTGTTCATCTTCGGATCCTGTTACCATGTATGTGATTACAGAATGTATATTTTGAAGGTATTGGTGATTATATAATTCATATCATTTATATGTTATATGTTTATATACATTTAACTTATATTAGTATATGTATGTTAACCCCATAGTCCTAATTTACCCATCCCCCCACCTTTCATTTTGGCTAACCATTAGTTTATTTGATAAGTCTGTGAGTGTCTTTTTCAGTGGAAATATGTTCATTGGTAGCAATCTTAGGATAACATGTATAAATGATATCATAGGATATTTGTCATACCCTTTTGACTTACTTAACCTTATATGATTATTTCTAGGCTCAACTCTAGTCCTGAAAACGGCATTGTTCATTTTTTTCCAGAGGCTACTATTCCATTTGGTACGTATACCATTTCGTCTTTGTCCTTTCATCTGTTTATGGACCTTTTTTTTGCTTCCATGTCTTGGCTATTTCAATATTGTTGCAGCGCACATTTGCCTGCCTCTGTCTTTCCGAATCCGGTGGTCTTAGGTTATACGCCCAAAAGGTGCCCTACCGCATCATATGGTAGCTCAATGTTTACCTTTTCAAGCAGCTCAATTCAGTTTGCGTTACTGCTGTTACCACTTTACATCCAAACAGCAGCTAGAAGGTACACAGTTCTCTAAAACCCCTTCAGCATTTATAGTTTGTAGACTTTTTGCTGATGGTCATGACTGGTGTCACCTGAAACCTTTTTGAATTTGAATTTGCATGTGGCTAATAATTCCTTATGCTGAGCTTTAGGCATGTCCTTTTTTTCTTTTCCTTTTTTTTTAAAGAGTGAGTACAACTTCCCTCCTCTTATTGACTTCTTGAAAAGTTACTCATGTGTTGAATTTTTTTGCCTATTCCCTACTCCAGGGCATTCTTTGAGGGCCGGTGTCATTTAGAGCCCTGCAGTCCTTGTGACTATTAAGCAACCTTTGGCACTGGGTTTAAAGCTGCTGTTGTGGGAAACAGCCACAAGGTGGCAGCATTATTACGTTCTCAACTCTTGTTACTAGGGCAACAGAGTCTTCCTGGAGGTAGTTTTCCAAGGTTGTAAATTAGAGTGGAATGTGCTGGGACAAGCCCCCAGAAGTTTATGTCTCCTAACTTATGTTTGCTTTTTAAATTTAATTTCTATTTCTTATCAGAGTCAGTTTGCTTAGAGTGTTTTGATTGTCTGGCTGTACAGAATCTGCTCAATGATTCATACATATGTCTGTTCATCTTCGGATCCTGCTACCATGTACGTGATTACAGAATGTATATTTTTGAAGCTATTGGTGATGATATAATGCATATAGTTTATATGTGATATGTTTATATACATTTAACATACATTAGTATATGTATGTTAACCCCATTGTCCTAATTTACCCATCCTCCCACCTTTCATTTTGGCTAACCACTAGTTTATTTGATAAGTCTGTGAGTGTCTTTTTCTGTGGAAATATGTTCATTGGTAGCAATCTTAGGATAACATGTATTAATGATATCATAGGATATTTGTCATACCCTTTTGACTTACTTAACCTTATATGATTATTTCTATGCTCAACTCTAGTCCTGAAAACGGCATTGTTCATTTTTTTCCAGAGGCTTGTATTCCATTTGGTACGTGTACCATTTCGTCTTTGTCCATTCATCTGTTTATGGACCTTTTTTTTGCTTCCATGTCTTGGCTATTTCAATATTGTTGCAGTGCACATTTGCCTGCCTCTGTCTTTCCGAATCCAGTTGTCTTAGGTTATAGGCCCAAAATGTGCCCTGCCGCATCATATGGTAGCTCAATGTTTACCTTTTCAAGCAGCTCGATTCATTTTGCGTTACTGCTGTTACCACTTTACATCCCACCAGCAGCTAGAAGGTACACAGTTCTCTAAAACCCCTTCAGCATTTATAGTTTGTAGACCTTTTGCTGATGGTCATGACTGGTGTGAGCTGAAACCTTTTTGGAGGTTGGATACGCCTGTGGCTAATAATTCCTTATGCTGAGCTTTAGGCATGTCCTTTTTTTCTTTTCCTTTTTTTTTAGAGTGAGTACAACTTCCGTACTCTTATTGACTTCTTGAAAATTTCTCATGTGTTGAATTTCCTTGCCTATTCCCTACACCAGGGCATTTTTTGAGGGCCTGTGTCTTTTACAGCCCTGCAGTCCTTGTGACTATATAAGCAACCATTGGTACTGGGTTTAAAGCTACTGTTGTGGGAAGCAGCCACAAGGCGGCAGCATTATTACGTTCTCAAGTCTTGTTACTAGGACAACACAGTCTTCCTGGAGGTAGTGTTCCGAGCCTGTAAATTAGAGTGCAATGTCCTGGGACAAGCCCCCAGAAGTTTATGTCTCCTAACTTATGTTTGTTTTTTAAATTTAATTTCTATTTCTTATCGGAGTAAATTTGATTAGAGTGTTGTGGTTTTCTGGCTGTACAGAATCTGCTCAATGATTCATACATATGTCTGTTCATCTTCGGATCCTGTTACCATGTATGTGATTACAGAATGTATATTTTGAAGGTATTGGTGAATATATAATTCATATCATTTATATGTTATATGTTTATATACATTTAACATACATTAGTATATGTATGTTAACCCCATAGTCCTAATTTACCCATCCTCCCACCTTTCATTTTGGCTAACCCTTAGTTTATATGATAAGTCTGTGAGTGTCTTTTTCTGTGGAAATATGTTCATTGGTAGCAATCTTAGGATAACATGTATAAATGATGTCATAGGATATTTGTCATACCCTTTTGACTTACTTAACCTTATATGATTATTTCTAGGCTCAACTCTAGTCCTGAAAACAGCATTGTTCATTTTTTTCCAGAGGCTACTATTCCATTTGGTACGTATACCATTTCTTCTTTGTCCATTCATCTGTTTATGGACCTTTTTTTGCTTCCATGTCTTGGCTATTTCAGTATTGTTGCAGTGCACATTTGCCTGCCTCTGTCTTTCCGATTCTGGTGGTCTTAGGTTATAGGCCCAAAAGGTGCCCTGCCGCATCGTATGGTAACTCAATTTTTACCTTTTCAAGCAGCTCCATTCAGTTTGCATTAGTGGTATTACTTCTTTACATCCCACCAGCAGCTAGAAGGTACACATTCCTCTAAAACCCCTTCAGCATTTATAGTTTGTAGACTTTTTGATGATGGTCATGAGTGGTGTTACCTGAAACCTTTTTGAATTTGAATTTGCATGTGGCTAATAATTCCTTATACTGAGCTTTAGGCATGTCATTTTTTTCTTTTCCTTTTGTTTTAAAGAGTGAGTACAACTTCCCTCCTCTTATTGACTTCTTGAAAAGTTTCTCATGTGTTGAATTTTTTTGCCTATTCCCTACCCCAGGGCATTTTTTGAAGGCAGGTGTCATTTAGAGCCCTTCAGTCCTTGTGACTATTAAGCAACCTTTGGCACTGGGTTTAAAGCTGCTGTTGTGGGAAACAGCCACAAGGCGGCAGCATTATTACGTTCTCAACTCTTGTTACTAGGGCAACAGAGTCTTCCTGGAGGTAGTTTTCCAAGGTTGTAAATTAGAGTGGAATGTGCTGGGACAAGCCCCCAGAAGTTTATGTCTCCTAACTTATGTTTGCTTTTTAAATTTAATTTCTATTTCTTATCGGAGTAAATTTGATTAGAGTGTTTTGATTGGCTGTACAGAATCTGCTCAATGATTCATACATATATCTGTTCATCTTCGGAACCTGTTATCAAGTATGTGATTACAGAATATATATTTTGAAGGTATTGGTGATTATATAATTCATATCGTTTATATGTTATATGTTTATATACATTTAACTTACATTAGTATATGTATGTTAACCCCATAGTCCTAACTTACCCATCCCCCCACCTTTCATTTTGACTAACCATTAGTTTATTTGATAAGTCTGTGAGTGTCTTTTTCTGTGGAAATATGTTCATTGGTAGCAATCTTAAGAAAACTTGTATAAATGATATCATAGGATATTTGTCATACCCTTTTGACTTACTTGACCTTATATGATTTTTTCTAGGCTCAACTGTAGTCCTGAAAACAGCATTGTTCATTTTTCTCCCGAGGCTACTATTACATTCTGTCCGTATACCACTTGTTCTTTGTCCATTCATCTGTTTATGGACCTTTTTTTTGCTTCCATATCTTGGCTATTTCAGTATTGTTGCAGTGCATATTTGCCTGCCTCTGTCTTTCCAATTTTGGTGGTCTTAGGTTATAGGCCCAAAAGGTGCCCTGCCGCATCATTTGGTAGCTCAATTTTTACCTTTTCAAGCAGCTCGATTCAGTTTGCGTTAGTGCTGTTTCCACTTTACATCCCACCAGCAGCTAGAAGGTACACAGATCTCTAAAACCCCTTCAGCATTTATAGTTTGTAGACATTTTGCTGATGGTAATGACTGGTGTGAGCTGAAACCTTTTTGAATTTGAATTTGTATGTGGCTAATAATTCCTTATACTAAGCTTTAGGCATGTCCTTTTTTTTCTTTTCCTTTTTTTTTTAAAGAGTGAGTACAACTTCCCTCGTCTTATTGACTTCTTGGAAATTTCTCATGTGTTGAATGTTCTTGCCAATTCCCTACCCCAGGGCATATTTTGAGGGCTTGTGTCATTTACAGCCCTGCAGTCCTTGTGGCTATATAAGCAATCATTGGCACTGGGTTTAAAGTGCTGTTGTGGGAAGCAGCCACAAGGCCGCAGCATTATTGCGTTCTCAAGTCTTGTTACTAGGAGAACAGAGTCTTCCTGGAGGTAGTGTTCTGAGCTTGTAAATTAGAGTGCAATATGCTGGGACAAGCCCCCAGAAGTTTATGTCTCCTAACTTATGTTTTTTTTTTAAAATTTAATTTCTATTTCTTATCGGAGTAAATTTGATTAGAGTGTTTTGATTGTCTGGCTGTACAGAATCTGCTCAATGATTCATACATATGTCTGTTCATCTTCGGATCCTGTTACCATGTATGTGATCACAGAATATATATTTTGAAGGTATTGGTGATTATATAATTCATATCGTTTATATGTTATATGTTTATATACATTTAACTTACATTAGTATATGTATGTTAACCCCATAGTCCTAACTTACCCATCCCCCCACCTTTCATTTTGGCTAACCATTAGTTTATTTGATAAGTCTGTGAGTGTCTTTTTCTGTGGAAATATGTTCATTGGTAGCAATCTTAAGAAAACTTGTATAAATGATATCATAGGATATTTGTCATACCCTTTTGACTTACTTAACCTTATATGATTTTTTCTAGGCTCAACTGTAGTCCTGAAAACAGCATTGTTCATTTTTCTCCCGAGGCTACTATTCCATTCTGTCCGTATACCACTTCTTCTTTGTCCATTCATCTGTTTATGGACCTTTTTTTTGCTTCCATATCTTGGCCATTTCAGTATTGTTGCAGTGCATATTTGCCTGCCTCTGTCTTTCCAATTTTGGTGGTCTTAGGTTATAGGCCCAAAATGTGCCCTGCCGCATCATTTGGTAGCTCAATTTTTACCTTTTCAAGCAGCTCGATTCAGTTTGCGTTAGTGCTGTTTCCACTTTACATCCCACCAGCAGCTAGAAGGTACACAGATCTCTAAAACCCCTTCAGCATTTATAGTTTGTAGACATTTTGCTGATGGTAATGACTGGTGTGAGCTGAAACCTTCTTGAATTTGAATTTGTATGTGGCTAATAATTCCTTATACTAAGCTTTAGGCATGTCTTTTTTTTTCTTTTCCTTTTTTTTTTTAAAGAGTGAGTACAACTCCCCTCCTCTTATTGACTTCTTGAAAAATTTCTCATGTGTTGGATTTTCTTGCCTATTCCCTACCCCAGGGCAATTTTTGAGGGCCTGTGTCATTTACAGCCCTGCAGTCCTTGTGACTATATAAGCAACCATTGTCATTGGGTTTAAAGCTGCTGTTTTGGGAGACAGCCACAAGGCGGCAGCATTATTACGTTCTCAAGTCTTGTTACTAGGACAACAGAGTCTTCCTGGAGGTAGTGTTCCGAGCTTGTAAATTAGAGTGCAATGTGCTGGGACAAGCCCCCAGAAGTTTATGTCTCCTTACTTATGCTTGTTTTTTAAATTTAATTTGTCTTTCTTATCGGAGTAAATTTGATTAGAGTGTTTTGATTGTCTGGCTGTACAGAATCTGCTCAATGATTCACACATATGTCTGTTCATCTTCGGATCCTGTTACCATGTATGTGATTACAGAATGTATATTTTGAAGGTATTGGTGAATATATAATTCATATCATTTATATGTTATATGTTTATATACATTTAACTTACATTAGTATATGTATGTTAACCCCATAGTCCTAATTTACCCATCCTCCCACCTTTCATTTTGGCTAACCATTAGTTTATTTGATAAGTCTGTGAGTGTCTTTTTCTGTGGAAATATGTTCATTGGTAGCAATCTTAGGAAAACTTGTATAAATAATATCATAGGATATTTGTAATACCCTTTTGTCTTACTTAACCTTATATGATTATTTCTAGTCTCAACTCTAGTCCTGAAAACGGCATTGTTCATTTTTTTCCCGAGGCTACTCTTCCATTCTGTCCATATACCACTTCTTCTTTGTCCATTCACCTGTTTATGGACCTTTTTTTTGCTTCCATGTCTTTGCTATTTCAGTATTGTTGCAGTGCACATTTGCCTGCCTCTGTCTTTCCGATTCTGGTGGTCTTAGGTTATAGGCCCAAAAGGTGCCCTGCCGCATCATATGGTAGCTCAATTTTTATGTTTTCAAGCAGCTCGATTCAGTTTGCATTAGTGCTGTTACGACTTTATATCCCACCAGCAGCTAGAAGGTACACACTTCTCTAAAACCCCTTCAGCATTTATAGTTTGTAGACTTTTTGCTGATGGTCATGACTGGTGTGAGCTGAAACCTTTTTGGAGGTTGGATACGCATGTGGCTAATAATTCCTTATGCTGAGCTTTAGGCATGTCCTATTTTTTCTTTTCCTTTTTTTTCAAAAGAGTGAGTACAACTTCCCTCCTCTTATTGACTTCTTGGAAATTTCTCATGTGTTGAATGTTCTTGCCAATTCCCTACCCCAGGGCATATTTTGAGGGCTTGTGTCATTTACAGCCCTGCAGTCCTTGTGACTATATAAGCAATCATTGGCACTGGGTTTAAAGTGCTGTTGTGGGAAGCAGCCACAAGGCGGCAGCATTATTGCGTTCTCAAGTCTTGTTACTAGGAGAACAGAGTCTTCCTGGGGGTAGTGTTCTGAGCTTGTAAATTAGAGTGCAATATGCTGGGACAAGCCCCCAGAAGTTTATGTCTCCTAACTTATGTTTTTTTTTTTAATTTAATTTCTATTTCTTATCGGAGTAAATTTGATTAGAGTGTTTTGATTGTCTGGCTGTACAGAATCTGCTCAATGATTCATACATATGTCTGTTCATCTTCGGATCCTGTTACCATGTATGTGATCACAGAATATATATTTTGAAGGTATTGGTGATTATATAATTCATATCGTTTATATGTTATATGTTTATATACATTTGACTTACATTAGTATATGTATGTTAACCCCATAGTCCTAACTTACCCATCCCCCCACCTTTCATTTTGGCTAACCATTAGTTTATTTGATAAGTCTGTGAGTGTCTTTTTCTGTGGAAATATGTTCATTGGTAGCAATCTTAAGAAAACTTGTATAAATGATATCATAGGATATTTGTCATACCCTTTTGACTTACTTAACCTTATATGATTTTTTCTAGGCTCAACTGTAGTCCTGAAAACAGCATTGTTCATTTTTCTCCCGAGGCTACTATTCCATTCTCTCCGTATACCACTTCTTCTTTGTCCATTCATCTGTTTATGGACCTTTTTTTTGCTTCCATATCTTGGCTATTTCAGTATTGTTGCAGTGCACATTTGCCTGCCTCTGTCTTTCCGATTCTGGTGGTCTCAGGTTATAGGCCCAAAAGGTGCCCTGCCGCATCATATGGTAGCTCAATTTTTACGTTTTCAAGCAGCTCGATTCAGTTTGCATTAGTGATGTTACGACTTTATATCCCACCAGCAGCTAGAAGGTACACACTTCTCTAAAACCCCTTCAGCATTTATAGTTTGTAGACTTTTTGCTGATGGTCATGACTGGTGTGAGCTGAAACCTTTTTGGAGGTTGGATACGCATGTGGCTAATAATTCCTTATGCTGAGCTTTAGGCATGTCCTATTTTTTCTTTTCCTTTTTTTTAAAAAGAGTGAGTACAACTTCCCTCCTCTTATTGATTTCTTGAAAAGTTTCTTATGTGTTGAATTTTCTTGCCTATTCCCTACCCCAGGGCATTTTTTGAGTGCCTGTGTCATTTACAACCGTGCAGTCCTTGTGACTATATAAGCAACCATTGGCACTGGGTTTAAAGGTGCTGTTTTTGGAGACAGCCACAAGGCGGCAGCATTATTACGTTCTCAAGTCTTGTTACTAGGACAACAGAGTCTTCCTGGAGGTAGTGTTCCGAGCTTTTAAATTAGAGTGCAATGTGCTGGGACAAGCCCCCAGAAGTTTATGTCTCCTTACTTATGTTTGTTTTTTAAATTTAATTTGTATTTTTTATCGGAGTAAATTTGATTAGAGTGTTTTGATTGTCTGGCTGTACAGAATCTGTTCAATGAATCATACATATGTCTGTTCATCTTCGGATCCTGTTACCATGTATGTGATTACAGAATGTATATTTTGAAGGTATTGGTGATTATATAATTCATATCATTTATATGTTATATGTTTATATACATTTAACTTATATTAGTATATGTATGTTAACCCCATAGTCCTAATTTACCCATCCCCCCACCTTTCATTTTGGCTAACCATTAGTTTATTTGATAAGTCTGTGAGTGTCTTTTTCAGTGGAAATATGTTCATTGGTAGCAATCTTAGGATAACATGTATAAATGATATCATAGGATATTTGTCATACCCTTTTGACTTACTTAACCTTATATGATTATTTCTAGGCTCAACTCTAGTCCTGAAAACGGCATTGTTCATTTTTTTCCAGAGGCTACTATTCCATTTGGTACGTATACCATTTCATCTTTGTCCTTTCATCTGTTTATGGACCTTTTTTTTGCTTCCATGTCTTGGCTATTTCAATATTGTTGCAGTGCACATTTGCCTGCCCCTGTCTTTCCGAATCCGGTGGTCTTAGGTTATAGGCCCAAAAGGTGCCCTGCCGCATCATATGGTAGCTCAATGTTTACCTTTTCAAGCAGCTCAGTTCAGTTTGCGTTACTGCTGTTACCACTTTACATCCAAACAGCAGCTAGAAGGTACACAGTTCTCTAAAACCCCTTCAGCATTTATAGTTTGTAGACTTTTTGCTGATGGTCATGACTGGTGTGAGCTGAAACCTTTTTGGAGGTTGGATACACATGTGGCTCATAATTCCTTATGCTGAGCTTTAGGCATGTCCTTTTTTTCTTTTCCTTTTTTTTTAGAGTGAGTACAACTTCCGTACTCTTATTGACTTCTTGAAAATTTCTCATGTGTTGAATTTCCTTGCCTATTCCCTACACCAGGGCATTTTTTGAGGGCCTGTGTCTTTTACAGCCCTGCAGTCCTTGTGACTATATAAGCAACCATTGGTACTGGGTTTAAAGCTACTGTTGTGGGAAGCAGCCACAAGGCGGCAGCATTATTACGTTCTCAAGTCTTGTTACTAGGACAACACAGTCTTCCTGGAGGTAGTGTTCCGAGCCTGTAAATTAGAGTGCAATGTCCTGGGACAAGCCCCCAGAAGTTTATGTCTCCTAACTTATGTTTGTTTTTTAAATTTAATTTCTATTTCTTATCGGAGTAAATTTGATTAGAGTGTTGTGGTTTTCTGGCTGTACAGAATCTGCTCAATGATTCATACATATGTCTGTTCATCTTCGGATCCTGTTACCATGTATGTGATTACAGAATGTATATTTTGAAGGTATTGGTGAATATATAATTCATATCATTTATATGTTATATGTTTATATACATTTAACATACATTAGTATATGTATGTTAACCCCATAGTCCTAATTTACCCATCCTCCCACCTTTCATTTTGGCTAACCATTAGTTTATATGATAAGTCTGTGAGTGTCTTTTTCTGTGGAAATATGTTCATTGGTAGCAATCTTAGGATAACATGTATAAATGATATCATAGGATATTTGTCATACCCTTTTGACTTACTTAACCTTATATGATTATTTCTAGGCTCAACTCTAGTCCTGAAAACAGCATTGTTCATTTTTTTCCAGAGGCTACTATTCCATTTGGTACGTATACCATTTCGTCTTTGTCCATTCATCTGTTTATGGACCTTTTTTTGCTTCCATGTCTTGGCTATTTCAGTATTGTTGCAGTGCACATTTGCCTGCCTCTGTCTTTCCGATTCTGGTGGTCTTAGGTTATAGGCCCAAAAGGTGCCCTGCCGCATCGTATGGTAACTCAATTTTTACCTTTTCAAGCAGCTCCATTCAGTTTGCATTAGTGGTATTACTTCTTTACATCCCACCAGCAGCTAGAAGGTACACATTCCTCTAAAACCCCTTCAGCATTTATAGTTTGTAGACTTTTTGATGATGGTCATGAGTGGTGTTACCTGAAACCTTTTTGAATTTGAATTTGCATGTGGCTAATAATTCCTTATACTGAGCTTTAGGCATGTCATTTTTTTCTTTTCCTTTTGTTTTAAAGAGTGAGTACAACTTCCCTCCTCTTATTGACTTCTTGAAAAGTTTCTCATGTGTTGAATTTTTTTGCCTATTCCCTACCCCAGGGCATTTTTTGAAGGCAGGTGTCATTTAGAGCCCTTCAGTCCTTGTGACTATTAAGCAACCTTTGGCACTGGGTTTAAAGCTGCTGTTGTGGGAAACAGCCACAAGGCGGCAGCATTATTACGTTCTCAACTCTTGTTACTAGGGCAACAGAGTCTTCCTGGAGGTAGTTTTCCAAGGTTGTAAATTAGAGTGGAATGTGCTGGGACAAGCCCCCAGAAGTTTATGTCTCCTAACTTATGTTTGCTTTTTAAATTTAATTTCTATTTCTTATCGGAGTAAATTTGATTAGAGTGTTTTGATTGGCTGTACAGAATCTGCTCAATGATTCATACATATATCTGTTCATCTTCGGAACCTGTTATCAAGTATGTGATCACAGAATATATATTTTGAAGGTATTGGTGATTATATAATTCATATCGTTTATATGTTATATGTTTATATACATTTAACTTACATTAGTATATGTATGTTAACCCCATAGTCCTAACTTACCCATCCCCCCACCTTTCATTTTGGCTAACCATTAGTTTATTTGATAAGTCTGTGAGTGTCTTTTTCTGTGGAAATATGTTCATTGGTAGCAATCTTAAGAAAACTTGTATAAATGATATCATAGGATATTTGTCATACCCTTTTGACTTACTTAACCTTATATGATTTTTTCTAGGCTCAACTGTAGTCCTGAAAACAGCATTGTTCATTTTTCTCCCGAGGCTACTATTCCATTCTGTCCGTATACCACTTCTTCTTTGTCCATTCATCTGTTTATGGACCTTTTTTTTGCTTCCATATCTTGGCTATTTCAGTATTGTTGCAGTGCATATTTGCCTGCCTCTGTCTTTCCAATTTTGGTGGTCTTAGGTTATAGGCCCAAAAGGTGCCCTGCCGCATCATTTGGTAGCTCAATTTTTACCTTTTCAAGCAGCTCGATTCAGTTTGCGTTAGTGCTGTTTCCACTTTACATCCCACCAGCAGCTAGAAGGTACACAGATCTCTAAAACCCGTTCAGCATTTATAGTTTGTAGACATTTTCCTGATGGTAATGACTGGTGTGAGCTGAAACCTTTTTGAATTTGAATTTGTATGTGGCTAATAATTCCTTATACTAAGCTTTAGGCATGTCCTTTTTTTTCTTTTCCTTTTTTTTTTAAAGAGTGAGTACAACTTCCCTCCTCTTATTGACTTCTTGGAAATTTCTCATGTGTTGAATGTTCTTGCCAATTCCCTACCCCAGGGCATATTTTGAGGGCTTGTGTCATTTACAGCCCTGCAGTCCTTGTGACTATATAAGCAATCATTGGCACTGGGTTTAAAGTGCTGTTGTGGGAAGCAGCCACAAGGCGGCAGCATTATTGCGTTCTCAAGTCTTGTTACTAGGAGAACAGAGTCTTCCTTGGGGTAGTGTTCAGAGCTTTTAAATTAGAGTGCAATGTGCTGGGACAAGCCCCCAGAAGTTTATGTCTCCTTACTTATGTTTGTTTTTTAAATTTAATTTGTATTTTTTATCGGAGTAAATTTGATTAGAGTGTTTTGATTGTCTGGCTGTACAGAATCTGTTCAATGATTCATACATATATCTGTTCATCTTCGGAACCTGTTAGCATGTATGTGATTACAGAATGTATATTTTGAAGGTATTGGTGATTATATAATTCATATCATTTATATGTTATATGTTTATATACATTTAACTTATATTAGTATATGTACGTTAACCCCATAGTCCTAATTTACCCATCCCCCCACCTTTCATTTTGGCTAACCATTAGTTTATTTGATAAGTCTGTGAGTGTCTTTTTCTGTGGAAATATTTTCATTGGTAGCAATCTTAGGATAACATGTATAAATGATATCATAGGATATTTGTCATACCCTTTTGACTTACTTAACCTTATATGATTATTTCTAGGCTCAACTCTAGTCCTGAAAACGGCATTGTTCATTTTTTTCCAGAGGCTACTATTCCATTTGGTACGTATACCATTTCGTCTTTGTCCATTCATCTGTTTATGGACCTTTTTTTTGCTTCCATGTCTTGGCTATTTCAATATTGTTGCAGTGCACATTTGCCTGCCTCTGTCTTTCCGAATCCGGTGGTCTTAGGTTATAGGCCCAAAAGGTGCCCTGCCACATCATATGGTAGCTCAATGTTTACCTTTTCAAGCAGCTCGATTCAGTTTGCGTTACTGCTGTTACCACTTTACATCCAAACAGCAGCTAGAAGGTACACAGTTCTCTAAAACCCCTTCAGCATTTATAGTTTGTAGACTTTTTGCTGATGGTCATGACTGGTGTGAGCTGAAACCTTTTTGGAGGTTGGATACGCATGTGGCTAATAATTCCTTATGCTGATCTTTAGGCATGTCCTATTTTTTCTTTTCCTTTTTTTTAAAATGAGTGAGTACAACTTCCCTCCTCTTATTGACTTCTTGGAAATTTCTCATGTGTTGAATGTTCTTGCCAATTCCCTACCCCAGGGCATATTTTGAGGGCTTGTGTCATTTACAGCCCTGCAGTCCTTGTGACTATATAAGCAATCATTGGCACTGGGTTTAAAGTGCTGTTGTGGGAAGCAGCCACAAGGCGGCAGCATTATTGCGTTCTCAAGTCTTGTTACTAGGAGAACAGAGTCTTCCTGGAGGTAGTGTTCCGAGCTTTTAAATTAGAGTGCAATGTGCTGGGACAAGCCCCCAGAAGTTTATGTCTCCTTACTTATGTTTGTTTTTTAAATTTAATTTGTATTTTTTATCGGAGTAAATTTGATTAGAGTGTTTTGATTGTCTGGCTGTACAGAATCTGTTCAATGATTCATACATATATCTGTTCATCTTCAGAACCTGTTAGCATGTATGTGATTACAGAATGTATATTTTAAAGGTATTGGTGATTATATTATTTATATAGTTTATATATTATATGTTTATATACATTTAACATACATTAGTATATGTATGTTAACCCCATTGTCCTAATTTACCCATCCTCCCACCTTTCATTTTGGCTAACCATTAGTTTATTTGATAAGTCTGTGAGTGTCTTTTTCTGTGGAAATATGTTCATTGGTAGCAATCTTAGGATAACATGTATTAATGATATCATAGGATATTTGTCATACCCTTTTGACTTACTTAACCTTATATGATTATTTCTAGGCTCAACTCTAGTCCTGAAAACGGCATTGTTCATTTTTTTCCAGAGGCTTCTATTCCATTTGGTACGTGTACCATTTCGTCTTTGTCCATTCATCTGTTTATGGACCTTTTTTTTGCTTCCATGTCTTGGCTATTTCAATATTGTTGCAGTGCACATTTGCCTGCCTCTGTCTTTCCGAATCCAGTTGTCTTAGGTTATAGGCCCAAAATGTGCCCTGCCGCATCATATGGTAGCTCAATGTTTACCTTTTCAAGCAGCTCGATTCAGTTTGCGTTACTGCTGTTACCACTTTACATCCCCCCAGCAGCTAGAAGGTACACAGTTCTCTAAAACCCCTTCAGCATTTATAGTTTGTAGACTTTTTGCTGATGGTCATGACTGGTGTGAGCTGAAACCTTTTTGGAGGTTGGATACGCATGTGGCTAATAATTCCTTATGCTGAGCTTTAGGCATGTCCTTTTTTTCTTTTCCTTTTTTTTTAAAGAGTGACTACAACTTCCCTCCTCTTATTGACTTCTTGAAAATTTCTCATGTGTTGAATTTTCTTGCCAATTCCATACCCCAGGGCATTTTTTGAGGGCCTGTGTCTTTTACAGCCCTGCAGTCCTTGTGACTATATAAGCAACCATTGGCACTGGGTTTAAAGCTACTGTTGTGGGAAGCAGCCACAAGGCGGCAGCATTATTACGTTCTCAAGTCTTGTTACTAGGACAACACAGTCTTCCTGGAGGTAGTGTTCCGAGCTTGTAAATTAGAGTGCAATGTGCTGGGACAAGCCCCCAGAAGTTTATGTCTCCTAACTTATGTTTGTTTTTTAAATTTAATTTCTATTTCTTATCGGAGTAAATTTGATTAGAGTGTTGTGGTTTTCTGGCTGTACAGAATCTGCTCAATGATTCATACATATGTCTGTTCATCTTCGAACCTGTTAGCATGTATGTGATTACAGAATGTATATTTTAAATGTATTGGTGATTATATAATTTATATAGTTCATATGTTATATGTTTATATACATTTAACATACATTAGTATATGTATGTTAACCCCATAGTCCTAATTTACCCATCCTCCCACCTTTCATTTTGGCTAGCCATTAGTTTATTTGATAAGTCTGTGAGTGTCTTTTTCTGTGGAAATATGTTCATTGGTAGCAATCTTAGGATAACATGTATAAATGATGTCATAGGATATTTGTCATACCCTTTTGACTTACTTAACCTTATATGATTATTTCTAGGCTCAACTGTAGTCCTGAAAACGGCATTGTTCATTTTTTTCCCGAGGCTACTATTCCATTTGGTACGTATCCCACTTCGTCTTTGTCCATTCATCTGTTTATGGACCTTTTTTTTTGCTTCCATGTCTTGGCTATTTCAATATTGTTGCAATGCACATTTGCCTGCCTCTCTCTTTCCGAATCTGGTGGTCTTAGGTTATAGGCCCAAAAGGTGCCCTGCCGCACCATATGGTAACTCAATTTTTACCTTTTCAAGCAGCTCGATTCAGTTTGCGTTACTGCTGTTACCACTTTACATCCCACCAGCAGCTAGAAGGTACACACTTCTCTAAAACCCCTTCAGCATTTATTGTTTGTAGACTTTTTGCTGATGGTCATGACTGGAGTGAGCTGAAACCTTTTTGAATTTGAATTTGCATGTGGCTAATAATTCCTTATACTGAGCTTTAGGCATGTCCTTTTTTTCTTTTCCTTTTTTTTTTAAAGAGTGAGTACAACTTCCCTCCTCTTATTGACTTCTTGGAAATTTCTCATGTGTTGAATGTTCTTGCCAATTCCCTACCCCAGGGCATATTTTGAGGGCTTGTGTCTTTTACAGCCCTGCAGTCCTTGTGACTATATAAGCAACCATTGGCACTGGGTTTAAAGCTACTGTTGTGGGAAGCAGCCACAAGGCGGCAGCATTATTGCGTTCTCAAGTCTTGTTACTAGGAGAACAGAGTCTTCCTGGAGGTAGTGTTCTGAGCTTGTAAATTAGAGTGCAATATGCTGGGACAAGCCCCCAGAAGTTTATGTCTCCTAACTTATGTTTTTTTTTTAAATTTAATTTCTATTTCTTATCGGAGTAAATTTGATTAGAGTGTTGTGGTTTTCTGGCTGTACAGAATCTGCTCAATGATTCATACATATGTCTGTTCATCTTCGAACCTGTTAGCATGTATGTGATTACAGAATGTATATTTTAAAGGTATTGGTGATTATATAATTTATATATTTCATATGTTATATGTTTATATACATTTAACATACATTAGTATATGTATTTTAACCCCATAGTCCTAATTTACCCATCCTCCCACCTTTCATTTTGGCTAGCCATTAGTTTATTTGATAAGTCTGTGAGTGTCTTTTTCTGTGGAAATATGTTCATTGGTAGCAATCTTAGGATAACATGTATAAATGATGTCCTAGGATATTTGTCATACCCTTTTGACTTACTTAACCTTATATGATTTTTTCTAGGCTCAACTGTAGTCCTGAAAACAGCATTGTTCATTTTTCTCCCGAGGCTACTATTACATTCTGCCCGTATACCACTTCTTCTTTGTCCATTCATCTGTTTATGGACCTTTTTTTTGCTTCCATATCTTGGCTATTTCAGTATTGTTGCAGTGCATATTTGCCTGCCTCTGTCTTTCCAATTTTGGTGGTCTTAGGTTATAGGCCCAAAAGGTGCCCTGCCCCATCATTTGGTAGCTCAATTTTTACCTTTTCAAGCAGCTCGATTCAGTTTGCGTTAGTGCTGTTTCCACTTTACATCCCACCAGCAGCTAGAAGGTACACAGATCTCTAAAACCCCTTCAGCATTTATAGTTTGTAGACATTTTGCTGATGGTAATGACTGGTGTGAGCTGAAACCTTTTTGAATTTGAATTTGTATGTGGCTAATAATTCCTTATACTAAGCTTTAGGCATCTCCTTTTTTTTCTTTTCCTTTTTTTTTTAAAGAGTGAGTACAACTTCCCTCCTCTTATTGACTTCTTGGAAATTTCTCATGTGTTGAATGTTCTTGCCAATTCCCTACCCCAGGGCATATTTTGAGGGCTTGTGTCATTTACAGCCCTGCAGTCCTTGTGACTATATAAGCAATCATTGGCACTGGGTTTAAAGTGCTGTTGTGGGAAGCAGCCACAAGGCCGCAGCATTATTGCGTTCTCAAGTCTTGTTACTAGGAGAACAGAGTCTTCCTGGAGGTAGTGTTCTGAGCTTGTAAATTAGAGTGCAATATGCTGGGACAAGCCCCCAGAAGTTTATGTCTCCTAACTTATGTTTTTTTTTTAAAATTTAATTTCTATTTCTTATCGGAGTAAATTTGATTAGAGTGTTTTGATTGTCTGGCTGTACAGAATCTGCTCAATGATTCATACATATGTCTGTTCATCTTCGGATCCTGTTACCATGTATGTGATCACAGAATATATATTTTGAAGGTATTGGTGATTATATAATTCATATCGTTTATATGTTATATGTTTATATACATTTAACTTACATTAGTATATGTATGTTAACCCCATAGTCCTAACTTACCCATCCCCCCACCTTTCATTTTGGCTAACCATTAGTTTATTTGATAAGTCTGTGAGTGTCTTTTTCTGTGGAAATATGTTCATTGGTAGCAATCTTAAGAAAACTTGTATAAATGATATCATAGGATATTTGTCATACCCTTTTGACTTACTTAACCTTATATGATTTTTTCTAGGCTCAACTGTAGTCCTGAAAACAGCATTGTTCATTTTTCTCCCGAGGCTACTATTCCATTCTGTCCGTATACCACTTCTTCTTTGTCCATTCATCTCTTTATGGACCTTTTTTTTGCTTCCATATCTTGGCTATTTCAGTATTGTTGCAGTGCATATTTGCCTGCCTCTGTCTTTCCAATTTTGGTGGTCTTAGGTTATAGGCCCAAAAGGTGCCCTGCCGCATCATTTGGTAGCTCAATTTTTACCTTTTCAAGCAGCTCGATTCAGTTTGCGTTAGTGCTGTTTCCACTTTACAACCCACCAGCAGCTAGAAGGTACACAGATCTCTAAAACCCCTTCAGCATTTATAGTTTGTAGACATTTTGCTGATGGTAATGACTGGTGTGAGCTGAAACCTTTTTGAATTTGAATTTGTATGTGGCTAATAATTCCTTATACTAAGCTTTAGGCATGTACTTTTTTTTCTTTTCCTTTTTTTTTTTAAAGAGTGAGTACAACTCCCCTCCTCTTATTGACTTCTTGAAAAATTTCTCATGTGTTGGATTTTCTTGCCTAGTCCCTACCCCAGGGCAATTTTTGAGGGCCTGTGTCATTTACAGCCCTGCAGTCCTTGGGACTATATAAGCAACCATTGGCACTGGGTTTAAAGCTACTGTTGTGGGAAGCAGCCACAAGGCGGCAGCATTATTACGTTCTCAAGTCTTGTTACTAGGACAACACAGTCTTCCTGGAGGTAGTGTTCCGAGCTTGTAAATTAGAGTGCAATGTGCTGGGACAAGCCCCCAGAAGTTTATGTCTCCTAACTTATGTTTGTTTTTTAAATTTAATTTCTATTTCTTATCGGAGTAAATTTGATTAGAGTGTTGTGGTTTTCTGGCTGTACAGAATCTGCTCAATGATTCATACATATGTCTGTTCATCTTCGAACCTGTTAGCATGTATGTGATTACAGAATGTATATTTTAAATGTATTGGTGATTATATAATTTATATATTTCATATGTTATATGTTTATATACATTTAACATACATTAGTATATGTATTTTAACCCCATAGTCCTAATTTACCCATCCTCCCACCTTTCATTTTGGCTAGCCATTAGTTTATTTGATAAGTCTGTGAGTGTCTTTTTCTGTGGAAATATGTTCATTGGTAGCAATCTTAGGATAACATGTATAAATGATGTCATAGGATATTTGTCATACCCTTTTGACTTACTTAACCTTATATGATTATTTCTAGGCTCAACTGTAGTCCTGAAAACGGCATTGTTCATTTTTTTCCCGAGGCTACTATTCCATTTGGTACGTATCCCACTTCTTCTTTGTCCATTCATCTGTTTATGGACCTTTTTTTTTGCTTCCATGTCTTGGCTATTTCAGTATTGTTGCAGTGCACATTTGCCTGCCTCTGTCTTTCCGATTCCGGTGGTCTTAGGTTATAGGCCCAAAATGTGCCCTGCCGCATCATATGGTAGCTCAATGTTTACCTTTTCAAGCAGCTCGATTCAGTTTGCGTTACTGCTGTTACCACTTTACATCCCCCCAGCAGCTAGAAGGTACACAGTTCTCTAAAACCCCTTCAGCATTTATAGTTTGTAGACTTTTTGCTGATGGTCATGACTGGTGTGAGCTGAAACCTTTTTGGAGGTTGGATACGCATGTGGCTAATAATTCCTTATGCTGAGCTTTAGGCATGTCCTTTTTTTCTTTTCCTTTTTTTTTAAAGAGTGACTACAACTTCTCTCCTCTTATTGACTTCTTGAAAATTTCTCATGTGTTGAATTTTCTTGCCAATTCCATACCCCAGGGAATTTTTTGAGGGCCTGTGTCTTTTACAGCCCTGCAGTCCTTGTGACTATATAAGCAACCATTGGCACTGGGTTTAAAGCTACTGTTGTGGGAAGCAGCCACAAGGCGGCAGCATTATTACGTTCTCAAGTCTTGTTACTAGGACAACACAGTCTTCCTGGAGGTAGTGTTCCGAGCTTGTAAATTAGAGTGCAATGTGCTGGGACAAGCCCCCAGAAGTTTATGTCTCCTAACTTATGTTTGTTTTTTAAATTTAATTTCTATTTCTTATCGGAGTAAATTTGATTAGAGTGTTGTGGTTTTCTGGCTGTACAGAATCTGCTCAATGATTCATACATATGTCTGTTCATCTTCGAACCTGTTAGCATGTATGTGATTACAGAATGTATATTTTAAAGTTATTGGTGATTATATAATTTATATATTTCATATGTTATATGTTTATATACATTTAACATACATTAGTATATGTATTTTAACCCCATTGTCCTAATTTACCCATCCTCCCACCTTTCATTTTGGCTAGCCATTAGTTTATTTGATAAGTCTGTGAGTGTCTTTTTCTGTGGAAATATGTTCATTGGTAGCAATCTTAGGATAACATGTATAAATGATGTCATAGGATATTTGTCATACCCTTTTGACTTACTTAACCTTATATGATTATTTCTAGGCTCAACTGTAGTCCTGAAAACGGCATTGTTCATTTTTTTCCCGAGGCTACTATTCCATTTGGTACGTATCCCACTTCGTCTTTGTCCATTCATCTGTTTATGGACCTTTTTTTTTGCTTCCATGTCTTTGCTATTTCAGTATTGTTGCAGTGCACATTTGCCTGCCTCTGTCTTTCCGATTCTGGTGGTCTTAGGTTATAGGCCCAAAAGGTGCCCTGCCGCATCATATGGTAGCTCAATTTTTACGTTTTCAAGCAGCTCGATTCAGTTTGCATTAGTGCTGTTACGACTTTATATCCCACCAGCAGCTAGAAGGTACACACTTCTCTAAAACCCCTTCAGCATTTATAGTTTGTAGACTTTTTGCTGATGGTCATGACTGGTGTGAGCTGAAACCTTTTTGGAGGTTGGATACGCATGTGGCTAATAATTCCTTATGCTGAGCTTTAGGCATGTCCTATTTTTTCTTTTCCTTTTTTTTAAAATGAGTGAGTACAACTTCCCTCCTCTTATTGATTTCTTGAAAAGTTTCTTATGTGTTGAATTTTCTTGCCTATTCCCTACCCCAGGGCATTTTTTGAGTGCCTGTGTCACTTACAACCGTGCAGTCCTTGTGACTATATAAGCAACCATTGGCACTGGGTTTAAAGGTGCTGTTTTTGGAGACAGCCACAAGGCGGCAGCATTATTACGTTCTCAAGTCTTGTTACTAGGACAACAGAGTCTTCCTGGAGGTAGTGTTCCGAGCTTTTAAATTAGAGTGCAATGTGCTGGGACAAGCCCCCAGAAGTTTATGTCTCCTTACTTATGTTTGTTTTTTAAATTTAATTTGTATTTTTTATCGGAGTAAATTTGATTAGAGTGTTTTGATTGTCTGGCTGTACAGAATCTGTTCAATGATTCATACATATGTCTGTTCATCTTCGGATCCTGTTACCATGTATGTGATCACAGAATATATATTTTGAAGGTATTGGTGATTATATAATTCATATCGTTTATATGTTATATGTTTATATACATTTAACTTACATTAGTATATGTATGTTAACCCCATAGTCCTAACTTACCCATCCCCCCACCTTTCATTTTGGATAAACATTAGTTTATTTGATAAGTCTGTGAGTGTCTTTTTCTGTGGAAATATGTTCATTGGTAGCAATCTTAAGAAAACTTGTATAAATGATATCATAGGATATTTGTCATACCCTTTTGACTTACTTAACCTTATATGATTTTTTCTAGGCTCAACTGTAGTCCTGAAAACAGCATTGTTCATTTTTCTCCCGAGGCTACTATTCCATTCTGTCCGTATACCACTTCTTCTTTGTCCATTCATCTGTTTATGGACCTTTTTTTTGCTTCCATATCTTGGCTATTTCAGTATTGTTGCAGTGCATATTTGCCTGCCTCTGTCTTTCCAATTTTGGTGGTCTTAGGTTATAGGCCCAAAAGGTGCCCTGCCTCATCATTTGGTAGCTCAATTTTTACCTTTTCAAGCAGCTCGATTCAGTTTGCGTTAGTGCTGTTTCCACTTTACATCCCACCAGCAGCTAGAAGGTACACAGATCTCTAAAACCCCTTCAGCATTTATAGTTTGTAGACATTTTGCTGATGGTAATGACTGGTGTGAGCTGAAACCTTTTTGAATTTGAATTTGTATGTGGCTAATATTTCCTTATACTAAGCTTTAGGCATGTCCTTTTTTTTCTTTTCCTTTTTTTTTTAAAGAGTGAGTACAACTTCCCTCCTCTTATTGACTTCTTGGAAATTTCTCATGTGTTGAATGTTCTTGCCAATTCCCTACCCCAGGGCATATTTTGAGGGCTTGTGTCATTTACAGCCCTGCAGTCCTTGTGACTATATAAGCAATCATTGGCACTGGGTTTAAAGTGCTGTTGTGGGAAGCAGCCACAAGGCGGCAGCATTATTGCGTTCTCAAGTCTTGTTACTAGGAGAACAGAGTCTTCCTGGAGGTAGTGTTCCGAGCTTTTAAATTAGAGTGCAATGTGCTGGGACAAGCCCCCAGAAGTTTATGTCTCCTTACTTATGTTTGTTTTTTAAATTTAATTTGTATTTTTTATCGGAGTAAATTTGATTAGAGTGTTTTGATTGTCTGGCTGTACAGAATCTGTTCAATGATTCATACATATATCTGTTCATCTTCAGAACCTGTTAGCATGTATGTGATTACAGAATGTATATTTTAAAGGTATTGGTGATTATATTATTTATATAGTTTATATATTATATGTTTATATACATTTAACATACATTAGTATATGTATGTTAACCCCATTGTCCTAATTTACCCATCCTCCCACCTTTCATTTTGGCTAACCATTAGTTTATTTGATAAGTCTGTGAGTGTCTTTTTCTGTGGAAATATGTTCATTGGTAGCAATCTTAGGATAACATGTATTAATGATATCATAGGATATTTGTCATACCCTTTTGACTTACTTAACCTTATATGATTATTTCTAGGCTCAACTCTAGTCCTGAAAACGGCATTGTTCATTTTTTTCCAGAGGCTTCTATTCCATTTGGTACGTGTACCATTTCGTCTTTGTCCATTCATCTGTTTATGGACCTTTTTTTTGCTTCCATGTCTTGGCTATTTCAATATTGTTGCAGTGCACATTTGCCTGCCTCTGTCTTTCCGAATCCAGTTGTCTTAGGTTATAGGCCCAAAATGTGCCCTGCCGCATCATATGGTAGCTCAATGTTTACCTTTTCAAGCAGCTCGATTCAGTTTGCGTTACTGCTGTTACCACTTTACATCCCCCCAGCAGCTAGAAGGTACACAGTTCTCTAAAACCCCTTCAGCATTTATAGTTTGTAGACTTTTTGCTGATGGTCATGACTGGTGTGAGCTGAAACCTTTTTGGAGGTTGGATACGCATGTGGCTAATAATTCCTTATGCTGAGCTTTAGGCATGTCCTTTTTTTCTTTTCCTTTTTTTTTAAAGAGTGACTACAACTTCCCTCCTCTTATTGACTTCTTGAAAATTTCTCATGTGTTGAATTTTCTTGCCAATTCCATACCCCAGGGCATTTTTTGAGGGCCTGTGTCTTTTACAGCCCTGCAGTCCTTGTGGCTATATAAGCAACCATTGGCACTGGGTTTAAAGCTACTGTTGTGGGAAGCAGCCACAAGGCGGCAGCATTATTACGTTCTCAAGTCTTGTTACTAGGAGAACACAGTCTTCCTGGAGGTAGTGTTCCGAGCTTGTAAATTAGAGTGCAATGTGCTGGGACAAGCCCCCAGAAGTTTATGTCTCCTAACTTATGTTTGTTTTTTAAATTTAATTTCTATTTCTTATCGGAGTAAATTTGATTAGAGTGTTGTGGTTTTTGGCTGTACAGAATCTGCTCAATGATTCATACATATGTCTGTTCATCTTCGAACCTGTTAGCATGTATGTGATTACAGAATGTATATTTTAAATGTATTGGTGATTATATAATTTATATAGTTCATATGTTATATGTTTATATACATTTAACATACATTAGTATATGTATGTTAACCCCATAGTCCTAATTTACCCATCCTCCCACCTTTCATTTTGGCTAGCCATTAGTTTATTTGATAAGTCTGTGAGTGTCTTTTTCTGTGGAAATATGTTCATTGGTAGCAATCTTAGGATAACATGTATAAATGATGTCATAGGATATTTGTCATACCCTTTTGACTTACTTAACCTTATATGATTATTTCTAGGCTCAACTGTAGTCCTGAAAACGGCATTGTTCATTTTTTTCCCGAGGCTACTATTCCATTTGGTACGTATCCCACTTCGTCTTTGTCCATTCATCTGTTTATGGACCTTTTTTTTTGCTTCCATGTCTTGGCTATTTCAATATTGTTGCAATGCACATTTGCCTGCCTCTCTCTTTCCGAATCTGGTGGTCTTAGGTTATAGGCCCAAAAGGTGCCCTGCCGCACCATATGGTAACTCAATTTTTACCTTTTCAAGCAGCTCGATTCAGTTTGCGTTACTGCTGTTACCACTTTACATCCCACCAGCAGCTAGAAGGTACACACTTCTCTAAAACCCCTTCAGCATTTATTGTTTGTAGACTTTTTGCTGATGGTCATGACTGGAGTGAGCTGAAACCTTTTTGAATTTGAATTTGCATGTGGCTAATAATTCCTTATACTGAGCTTTAGGCATGTCCTTTTTTTCTTTTCCTTTTTTTTTTAAAGAGTGAGTACAACTTCCCTCCTCTTATTGACTTCTTGGAAATTTCTCATGTGTTGAATGTTCTTGCCAATTCCCTACCCCAGGGCATATTTTGAGGGCTTGTGTCTTTTACAGCCCTGCAGTCCTTGTGACTATATAAGCAACCATTGGCACTGGGTTTAAAGCTACTGTTGTGGGAAGCAGCCACAAGGCGGCAGCATTATTGCGTTCTCAAGTCTTGTTACTAGGAGAACAGAGTCTTCCTGGAGGTAGTGTTCTGAGCTTGTAAATTAGAGTGCAATATGCTGGGACAAGCCCCCAGAAGTTTATGTCTCCTAACTTATGTTTTTTTTTTAAATTTAATTTCTATTTCTTATCGGAGTAAATTTGATTAGAGTGTTGTGGTTTTCTGGCTGTACAGAATCTGCTCAATGATTCATACATATGTCTGTTCATCTTCGAACCTGTTAGCATGTATGTGATTACAGAATGTATATTTTAAAGGTATTGGTGATTATATAATTTATATATTTCATATGTTATAGGTTTATATACATTTAACATACATTAGTATATGTATTTTAACCCCATAGTCCTAATTTACCCATCCTCCCACCTTTCATTTTGGCTAGCCATTAGTTTATTTGATAAGTCTGTGAGTGTCTTTTTCTGTGGAAATATGTTCATTGGTAGCAATCTTAGGATAACATGTATAAATGATGTCCTAGGATATTTGTCATACCCTTTTGACTTACTTAACCTTATATGATTATTTCTAGGCTCAACTGTAGTCCTGAAAACGGCATTATTCATTTTTTTCCCGAGGCTACTATTCCATTTGGTACGTATCCCACTTCGTCTTTGTCCATTCATCTGTTTATGGACCTTTTTTTTGCTTCCATGTCTTGGCTATTTCAATATTGTTGCAATGCACATTTGCCTGCCTCTCTCTTTCCGAATCTGGTGGTCTTAGGTTATAGGCCCAAAAGGTGACCTGCCGCATCATATGGTAGCTCAATTTTTAACTTTTCAAGCAGCTCCATTCAGTTTGCGTTAGTGCTGTTGCCACTTTACATCCCACCAGCAGCTAGAAGGTACACAGATCTCTAAAACCCCTTCAGCATTTATAGTTTGTAGACATTTTGCTGATGGTAATGACTGGTGTGAGCTGAAACCTTTTTGAATTTGAATTTGTATGTGGCTAATAATTCCTTATACTGAGCTTTAGGCATGTCCTTTTTTTTCTTTTCCTTTTTTTTTTTAAAGAGTGAGTACAACTCCCCTCCTCTTATTGACTTCTTGAAAAATTTCTCATGTGTTGGATTTTCTTGCCTATTCCCTACCCCAGGGCAATTTTTGAGGGCCTGTGTCATTTACAGCCCTGCAGTCCTTGTGACTATATAAGCAACCATTGTCACTGGGTTTAAAGCTGCTGTTTTGGGAGACAGCCACAAGGCGGCAGCATTATTACGTTCTCAAGTCTTGTTACTAGGACAACAGAGTCTTCCTGGAGGTAGTGTTCCGAGCTTGTAAATTAGAGTGCAATGTGCTGGGACAAGCCCCCAGAAGTTTATGTCTCCTTACTTATGTTTGTTTTTTAAATTTAATTTGTCTTTCTTATCGGAGTAAATTTGATTAGAGTGTTTTGATTGTCTGGCTGTACAGAATCTGCTCAATGATTCACACATGTGTCTGTTCATCTTCGGATCCTGTTACCATGTATGTGATTACAGAATGTATATTTTGAAGGTATTGGTGAATATATAATTCATATCATTTATATGTTATATGTTTATATACATTTAACTTACATTAGTATATGTATGTTAACCCCATAGTCCTAATTTACCCATCCTCCCACCTTTCATTTTGGCTAACCATTAGTTTATTTGATAAGTCTGTGAGTGTCTTTTTCTGTGGAAATATGTTCATTGGTAGCAATCTTAGGAAAACTTGTATAAATAATATCATAGGATATTTGTAATACCCTTTTGTCTTACTTAACCTTATATGATTATTTCTAGTCTCAACTCTAGTCCTGAAAACGGCATTGTTCATTTTTTTCCCGAGGCTACTCTTCCATTCTGTCCATATACCACTTCTTCTTTGTCCATTCCCCTGTTTATGGACCTTTTTTTTGCTTCCATGTCTTTGCTATTTCAGTATTGTTGCAGTGCACATTTGCCTGCCTCTGTCTTTCCGATTCTGGTGGTCTTAGGTTATAGGCCCAAAAGGTGCCCTGCCGCATCATATGGTAGCTCAATTTTTACGTTTTCAAGCAGCTCGATTCAGTTTGCATTAGTGCTGTTACGACTTTATATCCCACCAGCAGCTAGAAGGTACACACTTCTCTAAAACCCCTTCAGCATTTATAGTTTGTAGACTTTTTGCTGATGGTCATGACTGGTGTGAGCTGAAACCTTTTTGGAGGTTGGATACGCATGTGGCTAATAATTCCTTATGCTGAGCTTTAGGCATGTCCTATTTTTTCTTTTCCTTTTTTTTAAAAAGAGTGAGTACAACTTCCCTCCTCTTATTGATTTCTTGAAAAGTTTCTTATGTGTTGAATTTTCTTGCCTATTCCCTACCCCAGGGCATTTTTTGAGTGCCTGTGTCATTTACAACCGTGCAGTCCTTGTGACTATATAAGCTACCATTGGCACTGGGTTTAAAGGTGCTGTTTTTGGAGACAGCCACAAGGCGGCAGCATTATTACGTTCTCAAGTCTTGTTACTAGGACAACAGAGTCTTCCTGGAGGTAGTGTTCCGAGCTTTTAAATTAGAGTGCAATGTGCTGGGACAAGCCCCCAGAAGTTTATGTCTCCTTACTTATGTTTGTTTTTTAAATTTAATTTGTATTTTTTATCGGAGTAAATTTGATTAGAGTGTTTTTATTGTCTGGCTGTACAGCATCTGTTCAATGATTCATACATATGTCTGTTCATCTTCGGATCCTGTTACCATGTATGTGATTACAGAATGTATATTTTGAAGGTATTGGTGATTATATAATTCATATCATTTATATGTTATATGTTTATATACATTTAACTTATATTAGTATATGTATGTTAACCCCATAGTCCTAATTTACCCATCCCCCCACCTTTCATTTTGGCTAACCATTAGTTTATTTGATAAGTCTGTGAGAGTCTTTTTCAGTGGAAATATGTTCATTGGTAGCAATCTTAGGATAACATGTATAAATGATATCATAGGATATTTGTCATACCCTTTTGACTTACTTAACCTTATATGATTATTTCTAGGCTCAACTCTAGTCCTGAAAACGGCATTGTTCATTTTTTTCCAGAGGCTACTATTCCATTTGGTACGTATACCATTTCGTCTTTGTCCTTTCATCTGTTTATGGACCTTTTTTTTGCTTCCATGTCTTGGCTATTTCAATATTGTTGCAGCGCACATTTGCCTGCCTCTGTCTTTCCGAATCCGGTGGTCTTAGGTTATAGGCCCAAAAGGTGCCCTACCGCATCATATGGTAGCTCAATGTTTACCTTTTCAAGCAGCTCAATTCAGTTTGCGTTACTGCTGTTACCACTTTACATCCAAACAGCAGCTAGAAGGTACACAGTTCTCTAAAACCCCTTCAGCATTTATAGTTTGTAGACTTTTTGCTGATGGTCATGACTGTTGTGAGCTGAAACCTTTTTGGAGGTTGGATACACATGTGGCTAATAATTCCTTATGCTGAGCTTTAGGCATGTCCTTTTTTTCTTTTACTTTTTTTTTAGAGTGAGTACAACTTCCATACTCTTATTGACTTCTTGAAAATTTCTCATGTGTTGAATTTCCTTGCCTATTCCCTACTCCAGGGCATTTTTTGAGGGCCTGTGTCTTTTACAGCCCTGCAGTCCTTGTGACTATATAAGCAACCATTGGTACTGGGTTTAAAGCTACTGTTGTGGGAAGCAGCCACAAGGCGGCAGCATTATTACGTTCTCAAGTCTTGTTACTAGTACAACACAGTCTTCCTGGAGGTAGTGTTCCGAGCCTGTAAATTAGAGTGCAATGTCCTGGGACAAGCCCCCAGAAGTTTATGTCTCCTAACTTATGTTTGTTTTTTAAATTTAATTTCTATTTCTTATCGGAGTAAATTTGATTAGAGTGTTGTGGTTTTCTGGCTGTACAGAATCTGCTCAATGATTCATACATATGTCTGTTCATCTTCGGATCCTGTTACCATGTATGTGATTACAGAATGTATATTTTGAAGGTATTGGTGAATATATAATTCATATCATTTATATGTTATATGTTTATATACATTTAACATACATTAGTATATGTATGTTAACCCCATAGTCCTAATTTACCCATCCTCCCACCTTTCATTTTGGCTAACCATTAGTTTATATGATAAGTCTGTGAGTTTCTTTTTCTGTGGAAATATGTTCATTGGTAGCAATCTTAGGATAACATGTATAAATGATATCATAGGATATTTCATACCCTTTTGACTTACTTAACCTTATATGATTATTTCTAGGCTCAACTCTAGTCCTGAAAACAGCATTGTTCATTTTTTTCCAGAGGCTACTATTCCATTTGGTACGTATACCATTTCGTCTTTGTCCATTCATCTGTTTATGGACCTTTTTTTGCTTCCATGTCTTGGCTATTTCAGTATTGTTGCAGTGCACATTTGCCTGCCTCTGTCTTTCCGATTCTGGTGGTCTTAGGTTATAGGCCCAAAAGGTGCCCTGCCGCATCGTATGGTAACTCAATTTTTACCTTTTCAAGCAGCTCCATTCAGTTTGCATTAGTGGTATTACTTCTTTACATCCCACCAGCAGCTAGAAGGTACACATTCCTCTAAAACCCCTTCAGCATTTATAGTTTGTAGACTTTTTGATGATGGTCATGAGTGGTGTTACCTGAAACCTTTTTGAATTTGAATTTGCATGTGGCTAATAATTCCTTACACTGAGCTTTAGGCATGTCATTTTTTTCTTTTCCTTTTGTTTTAAAGAGTGAGTACAACTTCCCTCCTCTTATTGACTTCTTGAAAAGTTTCTCATGTGATGAATTTTTTTGCCTATTCCCTACCCCAGGGCATTTTTTGAAGGCAGGTGTCATTTAGAGCCCTTCAGTCCTTGTGACTATTAAGCAACCTTTGGCACTGGGTTTAAAGCTGCTGTTGTGGGAAACAGCCACAAGGCGGCAGCATTATTACGTTCTCAACTCTTGTTACTAGGGCAACAGAGTCTTCCTGGAGGTAGTTTTCCAAGGTTGTAAATTAGAGTGGAATGTGCTGGGACAAGCCCCCAGAAGTTTATGTCTCCTAACTTATGTTTGCTTTTTAAATTTAATTTCTATTTCTTATCGGAGTAAATTTGATTAGAGTGTTTTGATTGGCTGTACAGAATCTGCTCAATGATTCATACATATATCTGTTCATCTTCGGAACCTGTTATCAAGTATGTGATCACAGAATATATATTTTGAAGGTATTGGTGATTATATAATTCATATCGTTTATATGTTATATGTTTATATACATTTAACTTACATTAGTATATGTATGTTAACCCCATAGTCCTAACTTACCCATCCCCCCACCTTTCATTTTGGCTAACCATTAGTTTATTTGATAAGTCTGTGAGTGTCTTTTTCTGTGGAAATATGTTCATTGGTAGCAATCTTAAGAAAACTTGTATAAATGATATCATAGGATATTTGTCATACCCTTTTGACTTACTTAACATTATATGATTTTTTCTAGCCTCAACTGTAGTCCTGAAAACAGCATTGTTCATTTTTCTCCCAAGGCTACTATTCCATTCTGTCCGTATACCACTTCTTCTTTGTCCATTCATCTGTTTATGGACCTTTTTTTTGCTTCCATATCTTGGCTATTTCAGTATTGTTGCAGTGCATACTTGCCTGCCTCTGTCTTTCCAATTTTGGTGGTCTTAGGTTATAGGCCCAAAAGGTGCCCTGCCGCATCATTTGGTAGCTCAATTTTTACCTTTTCAAGCAGCTCGATTCAGTTTGCGTTAGTGCTGTTTCCACTTTACATCCCACCAGCACCTAGAAGGTACACAGATCTCTAAAACCCCTTCAGCATTTATAGTTTGTAGACATTTTGCTGATGGTAATGACTGGTGTGAGCTGAAATCTTTTTGAATTTGAATTTGTATGTGGCTAATAATTCCTTATACTAAGCTTTAGGCATGTCCTTTTTTTTCTTTTCCTTTTTTTTTAAAGAGTGAGTACAACTTCCCTCCTCTTATTGACTTCTTGGAAATTTCTCATGTGTTGAATGTTCTTGCCAATTCCCTACCCCAGGGCATATTTTGAGGGCTTGTGTCATTTACAGCCCTGCAGTCCTTGTGACTATATAAGCAATCATTGGCACTGGGTTTAAAGTGCTGTTGTGGGAAGCAGCCACAAGGCGGCAGCATTATTGTGTTCTCAAGTCTTGTTACTAGGAGAACAGAGTATTACTGGAGGTAGTGTTCTGAGCTTGTAAATTAGAGTGCAATATGCTGGGACAAGCCCCCAGAAGTTTATGTCTCCTAACTTATGTTTTCTTTTTAAAATTTAATTTCTATTTCTTATCGGAGTAAATTTGATTAGAGTGTTTTGATTGTCTGGCTGTACAGAATCTGCTCAATGATTCATACATATGTCTGTTCATCTTCGGATCCTGTTACCATGTATGTGATCACAAAATATATATTTTGAAGGTATTGGTGATTATATAATTCATATCGTTTATATGTTATATGTTTATATACATTTAACTTACATTAGTATATGTATGTTAACCCCATAGTCCTAACTTACCCATCCCCCCACCTTTCATTTTGGCTAACCATTAGTTTATTTGATAAGTATGTGAGTGTCTTTTTCTGTGGAAATATGTTCATTGGTAGCAATCTTAAGAAAACTTGTATAAATGATATCATAGGATATTTGTCATACCCTTTTGACTTACTTAACCTTATATGATTTTTTCTAGGCTCAACTGTAGTCCTGAAAACAGCATTGTTCATTTTTCTCCCGAGGCTACTATTCCATTCTGTCCGTATACCACTTCTTCTTTGTCCATTCATCTGTTTATGGACCTTTTTTTTGCTTCCATATCTTGGCTATTTCAGTATTGTTGCAGTGCATATTTGCCTGCCTCTGTCTTTCCAATTTTGGTGGTCTTAGGTTATAGGCCCAAAAGGTGCCCTGCCGCATCATTTGGTAGCTCAATTTTTACCTTTTCAAGCAGCTCGATTCAGTTTGCGTTAGTGCTGTTTCCACTTTACATCCCACCAGCAGCTAGAAGGTACACAGATCTCTAAAACCCGTTCAGCATTTATAGTTTGTAGACATTTTCCTGATGGTAATGACTGGTGTGAGCTGAAACCTTTTTGAATTTGAATTTGTATGTGGCTAATAATTCCTTATACTAAGCTTTAGGCATGTCCTTTTTTTTCTTTTCCTTTTTTTTTTAAAGAGTGAGTACAACTTCCCTCCTCTTATTGACTTCTTGGAAATTTCTCATGTGTTGAATGTTCTTGCCAATTCCCTACCCCAGGGCATATTTTGAGGGCTTGTGTCATTTACAGCCCTGCAGTCCTTGTGACTATATAAGCAATCATTGGCACTGGGTTTAAAGTGCTGTTGTGGGAAGCAGCCACAAGGCGGCAGCATTATTGCGTTCTCAAGTCTTGTTACTAGGAGAACAGAGTCTTCCTTGGGGTAGTGTTCAGAGCTTTTAAATTAGAGTGCAATGTGCAGGGACAAGCCCCCAGAAGTTTATGTCTCCTTACTTATGTTTGTTTTTTAAATTTAATTTGTATTTTTTATCGGAGTAAATTTGATTAGAGTGTTTTGATTGTCTGGCTGTACAGAATCTGTTCAATGATTCATACATATATCTGTTCATCTTCGGAACCTGTTAGCATGTATGTGATTACAGAATGTATATTTTGAAGGTATTGGTGATTATATAATTCATATCATTTATATGTTATATGTTTATATACATTTAACTTATATTAGTATATGTATGTTAACCCCATAGTCCTAATTTACCTATCCCCCCACCTTTCATTTTGGCTAACCATTAGTTTATTTGAAAAGTCTGTGAGTGTCTTTTTCTGTGGAAATATTTTCATTGGTAGCAATCTTAGGATAACATGTATAAATGATATCATAGGATATTTGTCATACCCTTTTGACTTACTTAACCTTATATGATTATTTCTAGGCTCAACTCTAGTCCTGAAAACGGCATTGTTCATTTTTTTCCAGAGGCTACTATTCCATTTGGTACGTATACCATTTCGTCTTTGTCCATTCATCTGTTTATGGACCTTTTTTTTGCTTCCATGTCTTGGCTATTTCAATATTGTTGCAGTGCACATTTGCCTGCCTCTGTCTTTCCGAATCCGGTGGTCTTAGGTTATAGGCCCAAAAGGTGCCCTGCCACATCATATGGTAGCTCAATGTTTACCTTTTCAAGCAGCTCGATTCAGTTTGCGTTACTGCTGTTACCACTTTACATCCAAACAGCAGCTAGAAGGTACACAGTTCTCTAAAACCCCTTCAGCATTTATAGTTTGTAGACTTTTTGCTGATGGTCATGACTGGTGTGAGCTGAAACCTTTTTGGAGGTTGGATACGCATGTGGCTAATAATTCCTTATGCTGAGCTTTAGGCATGTCCTTTTTTTCTTTTCCTTTATTTTTAAAGAGTGAGTACAACTTCCGTACTCTTATTGACTTCTTGAAAATTTCTCATGTGTTGAATTTTCTTGCCAATTCCCTACCCCAGGGCATTTTTTGAGGGCCTGTGTCTTTTACAGCCCTGCAGTCCTTGTGACTATATAAGCAACCATTGTCACTGGGTTTAAAGCTACTGTTGTGGGAAGCAGCCACAAGGCGGCAGCATTATTACGTTCTCAAGCCTTGTTACTAGGACAACACAGTCTTCCTGGAGGTAGTGTTCCGAGCCTGTAAATTAGAGTGCAATGTCCTGGGACAAGCCCCCAGAAGTTTATGTCTCCTAACTCATGTTTGTTTTTTAAATTTAATTTCTATTTCTTATCGGAGTAAATTTGATTAGAGTGTTGTGGTTTTCTGGCTGTACAGAATCTGCTCAATGATTCATACATATGTCTGTTCATCTTCGAACCTGTTAGCATGTATGTGATTACAGAATGTATATTTTAAAGGTATTGGTGATTATATAATTTATATAGTTCATATGTTATATGTTTATATACATTTAACATACATTAGTATATGTATGTTAACCCCATAGTCCTAATTTACCCATCCTCCCACCTTTCATTTTGGCTAGCCATTAGTTTATTTGATAAGTCTGTGAGTGTCTTTTTCTGTGGAAATATGTTCATTGGTAGCAATCTTAGGATAACATGTATAAATGATGTCATAGGATATTTGTCATACCCTTTTGACTTACTTAACCTTATATGATTATTTCTAGGCTCTACTGTAGTCCTGAAAACGGCATTGTTCATTTTTTTCCCGAGGCTACTATTCCATTTGGTACGTATCCCACTTCGTCTTTGTCCATTCATCTGTTTATGGACCTTTTTTTTTGCTTCCATGTCTTGGCTATTTCAATATTGTTGCAATGCACATTTGCCTGCCTCTCTCTTTCCGAATCTGGTGGTCTTAGGTTATAGGCCCAAAAGGTGCCCTGCCGCACCATATGGTAACTCAATTTTTACCTTTTCAAGCAGCTCGATTCAGTTTGCGTTACTGCTGTTACCACTTTACATCCCACCAGCAGCTAGAAGGTACACAGATCTCTAAAACCCCTTCAGCATTTATAGTTTGTAGACATTTTGCTGATGGTAATGACTGGTGTGAGCTGAAACCTTTTTGAATTTGAATTTGTATGTGGCTAATAATTCCTTATACTAAGCTTTAGGCATGTCCTTTTTTTTCTTTTCCTTTTTTTTTTAAAGAGTGAGTACAACTTCCCTCCTCTTATTGACTTCTTGGAAATTTCTCATGTGTTGAATGTTCTTGCCAATTCCCTACCCCAGGGCATATTTTGAGGGCTTGTGTCATTTACAGCCCTGCAGTCCTTGTGACTATATAAGCAATCATTGGCACTGGGTTTAAAGTGCTGTTGTGGGAAGCAGCCACAAGGCGGCAGCATTATTGCGTTCTCAAGTCTTGTTACTAGGAGAACAGAGTCTTCCTGGAGGTAGTGTTCTGAGCTTGTAAATTAGAGTGCAATATGCTGGGACAAGCCCCCAGAAGTTTATGTCTCCTAACTTATGTTTTTTTTTTAAATTTAATTTCTATTTCTTATCGGAGTAAATTTGATTAGAGTGTTTTGATTGTCTGGCTGTACAGAATCTGCTCAATGATTCATACATATGTCTGTTCATCTTCGGATCCTGTTACCATGTATGTGATCACAGAATATATATTTTGAAGGTATTGGTGATTATATAATTCATATCGTTTATATGTTATATGTTTATATACATTTAACTTACATTAGTATATGTATGTTAACCCCATAGTCCTAACTTACCCATCCCCCCACCTTTCATTTTGGCTAACCATTAGTTTATTTGATAAGTCTGTGAGTGTCTTTTTCTGTGGAAATATGTTCATTGGTAGCAATCTTAAGAAAACTTGTATAAATGATATCATAGGATATTTGTCATACCCTTTTGACTTACTTAACCTTATATGATTTTTTCTAGGCTCAACTGTAGTCCTGAAAACAGCATTGTTCATTTTTCTCCCGAGGCTACTATTCCATTCTGTCCGTATACCACTTCTTCTTTGTCCATTCATCTGTTTATGGACCTTTTTTTTGCTTCCATATCTTGGCTATTTCAGTATTGTTGCAGTGCATATTTGCCTGCCTCTGTCTTTCCAATTTTGGTGGTCTTAGGTTATAGGCCCAAAAGGTGCCCTGCCGCATCATTTGGTAGCTCAATTTTTACCTTTTCAAGCAGCTCGATTCAGTTTGCGTTAGTGCTGTTTCCACTTTACAACCCACCAGCAGCTAGAAGGTACACAGATCTCTAAAACCCCTTCAGCATTTATAGTTTGTAGACATTTTGCTGATGGTAATGACTGGTGTGAGCTGAAACCTTTTTGAATTTGAATTTGTATGTGGCTAATAATTCCTTATACTAAGCTTTAGGCATGTACTTTTTTTTCTTTTCCTTTTTTTTTTTAAAGAGTGAGTACAACTCCCCTCCTCTTATTGACTTCTTGAAAAATTTCTCATGTGTTGGATTTTCTTGCCTAGTCCCTACCCCAGGGCAATTTTTGAGGGCCTGTGTCATTTACAGCCCTGCAGTCCTTGGGACTATATAAGCAACCATTGTCACTGGGTTTAAAGCTGCTGTTTTGGGAGACAGCCACAAGGCGGCAGCATTATTACGTTCTCAAGTCTTGTTACTAGGACAACAGAGTCTTCCTGGAGGTAGTGTTCCGAGCTTGTAAATTAGAGTGCAATGTGCTGGGACAAGCCCCCAGAAGTTTATGTCTCCTTACTTATGTTTGTTTTTTAAATTTAATTTGTATTTTTTATCGGAGTAAATTTGATTAGAGTGTTTTGATTGTCTGGCTGTACAGAATCTATTCAATGATTCACACATATGTCTGTTCGTCTTCGGATCCTGTTACCATGTATGTGATTACAGAATGTATATTTTGAAGGTATTGGTGATTATATAATTCATATCATTTATATGTTATATGTTTATATACATTTAACTTATATTAGTATATGTATGTTAACCCCATAGTCCTAATTTACCCATCCCCCCACCTTTCATTTTGGCTAACCATTAGTTTATTTGATAAGTCTGTGAGTGTCTTTTTCTGTGGAAATATGTTCATTGGTAGCAATCTTAGGATAACATGTATAAATGATATCATAGGATATTTGTCATACCCTTTTGACTTACTTAACCTTATATGATTATTTCTAGGCTCAACTCTAGTCCTGAAAACGGCATTGTTCATTTTTTTCCAGAGGCTACTATTCCATTTGGTACGTATACCATTTCGTCTTTGTCCATTCATCTGTTTATGGACCTTTTTTTGCTTCCATGTCTTGGCTATTTCAGTATTGTTGCAGTGCACAATTGCCTGCCTCTGTCTTTCCGATTTTGGTGGTCTTAGGTTATAGGCCCAAAAGGTGCCCTGCTGCATCGTATGGTAACTCAATTTTTACCTTTTCAAGCAGCTCCATTCAGTTTGCATTAGTGGTATTACTTCTTTACATCCCACCAGCAGCTAGAAGGTACACATTCCTCTAAAACCCCTTCAGCATTTATAGTTTGTAGACTTTTTGATGATGGTCATGACTGGTGTTACCTGAAACCTTTTTGAATTTGAATTTGCATGTGGCTAATAATTCCTTATACTGAGCTTTAGGCATGTCATTTTTTTCTTTTCCTTTTGTTTTAAAGAGTGAGTACAACTTCCCTCCTCTTATTGACTTCTTGAAAAGTTTCTCATGTGTTGAATTTTTTTGCCTATTCCCTACCCCAGGGCATTTTTTGAAGGCAGGTGTCATTTAGAGCCCTTCAGTCCTTGTGACTATTAAGCAACCTTTGGCACTGGGTTTAAAGCTGCTGTTGTGGGAAACAGCCACAAGGCGGCAGCATTATTACGTTCTCACCTCTTCTTACTAGGGCAACAGAGTCTTCCTGGAGGTAGTTTTCCAAGGTTGTAAATTAGAGTGGAATGTGCTGGGACAAGCCCCCAGAAGTTTATGTCTCCTAACTTATGTTTGCTTTTTAAATTTAATTTCTATTTCTTATCGGAGTAAATTTGATTAGAGTGTTTTGATTGGCTGTACAGAATCTGCTCAATGATTCATACATATATCTGTTCATCTTCGGAACCTGTTATTATGTATGTGATTACAGAATGTATATTTTAAAGGTTTGGTGATTATATAATTTATATAGTTCATATGTTATATGTTTATATACATTTAACATACATTAGTATATGTATGTTAACCCCATAGTCCTAATTTACCCATCCTCCCACCTTTCATTTTGGCTAACCGTTAGTATTTTTGATAAGTCTGTGACTGTCTTTTTCTGTGGAAATATGTTAATTGGTAGTAATCTTAGGAAAACATGTATAAATGATTTCATAGGATATTTGTCACACCCTTTTGACTTACTTAACCTTATATGACTATTTCTAGTCTCAACTGTAGTTCTGAAAATGGCATTGTTCATTTTTTTCCCGAGGCTACTCTTCCATTCTGTCCATATACCACTTCTTCTTTGTCCATTCACCTGTTTATGGACCATTTTTTGCTTCCATGTCTTGGGTATTTCAGTATTGTTGCAGTGCACATTTGCCTGCCTCTGTATTTCCGATTTTGGTGGTCTTAGGTTATAGGCCCAATAGGTGCCCTGCCGCATCATATGGTAACTCAATTTTTACCTTTTCAAGCAGCTCCATTCAGTATGCGTTAGTGCTGTTACCACTTTACATCCCACCAGCAGCTAGAATGTACACAATTCTCTAAAACCCCTTCAGCATTTATAGTTTGTAGACTTTTTGCTGATGGTCATGACTGGTGTCACCTGAAACCTTTTTGAATTTGAATTTGCATGTGGCTAATAATTCCTTATACTGAGCTTTAGGCATGTCCTTTTTTTTTCTTTTCCTTTTTTTTTAAAGAGTGAGTACAACTTCCCTCCTCTTATTGACTTCTTGAAAAGTTACTCATGTGTTGAATTTTCTTGCCAATTCCATACCCCAGGGCATTTTTTGAGGGCCTGTGTCTTTTACAGCCCTGCAGTCCTTGTGACTATATAAGCAACCATTGGCACTGGGTTTAAAGCTACTGTTGTGGGAAGCAGCCACAAGGCGGCAGCATTATTACGTTCTCAAGTCTTGTTACTAGGACAACACAGTCTTCCTGGAGGTAGTGTTCCGAGCTTGTAAATTAGAGTGCAATGTGCTGGGACAAGCCCCCAGAAGTTTATGTCTCCTAACTTATGTTTGTTTTTTAAATTTAATTTCTATTTCTTATCGGAGTAAATTTGATTAGAGTGTTGTGGTTTTCTGGCTGTACAGAATCTGCTCAATGATTCATACATATGTCTGTTCATCTTCGAACCTGTTAGCATGTATGTGATTACAGAATGTATATTTTAAAGGTATTGGTGATTATATTATTTATATATTTCATATGTTATATGTTTATATACATTTAACATACATTAGTATATGTATTTTAACCCCATTGTCCTAATTTACCCATCCTCCCACCTTTCATTTTGGCTAGCCATTAGTTTATTTGATAAGTCTGTGAGTGTCTTTTTCTGTGGAAATATGTTCATTGGTAGCAATCTTAGGATAACATGTATAAATGATGTCATAGGATATTTGTCATACCCTTTTGACTTACTTAACCTTATATGATCATTTCTAGGCTCAACTGTAGTCCTGAAAACGGCATTGTTCATTTTTTTCCCGAGGCTACTATTCCATTTGGTACGTATCCCACTTCGTCTTTGTCCATTCATCTGTTTATGGACCTTTTTTTTGCTTCCATGTCTTTGCTATTTCAGTATTGTTGCAGTGCACATTTGCCTGCCTCTGTCTTTCCGATTCTGGTGGTCTTAGGTTATAGGCCCAAAAGGTGCCCTGCCGCATCATATGGTAGCTCAATTTTTACGTTTTCAAGCAGTTCGATTCAGTTTGCATTAGTGCTGTTACGACTTTATATCCCACCAGCAGCTAGAAGGTACACACTTCTCTAAAACCCCTTCAGCATTTATAGTTTGTAGACTTTTTGCTGATGGTCATGACTGGTGTGAGCTGAAACCTTTTTGGAGGTTGGATACGCATGTGGCTAATAATTCCTTATGCTGAGCTTTAGGCATGTCCTATTTTTTCTTTTCCTTTTTTTTAAAATGAGTGAGTACAACTTCCCTCCTCTTATTGATTTCTTGAAAAGTTTCTTATGTGTTGAATTTTCTTGCCTATTCCCTACCCCAGGGCATTTTTTGAGTGCCTGTGTCATTTACAACCGTGCAGTCCTTGTGACTATATAAGCAACCATTGGCACTGGGTTTAAAGGTGCTGTTTTTGGAGACAGCCACAAGGTGGCAGCATTATTACGTTCTCAAGTCTTGTTACTAGGACAACAGAGTCTTCCTGGAGGTAGTGTTCCGAGCTTTTAAATTAGAGTGCAATGTGCTGGGACAAGCCCCCAGAAGTTTATGTCTCCTTACTTATGTTTGTTTTTTAAATTTAATTTGTATTTTTTATCGGAGTAAATTTGATTAGAGTGTTTTGATTGTCTGGCTGTACAGAATCTGTTCAATGATTCATACATATATCTGTTCATCTTCGGAACCTGTTAGCATGTATGTGATTACAGAATGTATATTTTAAAGGTATTGGTGATTATATTATTTATATAGTTTATATATTATATGTTTATATACATTTAACATACATTAGTATATGTATGTTAACCCCATTGTCCTAATTTACCCATACTCCCACCTTTCATTTTGGCTAACCATTAGTTTATTTGATAAGTCTGTGAGTGTCTTTTTCTGTGGAAATATGTTCATTGGTAGCAATCTTAGGATAACATGTATTAATGATATCATAGGATATTTGTCATACCCTTTTGACTTACTTAACCTTATATGATTATTTCTAGGCTCAACTCTAGTCCTGAAAACGGCATTGTTCATTTTTTTCCAGAGGCTTCTATTCCATTTGGTACGTGTACCATTTCGTCTTTGTCCATTCATCTGTTTATGGACCTTTTTTTTGCTTCCATGTCTTGGCTATTTCAATATTGTTGCAGTGCACATTTGCCTGCCTCTGTCTTTCCGAATCCAGTTGTCTTAGGTTATAGGCCCAAAATGTGCCCTGCCGCATCATATGGTAGCTCAATGTTTACCTTTTCAAGCAGCTCGATTCAGTTTGCGTTACTGCTGTTACCACTTTACATCCCACCAGCAGCTAGAAGGTACAAAGTTCTCTAAAACCCCTTCAGCATTTATAGTTTGTAGACTTTTTGCTGATGGTCATGACTGGTGTGAGCTGAAACCTTTTTGGAGGTTGGATACGCATGTGGCTAATAATTCCTTATGCTGAGCTTTAGGCATGTCCTTTTTTTCTTTTCCTTTTTTTTTAAAGAGTGACTACAACTTCTCTCCTCTTATTGACTTCTTGAAAATTTCTCATGTGTTGAATTTTCTTGCCAATTCCATACCCCAGGGCATTTTTTGAGGGCCTGTGTCTTTTACAGCCCTGCAGTCCTTGTGACTATATAAGCAACCATTGGCACTGGGTTTAAAGCTACTGTTGTGGGAAGCAGCCACAAGGCGGCAGCATTATTACGTTCTCAAGTCTTGTTACTAGGACAACACAGTCTTCCTGGAGGTAGTGTTCCGAGCTTGTAAATTAGAGTGCAATGTGCTGGGACAAGCCCCCAGAAGTTTATGTCTCCTAACTTATGTTTGTTTTTTAAATTTAATTTCTATTTCTTATCGGAGTAAATTTGATTAGAGTGTTGTGGTTTTCTGGCTGTACAGAATCTGCTCAATGATTCATACATATGTCTGTTCATCTTCGAACCTGTTAGCATGTATGTGATTACAGAATGTATATTTTAAAGTTGTTGGTGATTATATAATTTATATATTTCATATGTTATATGTTTATATACATTTAACATACATTAGTATATGTATTTTAACCCCATTGTCCTAATTTACCCATCCTCCCACCTTTCATTTTGGCTAGCCATTAGTTTATTTGATAAGTCTGTGAGTGTCTTTTTCTGTGGAAATATGTTCATTGGTAGCAATCTTAGGATAACATGTATAAATGATGTCATAGGATATTTGTCATACCCTTTTGACTTACTTAACCTTATATGATTATTTCTAGGCTCAACTGTAGTCCTGAAAACGGCATTGTTCATTTTTTTCCCGAGGCTACTATTCCATTTGGTACGTATCCCACTTCGTCTTTGTCCATTCATCTGTTTATGGACCTTTTTTTTGCTTCCATGTCTTGGCTATTTCAATATTGTTGCAATGCACATTTGCCTGCCTCTCTCTTTCCGAATCTGGTGGTCTTAGGTTATAGGCCCAAAAGGTGCCCTGCCGCCTCATATGGTAGCTCAATTTTTACCTTTTCAAGCAGCTCCATTCAGTTTGCGTTAGTGCTGTTGCCACTTTACATCCCACCAGCAGCTAGAAGGTACACAGATCTCTAAAACCCCTTCAGCATTTATAGTTTGTAGACATTTTGCTGATGGTAATGACTGGTGTGAGCTGAAACCTTTTTGAATTTGAATTTGTTTGTGGCTAATAATTCCTTATACTGAGCTTTAGGCATGTCCTTTTTTTTCTTTTCCTTTTTTTTTTAAAGAGTGAGTACAACTCCCCTCCTCTTATTGACTTCTTGAAAAATTTCTCATGTGTTGGATTTTCTTGCCTATTCCCTACCCCAGGGCAATTTTTGAGGGCCTGTGTCATTTACAGCCCTGCAGTCCTTGTGACTATATAAGCAACCATTGTCACTGGGTTTAAAGCTGCTGTTTTGGGAGACAGCCACAAGGCGGCAGCATTATTACGTTCTCAAGTCTTGTTACTAGGACAACAGAGTCTTCCTGGAGGTAGTGTTCCGAGCTTGTAAATTAGAGTGCAATGTGCCTGGACAAGCCCCCAGAAGTTTATGTCTCCTTACTTATGTTTGTTTTTTAAATTTAATTTGTCTTTCTTATCGGAGTAAATTTGATTAGAGTGTTTTGATTGTCTGGCTGTACAGAATCTGCTCAATGATTCACACATATGTCTGTTCATCTTCGGATCCTGTTACCATGTATGTGATTACAGAATGTATATTTTGAAGGTATTGGTGAATATATAATTCATATCATTTATATGTTATATGTTTATATACATTTAACTTACATTAGTATATGTATGTTAACCCCATAGTCCTAATTTACCCATCCTCCCACCTTTCATTTTGGCTAACCATTAGTTTATTTGATAAGTCTGTGAGTGTTTTTTTCTTTGGAAATATGTTCATTGGTAGCAATCTTAGGAAAACTTGTATAAATAATATCATAGGATATTTGTAATACCCTTTTGTCTTACTTAACCTTATATGATTATTTCTAGTCTCAACTCTAGTCCTGAAAACGGCATTGTTCATTTTTTTCCCGAGGCTACTCTTCCATTCTGTCCATATACCACTTCTTCTTTGTCCATTCACCTGTTTATGGACCTTTTTTTTGCTTCCATGTCTTTGCTATTTCAGTATTGTTGCAGTGCACATTTGCCTGCCTCTGTCTTTCCGATTCTGGTGGTCTTAGGTTATAGGCCCAAAAGGTGCCCTGCCGCATCATATGGTAGCTCAATTTTTACGTTTTCAAGCAGCTCGATTCAGTTTGCATTAGTGCTGTTACGACTTTATATCCCACCAGCAGCTAGAAGGTACACACTTCTCTAAAACCCCTTCAGCATTTATAGTTTGTAGACTTTTTGCTGATGGTCATGACTGGTGTGAGCTGAAACCTTTTTGGAGGTTGGATACGCATGTGGCTAATAATTCCTTATGCTGAGCTTTAGGCATGTCCTATTTTTTCTTTTCCTTTTTTTTAAAAAGAGTGAGTACAACTTCCCTCCTCTTATTGATTTCTTGAAAAGTTTCTTATGTGTTGAATTTTCTTGCCTATTCCCTACCCCAGGGCATTTTTTGAGTGCCTGTGTCATTTACAACCGTGCAGTCCTTGTGACTATATAAGCTACCATTGGCACTGGGTTTAAAGGTGCTGTTTTTGGAGACAGCCAGAAGGCGGCAGCATTATTACGTTCTCAAGTCTTGTTACTAGGACAACAGAGTCTTCCTGGAGGTAGTGTTCCGAGCTTTTAAATTAGAGTGCAATGTGCTGGGACAAGCCCCCAGAAGTTTATGTCTCCTTACTTATGTTTGTTTTTTAAATTTAATTTGTATTTTTTATCGGAGTAAATTTGATTAGAGTGTTTTTATTGTCTGGCTGTACAGAATCTGTTCAATGATTCATACATATGTCTGTTCATCTTCGGATCCTGTTACCATGTATGTGATTACAGAATGTATATTTTGAAGGTATTGGTGATTATATAATTCATATCATTTATATGTTATATGTTTATATACATTTAACTTATATTAGTATATGTATGTTAACCCCATAGTCCTAATTTACCCATCCCCCCACCTTTCATTTTGGCTAACCATTAGTTTATTTGATAAGTCTGTGAGTGTCTTTTTCAGTGGAAATATGTTCATTGGTAGCAATCTTAGGATAACATGTATAAATGATATCATAGGATATTTGTCATACCCTTTTGACTTACTTAACCTTATATGATTATTTCTAGGCTCAACTCTAGTCCTGAAAACGGCATTGTTCATTTTTTTCCAGAGGCTACTATTCCATTTGGTACGTATACCATTTCGTCTTTGTCCTTTCATCTGTTTATGGACCTTTTTTTTGCTTCCATGTCTTGGCTATTTCAATATTGTTGCAGTGCATATTTGCCTGCCTCTGTCTTTCCAATTTTGGTGGTCTTAGGTTATAGGCCCAAAATGTGCCCTGCCCCATCATTTGGTAGCTCAATTTTTACCTTTTCAAGCAGCTCGATTCAGTTTGCGTTAGTGCTGTTTCCACTTTACGTCCCACCAGCAGCTAGAAGGTACACAATTCTCTAAAACCCCTTCAGCATTTATAGTTTGTAGACTTTTTGCTGATGGTCATGACTGGTGTCACCTGAAACCTTTTTGAATTTGAATTTGCATGTGGCTAATAATTCCTTATACTGAGCTTTAGGCATGTCCTTTTTTATTCTTTTCCTTTTTTTTTTAAAGAGTGAGTACAACTTCCCTCCTCTTATTGACTTCTTGAAAAATTACTCATGTGTTGAATTTTTTTGCCTATTCCCTACTCCAGGGCATTCTTTGAGGGCCGGTGTCATTTAGAGCCCTGCAGTCCTTGTGACTATTAAGCAACCTTTGGCACTGGGTTTAAAGCTGCTGTTGTGGGAAACAGCCACAAGGTGGCAGCATTATTACGTTCTCAACTCTTGTTACTAGGGCAACAGAGTCTTCCTGGAGGTAGTTTTCCAAGGTTGTAAATTAGAGTGGAATGTGCTGGGACAAGCCCCCAGAAGTTTATGTCTCCTAACTTATGTTTGCTTTTTAAATTTAATTTCTATTTCTTATCAGAGTCAGTTTGCTTAGAGTGTTTTGATTGTCTGGCTGTACAGAATCTGCTCAATGATTCATACATATGTCTGTTCATCTTCGGATCCTGCTACCATGTACGTGATTACAGAATGTATATTTTTGAAGCTATTGGTGATGATATAATGCATATAGTTTATATGTGATATGTTTATATACATTTAACATACATTAGTATATGTATGTTAACCCCATTGTCCTAATTTACCCATCCTCCCACCTTTCATTTTGGCTAACCATTAGTTTTTTTGATAAGTCTGTGAGTGTCTTTTTCTGTGGAAATATGTTCATTGGTAGCAATCTTAGGATAACATGTATTAATGATATCATAGGATATTTGTCATACCCTTTTGACTTACTTAACCTTATATGATTATTTCTAGGCTCAACTCTAGTCCTGAAAACGGCATTGTTCATTTTTTTCCAGAGGTTTGTATTCCATTTGGTACGTGTACCATTTCGTCTTTGTCCATTCATCTGTTTATGGACCTTTTTTTTGCTTCCATGTCTTGGCTATTTCAATATTGTTGCAGTGCACATTTGCCTGCCTCTGTCTTTCCGAATCCAGTTGTCTTAGGTTATAGGCCCAAAATGTGCCCTGCCGCATCATATGGTAGCTCAATGTTTACCTTTTCAAGCAGCTCGATTCATTTTGCGTTACTGCTGTTACCACTTTACATCCCACCAGCAGCTAGAAGGTACACAGTTCTCTAAAACCCCTTCAGCATTTATAGTTTGTAGACTTTTTGCTGATGGTCATGACTGGTGTGAGCTGAAACCTTTTTGGAGGTTGGATACGCATGTGGCTAATAATTCCTTATGCTGAGCTTTAGGCATGTCCTTTTTTTCTTTTCCTTTTTTTTTAAAGAGTGACTACAACTTCCCTCCTCTTATTGACTTCTTGAAAATTTCTCATGTGTTGAATTTTCTTGCCAATTCCATACCCCAGGGCATTTTTTGAGGGCCTGTGTCTTTTACAGCCCTGCAGTCCTTGTGACTATATAAGCAACCATTGGCACTGGGTTTAAAGCTACTGTTGTGGGAAGCAGCCACAAGGCGGCAGCATTATTAAGTTCTCAAGTCTTGTTACTAGGACAACACAGTCTTCCTGGAGGTAGTGTTCCGAGCTTGTAAATTAGAGTGCAATGTGCTGGGACAAGCCCCCAGAAGTTTATGTCTCCTAACTTATGTTTGTTTTTTAAATTTAATTTGTATTTTTTATCGGAGTAAATTTGATTAGAGTGTTGTGGTTTTCTGGCTGTACAGAATCTGCTCAATGATTCATACATATGTCTGTTCATCTTCGAACCTGTTAGCATGTATGTGATTACAGAATGTATATTTTAAAGGTATTGGTGATTATATAATTTATATATTTCATATGTTATATGTTTATATACATTTAACATACATTAATATATGTATTTTAACCCCATAGTCCTAATTTACCCATCCTCCCACCTTTCATTTTGGCTAGCCATTAGTTTATTTGATAAGTCTGTGAGTGTCTTTTTCTGTGGAAATATGTTCATTGGTAGCAATCTTAGGATAACATGTATAAATGATGTCCTAGGATATTTGTCATACCCTTTTGACTTACTTAACCTTATATGATTATTTCTAGGCTCAACTGTAGTCCTGAAAACGGCATTGTTCATTTTTTTCCCGAGGCTACTATTCCATTTGGTACGTATCCCACTTCGTCTTTGTCCATTCATCTGTTTATGGACCTTTTTTTTTGCTTCCATGTCTTGGCTATTTCAATATTGTTGCAGTGCACATTTGCCTGCCTCTCTCTTTCCGAATCTGGTGGTCTTAGGTTATAGGCCCAAAAGGTGCCCTGCCGCACCATATGGTAACTCAATTTTTACCTTTTCAAGCAGCTCGATTCAGTTTGCGTTACTGCTGTTGCCACTTTACATCCCACCAGCAGCTAGAAGGTACACAGATCTCTAAAACCCCTTCAGCATTTATAGTTTGTAGACATTTTGCTGATGGTAATGACTGGTGTGAGCTGAAACCTTTTTGAATTTGAATTTGTATGTGGCTAATAATTCCTTATACTAAGCTTTTGGCATGTCCTTTTTTTTCTTTTCCTTTTTTTTTTTAAAGAGTGAGTACAACTCCCCTCCTCTTATTGACTTCTTGAAAAATTTCTCATGTGTTGGATTTTCTTGCCTATTCCCTACCCCAGGGCAATTTTTGAGGGCCTGTGTCATTTACAGCCCTGCAGTCCTTGTGACTATATAAGCAACCATTGTCACTGGGTTTAAAGCTGCTGTTTTGGGAGACAGCCACAAGGCGGCAGCATTATTACGTTCTCAAGTCTTGTTACTAGGACAACAGAGTCTTCCTGGAGGTAGTGTTCCGAGCTTGTAAATTAGAGTGCAATGTGCTGGGACAAGCCCCCAGAAGTTTATGTCTCCTTACTTATGTTTGTTTTTTAAATTTAATTTGTCTTTCTTATCGGAGTAAATTTGATTAGAGTGTTTTGATTGTCTGGCTGTACAGAATCTGCTCAATGATTCACACATATGTCTGTTCATCTTCGGATCCTGTTACCATGTATGTGATTACAGAATGTATATTTTGAAGGTATTGGTGAATATATAATTCATATCATTTATATGTTATATGTTTATATACATTTAACTTACATTAGTATATGTATGTTAACCCCATAGTCCTAATTTACCCATCCTCCCACCTTTCATTTTGGCTAACCATTAGTTTATTTGATAAGTCTGTGAGTGTCTTTTTCTGTGGAAATATGTTCATTGGTAGCAATCTTAGGAAAACTTGTATAAATAATATCATAGGATATTTGTAATACCCTTTTGTCTTACTTAACCTTATATGATTATTTCTAGTCTCAACTCTAGTCCTGAAAACGGCATTGTTCATTTTTTTCCCGAGGCTACTCTTCCATTCTGTCCATATACCACTTCTTCTTTGTCCATTCACCTGTTTATGGACCTTTTTTTTGCTTCCATGTCTTTGCTATTTCAGTATTGTTGCAGTGCACATTTGCCTGCCTCTGTCTTTCCGATTCTGGTGGTCTTAGGTTATAGGCCCAAAAGGTGCCCTGCCGCATCATATGGTAGCTCAATTTTTACGTTTTCAAGCAGCTCGATTCAGTTTGCATTAGTGCTGTTACAACTTTATATCCCACCAGCAGCTAGAAGGTACACACTTCTCTAAAACCCCTTCAGCATTTATAGTTTGTAGACTTTTTGCTGATGGTCATGACTGGTGTGAGCTGAAACCTTTTTGGAGGTTGGATACGCATGTGGCTAATAATTCCTTATGCTGAGCTTTAGGCATGTCCTATTTTTTCTTTTCCTTTTTTTTAAAAAGAGTGAGTACAACTTCCCTCCTCTTATTGATTTCTTGAAAAGTTTCTTATGTGTTGAATTTTCTTGCCTATTCCCTACCCCAGGGCATTTTTTGAGTGCCTGTGTCATTTACAACCGTGCAGTCCTTGTGACTATATAAGCTACCATTGGCACTGGGTTTAAAGGTGCTGTTTTTGGAGACAGCCACAAGGCGGCAGCATTATTACGTTCTCAAGTCTTGTTACTAGGACAACAGAGTCTTCCTGGAGGTAGTGTTCCGAGCTTTTAAATTAGAGTGCAATGTGCTGGGACAAGCCCCCAGAAGTTTATGTCTCCTTACTTATGTTTGTTTTTTAAATTTAATTTCTATTTCTTATCGGAGTAAATTTGATTAGAGTGTTTTGATTGGCTGTACAGAATCTGCTCAATGATTCATACATATATCTGTTCATCTTTGGAACCTGTTATCAAGTATGTGATCACAGAATATATATTTTGAAGGTATTGGTGATTATATAATTCATATCGTTTATATGTTATATGTTTATATACATTTAACTTACATTAGTATATGTATGTTAACCCCATAGTCCTAACTTACCCATCCCCCCACCTTTCATTTTGGCTAACCATTAGTTTATTTGATAAGTCTGTGAGTGTCTTTTTCTGTGGAAATATGTTCATTGGTAGCAATCTTAAGAAAACTTGTATAAATGATATCATAGGATATTTGTCATACCCTTTTGACTTACTTAACCTTATATGATTTTTTCTAGGCTCAACTGTAGTCCTGAAAACAGCATTGTTCATTTTTCTCCCGAGGCTACTATTCCATTCTGTCCGTATACCACTTCTTCTTTGTCCATTCATCTGTTTATGGACCTTTTTTTTGCTTCCATATCTTGGCTATTTCAGTATTGTTGCAGTGCATATTTGCCTGCCTCTGTCTTTCCAATTTTGGTGGTCTTAGGTTATAGGCCCAAAAGGTGCCCTGCCGCATCATTTGGTAGCTCAATTTTTACCTTTTCAAGCAGCTCGATTCAGTTTGCGTTAGTGCTGTTTCCACTTTACATCCCACCAGCAGCTAGAAGGTACACAGATCTCTAAAACCCGTTCAGCATTTATAGTTTGTAGACATTTTCCTGATGGTAATGACTGGTGTGAGCTGAAACCTTTTTGAATTTGAATTTGTATGTGGCTAATAATTCCTTATACTAAGCTTTAGGCATGTCCTTTTTTTTCTTTTCCTTTTTTTTTTAAAGAGTGAGTACAACTTCCCTCCTCTTATTGACTTCTTGGAAATTTCTCATGTGTTGAATGTTCTTGCCAATTCCCTACCCCAGGGCATATTTTGAGGGCTTGTGTCATTTACAGCCCTGCAGTCCTTGTGACTATATAAGCAATCATTGGCACTGGGTTTAAAGTGCTGTTGTGGGAAGCAGCCACAAGGCGGCAGCATTATTGCGTTCTCAAGTCTTGTTACTAGGAGAACAGAGTCTTCCTGGAGGTAGTGTTCTGAGCTTGTAAATTAGAGTGCAATATGCTGGGACAAGCCCCCAGAAGTTTATGTCTCCTAACTTATGTTTTTTTTTTAAATTTAATTTCTATTTCTTATCGGAGTAAATTTGATTAGAGTGTTTTGATTGTCTGGCTGTACAGAATCTGCTCAATGATTCACACATATGTCTGTTCATCTTCGGATCCTGTTACCATGTATGTGATTACAGAATGTATATTTTGAAGGTATTGGTGAATATATAATTCATATCATTTATATGTTATATGTTTATATACATTTAACTTACATTAGTATATGTATGTTAACCCCATAGTCCTAATTTACCCATCCTCCCACCTTTCATTTTGGCTAACCATTAGTTTATTTGATAAGTCTGTGAGTGTTTTTTTCTTTGGAAATATGTTCATTGGTAGCAATCTTAGGAAAACTTGTATAAATAATATCATAGGATATTTGTAATACCCTTTTGTCTTACTTAACCTTATATGATTATTTCTAGTCTCAACTCTAGTCCTGAAAACGGCATTGTTCATTTTTTTCCCGAGGCTACTCTTCCATTCTGTCCATATACCACTTCTTCTTTGTCCATTCACCTGTTTATGGACCTTTTTTTTGCTTCCATGTCTTTGCTATTTCAGTATTGTTGCAGTGCACATTTGCCTGCCTCTGTCTTTCCGATTCTGGTGGTCTTAGGTTATAGGCCCAAAAGGTGCCCTGCCGCATCATATGGTAGCTCAATTTTTACGTTTTCAAGCAGCTCGATTCAGTTTGCATTAGTGCTGTTACGACTTTATATCCCACCAGCAGCTAGAAGGTACACACTTCTCTAAAACCCCTTCAGCATTTATAGTTTGTAGACTTTTTGCTGATGGTCATGACTGGTGTGAGCTGAAACCTTTTTGGAGGTTGGATACGCATGTGGCTAATAATTCCTTATGCTGAGCTTTAGGCATGTCCTATTTTTTCTTTTCCTTTTTTTTAAAAAGAGTGAGTACAACTTCCCTCCTCTTATTGATTTCTTGAAAAGTTTCTTATGTGTTGAATTTTCTTGCCTATTCCCTACCCCAGGGCATTTTTTGAGTGCCTGTGTCATTTACAACCGTGCAGTCCTTGTGACTATATAAGCTACCATTGGCACTGGGTTTAAAGGTGCTGTTTTTGGAGACAGCCAGAAGGCGGCAGCATTATTACGTTCTCAAGTCTTGTTACTAGGACAACAGAGTCTTCCTGGAGGTAGTGTTCCGAGCTTTTAAATTAGAGTGCAATGTGCTGGGACAAGCCCCCAGAAGTTTATGTCTCCTTACTTATGTTTGTTTTTTAAATTTAATTTGTATTTTTTATCGGAGTAAATTTGATTAGAGTGTTTTTATTGTCTGGCTGTACAGAATCTGTTCAATGATTCATACATATGTCTGTTCATCTTCGGATCCTGTTACCATGTATGTGATTACAGAATGTATATTTTGAAGGTATTGGTGATTATATAATTCATATCATTTATATGTTATATGTTTATATACATTTAACTTATATTAGTATATGTATGTTAACCCCATAGTCCTAATTTACCCATCCCCCCACCTTTCATTTTGGCTAACCATTAGTTTATTTGATAAGTCTGTGAGTGTCTTTTTCAGTGGAAATATGTTCATTGGTAGCAATCTTAGGATAACATGTATAAATGATATCATAGGATATTTGTCATACCCTTTTGACTTACTTAACCTTATATGATTATTTCTAGGCTCAACTCTAGTCCTGAAAACGGCATTGTTCATTTTTTTCCAGAGGCTACTATTCCATTTGGTACGTATACCATTTCGTCTTTGTCCTTTCATCTGTTTATGGACCTTTTTTTTGCTTCCATGTCTTGGCTATTTCAATATTGTTGCAGTGCATATTTGCCTGCCTCTGTCTTTCCAATTTTGGTGGTCTTAGGTTATAGGCCCAAAATGTGCCCTGCCCCATCATTTGGTAGCTCAATTTTTACCTTTTCAAGCAGCTCGATTCAGTTTGCGTTAGTGCTGTTTCCACTTTACGTCCCACCAGCAGCTAGAAGGTACACAATTCTCTAAAACCCCTTCAGCATTTATAGTTTGTAGACTTTTTGCTGATGGTCATGACTGGTGTCACCTGAAACCTTTTTGAATTTGAATTTGCATGTGGCTAATAATTCCTTATACTGAGCTTTAGGCATGTCCTTTTTTATTCTTTTCCTTTTTTTTTTAAAGAGTGAGTACAACTTCCCTCCTCTTATTGACTTCTTGAAAAATTACTCATGTGTTGAATTTTTTTGCCTATTCCCTACTCCAGGGCATTCTTTGAGGGCCGGTGTCATTTAGAGCCCTGCAGTCCTTGTGACTATTAAGCAACCTTTGGCACTGGGTTTAAAGCTGCTGTTGTGGGAAACAGCCACAAGGTGGCAGCATTATTACGTTCTCAACTCTTGTTACTAGGGCAACAGAGTCTTCCTGGAGGTAGTTTTCCAAGGTTGTAAATTAGAGTGGAATGTGCTGGGACAAGCCCCCAGAAGTTTATGTCTCCTAACTTATGTTTGCTTTTTAAATTTAATTTCTATTTCTTATCAGAGTCAGTTTGCTTAGAGTGTTTTGATTGTCTGGCTGTACAGAATCTGCTCAATGATTCATACATATGTCTGTTCATCTTCGGATCCTGCTACCATGTACGTGATTACAGAATGTATATTTTTGAAGCTATTGGTGATGATATAATGCATATAGTTTATATGTGATATGTTTATATACATTTAACATACATTAGTATATGTATGTTAACCCCATTGTCCTAATTTACCCATCCTCCCACCTTTCATTTTGGCTAACCATTAGTTTTTTTGATAAGTCTGTGAGTGTCTTTTTCTGTGGAAATATGTTCATTGGTAGCAATCTTAGGATAACATGTATTAATGATATCATAGGATATTTGTCATACCCTTTTGACTTACTTAACCTTATATGATTATTTCTAGGCTCAACTCTAGTCCTGAAAACGGCATTGTTCATTTTTTTCCAGAGGTTTGTATTCCATTTGGTACGTGTACCATTTCGTCTTTGTCCATTCATCTGTTTATGGACCTTTTTTTTGCTTCCATGTCTTGGCTATTTCAATATTGTTGCAGTGCACATTTGCCTGCCTCTGTCTTTCCGAATCCAGTTGTCTTAGGTTATAGGCCCAAAATGTGCCCTGCCGCATCATATGGTAGCTCAATGTTTACCTTTTCAAGCAGCTCGATTCATTTTGCGTTACTGCTGTTACCACTTTACATCCCACCAGCAGCTAGAAGGTACACAGTTCTCTAAAACCCCTTCAGCATTTATAGTTTGTAGACTTTTTGCTGATGGTCATGACTGGTGTGAGCTGAAACCTTTTTGGAGGTTGGATACGCATGTGGCTAATAATTCCTTATGCTGAGCTTTAGGCATGTCCTTTTTTTCTTTTCCTTTTTTTTTAAAGAGTGACTACAACTTCCCTCCTCTTATTGACTTCTTGAAAATTTCTCATGTGTTGAATTTTCTTGCCAATTCCATACCCCAGGGCATTTTTTGAGGGCCTGTGTCTTTTACAGCCCTGCAGTCCTTGTGACTATATAAGCAACCATTGGCACTGGGTTTAAAGCTACTGTTGTGGGAAGCAGCCACAAGGCGGCAGCATTATTAAGTTCTCAAGTCTTGTTACTAGGACAACACAGTCTTCCTGGAGGTAGTGTTCCGAGCTTGTAAATTAGAGTGCAATGTGCTGGGACAAGCCCCCAGAAGTTTATGTCTCCTAACTTATGTTTGTTTTTTAAATTTAATTTGTATTTTTTATCGGAGTAAATTTGATTAGAGTGTTGTGGTTTTCTGGCTGTACAGAATCTGCTCAATGATTCATACATATGTCTGTTCATCTTCGAACCTGTTAGCATGTATGTGATTACAGAATGTATATTTTAAAGGTATTGGTGATTATATAATTTATATATTTCATATGTTATATGTTTATATACATTTAACATACATTAATATATGTATTTTAACCCCATAGTCCTAATTTACCCATCCTCCCACCTTTCATTTTGGCTAGCCATTAGTTTATTTGATAAGTCTGTGAGTGTCTTTTTCTGTGGAAATATGTTCATTGGTAGCAATCTTAGGATAACATGTATAAATGATGTCCTAGGATATTTGTCATACCCTTTTGACTTACTTAACCTTATATGATTATTTCTAGGCTCAACTGTAGTCCTGAAAACGGCATTGTTCATTTTTTTCCCGAGGCTACTATTCCATTTGGTACGTATCCCACTTCGTCTTTGTCCATTCATCTGTTTATGGACCTTTTTTTTTGCTTCCATGTCTTGGCTATTTCAATATTGTTGCAGTGCACATTTGCCTGCCTCTCTCTTTCCGAATCTGGTGGTCTTAGGTTATAGGCCCAAAAGGTGCCCTGCCGCACCATATGGTAACTCAATTTTTACCTTTTCAAGCAGCTCGATTCAGTTTGCGTTACTGCTGTTGCCACTTTACATCCCACCAGCAGCTAGAAGGTACACAGATCTCTAAAACCCCTTCAGCATTTATAGTTTGTAGACATTTTGCTGATGGTAATGACTGGTGTGAGCTGAAACCTTTTTGAATTTGAATTTGTATGTGGCTAATAATTCCTTATACTAAGCTTTTGGCATGTCCTTTTTTTTCTTTTCCTTTTTTTTTTTAAAGAGTGAGTACAACTCCCCTCCTCTTATTGACTTCTTGAAAAATTTCTCATGTGTTGGATTTTCTTGCCTATTCCCTACCCCAGGGCAATTTTTGAGGGCCTGTGTCATTTACAGCCCTGCAGTCCTTGTGACTATATAAGCAACCATTGTCACTGGGTTTAAAGCTGCTGTTTTGGGAGACAGCCACAAGGCGGCAGCATTATTACGTTCTCAAGTCTTGTTACTAGGACAACAGAGTCTTCCTGGAGGTAGTGTTCCGAGCTTGTAAATTAGAGTGCAATGTGCTGGGACAAGCCCCCAGAAGTTTATGTCTCCTTACTTATGTTTGTTTTTTAAATTTAATTTGTCTTTCTTATCGGAGTAAATTTGATTAGAGTGTTTTGATTGTCTGGCTGTACAGAATCTGCTCAATGATTCACACATATGTCTGTTCATCTTCGGATCCTGTTACCATGTATGTGATTACAGAATGTATATTTTGAAGGTATTGGTGAATATATAATTCATATCATTTATATGTTATATGTTTATATACATTTAACTTACATTAGTATATGTATGTTAACCCCATAGTCCTAATTTACCCATCCTCCCACCTTTCATTTTGGCTAACCATTAGTTTATTTGATAAGTCTGTGAGTGTCTTTTTCTGTGGAAATATGTTCATTGGTAGCAATCTTAGGAAAACTTGTATAAATAATATCATAGGATATTTGTAATACCCTTTTGTCTTACTTAACCTTATATGATTATTTCTAGTCTCAACTCTAGTCCTGAAAACGGCATTGTTCATTTTTTTCCCGAGGCTACTCTTCCATTCTGTCCATATACCACTTCTTCTTTGTCCATTCACCTGTTTATGGACCTTTTTTTTGCTTCCATGTCTTTGCTATTTCAGTATTGTTGCAGTGCACATTTGCCTGCCTCTGTCTTTCCGATTCTGGTGGTCTTAGGTTATAGGCCCAAAAGGTGCCCTGCCGCATCATATGGTAGCTCAATTTTTACGTTTTCAAGCAGCTCGATTCAGTTTGCATTAGTGCTGTTACAACTTTATATCCCACCAGCAGCTAGAAGGTACACACTTCTCTAAAACCCCTTCAGCATTTATAGTTTGTAGACTTTTTGCTGATGGTCATGACTGGTGTGAGCTGAAACCTTTTTGGAGGTTGGATACGCATGTGGCTAATAATTCCTTATGCTGAGCTTTAGGCATGTCCTATTTTTTCTTTTCCTTTTTTTTAAAAAGAGTGAGTACAACTTCCCTCCTCTTATTGATTTCTTGAAAAGTTTCTTATGTGTTGAATTTTCTTGCCTATTCCCTACCCCAGGGCATTTTTTGAGTGCCTGTGTCATTTACAACCGTGCAGTCCTTGTGACTATATAAGCTACCATTGGCACTGGGTTTAAAGGTGCTGTTTTTGGAGACAGCCACAAGGCGGCAGCATTATTACGTTCTCAAGTCTTGTTACTAGGACAACAGAGTCTTCCTGGAGGTAGTGTTCCGAGCTTTTAAATTAGAGTGCAATGTGCTGGGACAAGCCCCCAGAAGTTTATGTCTCCTTACTTATGTTTGTTTTTTAAATTTAATTTCTATTTCTTATCGGAGTAAATTTGATTAGAGTGTTTTGATTGGCTGTACAGAATCTGCTCAATGATTCATACATATATCTGTTCATCTTTGGAACCTGTTATCAAGTATGTGATCACAGAATATATATTTTGAAGGTATTGGTGATTATATAATTCATATCGTTTATATGTTATATGTTTATATACATTTAACTTACATTAGTATATGTATGTTAACCCCATAGTCCTAACTTACCCATCCCCCCACCTTTCATTTTGGCTAACCATTAGTTTATTTGATAAGTCTGTGAGTGTCTTTTTCTGTGGAAATATGTTCATTGGTAGCAATCTTAAGAAAACTTGTATAAATGATATCATAGGATATTTGTCATACCCTTTTGACTTACTTAACCTTATATGATTTTTTCTAGGCTCAACTGTAGTCCTGAAAACAGCATTGTTCATTTTTCTCCCGAGGCTACTATTCCATTCTGTCCGTATACCACTTCTTCTTTGTCCATTCATCTGTTTATGGACCTTTTTTTTGCTTCCATATCTTGGCTATTTCAGTATTGTTGCAGTGCATATTTGCCTGCCTCTGTCTTTCCAATTTTGGTGGTCTTAGGTTATAGGCCCAAAAGGTGCCCTGCCGCATCATTTGGTAGCTCAATTTTTACCTTTTCAAGCAGCTCGATTCAGTTTGCGTTAGTGCTGTTTCCACTTTACATCCCACCAGCAGCTAGAAGGTACACAGATCTCTAAAACCCGTTCAGCATTTATAGTTTGTAGACATTTTCCTGATGGTAATGACTGGTGTGAGCTGAAACCTTTTTGAATTTGAATTTGTATGTGGCTAATAATTCCTTATACTAAGCTTTAGGCATGTCCTTTTTTTTCTTTTCCTTTTTTTTTTAAAGAGTGAGTACAACTTCCCTCCTCTTATTGACTTCTTGGAAATTTCTCATGTGTTGAATGTTCTTGCCAATTCCCTACCCCAGGGCATATTTTGAGGGCTTGTGTCATTTACAGCCCTGCAGTCCTTGTGACTATATAAGCAATCATTGGCACTGGGTTTAAAGTGCTGTTGTGGGAAGCAGCCACAAGGCGGCAGCATTATTGCGTTCTCAAGTCTTGTTACTAGGAGAACAGAGTCTTCCTGGGGGTAGTGTTCTGAGCTTTTAAATTAGAGTGCAATGTGCAGGGACAAGCCCCCAGAAGTTTATGTCTCCTTACTTATGTTTGTTTTTTAAATTTAATTTGTATTTTTTATCGGAGTAAATTTGATTAGAGTGTTTTGATTGTCTGGCTGTACAGAATCTGTTCAATGATTCATACATATATCTGTTCATCTTCGGAACCTGTTAGCATGTATGTGATTACAGAATGTATATTTTGAAGGTATTGGTGATTATATAATTCATATCATTTATATGTTATATGTTTATATACATTTAACTTATATTAGTATATGTATGTTAACCCCATAGTCCTAATTTACCTATCCCCCCACCTTTCATTTTGGCTAACCATTAGTTTATTTGATAAGTCTGTGAGTGTCTTTTTCTGTGGAAATATTTTCATTGGTAGCAATCTTAGGATAACATGTATAAATGATATCATAGGATATTTGTCATACCCTTTTGACTTACTTAACCTTATATGATTATTTCTAGGCTCAACTCTAGTCCTGAAAACGGCATTGTTCATTTTTTTCCAGAGGCTACTATTCCATTTGGTACGTATACCATTTCGTCTTTGTCCATTCATCTGTTTATGGACCTTTTTTTTGCTTCCATGTCTTGGCTATTTCAATATTGTTGCAGTGCACATTTGCCTGCCTCTGTCTTTCCGAATCCGGTGGTCTTAGGTTATAGGCCCAAAAGGTGCCCTGCCACATCATATGGTAGCTCAATGTTTACCTTTTCAAGCAGCTCGATTCAGTTTGCGTTACTGCTGTTACCACTTTACATCCAAACAGCAGCTAGAAGGTACACAGTTCTCTAAAACCCCTTCAGCATTTATAGTTTGTAGACTTTTTGCTGATGGTCATGACTGGTGTGAGCTGAAACCTTTTTGGAGGTTGGATACGCATGTGGCTAATAATTCCTTATGCTGAGCTTTAGGCATGTCCTTTTTTTCTTTTCCTTTATTTTTAAAGAGTGAGTACAACTTCCGTACTCTTATTGACTTCTTGAAAATTTCTCATGTGTTGAATTTTCTTGCCAATTCCCTACCCCAGGGCATTTTTTGAGGGCCTGTGTCTTTTACAGCCCTGCAGTCCTTGTGACTATATAAGCAACCATTGTCACTGGGTTTAAAGCTACTGTTGTGGGAAGCAGCCACAAGGCGGCAGCATTATTACGTTCTCAAGCCTTGTTACTAGGACAACACAGTCTTCCTGGAGGTAGTGTTCCGAGCCTGTAAATTAGAGTGCAATGTCCTGGGACAAGCCCCCAGAAGTTTATGTCTCCTAACTCATGTTTGTTTTTTAAATTTAATTTCTATTTCTTATCGGAGTAAATTTGATTAGAGTGTTGTGGTTTTCTGGCTGTACAGAATCTGCTCAATGATTCATACATATGTCTGTTCATCTTCGAACCTGTTAGCATGTATGTGATTACAGAATGTATATTTTAAAGGTATTGGTGATTATATAATTTATATAGTTCATATGTTATATGTTTATATACATTTAACATACATTAGTATATGTATGTTAACCCCATAGTCCTAATTTACCCATCCTCCCACCTTTCATTTTGGCTAGCCATTAGTTTATTTGATAAGTCTGTGAGTGTCTTTTTCTGTGGAAATATGTTCATTGGTAGCAATCTTAGGATAACATGTATAAATGATGTCATAGGATATTTGTCATACCCTTTTGACTTACTTAACCTTATATGATTATTTCTAGGCTCTACTGTAGTCCTGAAAACGGCATTGTTCATTTTTTTCCCGAGGCTACTATTCCATTTGGTACGTATCCCACTTCGTCTTTGTCCATTCATCTGTTTATGGACCTTTTTTTTTGCTTCCATGTCTTGGCTATTTCAATATTGTTGCAATGCACATTTGCCTGCCTCTCTCTTTCCGAATCTGGTGGTCTTAGGTTATAGGCCCAAAAGGTGCCCTGCCGCACCATATGGTAACTCAATTTTTACCTTTTCAAGCAGCTCGATTCAGTTTGCGTTACTGCTGTTACCACTTTACATCCCACCAGCAGCTAGAAGGTACACAGATCTCTAAAACCCCTTCAGCATTTATAGTTTGTAGACATTTTGCTGATGGTAATGACTGGTGTGAGCTGAAACCTTTTTGAATTTGAATTTGTATGTGGCTAATAATTCCTTATACTAAGCTTTAGGCATGTCCTTTTTTTTCTTTTCCTTTTTTTTTTAAAGAGTGAGTACAACTTCCCTCCTCTTATTGACTTCTTGGAAATTTCTCATGTGTTGAATGTTCTTGCCAATTCCCTACCCCAGGGCATATTTTGAGGGCTTGTGTCATTTACAGCCCTGCAGTCCTTGTGACTATATAAGCAATCATTGGCACTGGGTTTAAAGTGCTGTTGTGGGAAGCAGCCACAAGGCGGCAGCATTATTGCGTTCTCAAGTCTTGTTACTAGGAGAACAGAGTCTTCCTGGAGGTAGTGTTCTGAGCTTGTAAATTAGAGTGCAATATGCTGGGACAAGCCCCCAGAAGTTTATGTCTCCTAACTTATGTTTTTTTTTTAAATTTAATTTCTATTTCTTATCGGAGTAAATTTGATTAGAGTGTTTTGATTGTCTGGCTGTACAGAATCTGCTCAATGATTCACACATATGTCTGTTCATCTTCGGATCCTGTTACCATGTATGTGATCACAGAATGTATATTTTGAAGGTATTGGTGAATATATAATTCATATCATTTATATGTTATATGTTTATATACATTTAACTTACATTAGTATATGTATGTTAACCCCATAGTCCTAATTTACCCATCCTCCCACCTTTCATTTTGGCTAACCATTAGTTTATTTGATAAGTCTGTGAGTGTTTTTTTCTTTGGAAATATGTTCATTGGTAGCAATCTTAGGAAAACTTGTATAAATAATATCATAGGATATTTGTAATACCCTTTTGTCTTACTTAACCTTATATGATTATTTCTAGTCTCAACTCTAGTCCTGAAAACGGCATTGTTCATTTTTTTCCCGAGGCTACTCTTCCATTCTGTCCATATACCACTTCTTCTTTGTCCATTCACCTGTTTATGGACCTTTTTTTTGCTTCCATGTCTTTGCTATTTCAGTATTGTTGCAGTGCACATTTGCCTGCCTCTGTCTTTCCGATTCTGGTGGTCTTAGGTTATAGGCCCAAAAGGTGCCCTGCCGCATCATATGGTAGCTCAATTTTTACGTTTTCAAGCAGCTCGATTCAGTTTGCATTAGTGCTGTTACGACTTTATATCCCACCAGCAGCTAGAAGGTACACACTTCTCTAAAACCCCTTCAGCATTTATAGTTTGTAGACTTTTTGCTGATGGTCATGACTGGTGTGAGCTGAAACCTTTTTGGAGGTTGGATACGCATGTGGCTAATAATTCCTTATGCTGAGCTTTAGGCATGTCCTATTTTTTCTTTTCCTTTTTTTTAAAAAGAGTGAGTACAACTTCCCTCCTCTTATTGATTTCTTGAAAAGTTTCTTATGTGTTGAATTTTCTTGCCTATTCCCTACCCCAGGGCATTTTTTGAGTGCCTGTGTCATTTACAACCGTGCAGTCCTTGTGACTATATAAGCTACCATTGGCACTGGGTTTAAAGGTGCTGTTTTTGGAGACAGCCAGAAGGCGGCAGCATTATTACGTTCTCAAGTCTTGTTACTAGGACAACAGAGTCTTCCTGGAGGTAGTGTTCCGAGCTTTTAAATTAGAGTGCAATGTGCTGGGACAAGCCCCCAGAAGTTTATGTCTCCTTACTTATGTTTGTTTTTTAAATTTAATTTGTATTTTTTATCGGAGTAAATTTGATTAGAGTGTTTTTATTGTCTGGCTGTACAGAATCTGTTCAATGATTCATACATATGTCTGTTCATCTTCGGATCCTGTTACCATGTATGTGATTACAGAATGTATATTTTGAAGGTATTGGTGATTATATAATTCATATCATTTATATGTTATATGTTTATATACATTTAACTTATATTAGTATATGTATGTTAACCCCATAGTCCTAATTTACCCATCCCCCCACCTTTCATTTTGGCTAACCATTAGTTTATTTGATAAGTCTGTGAGTGTCTTTTTCAGTGGAAATATGTTCATTGGTAGCAATCTTAGGATAACATGTATAAATGATATCATAGGATATTTGTCATACCCTTTTGACTTACTTAACCTTATATGATTATTTCTAGGCTCAACTCTAGTCCTGAAAACGGCATTGTTCATTTTTTTCCAGAGGCTACTATTCCATTTGGTACGTATACCATTTCGTCTTTGTCCTTTCATCTGTTTATGGACCTTTTTTTTGCTTCCATGTCTTGGCTATTTCAATATTGTTGCAGTGCATATTTGCCTGCCTCTGTCTTTCCAATTTTGGTGGTCTTAGGTTATAGGCCCAAAATGTGCCCTGCCCCATCATTTGGTAGCTCAATTTTTACCTTTTCAAGCAGCTCGATTCAGTTTGCGTTAGTGCTGTTTCCACTTTACGTCCCACCAGCAGCTAGAAGGTACACAATTCTCTAAAACCCCTTCAGCATTTATAGTTTGTAGACTTTTTGCTGATGGTCATGACTGGTGTCACCTGAAACCTTTTTGAATTTGAATTTGCATGTGGCTAATAATTCCTTATACTGAGCTTTAGGCATGTCCTTTTTTATTCTTTTCCTTTTTTTTTTAAAGAGTGAGTACAACTTCCCTCCTCTTATTGACTTCTTGAAAAATTACTCATGTGTTGAATTTTTTTGCCTATTCCCTACTCCAGGGCATTCTTTGAGGGCCGGTGTCATTTAGAGCCCTGCAGTCCTTGTGACTATTAAGCAACCTTTGGCACTGGGTTTAAAGCTGCTGTTGTGGGAAACAGCCACAAGGTGGCAGCATTATTACGTTCTCAACTCTTGTTACTAGGGCAACAGAGTCTTCCTGGAGGTAGTTTTCCAAGGTTGTAAATTAGAGTGGAATGTGCTGGGACAAGCCCCCAGAAGTTTATGTCTCCTAACTTATGTTTGCTTTTTAAATTTAATTTCTATTTCTTATCAGAGTCAGTTTGCTTAGAGTGTTTTGATTGTCTGGCTGTACAGAATCTGCTCAATGATTCATACATATGTCTGTTCATCTTCGGATCCTGCTACCATGTACGTGATTACAGAATGTATATTTTTGAAGCTATTGGTGATGATATAATGCATATAGTTTATATGTGATATGTTTATATACATTTAACATACATTAGTATATGTATGTTAACCCCATTGTCCTAATTTACCCATCCTCCCACCTTTCATTTTGGCTAACCATTAGTTTATTTGATAAGTCTGTGAGTGTCTTTTTCTGTGGAAATATGTTCATTGGTAGCAATCTTAGGATAACATGTATTAATGATATCATAGGATATTTGTCATACCCTTTTGACTTACTTAACCTTATATGATTATTCCTAGGCTCAACTCTAGTCCTGAAAACGGCATTGTTCATTTTTTTCCAGAGGTTTGTATTCCATTTGGTACGTGTACCATTTCGTCTTTGTCCATTCATCTGTTTATGGACCTTTTTTTTGCTTCCATGTCTTGGCTATTTCAATATTGTTGCAGTGCACATTTGCCTGCCTCTGTCTTTCCGAATCCAGTTGTCTTAGGTTATAGGCCCAAAATGTGCCCTGCCGCATCATATGGTAGCTCAATGTTTACCTTTTCAAGCAGCTCGATTCATTTTGCGTTACTGCTGTTACCACTTTACATCCCACCAGCAGCTAGAAGGTACACAGTTCTCTAAAACCCCTTCAGCATTTATAGTTTGTAGACTTTTTGCTGATGGTCATGACTGGTGTGAGCTGAAACCTTTTTGGAGGTTGGATACGCATGTGGCTAATAATTCCTTATGCTGAGCTTTAGGCATGTCCTTTTTTTCTTTTCCTTTTTTTTTAAAGAGTGACTACAACTTCCCTCCTCTTATTGACTTCTTGAAAATTTCTCATGTGTTGAATTTTCTTGCCAATTCCATACCCCAGGGCATTTTTTGAGGGCCTGTGTCTTTTACAGCCCTGCAGTCCTTGTGACTATATAAGCAACCATTGGCACTGGGTTTAAAGCTACTGTTGTGGGAAGCAGCCACAAGGCGGCAGCATTATTAAGTTCTCAAGTCTTGTTACTAGGACAACACAGTCTTCCTGGAGGTAGTGTTCCGAGCTTGTAAATTAGAGTGCAATGTGCTGGGACAAGCCCCCAGAAGTTTATGTCTCCTAACTTATGTTTGTTTTTTAAATTTAATTTGTATTTTTTATCGGAGTAAATTTGATTAGAGTGTTGTGGTTTTCTGGCTGTACAGAATCTGCTCAATGATTCATACATATGTCTGTTCATCTTCGAACCTGTTAGCATGTATGTGATTACAGAATGTATATTTTAAAGGTATTGGTGATTATATAATTTATATATTTCATATGTTATATGTTTATATACATTTAACATACATTAATATATGTATTTTAACCCCATAGTCCTAATTTACCCATCCTCCCACCTTTCATTTTGGCTAGCCATTAGTTTATTTGATAAGTCTGTGAGTGTCTTTTTCTGTGGAAATATGTTCATTGGTAGCAATCTTAGGATAACATGTATAAATGATGTCCTAGGATATTTGTCATACCCTTTTGACTTACTTAACCTTATATGATTATTTCTAGGCTCAACTGTAGTCCTGAAAACGGCATTGTTCATTTTTTTCCCGAGGCTACTATTCCATTTGGTACGTATCCCACTTCGTCTTTGTCCATTCATCTGTTTATGGACCTTTTTTTTTGCTTCCATGTCTTGGCTATTTCAATATTGTTGCAGTGCACATTTGCCTGCCTCTCTCTTTCCGAATCTGGTGGTCTTAGGTTATAGGCCCAAAAGGTGCCCTGCCGCACCATATGGTAACTCAATTTTTACCTTTTCAAGCAGCTCGATTCAGTTTGCGTTACTGCTGTTGCCACTTTACATCCCACCAGCAGCTAGAAGGTACACAGATCTCTAAAACCCCTTCAGCATTTATAGTTTGTAGACATTTTGCTGATGGTAATGACTGGTGTGAGCTGAAACCTTTTTGAATTTGAATTTGTATGTGGCTAATAATTCCTTATACTAAGCTTTTGGCATGTCCTTTTTTTTCTTTTCCTTTTTTTTTTTAAAGAGTGAGTACAACTCCCCTCCTCTTATTGACTTCTTGAAAAATTTCTCATGTGTTGGATTTTCTTGCCTATTCCCTACCCCAGGGCAATTTTTGAGGGCCTGTGTCATTTACAGCCCTGCAGTCCTTGTGACTATATAAGCAACCATTGTCACTGGGTTTAAAGCTGCTGTTTTGGGAGACAGCCACAAGGCGGCAGCATTATTACGTTCTCAAGTCTTGTTACTAGGACAACAGAGTCTTCCTGGAGGTAGTGTTCCGAGCTTGTAAATTAGAGTGCAATGTGCTGGGACAAGCCCCCAGAAGTTTATGTCTCCTTACTTATGTTTGTTTTTTAAATTTAATTTGTCTTTCTTATCGGAGTAAATTTGATTAGAGTGTTTTGATTGTCTGGCTGTACAGAATCTGCTCAATGATTCACACATATGTCTGTTCATCTTCGGATCCTGTTACCATGTATGTGATTACAGAATGTATATTTTGAAGGTATTGGTGAATATATAATTCATATCATTTATATGTTATATGTTTATATACATTTAACTTACATTAGTATATGTATGTTAACCCCATAGTCCTAATTTACCCATCCTCCCACCTTTCATTTTGGCTAACCATTAGTTTATTTGATAAGTCTGTGAGTGTCTTTTTCTGTGGAAATATGTTCATTGGTAGCAATCTTAGGAAAACTTGTATAAATAATATCATAGGATATTTGTAATACCCTTTTGTCTTACTTAACCTTATATGATTATTTCTAGTCTCAACTCTAGTCCTGAAAACGGCATTGTTCATTTTTTTCCCGAGGCTACTCTTCCATTCTGTCCATATACCACTTCTTCTTTGTCCATTCACCTGTTTATGGACCTTTTTTTTGCTTCCATGTCTTTGCTATTTCAGTATTGTTGCAGTGCACATTTGCCTGCCTCTGTCTTTCCGATTCTGGTGGTCTTAGGTTATAGGCCCAAAAGGTGCCCTGCCGCATCATATGGTAGCTCAATTTTTACGTTTTCAAGCAGCTCGATTCAGTTTGCATTAGTGCTGTTACAACTTTATATCCCACCAGCAGCTAGAAGGTACACACTTCTCTAAAACCCCTTCAGCATTTATAGTTTGTAGACTTTTTGCTGATGGTCATGACTGGTGTGAGCTGAAACCTTTTTGGAGGTTGGATACGCATGTGGCTAATAATTCCTTATGCTGAGCTTTAGGCATGTCCTATTTTTTCTTTTCCTTTTTTTTAAAAAGAGTGAGTACAACTTCCCTCCTCTTATTGATTTCTTGAAAAGTTTCTTATGTGTTGAATTTTCTTGCCTATTCCCTACCCCAGGGCATTTTTTGAGTGCCTGTGTCATTTACAACCGTGCAGTCCTTGTGACTATATAAGCTACCATTGGCACTGGGTTTAAAGGTGCTGTTTTTGGAGACAGCCACAAGGCGGCAGCATTATTACGTTCTCAAGTCTTGTTACTAGGACAACAGAGTCTTCCTGGAGGTAGTGTTCCGAGCTTTTAAATTAGAGTGCAATGTGCTGGGACAAGCCCCCAGAAGTTTATGTCTCCTTACTTATGTTTGTTTTTTAAATTTAATTTCTATTTCTTATCGGAGTAAATTTGATTAGAGTGTTTTGATTGGCTGTACAGAATCTGCTCAATGATTCATACATATATCTGTTCATCTTTGGAACCTGTTATCAAGTATGTGATCACAGAATATATATTTTGAAGGTATTGGTGATTATATAATTCATATCGTTTATATGTTATATGTTTATATACATTTAACTTACATTAGTATATGTATGTTAACCCCATAGTCCTAACTTACCCATCCCCCCACCTTTCATTTTGGCTAACCATTAGTTTATTTGATAAGTCTGTGAGTGTCTTTTTCTGTGGAAATATGTTCATTGGTAGCAATCTTAAGAAAACTTGTATAAATGATATCATAGGATATTTGTCATACCCTTTTGACTTACTTAACCTTATATGATTTTTTCTAGGCTCAACTGTAGTCCTGAAAACAGCATTGTTCATTTTTCTCCCGAGGCTACTATTCCATTCTGTCCGTATACCACTTCTTCTTTGTCCATTCATCTGTTTATGGACCTTTTTTTTGCTTCCATATCTTGGCTATTTCAGTATTGTTGCAGTGCATATTTGCCTGCCTCTGTCTTTCCAATTTTGGTGGTCTTAGGTTATAGGCCCAAAAGGTGCCCTGCCGCATCATTTGGTAGCTCAATTTTTACCTTTTCAAGCAGCTCGATTCAGTTTGCGTTAGTGCTGTTTCCACTTTACATCCCACCAGCAGCTAGAAGGTACACAGATCTCTAAAACCCGTTCAGCATTTATAGTTTGTAGACATTTTCCTGATGGTAATGACTGGTGTGAGCTGAAACCTTTTTGAATTTGAATTTGTATGTGGCTAATAATTCCTTATACTAAGCTTTAGGCATGTCATTTTTTTTCTTTTCCTTTTTTTTTTAAAGAGTGAGTACAACTTCCCTCCTCTTATTGACTTCTTGGAAATTTCTCATGTGTTGAATGTTCTTGCCAATTCCCTACCCCAGGGCATATTTTGAGGGCTTGTGTCATTTACAGCCCTGCAGTCCTTGTGACTATATAAGCAATCATTGGCACTGGGTTTAAAGTGCTGTTGTGGGAAGCAGCCACAAGGCGGCAGCATTATTGCGTTCTCAAGTCTTGTTACTAGGAGAACAGAGTCTTCCTGGGGGTAGTGTTCTGAGCTTTTAAATTAGAGTGCAATGTGCAGGGACAAGCCCCCAGAAGTTTATGTCTCCTTACTTATGTTTGTTTTTTAAATTTAATTTGTATTTTTTATCGGAGTAAATTTGATTAGAGTGTTTTGATTGTCTGGCTGTACAGAATCTGTTCAATGATTCATACATATATCTGTTCATCTTCGGAACCTGTTAGCATGTATGTGATTACAGAATGTATATTTTGAAGGTATTGGTGATTATATAATTCATATCATTTATATGTTATATGTTTATATACATTTAACTTATATTAGTATATGTATGTTAACCCCATAGTCCTAATTTACCTATCCCCCCACCTTTCATTTTGGCTAACCATTAGTTTATTTGATAAGTCTGTGAGTGTCTTTTTCTGTGGAAATATTTTCATTGGTAGCAATCTTAGGATAACATGTATAAATGATATCATAGGATATTTGTCATACCCTTTTGACTTACTTAACCTTATATGATTATTTCTAGGCTCAACTCTAGTCCTGAAAACGGCATTGTTCATTTTTTTCCAGAGGCTACTATTCCATTTGGTACGTATACCATTTCGTCTTTGTCCATTCATCTGTTTATGGACCTTTTTTTTGCTTCCATGTCTTGGCTATTTCAATATTGTTGCAGTGCACATTTGCCTGCCTCTGTCTTTCCGAATCCGGTGGTCTTAGGTTATAGGCCCAAAAGGTGCCCTGCCACATCATATGGTAGCTCAATGTTTACCTTTTCAAGCAGCTCGATTCAGTTTGCGTTACTGCTGTTACCACTTTACATCCAAACAGCAGCTAGAAGGTACACAGTTCTCTAAAACCCCTTCAGCATTTATAGTTTGTAGACTTTTTGCTGATGGTCATGACTGGTGTGAGCTGAAACCTTTTTGGAGGTTGGATACGCATGTGGCTAATAATTCCTTATGCTGAGCTTTAGGCATGTCCTTTTTTTCTTTTCCTTTATTTTTAAAGAGTGAGTACAACTTCCGTACTCTTATTGACTTCTTGAAAATTTCTCATGTGTTGAATTTTCTTGCCAATTCCCTACCCCAGGGCATTTTTTGAGGGCCTGTGTCTTTTACAGCCCTGCAGTCCTTGTGACTATATAAGCAACCATTGTCACTGGGTTTAAAGCTACTGTTGTGGGAAGCAGCCACAAGGCGGCAGCATTATTACGTTCTCAAGCCTTGTTACTAGGACAACACAGTCTTCCTGGAGGTAGTGTTCCGAGCCTGTAAATTAGAGTGCAATGTCCTGGGACAAGCCCCCAGAAGTTTATGTCTCCTAACTCATGTTTGTTTTTTAAATTTAATTTCTATTTCTTATCGGAGTAAATTTGATTAGAGTGTTGTGGTTTTCTGGCTGTACAGAATCTGCTCAATGATTCATACATATGTCTGTTCATCTTCGAACCTGTTAGCATGTATGTGATTACAGAATGTATATTTTAAAGGTATTGGTGATTATATAATTTATATAGTTCATATGTTATATGTTTATATACATTTAACATACATTAGTATATGTATGTTAACCCCATAGTCCTAATTTACCCATCCTCCCACCTTTCATTTTGGCTAGCCATTAGTTTATTTGATAAGTCTGTGAGTGTCTTTTTCTGTGGAAATATGTTCATTGGTAGCAATCTTAGGATAACATGTATAAATGATGTCATAGGATATTTGTCATACCCTTTTGACTTACTTAACCTTATATGATTATTTCTAGGCTCTACTGTAGTCCTGAAAACGGCATTGTTCATTTTTTTCCCGAGGCTACTATTCCATTTGGTACGTATCCCACTTCGTCTTTGTCCATTCATCTGTTTATGGACCTTTTTTTTTGCTTCCATGTCTTGGCTATTTCAATATTGTTGCAATGCACATTTGCCTGCCTCTCTCTTTCCGAATCTGGTGGTCTTAGGTTATAGGCCCAAAAGGTGCCCTGCCGCACCATATGGTAACTCAATTTTTACCTTTTCAAGCAGCTCGATTCAGTTTGCGTTACTGCTGTTACCACTTTACATCCCACCAGCAGCTAGAAGGTACACAGATCTCTAAAACCCCTTCAGCATTTATAGTTTGTAGACATTTTGCTGATGGTAATGACTGGTGTGAGCTGAAACCTTTTTGAATTTGAATTTGTATGTGGCTAATAATTCCTTATACTAAGCTTTAGGCATGTCCTTTTTTTTCTTTTCCTTTTTTTTTTAAAGAGTGAGTACAACTTCCCTCCTCTTATTGACTTCTTGGAAATTTCTCATGTGTTGAATGTTCTTGCCAATTCCCTACCCCAGGGCATATTTTGAGGGCTTGTGTCATTTACAGCCCTGCAGTCCTTGTGACTATATAAGCAATCATTGGCACTGGGTTTAAAGTGCTGTTGTGGGAAGCAGCCACAAGGCGGCAGCATTATTGCGTTCTCAAGTCTTGTTACTAGGAGAACAGAGTCTTCCTGGAGGTAGTGTTCTGAGCTTGTAAATTAGAGTGCAATATGCTGGGACAAGCCCCCAGAAGTTTATGTCTCCTAACTTATGTTTTTTTTTTAAATTTAATTTCTATTTCTTATCGGAGTAAATTTGATTAGAGTGTTTTGATTGTCTGGCTGTACAGAATCTGCTCAATGATTCATACATATGTCTGTTCATCTTCGGATCCTGTTACCATGTATGTGATCACAGAATATATATTTTGAAGGTATTGGTGATTATATAATTCATATCGTTTATATGTTATATGTTTATATACATTTAACTTACATTAGTATATGTATGTTAACCCCATAGTCCTAACTTACCCATCCCCCCACCTTTCATTTTGGCTAACCATTAGTTTATTTGATAAGTCTGTGAGTGTCTTTTTCTGTGGAAATATGTTCATTGGTAGCAATCTTAAGAAAACTTGTATAAATGATATCATAGGATATTTGTCATACCCTTTTGACTTACTTAACCTTATATGATTTTTTCTAGGCTCAACTGTAGTCCTGAAAACAGCATTGTTCATTTTTCTCCCGAGGCTACTATTCCATTCTGTCCGTATACCACTTCTTCTTTGTCCATTCATCTGTTTATGGACCTTTTTTTTGCTTCCATATCTTGGCTATTTCAGTATTGTTGCAGTGCATATTTGCCTGCCTCTGTCTTTCCAATTTTGGTGGTCTTAGGTTATAGGCCCAAAAGGTGCCCTGCCGCATCATTTGGTAGCTCAATTTTTACCTTTTCAAGCAGCTCGATTCAGTTTGCGTTAGTGCTGTTTCCACTTTACAACCCACCAGCAGCTAGAAGGTACACAGATCTCTAAAACCCCTTCAGCATTTATAGTTTGTAGACATTTTGCTGATGGTAATGACTGGTGTGAGCTGAAACCTTTTTGAATTTGAATTTGTATGTGGCTAATAATTCCTTATACTAAGCTTTAGGCATGTACTTTTTTTTCTTTTCCTTTTTTTTTTTAAAGAGTGAGTACAACTCCCCTCCTCTTATTGACTTCTTGAAAAATTTCTCATGTGTTGGATTTTCTTGCCTAGTCCCTACCCCAGGGCAATTTTTGAGGGCCTGTGTCATTTACAGCCCTGCAGTCCTTGGGACTATATAAGCAACCATTGTCACTGGGTTTAAAGCTGCTGTTTTGGGAGACAGCCACAAGGCGGCAGCATTATTACGTTCTCAAGTCTTGTTACTAGGACAACAGAGTCTTCCTGGAGGTAGTGTTCCGAGCTTGTAAATTAGAGTGCAATGTGCTGGGACAAGCCCCCAGAAGTTTATGTCTCCTTACTTATGTTTGTTTTTTAAATTTAATTTGTATTTTTTATCGGAGTAAATTTGATTAGAGTGTTTTGATTGTCTGGCTGTACAGAATCTATTCAATGATTCACACATATGTCTGTTCGTCTTCGGATCCTGTTACCATGTATGTGATTACAGAATGTATATTTTGAAGGTATTGGTGATTATATAATTCATATCATTTATATGTTATATGTTTATATACATTTAACTTATATTAGTATATGTATGTTAACCCCATAGTCCTAATTTACCCATCCCCCCACCTTTCATTTTGGCTAACCATTAGTTTATTTGATAAGTCTGTGAGTGTCTTTTTCTGTGGAAATATGTTCATTGGTAGCAATCTTAGGATAACATGTATAAATGATATCATAGGATATTTGTCATACCCTTTTGACTTACTTAACCTTATATGATTATTTCTAGGCTCAACTCTAGTCCTGAAAACGGCATTGTTCATTTTTTTCCAGAGGCTACTATTCCATTTGGTACGTATACCATTTCGTCTTTGTCCATTCATCTGTTTATGGACCTTTTTTTGCTTCCATGTCTTGGCTATTTCAGTATTGTTGCAGTGCACAATTGCCTGCCTCTGTCTTTCCGATTTTGGTGGTCTTAGGTTATAGGCCCAAAAGGTGCCCTGCTGCATCGTATGGTAACTCAATTTTTACCTTTTCAAGCAGCTCCATTCAGTTTGCATTAGTGGTATTACTTCTTTACATCCCACCAGCAGCTAGAAGGTACACATTCCTCTAAAACCCCTTCAGCATTTATAGTTTGTAGACTTTTTGATGATGGTCATGACTGGTGTTACCTGAAACCTTTTTGAATTTGAATTTGCATGTGGCTAATAATTCCTTATACTGAGCTTTAGGCATGTCATTTTTTTCTTTTCCTTTTGTTTTAAAGAGTGAGTACAACTTCCCTCCTCTTATTGACTTCTTGAAAAGTTTCTCATGTGTTGAATTTTTTTGCCTATTCCCTACCCCAGGGCATTTTTTGAAGGCAGGTGTCATTTAGAGCCCTTCAGTCCTTGTGACTATTAAGCAACCTTTGGCACTGGGTTTAAAGCTGCTGTTGTGGGAAACAGCCACAAGGCGGCAGCATTATTACGTTCTCACCTCTTCTTACTAGGGCAACAGAGTCTTCCTGGAGGTAGTTTTCCAAGGTTGTAAATTAGAGTGGAATGTGCTGGGACAAGCCCCCAGAAGTTTATGTCTCCTAACTTATGTTTGCTTTTTAAATTTAATTTCTATTTCTTATCGGAGTAAATTTGATTAGAGTGTTTTGATTGGCTGTACAGAATCTGCTCAATGATTCATACATATATCTGTTCATCTTCGGAACCTGTTATTATGTATGTGATTACAGAATGTATATTTTAAAGGTTTGGTGATTATATAATTTATATAGTTCATATGTTATATGTTTATATACATTTAACATACATTAGTATATGTATGTTAACCCCATAGTCCTAATTTACCCATCCTCCCACCTTTCATTTTGGCTAACCGTTAGTATTTTTGATAAGTCTGTGACTGTCTTTTTCTGTGGAAATATGTTAATTGGTAGTAATCTTAGGAAAACATGTATAAATGATTTCATAGGATATTTGTCACACCCTTTTGACTTACTTAACCTTATATGACTATTTCTAGTCTCAACTGTAGTTCTGAAAATGGCATTGTTCATTTTTTTCCCGAGGCTACTCTTCCATTCTGTCCATATACCACTTCTTCTTTGTCCATTCACCTGTTTATGGACCATTTTTTGCTTCCATGTCTTGGGTATTTCAGTATTGTTGCAGTGCACATTTGCCTGCCTCTGTATTTCCGATTTTGGTGGTCTTAGGTTATAGGCCCAATAGGTGCCCTGCCGCATCATATGGTAACTCAATTTTTACCTTTTCAAGCAGCTCCATTCAGTATGCGTTAGTGCTGTTACCACTTTACATCCCACCAGCAGCTAGAATGTACACAATTCTCTAAAACCCCTTCAGCATTTATAGTTTGTAGACTTTTTGCTGATGGTCATGACTGGTGTCACCTGAAACCTTTTTGAATTTGAATTTGCATGTGGCTAATAATTCCTTATACTGAGCTTTAGGCATGTCCTTTTTTTTTCTTTTCCTTTTTTTTTAAAGAGTGAGTACAACTTCCCTCCTCTTATTGACTTCTTGAAAAGTTACTCATGTGTTGAATTTTCTTGCCAATTCCATACCCCAGGGCATTTTTTGAGGGCCTGTGTCTTTTACAGCCCTGCAGTCCTTGTGACTATATAAGCAACCATTGGCACTGGGTTTAAAGCTACTGTTGTGGGAAGCAGCCACAAGGCGGCAGCATTATTACGTTCTCAAGTCTTGTTACTAGGACAACACAGTCTTCCTGGAGGTAGTGTTCCGAGCTTGTAAATTAGAGTGCAATGTGCTGGGACAAGCCCCCAGAAGTTTATGTCTCCTAACTTATGTTTGTTTTTTAAATTTAATTTCTATTTCTTATCGGAGTAAATTTGATTAGAGTGTTGTGGTTTTCTGGCTGTACAGAATCTGCTCAATGATTCATACATATGTCTGTTCATCTTCGAACCTGTTAGCATGTATGTGATTACAGAATGTATATTTTAAAGGTATTGGTGATTATATTATTTATATATTTCATATGTTATATGTTTATATACATTTAACATACATTAGTATATGTATTTTAACCCCATTGTCCTAATTTACCCATCCTCCCACCTTTCATTTTGGCTAGCCATTAGTTTATTTGATAAGTCTGTGAGTGTCTTTTTCTGTGGAAATATGTTCATTGGTAGCAATCTTAGGATAACATGTATAAATGATGTCATAGGATATTTGTCATACCCTTTTGACTTACTTAACCTTATATGATCATTTCTAGGCTCAACTGTAGTCCTGAAAACGGCATTGTTCATTTTTTTCCCGAGGCTACTATTCCATTTGGTACGTATCCCACTTCGTCTTTGTCCATTCATCTGTTTATGGACCTTTTTTTTGCTTCCATGTCTTTGCTATTTCAGTATTGTTGCAGTGCACATTTGCCTGCCTCTGTCTTTCCGATTCTGGTGGTCTTAGGTTATAGGCCCAAAAGGTGCCCTGCCGCATCATATGGTAGCTCAATTTTTACGTTTTCAAGCAGTTCGATTCAGTTTGCATTAGTGCTGTTACGACTTTATATCCCACCAGCAGCTAGAAGGTACACACTTCTCTAAAACCCCTTCAGCATTTATAGTTTGTAGACTTTTTGCTGATGGTCATGACTGGTGTGAGCTGAAACCTTTTTGGAGGTTGGATACGCATGTGGCTAATAATTCCTTATGCTGAGCTTTAGGCATGTCCTATTTTTTCTTTTCCTTTTTTTTAAAATGAGTGAGTACAACTTCCCTCCTCTTATTGATTTCTTGAAAAGTTTCTTATGTGTTGAATTTTCTTGCCTATTCCCTACCCCAGGGCATTTTTTGAGTGCCTGTGTCATTTACAACCGTGCAGTCCTTGTGACTATATAAGCAACCATTGGCACTGGGTTTAAAGGTGCTGTTTTTGGAGACAGCCACAAGGTGGCAGCATTATTACGTTCTCAAGTCTTGTTACTAGGACAACAGAGTCTTCCTGGAGGTAGTGTTCCGAGCTTTTAAATTAGAGTGCAATGTGCTGGGACAAGCCCCCAGAAGTTTATGTCTCCTTACTTATGTTTGTTTTTTAAATTTAATTTGTATTTTTTATCGGAGTAAATTTGATTAGAGTGTTTTGATTGTCTGGCTGTACAGAATCTGTTCAATGATTCATACATATATCTGTTCATCTTCGGAACCTGTTAGCATGTATGTGATTACAGAATGTATATTTTAAAGGTATTGGTGATTATATTATTTATATAGTTTATATATTATATGTTTATATACATTTAACATACATTAGTATATGTATGTTAACCCCATTGTCCTAATTTACCCATACTCCCACCTTTCATTTTGGCTAACCATTAGTTTATTTGATAAGTCTGTGAGTGTCTTTTTCTGTGGAAATATGTTCATTGGTAGCAATCTTAGGATAACATGTATTAATGATATCATAGGATATTTGTCATACCCTTTTGACTTACTTAACCTTATATGATTATTTCTAGGCTCAACTCTAGTCCTGAAAACGGCATTGTTCATTTTTTTCCAGAGGCTTCTATTCCATTTGGTACGTGTACCATTTCGTCTTTGTCCATTCATCTGTTTATGGACCTTTTTTTTGCTTCCATGTCTTGGCTATTTCAATATTGTTGCAGTGCACATTTGCCTGCCTCTGTCTTTCCGAATCCAGTTGTCTTAGGTTATAGGCCCAAAATGTGCCCTGCCGCATCATATGGTAGCTCAATGTTTACCTTTTCAAGCAGCTCGATTCAGTTTGCGTTACTGCTGTTACCACTTTACATCCCACCAGCAGCTAGAAGGTACAAAGTTCTCTAAAACCCCTTCAGCATTTATAGTTTGTAGACTTTTTGCTGATGGTCATGACTGGTGTGAGCTGAAACCTTTTTGGAGGTTGGATACGCATGTGGCTAATAATTCCTTATGCTGAGCTTTAGGCATGTCCTTTTTTTCTTTTCCTTTTTTTTTAAAGAGTGACTACAACTTCTCTCCTCTTATTGACTTCTTGAAAATTTCTCATGTGTTGAATTTTCTTGCCAATTCCATACCCCAGGGCATTTTTTGAGGGCCTGTGTCTTTTACAGCCCTGCAGTCCTTGTGACTATATAAGCAACCATTGGCACTGGGTTTAAAGCTACTGTTGTGGGAAGCAGCCACAAGGCGGCAGCATTATTACGTTCTCAAGTCTTGTTACTAGGACAACACAGTCTTCCTGGAGGTAGTGTTCCGAGCTTGTAAATTAGAGTGCAATGTGCTGGGACAAGCCCCCAGAAGTTTATGTCTCCTAACTTATGTTTGTTTTTTAAATTTAATTTCTATATCTTATCGGAGTAAATTTGATTAGAGTGTTGTGGTTTTCTGGCTGTACAGAATCTGCTCAATGATTCATACATATGTCTGTTCATCTTCGAACCTGTTAGCATGTATGTGATTACAGAATGTATATTTTAAATGTATTGGTGATTATATAATTTATATATTTCATATGTTATATGTTTATATACATTTAACATACATTAGTATATGTATTTTAACCCCATAGTCCTAATTTACCCATCCTCCCACCTTTCATTTTGGCTAGCCATTAGTTTATTTGATAAGTCTGTGAGTGTCTTTTTCTGTGGAAATATGTTCATTGGTAGCAATCTTAGGATAACATGTATAAATGATGTCATAGGATATTTGTCATACCCTTTTGACTTACTTAACCTTATATGATTATTTCTAGGCTCAACTGTAGTCCTGAAAACGGCATTGTTCATTTTTTTCCCGAGGCTACTATTCCATTTGGTACGTATCCCACTTCTTCTTTGTCCATTCATCTGTTTATGGACCTTTTTTTTTGCTTCCATGTCTTGGCTATTTCAGTATTGTTGCAGTGCACATTTGCCTGCCTCTGTCTTTCCGATTCCGGTGGTCTTAGGTTATAGGCCCAAAATGTGCCCTGCCGCATCATATGGTAGCTCAATGTTTACCTTTTCAAGCAGCTCGATTCAGTTTGCGTTACTGCTGTTACCACTTTACATCCCCCCAGCAGCTAGAAGGTACACAGTTCTCTAAAACCCCTTCAGCATTTATAGTTTGTAGACTTTTTGCTGATGGTCATGACTGGTGTGAGCTGAAACCTTTTTGGAGGTTGGATACGCATGTGGCTAATAATTCCTTATGCTGAGCTTTAGGCATGTCCTTTTTTTCTTTTCCTTTTTTTTTAAAGAGTGACTACAACTTCTCTCCTCTTATTGACTTCTTGAAAATTTCTCATGTGTTGAATTTTCTTGCCAATTCCATACCCCAGGGAATTTTTTGAGGGCCTGTGTCTTTTACAGCCCTGCAGTCCTTGTGACTATATAAGCAACCATTGGCACTGGGTTTAAAGCTACTGTTGTGGGAAGCAGCCACAAGGCGGCAGCATTATTACGTTCTCAAGTCTTGTTACTAGGACAACACAGTCTTCCTGGAGGTAGTGTTCCGAGCTTGTAAATTAGAGTGCAATGTGCTGGGACAAGCCCCCAGAAGTTTATGTCTCCTAACTTATGTTTGTTTTTTAAATTTAATTTCTATTTCTTATCGGAGTAAATTTGATTAGAGTGTTGTGGTTTTCTGGCTGTACAGAATCTGCTCAATGATTCATACATATGTCTGTTCATCTTCGAACCTGTTAGCATGTATGTGATTACAGAATGTATATTTTAAAGTTGTTGGTGATTATATAATTTATATATTTCATATGTTATATGTTTATATACATTTAACATACATTAGTATATGTATTTTAACCCCATTGTCCTAATTTACCCATCCTCCCACCTTTCATTTTGGCTAGCCATTAGTTTATTTGATAAGTCTGTGAGTGTCTTTTTCTGTGGAAATATGTTCATTGGTAGCAATCTTAGGATAACATGTATAAATGATGTCATAGGATATTTGTCATACCCTTTTGACTTACTTAACCTTATATGATTATTTCTAGGCTCAACTGTAGTCCTGAAAACGGCATTGTTCATTTTTTTCCCGAGGCTACTATTCCATTTGGTACGTATCCCACTTCGTCTTTGTCCATTCATCTGTTTATGGACCTTTTTTTTGCTTCCATGTCTTGGCTATTTCAATATTGTTGCAATGCACATTTGCCTGCCTCTCTCTTTCCGAATCTGGTGGTCTTAGGTTATAGGCCCAAAAGGTGCCCTGCCGCATCATATGGTAGCTCAATTTTTACCTTTTCAAGCAGCTCCATTCAGTTTGCGTTAGTGCTGTTGCCACTTTACATCCCACCAGCAGCTAGAAGGTACACAGATCTCTAAAACCCCTTCAGCATTTATAGTTTGTAGACATTTTGCTGATGGTAATGACTGGTGTGAGCTGAAACCTTTTTGAATTTGAATTTGTATGTGGCTAATAATTCCTTATACTGAGCTTTAGGCATGTCCTTTTTTTTCTTTTCCTTTTTTTTTTAAAGAGTGAGTACAACTCCCCTCCTCTTATTGACTTCTTGAAAAATTTCTCATGTGTTGGATTTTCTTGCCTATTCCCTACCCCAGGGCAATTTTTGAGGGCCTGTGTCATTTACAGCCCTGCAGTCCTTGTGACTATATAAGCAACCATTGTCACTGGGTTTAAAGCTGCTGTTTTGGGAGACAGCCACAAGGCGGCAGCATTATTACGTTCTCAAGTCTTGTTACTAGGACAACAGAGTCTTCCTGGAGGTAGTGTTCCGAGCTTGTAAATTAGAGTGCAATGTGCTGGGACAAGCCCCCAGAAGTTTATGTCTCCTTACTTATGTTTGTTTTTTAAATTTAATTTGTCTTTCTTATCGGAGTAAATTTGATTCGAGTGTTTTGATTGTCTGGCTGTACAGAATCTGCTCAATGATTCACACATATGTCTGTTCATCTTCGGATCCTGTTACCATGTATGTGATTACAGAATGTATATTTTGAAGGTATTGGTGAATATATAATTCATATCATTTATATGTTATATGTTTATATACATTTAACTTACATTAGTATATGTATGTTAACCCCATAGTCCTAATTTACCCATCCTCCCACCTTTCATTTTGGCTAACCATTAGTTTATTTGATAAGTCTGTGAGTATCTTTTTCTGTGGAAATATGTTCATTGGTAGCAATCTTAGGAAAACTTGTATAAATAATATCATAGGATATTTGTAATACCCTTTTGTCTTACTTAACCTTATATGATTATTTCTAGTCTCAACTCTAGTCCTGAAAACGGCATTGTTCATTTTTTTCCCGAGGCTACTCTTCCATTCTGTCCATATACCACTTCTTCTTTGTCCATTCACCTGTTTATGGACCTTTTTTTTGCTTCCATGTCTTTGCTATTTCAGTATTGTTGCAGTGCACATTTGCCTGCCTCTGTCTTTCCGATTCTGGTGGTCTTAGGTTATAGGCCCAAAAGGTGCCCTGCCGCATCATATGGTAGCTCAATTTTTACGTTTTCAAGCAGCTCGATTCAGTTTGCATTAGTGCTGTTACGACTTTATATCCCACCAGCAGCTAGAAGGTACACACTTCTCTAAAACCCCTTCAGCATTTATAGTTTGTAGACTTTTTGCTGATGGTCATGACTGGTGTGAGCTGAAACCTTTTTGGAGGTTGGATACGCATGTGGCTAATAATTCCTTATGCTGAGCTTTAGGCATGTCCTATTTTTTCTTTTCCTTTTTTTTAAAAAGAGTGAGTACAACTTCCCTCCTCTTATTGATTTCTTGAAAAGTTTCTTATGTGTTGAATTTTCTTGCCTATTCCCTACCCCAGGGCATTTTTTGAGTGCCTGTGTCATTTACAACCGTGCAGTCCTTGTGACTATATAAGCTACCATTGGCACTGGGTTTAAAGGTGCTGTTTTTGGAGACAGCCACAAGGCGGCAGCATTATTACGTTCTCAAGTCTTGTTACTAGGACAACAGAGTCTTCCTGGAGGTAGTGTTCCGAGCTTTTAAATTAGAGTGCAATGTGCTGGGACAAGCCCCCAGAAGTTTATGTCTCCTTACTTATGTTTGTTTTTTAAATTTAATTTGTATTTTTTATCGGAGTAAATTTGATTAGAGTGTTTTTATTGTCTGGCTGTACAGAATCTGTTCAATGATTCATACATATGTCTGTTCATCTTCGGATCCTGTTACCATGTATGTGATTACAGAATGTATATTTTGAAGGTATTGGTGATTATATAATTCATATCATTTATATGTTATATGTTTATATACATTTAACTTATATTAGTATATGTATGTTAACCCCATAGTCCTAATTTACCCATCCCCCCACCTTTCATTTTGGCTAACCATTAGTTTATTTGATAAGTCTGTGAGTGTCTTTTTCAGTGGAAATATGTTCATTGGTAGCAATCTTAGGATAACATGTATAAATGATATCATAGGATATTTGTCATACCCTTTTGACTTACTTAACCTTATATGATTATTTCTAGGCTCAACTCTAGTCCTGAAAACGGCATTGTTCATTTTTTTCCAGAGGCTACTATTCCATTTGGTACGTATACCATTTCGTCTTTGTCCTTTCATCTGTTTATGGACCTTTTTTTTGCTTCCATGTCTTGGCTATTTCAATATTGTTGCAGTGCACATTTGCCTGCCTCTGTCTTTCCGAATCTGGTGGTCTTAGGTTATAGGCCCAAAAGGTGCCCTACCGCATCATATGGTAGCTCAATGTTTACCTTTTCAAGCAGCTCAATTCAGTTTGCGTTACTGCTGTTACCACTTTACATCCAAACAGCAGCTAGAAGGTACACAGTTCTCTAAAACCCCTTCAGCATTTATAGTTTGTAGACTTTTTGCTGATGGTCATGACTGTTGTGAGCTGAAACCTTTTTGGAGGTTGGATACACATGTGGCTAATAATTCGTTATGCTGAGCTTTAGGCATGTCCTTTTTTTCTTTTACTTTTTTTTTAGAGTGAGTACAACTTCCGTACTCTTATTGACTTCTTGAAAATTTCTCATGTGTTGAATTTCCTTGCCTATTCCCTACTCCAGGGCATTTTTTGAGGGCCTGTGTCTTTTACAGCCCTGCAGTCCTTGTGACTATATAAGCAACCATTGGTACTGGGTTTAAAGCTACTGTTGTGGGAAGCAGCCACAAGGCGGCAGCATTATTACGTTCTCAAGTCTTGTTACTAGGACAACACAGTCTTCCTGGAGGTAGTGTTCCGAGCCTGTAAATTAGAGTGCAATGTCCTGGGACAAGCCCCCAGAAGTTTATGTCTCCTAACTTATGTTTGTTTTTTAAATTTAATTTCTATTTCTTATCGGAGTAAATTTGATTAGAGTGTTGTGGTTTTCTGGCTGTACAGAATCTGCTCAATGATTCATACATATGTCTGTTCATCTTCGGATCCTGTTACCATGTATGTGATTACAGAATGTATATTTTGAAGGTATTGGTGAATATATAATTCATATCATTTATATGTTATATGTTTATATACATTTAACATACATTAGTATATGTATGTTAACCCCATAGTCCTAATTTACCCATCCTCCCACCTTTCATTTTGGCTAACCATTAGTTTATATGATAAGTCTGTGAGTGTCTTTTTCTGTGGAAATATGTTCATTGGTAGCAATCTTAGGATAACATGTATAAATGATATCATAGGATATTTCATACCCTTTTGACTTACTTAACCTTATATGATTATTTCTAGGATCAACTCTACTCCTGAAAACAGCATTGTTCATTTTTTTCCAGAGGCTACTATTCCATTTGGTACGTATACCATTTCGTCTTTCTCCATTCATCTGTTTATGGACCTTTTTTTGCTTCCATGTCTTGGCTATTTCAGTATTGTTGCAGTGCACATTTGCCTGCCTCTGTCTTTCCGATTCTGGTGGTCTTAGGTTATAGGCCCAAAAGGTGCCCTGCCGCATCGTATGGTAACTCAATTTTTACCTTTTCAAGCAGCTCCATTCAGTTTGCATTAGTGGTATTACTTCTTTACATCCCACCAGCAGCTAGAAGGTACACATTCCTCTAAAACCCCTTCAGCATTTATAGTTTGTAGACTTTTTGATGATGGTCATGAGTGGTGTTACCTGAAACCTTTTTGAATTTGAATTTGCATGTGGCTAATAATTCCTTATACTGAGCTTTAGGCATGTCATTTTTTTCTTTTCCTTTTGTTTTAAAGAGTGAGTACAACTTCCCTCCTCTTATTGAGTTCTTGAAAAGTTTCTCATGTGATGAATTTTTTTGCCTATTCCCTACCCCAGGGCATTTTTTGAAGGCAGGTGTCATTTAGAGCCCTTCAGTCCTTGTGACTATTAAGCAACCTTTGGCACTGGGTTTAAAGCTGCTGTTGTGGGAAACAGCCACAAGGCGGCAGCATTATTACGTTCTCAACTCTTGTTACTAGGGCAACAGAGTCTTCCTGGAGGTAGTTTTCCAAGGTTGTAAATTAGAGTGGAATGTGCTGGGACAAGCCCCCAGAAGTTTATGTCTCCTAACTTATGTTTGCTTTTTAAATTTAATTTCTATTTCTTATCGGAGTAAATTTGATTAGAGTGTTTTGATTGGCTGTACAGAATCTGCTCAATGATTCATACATATATCTGTTCATCTTCGGAACCTGTTATCAAGTATGTGATCACAGAATATATATTTTGAAGGTATTGGTGATTATATAATTCATATCGTTTATATGTTATATGTTTATATACATTTAACTTACATTAGTATATGTATGTTAACCCCATAGTCCTAACTTACCCATCCCCCCACCTTTCATTTTGGCTAACCATTAGTTTATTTGATAAGTCTATGAGTGTCTTTTTCTGTGGAAATATGTTCATTGGTAGCAATCTTAAGAAAACTTGTATAAATGATATCATAGGATATTTGTCATACCCTTCTGACTTACTTAACATTATATGATTTTTTCTAGCCTCAACTGTAGTCCTGAAAACAGCATTGTTCATTTTTCTCCCAAGGCTACTATTCCATTCTGTCCGTATACCACTTCTTCTTTGTCCATTCATCTGTTTATGGACCTTTTTTTTGCTTCCATATCTTGGCTATTTCAGTATTGTTGCAGTGCATATTTGCCTGCCTCTGTCTTTCCAATTTTGGTGGTCTTAGGTTATAGGCCCAAAAGGTGCCCTGCCGCATCATTTGGTAGCTCAATTTTTACCTTTTCAAGCAGCTCGATTCAGTTTGCGTTAGTGCTGTTTCCACTTTACATCCCACCAGCAGCTAGAAGGTACACAGATCTCTAAAACCCCTTCAGCATTTATAGTTTGTAGACATTTTGCTGATGGTAATGACTGGTGTGAGCTGAAATCTTTTTGAATTTGAATTTGTATGTGGCTAATAATTCCTTATACTAAGCTTTAGGCATGTCCTTTTTTTTCTTTTCCTTTTTTTTTTAAAGAGTGAGTACAACTTCCCTCCTCTTATTGACTTCTTGGAAATTTCTCATGTGTTGAATGTTCTTGCCAATTCCCTATCCCAGGGCATATTTTGAGGGCTTGTGTCATTTACAGCCCTGCAGTCCTTGTGACTATATAAGCAATCATTGGCACTGGGTTTAAAGTGCTGTTGTGGGAAGCAGCCACAAGGCGGCAGCATTATTGCGTTCTCAAGTCTTGTTACTAGGAGAACAGAGTCTTCCTGGAGGTAGTGTTCAGAGCTTTTAAATTAGAGTGCAATGTGCAGGGACAAGCCCCCAGAAGTTTATGTCTCCTTACTTATGTTTGTTTTTTAAATTTAATTTGTATTTTTTATCGGAGTAAATTTGATTAGAGTGTTTTGATTGTCTGGCTGTACAGAATCTGTTCAATGATTCATACATATATCTGTTCATCTTCGGAACCTGTTAGCATGTATGTGATTACAGAATGTATATTTTGAAGGTATTGGTGATTATATAATTCATATCATTTATATGTTATATGTTTATATACATTTAACTTATATTAGTATATGTATGTTAACCCCATAGTCCTAATTTACCTATCCCCCCACCTTTCATTTTGGCTAACCATTAGTTTATTTGATAAGTCTGTGAGTGTCTTTTTCTGTGGAAATATGTTCATTGGTAGCAATCTTAGGATAACATGTATAAATGATATCATAGGATATTTGTCATACCCTTTTGACTTACTTAACCTTATATGATTATTTCTAGGCTCAACTCTAGTCCTGAAAACGGCATTGTTCATTTTTTTCCAGAGGCTACTATTCCATTTGGTACGTATACCATTTCGTCTTTGTCCATTCATCTGTTTATGGACCTTTTTTTGCTTCCATGTCTTGGCTATTTCAGTATTGTTGCAGTGCACAATTGCCTGCCTCTGTCTTTCCGATTCTGGTGGTCTTAGGTTATAGGCCCAAAAGGTGCCCTGCTGCATCGTATGGTAACTCAATTTTTACCTTTTCAAGCAGCTCCATTCAGTTTGCATTAGTGGTATTACTTCTTTACATCCCACCAGCAGCTAGAAGGTACACATTCCTCTAAAACCCCTTCAGCATTTATAGTTTGTAGACTTTTTGATGATGGTCATGACTGGTGTTACCTGAAACCTTTTTGAATTTGAATTTGCATGTGGCTAATAATTCCTTATACTGAGCTTTAGGCATGTCATTTTTTTCTTTTCCTTTTGTTTTAAAGAGTGAGTACAACTTCCCTCCTCTTATTGACTTCTTGAAAAGTTTCTCATGTGTTGAATTTTTTTGCCTATTCCCTACCCCAGGGCATTTTTTGAAGGCAGGTGTCATTTAGAGCCCTTCAGTCCTTGTGACTATTAAGCAACCTTTGGCACTGGGTTTAAAGCTGCTGTTGTGGGAAACAGCCACAAGGCGGCAGCATTATTACGTTCTCACCTCTTCTTACTAGGGCAACAGAGTCTTCCTGGAGGTAGTTTTCCAAGGTTGTAAATTAGAGTGGAATGTGCTGGGACAAGCCCCCAGAAGTTTATGTCTCCTAACTTATGTTTGCTTTTTAAATTTAATTTCTATTTCTTATCGGAGTAAATTTGATTAGAGTGTTTTGATTGGCTGTACAGAATCTGCTCAATGATTCATACATATATCTGTTCATCTTCGGAACCTGTTATTATGTATGTGATTACAGAATGTATATTTTAAAGGTTTGGTGATTATATAAATTATATAGTTCATATGTTATATGTTTATATACATTTAACATACATTAGTATATGTATGTTAACCCCATAGTCCTAATTTACCCATCCTCCCACCTTTCATTTTGGCTAACCGTTAGTATTTTTGATAAGTCTGTGACTGTCTTTTTCTGTGGAAATATGTTAATTGGTAGTAATCTTAGGAAAACATGTATAAATGATTTCATAGGATATTTGTCACACCCTTTTGACTTACTTAACCTTATATGACTATTTCTAGTCTCAACTGTAGTTCTGAAAATGGCATTGTTCATTTTTTTCCCGAGGCTACTCTTCCATTCTGTCCATATACCACTTCTTCTTTGTCCATTCACCTGTTTATGGACCATTTTTTGCTTCCATGTCTTGGGTATTTCAGTATTGTTGCAGTGCACATTTGCCTGCCTCTGTATTTCCGATTTTGGTGGTCTTAGGTTATAGGCCCAATAGGTGGCCTGCCGCATCATATGGTAACTCAATTTTTACCTTTTCAAGCAGCTCCATTCAGTATGCGTTAGTGCTGTTACCACTTTACATCCCACCAGCAGCTAGAATGTACACAATTCTCTAAAACCCCTTCAGCATTTATAGTTTGTAGACTTTTTGCTGATGGTCATGGCTGGTGTCACCTGAAACCTTTTTGAATTTGAATTTGCATGTGGCTAATAATTCCTTATACTGAGCTTTAGGCATGTCCTTTTTTTTTCTTTTCCTTTTTTTTTAAAGAGTGAGTACAACTTCCCTCCTCTTATTGACTTCTTGAAAAGTTACTCATGTGTTGAATTTTCTTGCCAATTCCATACCCCAGGGCATTTTTTGAGGGCCTGTGTCTTTTACAGCCCTGCAGTCCTTGTGACTATATAAGCAACCATTGGCACTGGGTTTAAAGCTACTGTTGTGGGAAGCAGCCACAAGGCGGCAGCATTATTACGTTCTCAAGTCTTGTTACTAGGACAACACAGTCTTCTTGGAGGTAGTGTTCCGAGCTTGTAAATTAGAGTGCAATGTGCTGGGACAAGCCCCCAGAAGTTTATGTCTCCTAACTTATGTTTGTTTTTTAAATTTAATTTCTATTTCTTATCGGAGTAAATTTGATTAGAGTGTTGTGGTTTTCTGGCTGTACAGAATCTGCTCAATGATTCATACATATGTCTGTTCATCTTCGAACCTGTTAGCATGTATGTGATTACAGAATGTATATTTTAAAGGTATTGGTGATTATATTATTTATATATTTCATATGTTATATGTTTATATACATTTAACATACATTAGTATATGTATTTTAACCCCATTGTCCTAATTTACCCATCCTCCCACCTTTCATTTTGGCTAGCCATTAGTTTATTTGATAAGTCTGTGAGTGTCTTTTTCTGTGGAAATATGTTCATTGGTAGCAATCTTAGGATAACATGTATAAATGATGTCATAGGATATTTGTCATACCCTTTTGAATTACTTAACCTTATATGATCATTTCTAGGCTCAACTGTAGTCCTGAAAACGGCATTGTTCATTTTTTTCCCGAGGCTACTATTCCATTTGGTACGTATCCCACTTCGTCTTTGTCCATTCATCTGTTTATGGACCTTTTTTTTGCTTCCATGTCTTTGCTATTTCAGTATTGTTGCAGTGCACATTTGCCTGCCTCTGTCTTTCCGATTCTGGTGGTCTTAGGTTATAGGCCCAAAAGGTGCCCTGCCGCATCATATGGTAGCTCAATTTTTACGTTTTCAAGCAGTTCGATTCAGTTTGCATTAGTGCTGTTACGACTTTATATCCCACCAGCAGCTAGAAGGTACACACTTCTCTAAAACCCCTTCAGCATTTATAGTTTGTAGACTTTTTGCTGATGGTCATGACTGGTGTGAGCTGAAACCTTTTTGGAGGTTGGATACGCATGTGGCTAATAATTCCTTATGCTGAGCTTTAGGCATGTCCTATTTTTTCTTTTCCTTTTTTTTAAAATGAGTGAGTACAACTTCCCTCCTCTTATTGATTTCTTGAAAAGTTTCTTATGTGTTGAATTTTCTTGCCTATTCCCTACCCCAGGGCATTTTTTGAGTGCCTGTGTCATTTACAACCGTGCAGTCCTTGTGACTATATAAGCAACCATTGGCACTAGGTTTAAAGGTGCTGTTTTTGGAGACAGCCACAAGGTGGCAGCATTATTACGTTCTCAAGTCTTGTTACTAGGACAACAGAGTCTTCCTGGAGGTAGTGTTCCGAGCTTTTAAATTAGAGTGCAATGTGCTGGGACAAGCCCCCAGAAGTTTATGTCTCCTTACTTATGTTTGTTTTTTAAATTTAATTTGTATTTTTTATCGGAGTAAATTTGATTAGAGTGTTTTGATTGTCTGGCTGTACAGAATCTGTTCAATGATTCATACATATATCTGTTCATCTTCGGAACCTGTTAGCATGTATGTGATTACAGAATGTATATTTTAAAGGTATTGGTGATTATATTATTTATATAGTTTATATATTATATGTTTATATACATTTAACATACATTAGTATATGTATGTTAACCCCATTGTCCTAATTTACCCATACTCCCACCTTTCATTTTGGCTAACCATTAGTTTATTTGATAAGTCTGTGAGTGTCTTTTTCTGTGGAAATATGTTCATTGGTAGCAATCTTAGGATAACATGTATTAATGATATCATAGGATATTTGTCATACCCTTTTGACTTACTTAACCTTATATGATTATTTCTAGGCTCAACTCTAGTCCTGAAAACGGCATTGTTCATTTTTTTCCAGAGGCTTCTATTCCATTTGGTACGTGTACCATTTCGTCTTTGTCCATTCATCTGTTTATGGACCTTTTTTTTGCTTCCATGTCTTGGCTATTTCAATATTGTTGCAGTGCACATTTGCCTGCCTCTGTCTTTCCGAATCCAGTTGTCTTAGGTTATAGGCCCAAAATGTGCCCTGCCGCATCATATGGTAGCTCAATGTTTACCTTTTCAAGCAGCTCGATTCAGTTTGCGTTACTGCTGTTACCACTTTACATCCCACCAGCAGCTAGAAGGTACAAAGTTCTCTAAAACCCCTTCAGCATTTATAGTTTGTAGACTTTTTGCTGATGGTCATGACTGGTGTGAGCTGAAACCTTTTTGGAGGTTGGATACGCATGTGGCTAATAATTCCTTATGCTGAGCTTTAGGCATGTCCTTTTTTTCTTTTCCTTTTTTTTTAAAGAGTGACTACAACTTCTCTCCTCTTATTGACTTCTTGAAAATTTCTCATGTGTTGAATTTTCTTGCCAATTCCATACCCCAGGGCATTTTTTGAGGGCCTGTGTCTTTTACAGCCCTGCAGTCCTTGTGACTATATAAGCAACCATTGGCACTGGGTTTAAAGCTACTGTTGTGGGAAGCAGCCACAAGGCGGCAGCATTATTACGTTCTCAAGTCTTGTTACTAGGACAACACAGTCTTCCTGGAGGTAGTGTTCCGAGCTTGTAAATTAGAGTGCAATGTGCTGGGACAAGCCCCCAGAAGTTTATGTCTCCTAACTTATGTTTGTTTTTTAAATTTAATTTCTATTTCTTATCGGAGTAAATTTGATTAGAGTGTTGTGGTTTTCTGGCTGTACAGAATCTGCTCAATGATTCATACATATGTCTGTTCATCTTCGAACCTGTTAGCATGTATGTGATTACAGAATGTATATTTTAAAGTTGTTGGTGATTATATAATTTATATATTTCATATGTTATATGTTTATATACATTTAACATACATTAGTATATGTATTTTAACCCCATTGTCCTAATTTACCCATCCTCCCACCTTTCATTTTGGCTAGCCATTAGTTTATTTGATAAGTCTGTGAGTGTCTTTTTCTGTGGAAATATGTTCATTGGTAGCAATCTTAGGATAACATGTATAAATGATGTCATAGGATATTTGTCATACCCTTTTGACTTACTTAACCTTATATGATTATTTCTAGGCTCAACTGTAGTCCTGAAAACGGCATTGTTCATTTTTTTCCCGAGGCTACTATTCCATTTGGTACGTATCCCACTTCGTCTTTGTCCATTCATCTGTTTATGGACCTTTTTTTTGCTTCCATGTCTTGGCTATTTCAATATTGTTGCAATGCACATTTGCCTGCCTCTCTCTTTCCGAATCTGGTGGTCTTAGGTTATAGGCCCAAAAGGTGCCCTGCCGCCTCATATGGTAGCTCAATTTTTACCTTTTCAAGCAGCTCCATTCAGTTTGCGTTAGTGCTGTTGCCACTTTACATCCCACCAGCAGCTAGAAGGTACACAGATCTCTAAAACCCCTTCAGCATTTATAGTTTGTAGACATTTTGCTGATGGTAATGACTGGTGTGAGCTGAAACCTTCTGGAATTTGAATTTGTATGTGGCTAATAATTCCTTATACTGAGCTTTAGGCATGTCCTTTTTTTTCTTTTCCTTTTTTTTTTAAAGAGTGAGTACAACTCCCCTCCTCTTATTGACTTCTTGAAAAATTTCTCATGTGTTGGATTTTCTTGCCTATTCCCTACCCCAGGGCAATTTTTGAGGGCCTGTGTCATTTACAGCCCTGCAGTCCTTGTGACTATATAAGCAACCATTGTCACTGGGTTTAAAGCTGCTGTTTTGGGAGACAGCCACAAGGCGGCAGCATTATTACGTTCTCAAGTCTTGTTACTAGGACAACAGAGTCTTCCTGGAGGTAGTGTTCCGAGCTTGTAAATTAGAGTGCAATGTGCTGGGACAAGCCCCCAGAAGTTTATGTCTCCTTACTTATGTTTGTTTTTTAAATTTAATTTGTCTTTCTTATCGGAGTAAATTTGATTAGAGTGTTTTGATTGTCTGGCTGTACAGAATCTGCTCAATGATTCACACATATGTCTGTTCATCTTCGGATCCTGTTACCATGTATGTGATTACAGAATGTATATTTTGAAGGTATTGGTGAATATATAATTCATATCATTTATATGTTATATGTTTATATACATTTAACTTACATTAGTATATGTATGTTAACCCCATAGTCCTAATTTACCCATCCTCCCACCTTTCATTTTGGCTAACCATTAGTTTATTTGATAAGTCTGTGAGTGTTTTTTTCTTTGGAAATATGTTCATTGGTAGCAATCTTAGGAAAACTTCTATAAATAATATCATAGGATATTTGTAATACCCTTTTGTCTTACTTAACCTTATATGATTATTTCTAGTCTCAACTCTAGTCCTGAAAACGGCATTGTTCATTTTTTTCCCGAGGCTACTCTTCCATTCTGTCCATATACCACTTCTTCTTTGTCCATTCACCTGTTTATGGACCTTTTTTTTGCTTCCATGTCTTTGCTATTTCAGTATTGTTGCAGTGCACATTTGCCTGCCTCTGTCTTTCCGATTCTGGTGGTCTTAGGTTATAGGCCCAAAAGGTGCCCTGCCGCATCATATGGTAGCTCAATTTTTACGTTTTCAAGCAGCTCGATTCAGTTTGCATTAGTGCTGTTACGACTTTATATCCCACCAGCAGCTAGAAGGTACACACTTCTCTAAAACCCCTTCAGCATTTATAGTTTGTAGACTTTTTGCTGATGGTCATGACTGGTGTGAGCTGAAACCTTTTTGGAGGTTGGATACGCATGTGGCTAATAATTCCTTATGCTGAGCTTTAGGCATGTCCTATTTTTTCTTTTCCTTTTTTTTAAAAAGAGTGAGTACAACTTCCCTCCTCTTATTGATTTCTTGAAAAGTTTCTTATGTGTTGAATTTTCTTGCCTATTCCCTACCCCAGGGCATTTTTTGAGTGCCTGTGTCATTTACAACCGTGCAGTCCTTGTGACTATATAAGCTACCATTGGCACTGGGTTTAAAGGTGCTGTTTTTGGAGACAGCCAGAAGGCGGCAGCATTATTACGTTCTCAAGTCTTGTTACTAGGACAACAGAGTCTTCCTGGAGGTAGTGTTCCGAGCTTTTAAATTAGAGTGCAATGTGCTGGGACAAGCCCCCAGAAGTTTATGTCTCCTTACTTATGTTTGTTTTTTAAATTTAATTTGTATTTTTTATCGGAGTAAATTTGATTAGAGTGTTTTTATTGTCTGGCTGTACAGAATCTGTTCAATGATTCATACATATGTCTGTTCATCTTCGGATCCTGTTACCATGTATGTGATTACAGAATGTATATTTTGAAGGTATTGGTGATTATATAATTCATATCATTTATATGTTATATGTTTATATACATTTAACTTATATTAGTATATGTATGTTAACCCCATAGTCCTAATTTACCCATCCCCCCACCTTTCATTTTGGCTAACCATTAGTTTATTTGATAAGTCTGTGAGTGTCTTTTTCAGTGGAAATATGTTCATTGGTAGCAATCTTAAGAAAACTTGTATAAATGATATCATAGAATATTTGTCATACCCTTTTGACTTACTTAACCTTATATGATTTTTTCTAGGCTCAACTGTAGTCCTGAAAACAGCATTGTTCATTTTTCTCCCGAGGCTACTATTCCATTCTGTCCGTATACCACTTCTTCTTTGTCCATTCATCTGTTTATGGACCTTTTTTTTGCTTCCATATCTTGGCTATTTCAGTATTGTTGCAGTGCATATTTGCCTGCCTCTGTCTTTCCAATTTTGGTGGTCTTAGGTTATAGGCCCAAAAGGTGCCCTGCCCCATCATTTGGTAGCTCAATTTTTACCTTTTCAAGCAGCTCGATTCAGTTTGCGTTAGTGCTGTTTCCACTTTACATCCCACCAGCAGCTAGAAGGTACACAATTCTCTAAAACCCCTTCAGCATTTATAGTTTGTAGACTTTTTGCTGATGGTCATGACTGGTGTCACCTGAAACCTTTTTGAATTTGAATTTGCATGTGGCTAATAATTCCTTATGCTGAGCTTTAGGCATGTCCTTTTTTTCTTTTCCTTTTTTTTTAAAGAGTGAGTACAACTTCCCTCCTCTTATTGACTTCTTGAAAAGTTACTCATGTGTTGAATTTTTTTGCCTATTCCCTACTCCAGGGCATTCTTTGAGGGCCGGTGTCATTTAGAGCCCTGCAGTCCTTGTGACTATTAAGCAACCTTTGGCACTGGGTTTAAAGCTGCTGTTGTGGGAAACAGCCACAAGGTGGCAGCATTATTACGTTCTCAACTCTTGTTACTAGGGCAACAGAGTCTTCCTGGAGGTAGTTTTCCAAGGTTGTAAATTAGAGTGGAATGTGCTGGGACAAGCCCCCAGAAGTTTATGTCTCCTAACTTATGTTTGCTTTTTAAATTTAATTTCTATTTCTTATCAGAGTCAGTTTGCTTAGAGTGTTTTGATTGTCTGGCTGTACAGAATCTGCTCAATGATTCATACATATGTCTGTTCATCTTCGGATCCTGCTACCATGTACGTGATTACAGAATGTATATTTTTGAAGCTATTGGTGATGATATAATGCATATAGTTTATATGTGATATGTTTATATACATTTAACATACATTAGTATATGTATGTTAACCCCATTGTCCTAATTTACCCATCCTCCCACCTTTCATTTTGGCTAACCACTAGTTTATTTGATAAGTCTGTGAGTGTCTTTTTCTGTGGAAATATGTTCATTGGTAGCAATCTTAGGATAACATGTATTAATGATATCATAGGATATTTGTCATACCCTTTTGACTTACTTAACCTTTAATGATTATTTCTAGGCTCAACTCTAGTCCTGAAAACGGCATTGTTCATTTTTTTCCAGTGGCTTGTATTCCATTTGGTACGTGTACCATTTCGTCTTTGTCCATTCATCTGTTTATGGACCTTTTTTTTGCTTCCATGTCTTGGCTATTTCAATATTGTTGCAGTGCACATTTGCCTGCCTCTGTCTTTCCGAATCCAGTTGTCTTAGGTTATAGGCCCAAAATGTGCCCTGCCGCATCATATGGTAGCTCAATGTTTACCTTTTCAAGCAGCTCGATTCATTTTGCGTTACTGCTGTTACCACTTTACATCCCACCAGCAGCTAGAAGGTACACAGTTCTCTAAAACCCCTTCAGCATTTATAGTTTGTAGACCTTTTGCTGATGGTCATGACTGGTGTGAGCTGAAACCTTTTTGGAGGTTGGATACGCCTGTGGCTAATAATTCCTTATGCTGAGCTTTAGGCATGTCCTTTTTTTCTTTTCCTTTTTTTTTAGAGTGAGTACAACTTCCGTACTCTTATTGACTTCTTGAAAATTTCTCATGTGTTGAATTTCCTTGCCTATTCCCTACACCAGGGCATTTTTTGAGGGCCTGTGTCTTTTACAGCCCTGCAGTCCTTGTGACTATATAAGCAACCATTGGTACTGGGTTTAAAGCTACTGTTGTGGGAAGCAGCCACAAGGCGGCAGCATTATTACGTTCTCAAGTCTTGTTACTAGGACAACACAGTCTTCCTGGAGGTAGTGTTCCGAGCCTGTAAATTAGAGTGCAATGTCCTGGGACAAGCCCCCAGAAGTTTATGTCTCCTAACTTATGTTTGTTTTTTAAATTTAATTTCTATTTCTTATCGGAGTAAATTTGATTAGAGTGTTGTGGTTTTCTGGCTGTACAGAATCTGCTCAATGATTCATACATATGTCTGTTCATCTTCGGATCCTGTTACCATGTATGTGATTACAGAATGTATATTTTGAAGGTATTGGTGAATATATAATTCATATCATTTATATGTTATATGTTTATATACATTTAACATACATTAGTATATGTATGTTAACCCCATAGTCCTAATTTACCCATCCTCCCACCTTTCATTTTGGCTAACCCTTAGTTTATATGATAAGTCTGTGAGTGTCTTTTTCTGTGGAAATATGTTCATTGGTAGCAATCTTAGGATAACATGTATAAATGATGTCATAGGATATTTGTCATACCCTTTTGACTTACTTAACCTTATATGATTATTTCTAGGCTCAACTCTAGTCCTGAAAACAGCATTGTTCATTTTTTTCCAGAGGCTACTATTCCATTTGGTACATATACCATTTCGTCTTTGTCCATTCATCTGTTTATGGACCTTTTTTTGCTTCCATGTCTTGGCTATTTCAGTATTGTTGCAGTGCACATTTGCCTGCCTCTGTCTTTCCGATTCTGGTGGTCTTAGGTTATAGGCCCACAAGGTGCCCTGCCGCATCGTATGGTAACTCAATTTTTACCTTTTCAAGCAGCTCCATTCAGTTTGCATTAGTGGTATTACTTCTTTACATCCCACCAGCAGCTAGAAGGTACACATTCCTCTAAAACCCCTTCAGCATTTATAGTTTGTAGACTTTTTGATGATGGTCATGAGTGGTGTTACCTGAAACCTTTTTGAATTTGAATTTGCATGTGGCTAATAATTCCTTATACTGAGCTTTAGGCATGTCATTTTTTTCTTTTCCTTTTGTTTTAAAGAGTGAGTACAACTTCCCTCCTCTTATTGACTTCTTGAAAAGTTTCTCATGTGTTGAATTTTTTTGCCTATTCCCTACCCCAGGGCATTTTTTGAAGGCAGGTGTCATTTAGAGCCCTTCAGTCCTTGTGACTATTAAGCAACCTTTGGCACTGGGTTTAAAGCTGCTGTTGTGGGAAACAGCCACAAGGCGGCAGCATTATTACGTTCTCAACTCTTGTTACTAGGGCAACAGAGTCTTCCTGGAGGTAGTTTTCCAAGGTTGTAAATTAGAGTGGAATGTGCTGGGACAAGCCCCCAGAAGTTTATGTCTCCTAACTTATGTTTGCTTTTTAAATTTAATTTCTATTTCTTATCGGAGTAAATTTGATTAGAGTGTTTTGATTGGCTGTACAGAATCTGCTCAATGATTCATACATATATCTGTTCATCTTCGGAACCTGTTATCAAGTATGTGATTACAGAATATATATTTTGAAGGTATTGGTGATTATATAATTCATATCGTTTATATGTTATATGTTTATATACATTTAACTTACATTAGTATATGTATGTTAACCCCATAGTCCTAACTTACCCATCCCCCCACCTTTCATTTTGACTAACCATTAGTTTATTTGATAAGTCTGTGAGTGTCTTTTTCTGTGGAAATATGTTCATTGGTAGCAATCTTAAGAAAACTTGTATAAATGATATCATAGGATATTTGTCATACCCTTTTGACTTACTTGACCTTATATGATTTTTTCTAGGCTCAACTGTAGTCCTGAAAACAGCATTGTTCATTTTTCTCCCGAGGCTACTATTACATTCTGTCCGTATACCACTTCTTCTTTGTCCATTCATCTGTTTATGGACCTTTTTTTTGCTTCCATATCTTGGCTATTTCAGTATTGTTGCAGTGCATATTTGCCTGCCTCTGTCTTTCCAATTTTGGTGGTCTTAGGTTATAGGCCCAAAAGGTGCCCTGCCGCATCATTTGGTAGCTCAATTTTTACCTTTTCAAGCAGCTCGATTCAGTTTGCGTTAGTGCTGTTTCCACTTTACATCCCACCAGCAGCTAGAAGGTACACAGATCTCTAAAACCCCTTCAGCATTTATAGTTTGTAGACATTTTGCTGATGGTAATGACTGGTGTGAGCTGAAACCTTCTGGAATTTGAATTTGTATGTGGCTAATAATTCCTTATACTAAGCTTTAGGCATGTCTTTTTTTTTCTTTTCCTTTTTTTTTTTAAAGAGTGAGTACAACTCCCCTCCTCTTATTGACTTCTTGAAAAATTTCTCATGTGTTGGATTTTCTTCCCTATTCCCTACCCCAGGGCAATTTTTGAGGGCCTGTGTCATTTACAGCCCTGCAGTCCTTGTGACTATATAAGCAACCATTGTCATTGGGTTTAAAGCTGCTGTTTTGGGAGACAGCCACAAGGCGGCAGCATTATTACGTTCTCAAGTCTTGTTACTAGGACAACAGAGTCTTCCTGGAGGTAGTGTTCCGAGCTTGTAAATTAGAGTGCAATGTGCTGGGACAAGCCCCCAGAAATTTATGTCTCCTTACTTATGTTTGTTTTTTAAATTTAATTTGTCTTTCTTATCGGAGTAAATTTGATTAGAGTGTTTTGATTGTCTGGCTGTACAGAATCTGCTCAATGATTCACACATATGTCTGTTCATCTTCGGATCCTGTTACCATGTATGTGATTACAGAATGTATATTTTGAAGGTATTGGTGAATATATAATTCATATCATTTATATGTTATATGTTTATATACATTTAACTTACATTAGTATATGTATGTTAACCCCATAGTCCTAATTTACCCATCCTCCCACCTTTCATTTTGGCTAACCATTAGTTTATTTGATAAGTCTGTGAGTGTCTTTTTCTGTGGAAATATGTTCATTGGTAGCAATCTTAGGAAAACTTGTATAAATAATATCATAGGATATTTGTAATACCCTTTTGTCTTACTTAACCTTATATGATTATTTCTAGTCTCAACTCTAGTCCTGAAAACGGCATTGTTCATTTTTTTCCCGAGGCTACTCTTCCATTCTGTCCATATACCACTTCTTCTTTGTCCATTCACCTGTTTATGGACCTTTTTTTTGCTTCCATGTCTTTGCTATTTCAGTATTGTTGCAGTGCACATTTGCCTGCCTCTGTCTTTCCGATTCTGGTGGTCTTAGGTTATAGGCCCAAAAGGTGCCCTGCCGCATCATATGGTAGCTCAATTTTTACGTTTTCAAGCAGCTCGATTCAGTTTGCATTAGTGCTGTTACAACTTTATATCCCACCAGCAGCTAGAAGGTACACACTTCTCTAAAACCCCTTCAGCATTTATAGTTTGTAGACTTTTTGCTGATGGTCATGACTGGTGTGAGCTGAAACCTTTTTGGAGGTTGGATACGCATGTGGCTAATAATTCCTTATGCTGAGCTTTAGGCATGTCCTATTTTTTCTTTTCCTTTTTTTTAAAAAGAGTGAGTACAACTTCCCTCCTCTTATTGATTTCTTGAAAAGTTTCTTATGTGTTGAATTTTCTTGCCTATTCCCTACCCCAGGGCATTTTTTGAGTGCCTGTGTCATTTACAACCGTGCAGTCCTTGTGACTATATAAGCTACCATTGGCACTGGGTTTAAAGGTGCTGTTTTTGGAGACAGCCACAAGGCGGCAGCATTATTACGTTCTCAAGTCTTGTTACTAGGACAACAGAGTCTTCCTGGAGGTAGTGTTCCGAGCTTTTAAATTAGAGTGCAATGTGCTGGGACAAGCCCCCAGAAGTTTATGTCTCCTTACTTATGTTTGTTTTTTAAATTTAATTTGTATTTTTTATCGGAGTAAATTTGATTAGAGTGTTTTGATTGTCTGGCTGTACAGAATCTGTTCAATGATTCATACATATGTCTGTTCATCTTCGGATCCTGTTACCATGTATGTGATCACAGAATATATATTTTGAAGGTATTGGTGATTATATAATTCATATCGTTTATATGTTATATGTTTATATACATTTAACTTACATTAGTATATGTATGTTAACCCCATAGTCCTAACTTACCCTTCCCCCCACCTTTCATTTTGGCTAACCATTAGTTTATTTGATAAGTCTGTGAGTGTCTTTTTCTGTGGAAATATGTTCATTGGTAGCAATCTTAAGAAAACTTGTATAAATGATATCATAGAATATTTGTCATACCCTTTTGACTTACTTAACCTTATATGATTTTTTCTAGGCTCAACTGTAGTCCTGAAAACAGCATTGTTCATTTTTCTCCCGAGGCTACTATTCCATTCTGTCCGTATACCACTTCTTCTTTGTCCATTCATCTGTTTATGGACCTTTTTTTTGCTTCCATATCTTGGCTATTTCAGTATTGTTGCAGTGCATATTTGCCTGCCTCTGTCTTTCCAATTTTGGTGGTCTTAGGTTATAGGCCCAAAAGGTGCCCTGCCCCATCATTTGGTAGCTCAATTTTTACCTTTTCAAGCAGCTCGATTCAGTTTGCGTTAGTGCTGTTTCCACTTTACATCCCACCAGCAGCTAGAAGGTACACAATTCTCTAAAACCCCTTCAGCATTTATAGTTTGTAGACTTTTTGCTGATGGTCATGACTGGTGTCACCTGAAACCTTTTTGAATTTGAATTTGCATGTGGCTAATAATTCCTTATGCTGAGCTTTAGGCATGTCCTTTTTTTCTTTTCCTTTTTTTTTAAAGAGTGAGTACAACTTCCCTCCTCTTATTGACTTCTTGAAAAGTTACTCATGTGTTGAATTTTTTTGCCTATTCCCTACTCCAGGGCATTCTTTGAGGGCCGGTGTCATTTAGAGCCCTGCAGTCCTTGTGACTATTAAGCAACCTTTGGCACTGGGTTTAAAGCTGCTGTTGTGGGAAACAGCCACAAGGTGGCAGCATTATTACGTTCTCAACTCTTGTTACTAGGGCAACAGAGTCTTCCTGGAGGTAGTTTTCCAAGGTTGTAAATTAGAGTGGAATGTGCTGGGACAAGCCCCCAGAAGTTTATGTCTCCTAACTTATGTTTGCTTTTTAAATTTAATTTCTATTTCTTATCAGAGTCAGTTTGCTTAGAGTGTTTTGATTGTCTGGCTGTACAGAATCTGCTCAATGATTCATACATATGTCTGTTCATCTTTGGATCCTGCTACCATGTACGTGATTACAGAATGTATATTTTTGAAGCTATTGGTGATGATATAATGCATATAGTTTATATGTGATATGTTTATATACATTTAACATACATTAGTATATGTATGTTAACCCCATTGTCCTAATTTACCCATCCTCCCACCTTTCATTTTGGCTAACCACTAGTTTATTTGATAAGTCTGTGAGTGTCTTTTTCTGTGGAAATATGTTCATTGGTAGCAATCTTAGGATAACATGTATTAATGATATCATAGGATATTTGTCATACCCTTTTGACTTACTTAACCTTTAATGATTATTTCTAGGCTCAACTCTAGTCCTGAAAACGGCATTGTTCATTTTTTTCCAGAGGCTTGTATTCCATTTGGTACGTGTACCATTTCGTCTTTGTCCATTCATCTGTTTATGGACCTTTTTTTTGCTTCCATGTCTTGGCTATTTCAATATTGTTGCAGTGCACATTTGCCTGCCTCTGTCTTTCCGAATCCAGTTGTCTTAGGTTATAGGCCCAAAATGTGCCCTGCCGCATCATATGGTAGCTCAATGTTTACCTTTTCAAGCAGCTCGATTCATTTTGCGTTACTGCTGTTACCACTTTACATCCCACCAGCAGCTAGAAGGTACACAGTTCTCTAAAACCCCTTCAGCATTTATAGTTTGTAGACCTTTTGCTGATGGTCATGACTGGTGTGAGCTGAAACCTTTTTGGAGGTTGGATACGCCTGTGGCTAATAATTCCTTATGCTGAGCTTTAGGCATGTCCTTTTTTTCTTTTCCTTTTTTTTTAGAGTGAGTACAACTTCCGTACTCTTATTGACTTCTTGAAAATTTCTCATGTGTTGAATTTCCTTGCCTATTCCCTACACCAGGGCATTTTTTGAGGGCCTGTGTCTTTTACAGCCCTGCAGTCCTTGTGACTATATAAGCAACCATTGGTACTGGGTTTAAAGCTACTGTTGTGGGAAGCAGCCACAAGGCGGCAGCATTATTACGTTCTCAAGTCTTGTTACTAGGACAACACAGTCTTCCTGGAGGTAGTGTTCCGAGCCTGTAAATTAGAGTGCAATGTCCTGGGACAAGCCCCCAGAAGTTTATGTCTCCTAACTTATGTTTGTTTTTTAAATTTAATTTCTATTTCTTATCGGAGTAAATTTAATTAGAGTGTTGTGGTTTTCTGGCTGTACAGAATCTGCTCAATGATTCATACATATGTCTGTTCATCTTCGGATCCTGTTACCATGTATGTGATTACAGAATGTATATTTTGAAGGTATTGGTGAATATATAATTCATATCATTTATATGTTATATGTTTATATACATTTAACATACATTAGTATATGTATGTTAACCCCATAGTCCTAATTTACCCATCCTCCCACCTTTCATTTTGGCTAACCCTTAGTTTATATGATAAGTCTGTGAGTGTCTTTTTCTGTGGAAATATGTTCATTGGTAGCAATCTTAGGATAACATGTATAAATGATGTCATAGGATATTTGTCATACCCTTTTGACTTACTTAACCTTATATGATTATTTCTAGGCTCAACTCTAGTCCTGAAAACAGCATTGTTCATTTTTTTCCAGAGGCTACTATTCCATTTGGTACATATACCATTTCGTCTTTGTCCATTCATCTGTTTATGGACCTTTTTTTGCTTCCATGTCTTGGCTATTTCAGTATTGTTGCAGTGCACATTTGCCTGCCTCTGTCTTTCCGATTCTGGTGGTCTTAGGTTATAGGCCCACAAGGTGCCCTGCCGCATCGTATGGTAACTCAATTTTTACCTTTTCAAGCAGCTCCATTCAGTTTGCATTAGTGGTATTACTTCTTTACATCCCACCAGCAGCTAGAAGGTACACATTCCTCTAAAACCCCTTCAGCATTTATAGTTTGTAGACTTTTTGATGATGGTCATGAGTGGTGTTACCTGAAACCTTTTTGAATTTGAATTTGCATGTGGCTAATAATTCCTTATACTGAGCTTTAGGCATGTCATTTTTTTCTTTTCCTTTTGTTTTAAAGAGTGAGTACAACTTCCCTCCTCTTATTGACTTCTTGAAAAGTTTCTCATGTGTTGAATTTTTTTGCCTATTCCCTACCCCAGGGCATTTTTTGAAGGCAGGTGTCATTTAGAGCCCTTCAGTCCTTGTGACTATTAAGCAACCTTTGGCACTGGGTTTAAAGCTGCTGTTGTGGGAAACAGCCACAAGGCGGCAGCATTATTACGTTCTCAACTCTTGTTACTAGGGCAACAGAGTCTTCCTGGAGGTAGTTTTCCAAGGTTGTAAATTAGAGTGGAATGTGCTGGGACAAGCCCCCAGAAGTTTATGTCTCCTAACTTATGTTTGCTTTTTAAATTTAATTTCTATTTCTTATCGGAGTAAATTTGATTAGAGTGTTTTGATTGGCTGTACAGAATCTGCTCAATGATTCATACATATATCTGTTCATCTTCGGAACCTGTTATCAAGTATGTGATTACAGAATATATATTTTGAAGGTATTGGTGATTATATAATTCATATCGTTTATATGTTATATGTTTATATACATTTAACTTACATTAGTATATGTATGTTAACCCCATAGTCCTAACTTACCCATCCCCCCACCTTTCATTTTGACTAACCATTAGTTTATTTGATAAGTCTGTGAGTGTCTTTTTCTGTGGAAATATGTTCATTGGTAGCAATCTTAAGAAAACTTGTATAAATGATATCATAGGATATTTGTCATACCCTTTTGACTTACTTGACCTTATATGATTTTTTCTAGGCTCAACTGTAGTCCTGAAAACAGCATTGTTCATTTTTCTCCCGAGGCTACTATTACATTCTGTCCGTATACCACTTCTTCTTTGTCCATTCATCTGTTTATGGACCTTTTTTTTGCTTCCATATCTTGGCTATTTCAGTATTGTTGCAGTGCATATTTGCCTGCCTCTGTCTTTCCAATTTTGGTGGTCTTAGGTTATAGGCCCAAAAGGTGCCCTGCCGCATCATTTGGTAGCTCAATTTTTACCTTTTCAAGCAGCTCGATTCAGTTTGCGTTAGTGCTGTTTCCACTTTACATCCCACCAGCAGCTAGAAGGTACACAGATCTCTAAAACCCCTTCAGCATTTATAGTTTGTAGACATTTTGCTGATGGTAATGACTGGTGTGAGCTGAAACCTTCTGGAATTTGAATTTGTATGTGGCTAATAATTCCTTATACTAAGCTTTAGGCATGTCTTTTTTTTTCTTTTCCTTTTTTTTTTTAAAGAGTGAGTACAACTCCCCTCCTCTTATTGACTTCTTGAAAAATTTCTCATGTGTTGGATTTTCTTCCCTATTCCCTACCCCAGGGCAATTTTTGAGGGCCTGTGTCATTTACAGCCCTGCAGTCCTTGTGACTATATAAGCAACCATTGTCATTGGGTTTAAAGCTGCTGTTTTGGGAGACAGCCACAAGGCGGCAGCATTATTACGTTCTCAAGTCTTGTTACTAGGACAACAGAGTCTTCCTGGAGGTAGTGTTCCGAGCTTGTAAATTAGAGTGCAATGTGCTGGGACAAGCCCCCAGAAGTTTATGTCTCCTTACTTATGTTTGTTTTTTAAATTTAATTTGTCTTTCTTATCGGAGTAAATTTGATTAGAGTGTTTTGATTGTCTGGCTGTACAGAATCTGCTCAATGATTCACACATATGTCTGTTCATCTTCGGATCCTGTTACCATGTATGTGATTACAGAATGTATATTTTGAAGGTATTGGTGAATATATAATTCATATCATTTATATGTTATATGTTTATATACATTTAACTTACATTAGTATATGTATGTTAACCCCATAGTCCTAATTTACCCATCCTCCCACCTTTCATTTTGGCTAACCATTAGTTTATTTGATAAGTCTGTGAGTGTCTTTTTCTGTGGAAATATGTTCATTGGTAGCAATCTTAGGAAAACTTGTATAAATAATATCATAGGATATTTGTAATACCCTTTTGTCTTACTTAACCTTATATGATTATTTCTAGTCTCAACTCTAGTCCTGAAAACGGCATTGTTCATTTTTTTCCCGAGGCTACTCTTCCATTCTGTCCATATACCACTTCTTCTTTGTCCATTCACCTGTTTATGGACCTTTTTTTTGCTTCCATGTCTTTGCTATTTCAGTATTGTTGCAGTGCACATTTGCCTGCCTCTGTCTTTCCGATTCTGGTGGTCTTAGGTTATAGGCCCAAAAGGTGCCCTGCCGCATCATATGGTAGCTCAATTTTTACGTTTTCAAGCAGCTCGATTCAGTTTGCATTAGTGCTGTTACAACTTTATATCCCACCAGCAGCTAGAAGGTACACACTTCTCTAAAACCCCTTCAGCATTTATAGTTTGTAGACTTTTTGCTGATGGTCATGACTGGTGTGAGCTGAAACCTTTTTGGAGGTTGGATACGCATGTGGCTAATAATTCCTTATGCTGAGCTTTAGGCATGTCCTATTTTTTCTTTTCCTTTTTTTTAAAAAGAGTGAGTACAACTTCCCTCCTCTTATTGATTTCTTGAAAAGTTTCTTATGTGTTGAATTTTCTTGCCTATTCCCTACCCCAGGGCATTTTTTGAGTGCCTGTGTCATTTACAACCGTGCAGTCCTTGTGACTATATAAGCTACCATTGGCACTGGGTTTAAAGGTGCTGTTTTTGGAGACAGCCACAAGGCGGCAGCATTATTACGTTCTCAAGTCTTGTTACTAGGACAACAGAGTCTTCCTGGAGGTAGTGTTCCGAGCTTTTAAATTAGAGTGCAATGTGCTGGGACAAGCCCCCAGAAGTTTATGTCTCCTTACTTATGTTTGTTTTTTAAATTTAATTTGTATTTTTTATCGGAGTAAATTTGATTAGAGTGTTTTGATTGTCTGGCTGTACAGAATCTGTTCAATGATTCATACATATGTCTGTTCATCTTCGGATCCTGTTACCATGTATGTGATCACAGAATATATATTTTGAAGGTATTGGTGATTATATAATTCATATCGTTTATATGTTATATGTTTATATACATTTAACTTACATTAGTATATGTATGTTAACCCCATAGTCCTAACTTACCCTTCCCCCCACCTTTCATTTTGGCTAACCATTAGTTTATTTGATAAGTCTGTGAGTGTCTTTTTCTGTGGAAATATGTTCATTGGTAGCAATCTTAAGAAAACTTGTATAAATGATATCATAGAATATTTGTCATACCCTTTTGACTTACTTAACCTTATATGATTTTTTCTAGGCTCAACTGTAGTCCTGAAAACAGCATTGTTCATTTTTCTCCCGAGGCTACTATTCCATTCTGTCCGTATACCACTTCTTCTTTGTCCATTCATCTGTTTATGGACCTTTTTTTTGCTTCCATATCTTGGCTATTTCAGTATTGTTGCAGTGCATATTTGCCTGCCTCTGTCTTTCCAATTTTGGTGGTCTTAGGTTATAGGCCCAAAAGGTGCCCTGCCCCATCATTTGGTAGCTCAATTTTTACCTTTTCAAGCAGCTCGATTCAGTTTGCGTTAGTGCTGTTTCCACTTTACATCCCACCAGCAGCTAGAAGGTACACAATTCTCTAAAACCCCTTCAGCATTTATAGTTTGTAGACTTTTTGCTGATGGTCATGACTGGTGTCACCTGAAACCTTTTTGAATTTGAATTTGCATGTGGCTAATAATTCCTTATGCTGAGCTTTAGGCATGTCCTTTTTTTCTTTTCCTTTTTTTTTAAAGAGTGAGTACAACTTCCCTCCTCTTATTGACTTCTTGAAAAGTTACTCATGTGTTGAATTTTTTTGCCTATTCCCTACTCCAGGGCATTCTTTGAGGGCCGGTGTCATTTAGAGCCCTGCAGTCCTTGTGACTATTAAGCAACCTTTGGCACTGGGTTTAAAGCTGCTGTTGTGGGAAACAGCCACAAGGTGGCAGCATTATTACGTTCTCAACTCTTGTTACTAGGGCAACAGAGTCTTCCTGGAGGTAGTTTTCCAAGGTTGTAAATTAGAGTGGAATGTGCTGGGACAAGCCCCCAGAAGTTTATGTCTCCTAACTTATGTTTGCTTTTTAAATTTAATTTCTATTTCTTATCAGAGTCAGTTTGCTTAGAGTGTTTTGATTGTCTGGCTGTACAGAATCTGCTCAATGATTCATACATATGTCTGTTCATCTTCGGATCCTGCTACCATGTACGTGATTACAGAATGTATATTTTTGAAGCTATTGGTGATGATATAATGCATATAGTTTATATGTGATATGTTTATATACATTTAACATACATTAGTATATGTATGTTAACCCCATTGTCCTAATTTACCCATCCTCCCACCTTTCATTTTGGCTAACCACTAGTTTATTTGATAAGTCTGTGAGTGTCTTTTTCTGTGGAAATATGTTCATTGGTAGCAATCTTAGGATAACATGTATTAATGATATCATAGGATATTTGTCATACCCTTTTGACTTACTTAACCTTTAATGATTATTTCTAGGCTCAACTCTAGTCCTGAAAACGGCATTGTTCATTTTTTTCCAGAGGCTTGTATTCCATTTGGTACGTGTACCATTTCGTCTTTGTCCATTCATCTGTTTATGGACCTTTTTTTTGCTTCCATGTCTTGGCTATTTCAATATTGTTGCAGTGCACATTTGCCTGCCTCTGTCTTTCCGAATCCAGTTGTCTTAGGTTATAGGCCCAAAATGTGCCCTGCCGCATCATATGGTAGCTCAATGTTTACCTTTTCAAGCAGCTCGATTCATTTTGCGTTACTGCTGTTACCACTTTACATCCCACCAGCAGCTAGAAGGTACACAGTTCTCTAAAACCCCTTCAGCATTTATAGTTTGTAGACCTTTTGCTGATGGTCATGACTGGTGTGAGCTGAAACCTTTTTGGAGGTTGGATACGCCTGTGGCTAATAATTCCTTATGCTGAGCTTTAGGCATGTCCTTTTTTTCTTTTCCTTTTTTTTTAGAGTGAGTACAACTTCCGTACTCTTATTGACTTCTTGAAAATTTCTCATGTGTTGAATTTCCTTGCCTATTCCCTACACCAGGGCATTTTTTGAGGGCCTGTGTCTTTTACAGCCCTGCAGTCCTTGTGACTATATAAGCAACCATTGGTACTGGGTTTAAAGCTACTGTTGTGGGAAGCAGCCACAAGGCGGCAGCATTATTACGTTCTCAAGTCTTGTTACTAGGACAACACAGTCTTCCTGGAGGTAGTGTTCCGAGCCTGTAAATTAGAGTGCAATGTCCTGGGACAAGCCCCCAGAAGTTTATGTCTCCTAACTTATGTTTGTTTTTTAAATTTAATTTCTATTTCTTATCGGAGTAAATTTAATTAGAGTGTTGTGGTTTTCTGGCTGTACAGAATCTGCTCAATGATTCATACATATGTCTGTTCATCTTCGGATCCTGTTACCATGTATGTGATTACAGAATGTATATTTTGAAGGTATTGGTGAATATATAATTCATATCATTTATATGTTATATGTTTATATACATTTAACATACATTAGTATATGTATGTTAACCCCATAGTCCTAATTTACCCATCCTCCCACCTTTCATTTTGGCTAACCCTTAGTTTATATGATAAGTCTGTGAGTGTCTTTTTCTGTGGAAATATGTTCATTGGTAGCAATCTTAGGATAACATGTATAAATGATGTCATAGGATATTTGTCATACCCTTTTGACTTACTTAACCTTATATGATTATTTCTAGGCTCAACTCTAGTCCTGAAAACAGCATTGTTCATTTTTTTCCAGAGGCTACTATTCCATTTGGTACATATACCATTTCGTCTTTGTCCATTCATCTGTTTATGGACCTTTTTTTGCTTCCATGTCTTGGCTATTTCAGTATTGTTGCAGTGCACATTTGCCTGCCTCTGTCTTTCCGATTCTGGTGGTCTTAGGTTATAGGCCCACAAGGTGCCCTGCCGCATCGTATGGTAACTCAATTTTTACCTTTTCAAGCAGCTCCATTCAGTTTGCATTAGTGGTATTACTTCTTTACATCCCACCAGCAGCTAGAAGGTACACATTCCTCTAAAACCCCTTCAGCATTTATAGTTTGTAGACTTTTTGATGATGGTCATGAGTGGTGTTACCTGAAACCTTTTTGAATTTGAATTTGCATGTGGCTAATAATTCCTTATACTGAGCTTTAGGCATGTCATTTTTTTCTTTTCCTTTTGTTTTAAAGAGTGAGTACAACTTCCCTCCTCTTATTGACTTCTTGAAAAGTTTCTCATGTGTTGAATTTTTTTGCCTATTCCCTACCCCAGGGCATTTTTTGAAGGCAGGTGTCATTTAGAGCCCTTCAGTCCTTGTGACTATTAAGCAACCTTTGGCACTGGGTTTAAAGCTGCTGTTGTGGGAAACAGCCACAAGGCGGCAGCATTATTACGTTCTCAACTCTTGTTACTAGGGCAACAGAGTCTTCCTGGAGGTAGTTTTCCAAGGTTGTAAATTAGAGTGGAATGTGCTGGGACAAGCCCCCAGAAGTTTATGTCTCCTAACTTATGTTTGCTTTTTAAATTTAATTTCTATTTCTTATCGGAGTAAATTTGATTAGAGTGTTTTGATTGGCTGTACAGAATCTGCTCAATGATTCATACATATATCTGTTCATCTTCGGAACCTGTTATCAAGTATGTGATTACAGAATATATATTTTGAAGGTATTGGTGATTATATAATTCATATCGTTTATATGTTATATGTTTATATACATTTAACTTACATTAGTATATGTATGTTAACCCCATAGTCCTAACTTACCCATCCCCCCACCTTTCATTTTGACTAACCATTAGTTTATTTGATAAGTCTGTGAGTGTCTTTTTCTGTGGAAATATGTTCATTGGTAGCAATCTTAAGAAAACTTGTATAAATGATATCATAGGATATTTGTCATACCCTTTTGACTTACTTGACCTTATATGATTTTTTCTAGGCTCAACTGTAGTCCTGAAAACAGCATTGTTCATTTTTCTCCCGAGGCTACTATTACATTCTGTCCGTATACCACTTCTTCTTTGTCCATTCATCTGTTTATGGACCTTTTTTTTGCTTCCATATCTTGGCTATTTCAGTATTGTTGCAGTGCACATTTGCCTGCCTCTGTCTTTCCGATTCTGGTGGTCTTAGGTTATAGGCCCAAAAGGTGCCCTGCCGCATCATTTGGTAGCTCAATTTTTACCTTTTCAAGCAGCTCGATTCAGTTTGCGTTAGTGCTGTTTCCACTTTACATCCCACCAGCAGCTAGAAGGTACACAGATCTCTAAAACCCCTTCAGCATTTATAGTTTGTAGACATTTTGCTGATGGTAATGACTGGTGTGAGCTGAAACCTTCTGGAATTTGAATTTGTATGTGGCTAATAATTACTTATACTAAGCTTTAGGCATGTCTTTTTTTTTCTTTTCCTTTTTTTTTTTAAAGAGTGAGTACAACTCCCCTCCTCTTATTGACTTCTTGAAAAATTTCTCATGTGTTGGATTTTCTTCCCTATTCCCTACCCCAGGGCAATTTTTGAGGGCCTGTGTCATTTACAGCCCTGCAGTCCTTGTGACTATATAAGCAACCATTGTCATTGGGTTTAAAGCTGCTGTTTTGGGAGACAGCCACAAGGCGGCAGCATTATTACGTTCTCAAGTCTTGTTACTAGGACAACAGAGTCTTCCTGGAGGTAGTGTTCCGAGCTTGTAAATTAGAGTGCAATGTGCTGGGACAAGCCCCCAGAAGTTTATGTCTCCTAACTTATGTTTTTTTTTTTAATTTAATTTGTCTTTCTTATCGGAGTAAATTTGATTAGAGTGTTTTGATTGTCTGGCTGTACAGAATCTGCTCAATGATTCATACATATGTCTGTTCATCTTCGGATCCTGTTACCATGTATGTGATCACAGAATATATATTTTGAAGGTATTGGTGATTATATAATTCATATCGTTTATATGTTATATGCTTATATACATTTAACTTACATTAGTATATGTATGTTAACCCCATAGTCCTAACTTACCCATCCCCCCACCTTTCATTTTGGCTAACCATTAGTTTATTTGATAAGTCTGTGAGTGTCTTTTTCTGTGGAAATATGTTCATTGGTAGCAATCTTAAGAAAACTTGTATAAATGATATCATAGGATATTTGTCATACCCTTTTGACTTACTTAACCTTATATGATTTTTTCTAGGCTCAACTGTAGTCCTGAAAACAGCATTGTTCATTTTTCTCCCGAGGCTACTATTCCATTCTCTCCGTATACCACTTCTTCTTTGTCCATTCATCTGTTTATGGACCTTTTTTTTGCTTCCATATCTTGGCTATTTCAGTATTGTTGCAGTGCACATTTGCCTGCCTCTGTCTTTCCGATTCTGGTGGTCTTAGGTTATAGGCCCAAAAGGTGCCCTGCCGCATCATATGGTAGCTCAATTTTTACGTTTTCAAGCAGCTCGATTCAGTTTGCATTAGTGATGTTACGACTTTATATCCCACCAGCAGCTAGAAGGTACACACTTCTCTAAAACCCCTTCAGCATTTATAGTTTGTAGACTTTTTGCTGATGGTCATGACTGGTGTGAGCTGAAACCTTTTTGGAGGTTGGATACGCATGTGGCTAATAATTCCTTATGCTGAGCTTTAGGCATGTCCTATTTTTTCTTTTCCTTTTTTTTAAAAAGAGTGAGTACAACTTCCCTCCTCTTATTGATTTCTTGAAAAGTTTCTTATGTGTTGAATTTTCTTGCCTATTCCCTACCCCAGGGCATTTTTTGAGTGCCTGTGTCATTTACAACCGTGCAGTCCTTGTGACTATATAAGCTACCATTGGCACTGGGTTTAAAGGTGCTGTTTTTGGAGACAGCCACAAGGCGGCAGCATTATTACGTTCTCAAGTCTTGTTACTAGGACAACAGAGTCTTCCTGGAGGTAGTGTTCCGAGCTTTTAAATTAGAGTGCAATGTGCTGGGACAAGCCCCCAGAAGTTTATGTCTCCTTACTTATGTTTGTTTTTTAAATTTAATTTGTATTTTTTATCGGAGTAAATTTGATTAGAGTGTTTTGATTGTCTGGCTGTACAGAATCTGTTCAATGATTCATACATATGTCTGTTCATCTTCGGATCCTGTTACCATGTATGTGATGACAGAATATATATTTTGAAGGTATTGGTGATTATATAATTCATATCGTTTATATGTTATATGTTTATATACATTTAACTTACATTAGTATATGTATGTTAACCCCATAGTCCTAACTTACCCATCCCCCCACCTTTCATTTTGGCTAACCATTAGTTTATTTGATAAGTCTGTGAGTGTCTTTTTCTGTGGAAATATGTTCATTGGTAGCAATCTTAAGAAAACTTGTATAAATGATATCATAGAATATTTGTCATACCCTTTTGACTTACTTAACCTTATATGATTTTTTCTAGGCTCAACTGTAGTCCTGAAAACAGCATTGTTCATTTTTCTCCCGAGGCTACTATTCCATTCTGTCCGTATACCACTTCTTCTTTGTCCATTCATCTGTTTATGGACCTTTTTTTTGCTTCCATATCTTGGCTATTTCAGTATTGTTGCAGTGCATATTTGCCTGCCTCTGTCTTTCAAATTTTGGTGGTCTTAGGTTATAGGCCCAAAAGGTGCCCTGCCCCATCATTTGGTAGCTCAATTTTTACCTTTTCAAGCAGCTCGATTCAGTTTGCGTTAGTGCTGTTTCCACTTTACATCCCACCAGCAGCTAGAAGGTACACAATTCTCTAAAACCCCTTCAGCATTTATAGTTTGTAGACTTTTTGCTGATGGTCATGACTGGTGTCACCTGAAACCTTTTTGAATTTGAATTTGCATGTGGCTAATAATTCCTTATGCTGAGCTTTAGGCATGTCCTTTTTTTCTTTTCCTTTTTTTTTAAAGAGTGAGTACAACTTCCCTCCTCTTATTGACTTCTTGAAAAGTTACTCATGTGTTGAATTTTTTTGCCTATTCCCTACTCCAGGGCATTCTTTGAGGGCCGGTGTCATTTAGAGCCCTGCAGTCCTTGTGACTATTAAGCAACCTTTGGCACTGGGTTTAAAGCTGCTGTTGTGGGAAACAGCCACAAGGTGGCAGCATTATTACGTTCTCAACTCTTGTTACTAGGGCAACAGAGTCTTCCTGGAGGTAGTTTTCCAAGGTTGTAAATTAGAGTGGAATGTGCTGGGACAAGCCCCCAGAAGTTTATGTCTCCTAACTTATGTTTGCTTTTTAAATTTAATTTCTATTTCTTATCAGAGTCAGTTTGCTTAGAGTGTTTTGATTGTCTGGCTGTACAGAATCTGCTCAATGATTCATACATATGTCTGTTCATCTTCGGATCCTGCTACCATGTACGTGATTACAGAATGTATATTTTTGAAGCTATTGGTGATGATATAATGCATATAGTTTATATGTGATATGTTTATATACATTTAACATACATTAGTATATGTATGTTAACCCCATTGTCCTAATTTACCCATCCTCCCACCTTTCATTTTGGCTAACCACTAGTTTATTTGATAAGTCTGTGAGTGTCTTTTTCTGTGGAAATATGTTCACTGGTAGCAATCTTAGGATAACATGTATTAATGATATCATAGGATATTTGTCATACCCTTTTGACTTACTTAACCTTATATGATTATTTCTAGGCTCAACTCTAGTCCTGAAAACGGCATTGTTCATTTTTTTCCAGAGGCTTGTATTCCATTTGGTACGTGTACCATTTCGTCTTTGTCCATTCATCTGTTTATGGACCTTTTTTTTGCTTCCATGTCTTGGCTATTTCAATATTGTTGCAGTGCACATTTGCCTGCCTCTGTCTTTCCGAATCCAGTTGTCTTAGGTTATAGGCCCAAAATGTGCCCTGCCGCATCATATGGTAGCTCAATGTTTACCTTTTCAAGCAGCTCGATTCATTTTGCGTTACTGCTGTTACCACTTTACATCCCACCAGCAGCTAGAAGGTACACAGTTCTCTAAAACCCCTTCAGCATTTATAGTTTGTAGACCTTTTGCTGATGGTCATGACTGGTGTGAGCTGAAACCTTTTTGGAGGTTGGATACGCCTGTGGCTAATAATTCCTTATGCTGAGCTTTAGGCATGTCCTTTTTTTCTTTTCCTTTTTTTTTAGAGTGAGTACAACTTCCGTACTCTTATTGACTTCTTGAAAATTTCTCATGTGTTGAATTTCCTTGCCTATTCCCTACACCAGGGCATTTTTTGAGGGCCTGTGTCTTTTAGAGCCCTGCAGTCCTTGTGACTATATAAGCAACCATTGGTACTGGGTTTAAAGCTACTGTTGTGGGAAGCAGCCACAAGGCGGCAGCATTATTACGTTCTCAAGTCTTGTTACTAGGACAACACAGTCTTCCTGGAGGTAGTGTTCCGAGCCTGTAAGTTAGAGTGCAATGTCCTGGGACAAGCCCCCAGAAGTTTATGTCTCCTAACTTATGTTTGTTTTTTAAATTTAATTTCTATTTCTTATCGGAGTAAATTTAATTAGAGTGTTGTGGTTTTCTGGCTGTACAGAATCTGCTCAATGATTCATACATATGTCTGTTCATCTTCGGATCCTGTTACCATGTATGTGATTACAGAATGTATATTTTGAAGGTATTGGTGAATATATAATTCATATCATTTATATGTTATATGTTTATATACATTTAACATACATTAGTATATGTATGTTAACCCCATAGTCCTAATTTACCCATCCTCCCACCTTTCATTTTGGCTAACCCTTAGTTTATATGATAAGTCTGTGAGTGTCTTTTTCTGTGGAAATATGTTCATTGGTAGCAATCTTAGGATAACATGTATAAATGATGTCATAGGATATTTGTCATACCCTTTTGACTTACTTAACCTTATATGATTATTTCTAGGCTCAACTCTAGTCCTGAAAACAGCATTGTTCATTTTTTTCCAGAGGCTACTATTCCATTTGGTACATATACCATTTCGTCTTTGTCCATTCATCTGTTTATGGACCTTTTTTTGCTTCCATGTCTTGGCTATTTCAGTATTGTTGCAGTGCACATTTGCCTGCCTCTGTCTTTCCGATTCTGGTGGTCTTAGGTTATAGGCCCAAAAGGTGCCCTGCCGCATCGTATGGTAACTCAATTTTTACCTTTTCAAGCAGCTCCATTCAGTTTGCATTAGTGGTATTACTTCTTTACATCCCACCAGCAGCTAGAAGGTACACATTCCTCTAAAACCCCTTCAGCATTTATAGTTTGTAGACTTTTTGATGATGGTCATGAGTGGTGTTACCTGAAACCTTTTTGAATTTGAATTTGCATGTGGCTAATAATTCCTTATACTGAGCTTTAGGCATGTCATTTTTTTCTTTTCCTTTTGTTTTAAAGAGTGAGTACAACTTCCCTCCTCTTATTGACTTCTTGAAAAGTTTCTCATGTGTTGAATTTTTTTGCCTATTCCCTACCCCAGGGCATTTTTTGAAGGCAGGTGTCATTTAGAGCCCTTCAGTCCTTGTGACTATTAAGCAACCTTTGGCACTGGGTTTAAAGCTGCTGTTGTGGGAAACATCCACAAGGCGGCAGCATTATTACGTTCTCAACTCTTGTTACTAGGGCAACAGAGTCTTCCTGGAGGTAGTTTTCCAAGGTTGTAAATTAGACTGGAATGTGCTGGGACAAGCCCCCAGAAGTTTATGTCTCCTAACTTATGTTTGCTTTTTAAATTTAATTTCTATTTCTTATCGGAGTAAATTTGATTAGAGTGTTTTGATTGGCTGTACAGAATCTGCTCAATGATTCATACATATATCTGTTCATCTTCGGAACCTGTTATCAAGTATGTGATTACAGAATATATATTTTGAAGGTATTGGTGATTATATAATTCATATCGTTTATATGTTATATGTTTATATACATTTAACTTACATTAGTATATGTATGTTAACCCCATAGTCCTAACTTACCCATCCCCCCACCTTTCATTTTGACTAACCATTAGTTTATTTGATAAGTCTGTGAGTGTCTTTTTCTGTGGAAATATGTTCATTGGTAGCAATCTTAAGAAAACTTGTATAAATGATATCATAGGATATTTGTCATACCCTTTTGACTTACTTGACCTTATATGATTTTTTCTAGGCTCAACTGTAGTCCTGAAAACAGCATTGTTCATTTTTCTCCCGAGGCTACTATTCCATTCTGTCCGTATACCACTTCTTCTTTGTCCATTCATCTGTTTATGGACCTTTTTTTTGCTTCCATATCTTGGCTATTTCAGTATTGTTGCAGTGCATATTTGCCTGCCTCTGTCTTTCCAATTTTGGTGGTCTTAGGTTATAGGCCCAAAAGGTGCCCTGCCGCATCATTTGGTAGCTCAATTTTTACCTTTTCAAGCAGCTCGATTCAGTTTGCGTTAGTGCTGTTTCCACTTTACATCCCACCAGCAGCTAGAAGGTACACAGATCTCTAAAACCCCTTCAGCATTTATAGTTTGTAGACATTTTGCTGATGGTAATGACTGGTGTGAGCTGAAACCTTTTTGAATTTGAATTTGTATGTGGCTAATAATTCCTTATACTAAGCTTTAGGCATCTCCTTTTTTTTCTTTTCCTTTTTTTTTAAAGAGTGAGTACAACTTCCCTCCTCTTATTGACTTCTTGGAAATTTCTCATGTGTTGAATGTTCTTGCCAATTCCCTACCCCAGGGCATATTTTGAGGGCTTGTGTCATTTACAGCCCTGCACTCCTTGTGACTATATAAGCAATCATTGGCACTGGGTTTAAAGTGCTGTTGTGGGAAGCAGCCACAAGGCCGCAGCATTATTGCGTTCTCAAGTCTTGTTACTAGGAGAACAGAGTCTTCCTGGAGGTAGTGTTCTGAGCTTGTAAATTAGAGTGCAATATGCTGGGACAAGCCCCCAGAAGTTTATGTCTCCTAACTTATGTTTTTTTTTTTAAATTTAATTTCTATTTCTTATCGGAGTAAATTTGATTAGAGTGTTTTGATTGTCTGGCTGTACAGAATCTGCTCAATGATTCATACATATGTCTGTTCATCTTCGGATCCTGTTACCATGTATGTGATCACAGAATATATATTTTGAAGGTATTGGTGATTATATAATTCATATCGTTTATATGTTATATGTTTATATACATTTAACTTACATTAGTATATGTATGTTAACCCCATAGTCCTAACTTACCCATCCCCCCACCTTTCATTTTGGCTAACCATTAGTTTATTTGATAAGTCTGTGAGTGTCTTTTTCTGTGGAAATATGTTCATTGGTAGCAATCTTAAGAAAACTTGTATAAATGATATCATAGGATATTTGTCATACCCTTTTGACTTACTTAACCTTATATGATTTTTTCTAGGCTCAACTGTAGTCCTGAAAACAGCATTGTTCATTTTTCTCCCGAGGCTACTATTCCATTCTGTCCGTATACCACTTCTTCTTTGTCCATTCATCTGTTTATGGACATTTTTTTTGCTTCGATATCTTGGCCATTTCAGTATTGTTGCAGTGCATATTTGCCTGCCTCTGTCTTTCCAATTTTGGTGGTCTTAGGTTATAGGCCCAAAATGTGCCCTGCCGCATCATTTGGTAGCTCAATTTTTACCTTTTCAAGCAGCTCGATTCAGTTTGCGTTAGTGCTGTTTCCACTTTACATCCCACCAGCAGCTAGAAGGTACACAGATCTCTAAAACCCCTTCAGCATTTATAGTTTGTAGACATTTTGCTGATGGTAATGACTGGTGTGAGCTGAAACCTTCTTGAATTTGAATTTGTATGTGGCTAATAATTCCTTATACTAAGCTTTAGGCATGTCTTTTTTTTTCTTTTCCTTTTTTTTTTAAAGAGTGAGTACAACTCCCCTCCTCTTATTGACTTCTTGAAAAATTTCTCATGTGTTGGATTTTCTTCCCTATTCCCTACCCCAGGGCAATTTTTGAGGGCCTGTGTCATTTACAGCCCTGCAGTCCTTGTGACTATATAAGCAACCATTGTCATTGGGTTTAAAGCTGCTGTTTTGGGAGACAGCCACAAGGCGGCAGCATTATTACGTTCTCAAGTCTTGTTACTAGGACAACAGAGTCTTCCTGGAGGTAGTGTTCCGAGCTTGTAAATTAGAGTGCAATGTGCTGGGACAAGCCCCCAGAAGTTTATGTCTCCTAACTTATGTTTTTTTTTTTAATTTAATTTCTATTTCTTATCGGAGTAAATTTGATTAGAGTGTTTTGATTGTCTGGCTGTACAGAATCTGCTCAATGATTCATACATATGTCTGTTCATCTTCGGATCCTGTTACCATGTATGTGATCACAGAATATATATTTTGAAGGTATTGGTGATTATATAATTCATATCGTTTATATGTTATATGTTTATATACATTTAACTTACATTAGTATATGTATGTTAACCCCATAGTCCTAACTTACCCATCCCCCCACCTTTCATTTTGGCTAACCATTAGTTTATTTGATAAGTCTGTGAGTGTCTTTTTCTGTGGAAATATGTTCATTGGTAGCAATCTTAAGAAAACTTGTATAAATGATATCATAGGATATTTGTCATACCCTTTTGACTTACTTAACCTTATATGATTTTTTCTAGGCTCAACTGTAGTCCTGAAAACAGCATTGTTCATTTTTCTCCCGAGGCTACTATTCCATTCTCTCCGTATACCACTTCTTCTTTGTCCATTCATCTGTTTATGGACCTTTTTTTTGCTTCCATATCTTGGCTATTTCAGTATTGTTGCAGTGCACATTTGCCAGCCTCTGTCTTTCCAATTCTGGTGGTCTTAGGTTATAGGCCCAAAAGGTGCCCTGCCGCATCATATGGTAGCTCAATTTTTACGTTTTCAAGCAGCTCGATTCAGTTTGCATTAGTGATGTTACGACTTTATATCCCACCAGCAGCTAGAAGGTACACACTTCTCTAAAACCCCTTCAGCATTTATAGTTTGTAGACTTTTTGCTGATGGTCATGACTGGTGTGAGCTGAAACCTTTTTGGAGGTTGGATACGCATGTGGCTAATAATTCCTTATGCTGAGCTTTAGGCATGTCCTATTTTTTCTTTTCCTTTTTTTTAAAAAGAGTGAGTACAACTTCCCTCCTCTTATTGATTTCTTGAAAAGTTTCTTATGTGTTGAATTTTCTTGCCTATTCCCTACCCCAGGGCATTTTTTGAGTGCCTGTGTCATTTACAACCGTACAGTCCTTGTGACTATATAAGCAACCATTGCCACTGGGTTTAAAGGTGCTGTTTTTGGAGACAGCCACAAGGCGGCAGCATTATTACGTTCTCAAGTCTTGTTACTAGGACAACAGAGTCTTCCTGGAGGTAGTGTTCCGAGCTTTTAAATTAGAGTGCAATGTGCTGGGACAAGCCCCCAGAAGTTTATGTCTCCTTACTTATGTTTGTTTTTTAAATTTAATTTGTATTTTTTATCGGAGTAAATTTGATTAGAGTGTTTTGATTGTCTGGCTGTACAGAATCTGTTCAATGAATCATACATATGTCTGTTCATCTTCGGATCCTGTTACCATGTATGTGATTACAGAATGTATATTTTGAAGGTATTGGTGATTATATAATTCATATCATTTATATGTTATATGTTTATATACATTTAACTTATATTAGTATATGTATGTTAACCCCATAGTCCTAATTTACCCATCCCCCCACCTTTCATTTTGGCTAACCATTAGTTTATTTGATAAGTCTGTGAGTGTCTTTTTCAGTGGAAATATGTTCATTGGTAGCAATCTTAGGATAACATGTATAAATGATATCATAGGATATTTGTCATACCCTTTTGACTTACTTAACCTTATATGATTATTTCTAGGCTCAACTCTAGTCCTGAAAACGGCATTGTTCATTTTTTTCCAGAGGCTACTATTCCATTTGGTACGTATACCATTTCGTCTTTGTCCTTTCATCTGTTTATGGACCTTTTTTTTGCTTCCATGTCTTGGCTATTTCAATATTGTTGCAGTGCACATTTGCCTGCCTCTGTCTTTCCGAATCCGGTGGTCTTAGGTTATAGGCCCAAAAGGTGCCCTGCCGCATCATATGGTAGCTCAATGTTTACCTTTTCAAGCAGCTCAGTTCAGTTTGCGTTACTGCTGTTACCACTTTACATCCCACCAGCAGCTAGAAGGTACACAGTTCTCTAAAACCCCTTCAGCATTTATAGTTTGTAGACTTTTTGCTGATGGTCATGACTGGTGTGAGCTGAAACCTTTTTGGAGGTTGGATACACATGTGGCTAATAATTCCTTATGCTGAGCTTTAGGCATGTCCTTTTTTTCTTTTCCTTTTTTTTTAGAGTGAGTACAACTTCCGTACTCTTATTGACTTCTTGAAAATTTCTCATGTGTTGAATTTCCTTGCCTATTCCCTACACCAGGGCATTTTTTGAGGGCCTGTGTCTTTTACAGCCCTGCAGTCCTTGTGACTATATAAGCAACCATTGGTACTGGGTTTAAAGCTACTGTTGTGGGAAGCAGCCACAAGGCGGCAGCATTATTACGTTCTCAAGTCTTGTTACTAGGACAACACAGTCTTCCTGGAGGTAGTGTTCCGAGCCTGTAAATTAGAGTGCAATGTCCTGGGACAAGCCCCCAGAAGTTTATGTCTCCTAACTTATGTTTGTTTTTTAAATTTAATTTCTATTTCTTATCGGAGTAAATTTGATTAGAGTGTTGTGGTTTTCTGGCTGTACAGAATCTGCTCAATGATTCATACATATGTCTGTTCATCTTCGGATCCTGTTACCATGTATGTGATTACAGAATGTATATTTTGAAGGTATTGGTGAATATATAATTCATATCATTTATATGTTATATGTTTATATACATTTAACATACATTAGTATATGTATGTTAACCCCATAGTCCTAATTTACCCATCCTCCCACCTTTCATTTTGGCTAACCATTAGTTTATATGATAAGTCTGTGAGTGTCTTTTTCTGTGGAAATATGTTCATTGGTAGCAATCTTAGGATAACATGTATAAATGATATCATAGGATATTTGTCATACCCTTTTGACTTAGTTAACCTTATATGATTATTTCTAGGCTCAACTCTAGTCCTGAAAACAGCATTGTTCATTTTTTTCCAGAGGCTACTATTCCATTTGGTACGTATACCATTTCGTCTTTGTCCATTCATCTGTTTATGGACCTTTTTTTGCTTCCATGTCTTGGCTATTTCAGTATTGTTGCAGTGCACATTTGCCTGCCTCTGTCTTTCCGATTCTGGTGGTCTTAGGTTATAGGCCCAAAAGGTGCCCTGCCGCATCGTATGGTAACTCAATTTTTACCTTTTCAAGCAGCTCCATTCAGTTTGCATTAGTGGTATTACTTCTTTACATCCCACCAGCAGCTAGAAGGTACACATTCCTCTAAAACCCCTTCAGCATTTATAGTTTGTAGACTTTTTGATGATGGTCATGAGTGGTGTTACCTGAAACCTTTTTGAATTTGAATTTGCATGTGGCTAATAATTCCTTATACTGAGCTTTAGGCATGTCATTTTTTTGTTTTCCTTTTGCTTTAAAGAGTGAGTACCACTTCCCTCCTCTTATTGACTTCTTGAAAAGTTTCTCATGTGTTGAATTTTTTTGCCTATTCCCTACCCCAGGGCATTTTTTGAAGGCAGGTGTCATTTAGAGCCCTTCAGTCCTTGTGACTATTAAGCAACCTTTGGCACTGGGTTTAAAGCTGCTGTTGTGGGAAACAGCCACAAGGCGGCAGCATTATTACATTCTGAACTCTTCTTACTAGGGCAACAGAGTCTTCCTGGAGGTAGTTTTCCAAGGTTGTAAATTAGAGTGGAATGTGCTGGGACAAGCCCCCAGAAGTTTATGTCTCCTAACTTATGTTTGCTTTTTAAATTTAATTTCTATTTCTTATCGGAGTAAATTTGATTAGAGTGTTTTGATTGGCTGTACAGAATCTGCTCAATGATTCATACATATATCTGTTCATCTTCGGAACCTGTTATCATGTATGTGATTACAGAATGTATATTTTAAAGGTTTGGTGATTATATATTTTATATAGTTCATATGTTATATGTTTATATACATTTAACATACATTAGTATATGTATGTTAACCCCATAGTCCTAATTTACCCATCCTCCCACCTTTCATTTTGGCTAACCATTAGTTTATTTGATAAGTCTGTGAGTGTCTTTTTTTGTGGAAATATGTTCATTGGTAGCAATCTTAGGATAACATGTATAAATGATATCATAGGATATTTGTCATAGCCTTTTGACTAACTTACCCTTATATGATTATTTCTAGGCTCAACTGTAGTCATGAAAACGGCATTGTTCATTTTTTTCCCGAGGCTACTATTCCATTTGGTACGTATACCACTTCGTCTTTGTCCATTCATTTTTTTATGGAGCTTTTTTTTGCTTCTATGTCTTGGCTATTTCAATATTGTTGCAGTGCATATTTGCCTTCATCTGTCTTTCCGATTTTGGTGGTCTTATATTATAGGCCCAAAAGGTGCCCTGCCGCATCATACGGTAACTCAATTTTTACCTTTTCAAGTAGCTGCATTCAGTTTTCGTTAGTGCTCTTACCAGTTTACATCCCACCGGAACCTAGAAGGTACACAGTTCTCTAAAACCCGTTCAGCATTTATAGTTTGTAGATTTTTTGCTGATGGTCATGACTGGTGTGAGCTGAAACCTTATTGAATTTGAATTTGTATGTGCCTAATAATTTCCTTTACTGAGCTTTAGGCATGCCGTTTTTTTTCTTTTCCTTTCTTTTTTAGAGAGTGAGTACAACCTCCCTCCTCTTATTGACTTCTTGAAAAATTTCTCATGTGTTGAATTTTCTTGCCTATTCCCTACCCCAAGGCATTTTTTGAGGGCCTGTATCATTTACAGCCCTGCAGTCCTTGTGACAATATAAGCAACCATTTGCACTGGGTTTAAAGCTGCTGTTGTGGGAAATAGCCACAAGGCAGCAGTATTATTAGGTTCTCAACTCTTGTTAATAGGGCAGCAGAGTCTTCCTGGAGGTAGTGTTCCGAGGTTGTAAATTAGAGTGGAATGTGCTGGGACAAGCCCCCAGAAGTTTATGTCTCCTTACTTATGTTTGTTTTTTAAATTTAACTTCTACTTTTTATCGGAGTAAATTTGATTAGAGTGTTTTGATTGTCTGGCTGTACAGAATCTGCTCAATGATTCATACATATGTCTGTTCATCTGCGGATCCTGTTACCATGTATGTGATTACAGAATGTATATTTTGAAGGGATTGGTGATTATATAATTCATATCATTTATATGTTATATGTATATACATTTAACTTACATTAGTATATGTATGTTAACCCCATAGTCCTAATTAACCCATCCTCCCACCTTTCATTTTGGCTAACCGTTAGTATTTTTGATAAGTCTGTGACTGTCTTTTTCTGTGGAAATATGTTCATTGGTAGTAATCTTAGGAAAACATGTATAAATGATTTCATAGGATATTTGTCACACCCTTTTGACTTACTTAACGTTATATGACTATTTCTAGTCTCAACTGTAGTTCTGAAAACGGCATTGTTCATTTTTTTCCCGAGGCTACTCTTCCATTCTGTCCATATACCACTTCTTCTTTGTCCATTCACCTGTTTATGGACCATTTTTTGCTTCCATGTCTTGGGTATTTCAGTATTGTTGCAGTGCACATTTGCCTGCCTCTGTATTTCCGATTTTGGTGGTCTTAGGTTATAGGCCCAAAAGGTGCCCTGCCGCATCATATGGTAACTCAATTTTTACCTTTTCAAGCAGCTCCATTCAGTATGCGTTAGTGCTGTTACCACTTTACATCCCACCAGCAGCTAAAATGTACACAATTCTCTAAAACCCCTTCAGCATTTATAGTTTGTAGACTTTTTGCTGATGGTCATGACTGGTGTCACCTGAAACCTTTTTGAATTTGAATTTGCATGTGGCTAATAATTCCTTATACTGAGCTTTAGGCATGTCCTTTTTTTTTCTTTTCCTTTTTTTTTAAAGAGTGAGTACAATTTCCCTCCTCTTATTGACTTCTTGAAAAGTTACTCATGTGTTGAATTTTTTTGCCTATTCCCTACTCCAGGGCATTCTTTGAGGGCCGGTGTCATTTAGAGCCCTGCAGTCCTTGTGACTATTAAGCAAACTTTGGCACTGGGTTTAAAGCTGCTGTTGTGGGAAACAGCCACAAGGTGGCAGCATTATTACGTTCTCAACTCTTGTTACTAGGGCAACAGAGTCTTCCTGGAGGTAGTTTTCCAAGGTTGTAAATTAGAGTGGAATGTGCTGGGACAAGCCCCCAGAAGTTTATGTCTCCTAACTTATGTTTGCTTTTTAAATTTAATTGCTATTTCTTATCAGAGTCAATTTGATTAGAGTGTTTTGATTGTCTGCCTGTACAGAATCTGCTCAATGATTCATACATATGTCTGTTCATCTTCGGATCCTGCTACCATGTACGTGATTACAGAATGTATATTTTAAAGCTATTGGTGATGATATAATGCATATAGTTTATATGTGATATGTTTATATACATTTAACATACATTAGTATATGTATGTTAACCCCATAGTCCTAATTTACCTATTCTCCCACCTTTCATTTTGGCTAACCATTAGTTTATTTGATTAGTCTGTGAGTGTCTTTTTCTGTGGAAATATGTTCATGGGTAGCAATCTTAGGATAACTTTTATAAATGATATCGTAGGATATTTGTGATACCCTTTTGACTTACTTAACCTTATATAATTATTTCTAGTCTCAACTGTAGTCCTGGAAACGGCAATGTTCATTTTTTTTCCGAGGCTACTATTCCATTTGGTACGTATCCCACTTCGTCTTTGTCCATTCATCTGTTTATGGACCTTTTTTTTGCTTCCATGTCTTGGCTATTTCAGTATTGCTGCAGTGCACATTTGCCTGCCTCTGTCTTTCCGAATCTGGTGGTCTTAGGTTATAGGCCCAAAAGGTGCCCTGCCGCATCATATGGTTGCTCAATTTTTACGTTTTCAAGCAGCTCGATTCAGGTTGCGTTACTGCTGTTACCACTTTACATCCCCCCAGCAGCTAGAAGGTACACAGTTCTCTACAACCCCTTCACCATTTATAGTTTGTAGACTTTTTCCTGATGGTCATGACTGGTGTGAGCTGAAACCTTTTTGAATTTGAAATTGCATGTTAGTAATAATTCCTTATACTGAGCTTTAGGCATGTCCTATTTTTTCTTTTCCTTTTTTTTTTAAAGAGTGAGTACAACTTCCCTCCTCTTATTGACTTCTTGAAAAGTTTCTCATGTGTTGAATTTTCTTGCCTATTCCCTTGCCCAGGGCATTTTTTGAGGGCAGGTGTCATTTAGAGCCCTGCAGTCCTTGTGACTATTAAGCAACCATTGGCACTGGGTTTAAAGCTGCTGTTGTGGGAAACAGCCACAAGGCGGCAGCATTATTACGTTCTCAACTCTTGTTACTAGGGCAACAGAGTCTTCCTGGAGGTAGTGTTCCGAGCTTGTAAATTAGAGTGGAATGTTCTGGGAGAAGTCCCCAGAAGTTTATGTCTCCTAACTTATGTTTGCTTTTTAAATTTAATTTCTATTTCTTATCGGAGTAAATTTGATTAGAGTGTTTTTATTGTTTGACTGTACAGAATCTGCTCAATGATTCATATATATATCTGTTCATCTTCGGAACCTGTTAGCATGTATGTGATTACAGAATGTATATTTTAAAGGTATTGGTGATTATATTATTTATATAGTTTATATATTATATGTTTATATACATTTAACATACATTAGTATATGTATGTTAACCCCATTGTCCTAATTTACCCATCCTCCCACCTTTCATTTTGGCTAACCATTAGTTTATTTGATAAGTCTGTGAGTGTCTTTTTCTGTGGAAATATGTTCATTGGTAGCAATCTTAGGATAACATGTATTAATGATATCATAGGATATTTGTCATACCCTTTTGACTTACTTAACCTTATATGATTATTTCTAGGCTCAACTCTAGTCCTGAAAACGGCATTGTTCATTTTTTTCCAGAGGCTACTATTCCATTTGGTACGTGTACCATTTCGTCTTTGTCCATTCATCTGTTTATGGATCTTTTTTTTGCTTCCATGTCTTGGCTATTTCAATATTGTTGCAGTGCACATTTGCCTGCCTCTGTCTTTCCGAATCCAGTTGTCTTAGGTTATAGGCCCAAAATGTGCCCTGCCGCATCATATGGTAATTCAATTTTTACCTTTTCAAGCAGCTCGATTCAGTTTGCGTTACTGCTGTTACCACTTTACATCCCACCAGCAGCTAGAAGGTACACACTTCTCTAAAACCCCTTCAGCATTTATGGTTTGTAGACTTTTTGCTGATGGTCATGACTGGAGTGAGCTGAAACCTTTTTGAATTTGAATTTGCATGTGGCTAATAATTCCTTATACTGAGCTTTAGGCATGTCCTTTTTTTCTTTTCCTTTTTTTTTAAAGAGTGAGTACAACTTCCCTCCTCTTATTGACTTCTTGGAAATTTCTCATGTGTTGAATGTTCTTGCCAATTCCCTACCCCAGGGCATATTTTGAGGGCTTGTGTCATTTACAGCCCTGCAGTCCTTGTGACTATATAAGCAATCATTGGCACTGGGTTTAAAGTGCTGTTGTGGGAAGCAGCCACAAGGCGGCAGCATTATTGCGTTCTCAAGTCTTGTTACTAGGAGAACAGAGTCTTCCTGGAGGTAGTGTTCTGAGCTTGTAAATTAGAGTGCAATGTGCTGGGACAAGCCCCCAGAAGTTTATGTCTCCTTACTTATGTTTGTTTTTTAAATTTAATTTGTATTTTTTATCGGAGTAAATTTGATTAGAGTGTTTTGATTGTCTGGCTGTACAGAATCTGTTCAATGATTCACACATATGTCTGTTCGTCTTCGGATCCTGTTACCATGTATGTGATTACAGAATGTATATTTTGAAGGTATTGGTGATTATATAATTCATATCATTTATATGTTATATGTTTATATACATTTAACTTATATTAATATATGTATGTTAACCCCATAGTCCTAATTTACCCATCCTCCCACCTTTCATTTTGGCTAACCATTAGTTTATTTGATAAGTCTGTGAGTGTCTTTTTCTGTGGAAATATGTTCATTGGTAGCAATCTTAGGAAAACTTGTATAAATAATATCATAGGATATTTGTAATACCCTTTTGTCTTACTTAACCTTATATGATTATTTCTAGTCTCAACTCAGGTCCTGAAAACGGCATTGTTCATTTTTTTCCCGAGGCTACTCTTCCATTCTGTCCATATACCACTTCTTCTTTGTCCATTCACCTGTTTCTGGACCTTTTTTTTGCTTCCATGTCTTTGCTATTTCAGTATTGTTGCAGTGCACATTTGCCTGCCTCTGTCTTTCCGATTCTGGTGGTCTTAGGTTATAGGCCCAAAAGGTGCCCTGCCGCATCATATGGTAGTTCAATTTTTACGTTTTCAAGCAGCTCGATTCAGTTTGCATTAGTGCTGTTACAACTTTATATCCCACCAGCAGCTAGAAGGTACACACTTCTCTAAAACCCCTTCAGCATTTATAGTTTGTAGACTTTTTGCTGATGGTCATGACTGGTGTGAGCTGAAACCTTTTTGGAGGTTGGATACGCATGTGGCTAATAATTCCTTATGCTGAGCTTTAGGCATGTCCTATTTTTTCTTTTCCTTTTTTTTAAAAAGAGTGAGTACAACTTCCCTCCTCTTATTGATTTCTTGAAAAGTATCTTATGTGTTGAATTTTCTTGCCTATTCCCTACCCCAGGGCATTTTTTGAGTGCCTGTGTCATTTACAACCGTACAGTCCTTGTGACTATATAAGCAACCATTGGCACTGGGTTTAAAGGTGCTGTTTTTGGAGACAGCCACAAGGCGGCAGCATTATTACGTTCTCAAGTCTTGTTACTAGGACAACAGAGTCTTCCTGGAGGTAGTGTTCCGAGCTTTTAAATTAGAGTGCAATGTGCTGGGACAAGCCCCCAGAAGTTTATGTCTCCTTACTTATGTTTGTTTTTTAAATTTAATTTGTATTTTTTATCGGAGTAAATTTGATTAGAGTGTTTTGATTGTCTGGCTGTACAGAATCTGTTCAATGATTCATACATATGTCTGTTCATCTTCGGATCCTGTTACCATGTATGTGATTACAGAATGTATATTTTGAAGGTATTGGTGATTATATAATTCATATCATTTATATGTTATATGTTTATATACATTTAACTTATATTAGTATATGTATGTTAACCCCATAGTCCTAATTTACCCATCCTCCCACCTTTCATTTTGGCTAACCGTTAGTATTTTTGATAAGTCTGTGACTGTCTTTTTCTGTGGAAATATGTTCATTGGTAGTAATCTTAGGAAAACATGTATAAATGATTTCATAGGATATTTGTCACACCCTTTTGACTTACTTAACCTTATATGACTATTTCTAGTCTCAACTGTAGTTCTGAAAACGGCATTGTTCATTTTTTTCCCGAGGCTACTCTTCCATTCTGTCCATATACCACTTCTTCTTTGTCCATTCACCTGTTTATGGACCATTTTTTGCTTCCATGTCTTGGGTATTTCAGTATTGTTGCAGTGCACATTTGCCTGCCTCTGTATTTCCGATTTTGGTGGTCTTAGGTTATAGGCCCAAAAGGTGCCCTGCCGCATCGTATGGTAACTCAATTTTTACCTTTTCAAGCAGCTCCATTCAGTATGCGTTAGTGCTGTTACCACTTTACATCCCACCAGCAGCTAGAATGTACACAATTCTCTAAAACCCCTTCAGCATTTATAGTTTGTAGACTTTTTGCTGATGGTCATGACTGGTGTCACCTGAAACCTTTTTGAATTTGAATTTGCATGTGGCTAATAATTCCTTATACTGAGCTTTAGGCATGTCCTTTTTTTTTCTTTTCCTTTTTTTTTAAAGAGGGAGTACAACTTCCCTCCTCTTATTGACTTCTTGAAAAGTTACTCATGTGTTGAATTTTCTTGCCAATTCCATACCCTAGGGCATTTTTTGAGGGCCTGTGTCTTTTACAGCCCTGCAGTCCTTGTGACTATATAAGCAACCATTGGCACTGGGTTTAAAGCTACTGTTGTGGGAAGCAGCCACAAGGCGGCAGCATTATTACGTTCTCAAGTCTTGTTACTAGGACAACACAGTCTTCCTGGAGGTAGTGTTCCGAGCTTGTAAATTAGAGTGCAGTGTGCTGGGACAAGACCCCAGAAGGTTATATCTCCTAACTTATGTTTGTTTTTTAAATTTAATTTCTATTTCTTATCGGAGTAAATTTGATTAGAGTGTTGTGGTTTTCTGGCTGTACAGAATCTGCTCAATGATTCATACATATGTCTGTTCATCTTCGAACCTGTTAGCATGTATGTGATTACAGAATGTATATTTTAAAGGTATTGGTGATTATATTATTTATATATTTCATATGTTATATGTTTATATATATTTAACATACATTAGTATATGTATTTTAACCCCATTGTCCTAATTTACCCATCCTCCCACCTTTCATTTTGGCTAGCCATTAGTTTATTTGATAAGTCTGTGAGTGTCTTTTTCTGTGGAAATATGTTCATTGGTAGCAATCTTAGGATAACATGTATAAATGATGTCATAGGATATTTGTCATACCCTTTTGACTTACTTAACCTTATATGATTATTTCTAGGCTCAACTGTAGTCCTGAAAACGGCATTGTTCATTTTTTTCCCGAGGCTACTATTCCATTTGGTACGTATCCCACTTCGTCTTTGTCCATTCATCTGTTTATGGACCTTTTTTTTTGCTTCCATGTCTTTGCTATTTCAGTATTGTTGCAGTGCACATTTGCCTGCCTCTGTCTTTCCGATTCTGGTGGTCTTAGGTTATAGGCCCAAAAGGTGCCCTGCCGCATCATATGGTAGCTCAATTTTTACGTTTTCAAGCAGCTCGATTCAGTTTGCATTAGTGCTGTTACGACTTTATATCCCACCAGCAGCTAGAAGGTACACACTTCTCTAAAACCCCTTCAGCATTTATAGTTTGTAGACTTTTTGCTGATGGTCATGACTGGTGTGAGCTGAAACCTTTTTGGAGGTTGGATACGCATGTGGCTAATAATTCCTTATGCTGAGCTTTAGGCATGTCCTATTTTTTCTTTTCCTTTTTTTTAAAATGAGTGAGTACAACTTCCCTCCTCTTATTGATTTCTTGAAAAGTTTCTTATGTGTTGAATTTTCTTGCCTATTCCCTACCCCAGGGCATTTTTTGAGTGCCTGTGTCATTTACAACCGTACAGTCCTTGTGACTATATAAGCAACCATTGGCACTGGGTTTAAAGGTGCTGTTTTTGGAGACAGCCACAAGGCGGCAGCATTATTACGTTCTCAAGTCTTGTTACTAGGACAACAGAGTCTTCCTGGAGGTAGTGTTCCGAGCTTTTAAATTAGAGTGCAATGTGCTGGGACAAGCCCCCAGAAGTTTATGTCTCCTTACTTATGTTTGTTTTTTAAATTTAATTTGTATTTTTTATCGGAGTAAATTTGATTAGAGTGTTTTGATTGTCTGGCTGTACAGAATCTGTTCAATGATTCATACATATATCTGTTCATCTTCGGAACCTGTTAGCATGTATGTGATTACAGAATGTATATTTTAAAGGTATTGGTGATTATATTATTTATATAGTTTATATATTATATGTTTATATACATTTAACATACATTAGTATATGTATGTTAACCCCATTGTCCTAATTTACCCATCCTCCCACCTTTCATTTTGGCCAACCATTAGTTTATTTGATAAGTCTGTGAGTGTCTTTTTCTGTGGAAATATGTTCATTGGTAGCAATCTTAGGATAACATGTATTAATGATATCATAGGATATTTGTCATAGCCTTTTGACTTACTTAACCTTATATGATTATTTCTAGGCTCAACTCTAGTCCTGAAAACGGCATTGTTCATTTTTTTCCAGAGGCTTCTATTCCATTTGGTACGTGTACCATTTCGTCTTTGTCCATTCATCTGTTTATGGACCTTTTTTTTGCTTCCATGTCTTGGCTATTTCAATATTGTTGCAGTGCACATTTGCCTGCCACTGTCTTTCCGAATCCAGTTGTCTTAGGTTATTGGCCCAAAATGTGCCCTGCCGCATCATATGGTAGCTCAATGTTTACCTTTTCAAGCAGCTCGATTCAGTTTGCGTTACTGCTGTTACCAATTTACATCCCACCAGCAGCTAGAAGGTACACAGTTCTCTAAAACCCCTTCAGCATTTATAGTTTGTAGAGTTTTTGCTGATGGTCATGACTGGTGTGAGCTGAAACCTTTTTGGAGGTTGGATACGCATGTGGCTAATAATTCCTTATGCTGAGCTTTAGGCATGTCCTTTTTTTCTTTTCCTTTTTTTTTAAAGAGTGACTACAACTTCCCTCCTCTTATTGACTTCTTGAAAATTTCTCATGTGTTGAATTTTCTTGCCAATTCCATACCCCAGGGCATTTTTTGAGGGCCTGTGTCTTTTACACCCCTACAGTCCTTGTGACTATATAAGCAACCATTGGCACTGGGTTTAAAGCTACTGTTGTGGGAAGCAGCCACAAGGCGGCAGCATTATTACGTTCTCAAGTCTTGTTACTAGGACAACACAGTCTTCCTGGAGGTAGTGTTCCGAGCTTGTAAATTAGAGTGCAATGTGCTGGGACAAGCCCCCAGAAGTTTATATCTCCTAACTTATGTTTGTTTTTTAAATTTAATTTCTATTTCTTATCGGAGTAAATTTGATTAGAGTGTTGTGGTTTTCTGGCTGTACAGAATCTGCTCAATGATTCATACATATGTCTGTTCATCTTCGAACCTGTTAGCATGTATGTGATTACAGAATGTATATTTTAAAGGTATTGGTGATTATATTATTTATATATTTCATATGTTATATGTTTATATACATTTAACATACATTAGTATATGTATTTTAACCCCATTGTCCTAATTTACCCATCCTCCCACCTTTCATTTTGGCTAGCCATTAGTTTATTTGATAAGTCTGTGAGTGTCTTTTTCTGTGGAAATATATTCATTGGTAGCAATCTTAGGATAACATGTATAAATGATGTCATAGGATATTTGTCATACCCTTTTGACTTACTTAACCTTATATGATTATTTCTAGGCTCAACTATAGTCCTGAAAACGGCATTGTTCATTTTTTTCCCGAGGCTACTATTCCATTTGGTACGTATCCCACTTCGTCTTTGTCCAGTCATCTGTTTATGGACCTTTTTTTTTGCTTCCATGTCTTTGCTATTTCAGTATTGTTGCAGTGCACATTTGCCTGCCTCTGTCTTTCCGATTCTGGTGGTCTTAGGTTATAGGCCCAAAAGGTGCCCTGCCGCATCATATGGTAGCTCAATTTTTACGTTTTCAAGCAGCTCGATTCAGTTTGCATTAGTGCTGTTACGACTTTATATCCCACCGGCAGCTAGAAGGTACACACTTCTCTAAAACCCCTTCAGCATTTATAGTTTGTAGACTTTTTGCTGATGGTCATGACTGGTGTGAGCTGAAACCTTTTTGGAGGTTGGATACGCATGTGGCTAATAATTCCTTATGCTGAGCTTTAGGCATGTCCTATTTTTTCTTTTCCTTTTTTTTAAAATGAGTGAGTACAACTTCCCTCCTCTTATTGATTTCTTGAAAAGTTTCTTATGTGTTGAATTTTCTTGCCTATTCCCTACCCCAGGGCATTTTTTGAGTGCCTGTGTCATTTACAACCGTGCAGTCCTTGTGACTATATAAGCAACCATTGGCACTGAGTTTAAAGGTGCTGTTTTTGGAGACAGCCACAAGGCGGCAGCATTATTACATTCTCAAGTCTTGTTACTAGGACAACAGAGTCTTCCTGGAGGTAGTGTTCCGAGCTTTTAAATTAGAGTGCAATGTGCTGGGACAAGCCCCCAGAAGTTTATGTCTCCTTACTTATGTTTGTTTTTTAAATTTAATTTGTATTTTTTATCGGAGTAAATTTGATTAGAGTGTTTTGATTGTCTGGCTGTACAGAATCTGTTCAATGATTCATACATATATCTGTTCATCTTTGGAACCTGTTAGCATGTATGTGATTACAGAATGTATATTTTAAAGGTATTGGTGATTATATTATTTATATAGTTTATATATTATATGTTTATATACATTTAACATACATTAGTATATGTATTTTAACCCCGTAGTCCTAATTTACCCATCCTCCCACCTTTCATTTTGGCTAGCCATTAGTTTATTTGATAAGTCTGTGAGTGTCTTTTTCTGTGGAAATATGTTCATTGGTAGCAATCTTAGGATAACATGTATAAATGATGTCATAGGATATTTGTCATACCCTTTTGACTTACTTAACCTTATATGATTATTTCTAGGCTCAACTGTAGTCCTGAAAACGGCATTGTTCATTTTTTTCCCGAGGCTACTATTCCATTTGGTACGTATCCCACTTCTTTTTTGTCCATTCATCTGTTTATGGACCTTTTTTTTTGCTTCCATGTCTTGGCTATTTCAGTATTGTTGCAATGCACATTTGCCTGCCTCTCTCTTTCCGACTCTGGTGGTCTTAGGTTATAGGCCCAAAAGGTGCCCTGCCGCATCATATGGTAGCTCAATTTTTACCTTTTCAAGCAGCTCCATTCAGTTTGCGTTAGTGCTGTTGCCACTTTACATCCCACCAGCAGCTAGAAGGTACACAGATCTCTAAAACCCCTTCAGCATTTATAGTTTGTAGACATTTTTCTGATGGTAATGACTGGTGTGAGCTGAAACCTTTTTGAATTTGAATTTGTATGTGGCTAATAATTCCTTATACTAAGCTTTAGGCATGTCCTTTTTTTTCTTTTCCTTTTTTTTTTAAAGAGTGAGTACAACTCCCCTCCTCTTATTGACTTCTTGAAAAATTTCTCATGTGTTGGATTTTCTTGCCTATTCCCTACCCCAGGGCAATTTTTGAGGGCCTGTGTCATTTACAGCCCTGCAGTCCTTGTGACTATATAAGCAACCATTGTCACTGGGTTTAAAGCTGCTGTTTTGGGAGACAGCCACAAGGCGGCAGCATTATTACGTTCTCAAGTCTTGTTACTAGGACAACAGAGTCTTCCTGGAGGTAGTGTTTCGAGCTTTTAAATTAGAGTGCAATGTGCTGGGACAAGCCCCCAGAAGTTTATGTCTCCTTACTTATGTTTGTTTTTTAAATTTAATTTGTATTTTTTATCGGAGTATATTTGATTAGAGTGTTTTTATTGTCTGGCTGTACAGAATCTGTTCAATGATTCATACATATGTCTGTTCATCTTCGGATCCTGTTACCATGTATGTGATTACAGAATGTATATTTTGAAGGTATTGGTGATTATATAATTCATATCATTTATATGTTATATGTTTATATACATTTAACTTATATTAGTACATGTATGTTAACCCCATAGTCCTAATTTACCCATCCCCCCACCTTTCATTTTGGCTAACCATTAGTTTATTTGATAAGTCTGTGAGTGTCTTTTTCAGTGGAAATATGTTCATTGGTAGCAATCTTAGGATAACATGTATAAATGATATCATAGGATATTTGTCATACCCTTTTGACTTACTTAACCTTATATGATTATTTCTAGGCTCAACTCTAGTCCTGAAAACGGCATTGTTCATTTTTTTCCAGAGGCTACTATTCCATTTGGTACGTATACCATTTCTTCTTTGGCCTTTCATCTGTTTATGGACCTTTTTTTTGCTTCCATGTCTTGGCTATTTCAGTATTGTTGCAGTGCACATTTGCCTGCCTCTGTCTTTCCGATTCTGGTGGTCTTAGGTTATAGGCCCAAAAGGTGCCCTGCCGCATCATATGGTAGCTCAATTTTTACGTTTTCAAGCAGCTCGATTCAGATTGCATTAGTGATGTTACGACGTTATATCCCACCAGCAGCTAGAAGGTACACACTTCTCTAAAACCCCTTCAGCATTTATAGTTTGTAGACTTTTTGCTGATGGTCATGACTGGTGTGAGCTGAAACCTTTTTGGAGGTTGGATATGCATGTGGCTAATAATTCCTTATGCTGAGCTTTAGGCATGTCCTATTTTTTCTTTTCCTTTTTTTTAAAAAGAGTGATTACAACTTCCCTCCTCTTATTGATTTCTTGAAAAGTTTCTTATGTGTTGAATTTTCTTGCCTATTCCCTACCCCAGGGCATTTTTTGAGTGCCTGTGTCATTTACAACCGTACAGTCCTTGTGACTATATAAGCAACCATTGGCACTGGGTTTAAAGGTGCTGTTTTTGGAGACAGCCACAAGGCGGCAGCATTATTACGTTGTCAAGTCTTGTTACTAGGACAACAGAGTCTTCCTGGAGGTAGTGTTCCGAGCTTTTAAATTAGAGTGCAATGTGCTGGGACAAGCCCCCAGAAGTTTATGTCTCCTTACTTATGTTTGTTTTTTAAATTTAATTTGTATTTTTTATCGGAGTAAATTTGATTAGAGTGTTTTGATTGTCTGGCTGTACAGAATCTGTTCAATGATTCATACATATGTCTGTTCATCTTCGGATCCTGTTACCATGTATGTGATTATAGAATGTATATTTTGAAGGTATTGGTGATTATATAATTCATATCATTTATATGTTATATGTTTATATACATTTAACTTATATTAGTATATGTATGTTAACCCCATAGTCCTAATTTACCCATCCCCCCACCTTTCATTTTGGCTAACCATTAGTTTATTTGATAAGTCTGTGAGTGTCTTTTTCAGTGGAAATATGTTCATTGGTAGCAATCTTAGGATAACATGTATAAATGATATCATAGGATATTTGTCATACCCTTTTGACTTACTTAACCTTATATGATTATTTCTAGGCTCAACTCTAGTCCTGAAAACGGCATTGTTCATTTTTTTCCAGAGGCTACTATTCCATTTGGTACGTATACCATTTCGTCTTTGTCCTTTCATCTGTTTATGGACCTTTTTTTTGCTTCCATGTCTTGGCTATTTCAATATTGTTGCAGTGCACATTTGCCTGCCTCTGTCTTTCCGAATCCGGTGGTCTTAGGTTATAGGCCCAAAAGGTGCCCTGCCGCATCATATGGTAGCTCAATGTTTACCTTTTCAAGCAGCTCAATTCAGTTTGCGTTACTGCTGTTACCACTTTACATCCAAACAGCAGCTAGAAGGTACACAGTTCTCTAAAACCCCTTCAGCATTTATAGTTTGTAGACTTTTTGCTGATGGTCATGACTGGTGTGAGCTGAAACCTTTTTGGAGGTTGGATACACATGTGGCTAATAATTCCTTATGCTGAGCTTTAGGCATGTCCTTTTTTTCTTTTCCTTTTTTTTTAGAGTGAGTACAAATTCCGTACTCTTATTGACTTCTTGAAAATTTCTCATGTGTTGAATTTCCTTGCCTATTCCCTACACCAGGGCATTTTTTGAGGGCCTGTGTCTTTTACAACCCTGCAGTCCTTGTGACTATATAAGCAACCATTGGTACTGGGTTTAAAGCTACTGTTGTGGGAAGCAGCCACAAGGTGGCAGCATTATTACGTTCTTAAGTCTTGTTACTAGGACAACACAGTCTTCCTGGAGGTAGTGTTCCGAGCCTGTAAATTAGAGTGCAATGTCCTGGGACAAGCCCCCAGAAGTTTATGTCTCCTAACTTATGTTTGTTTTTTAAATTTAATTTCTATTTCTTATCGGAGTAAATTTGAATAGAGTGTTGTGGTTTTCTGGCTGTACAGAATCTGCTCAATGATTCATACATATGTCTGTTCATCTTCGGATCCTGTTACCATGTATGTGATTACAGAATGTATATTTTGAAGGTATTGGTGAATATATAATTCATATCATTTATATGTTATATGTTTATATACATTTAACATACATTAGTATATGTATGTTAACCCCATAGTCCTAATTTACCCATCCTCCCACCTTTCATTTTGGCTAACCATTAGTTTATATGATAAGTCTGTGAGTGTCTTTTTCTGTGGAAATATGTTCATTGGTAGCAATCTTAGGATAACATGTATAAATGATATCATAGGATATTTGTCATATCCTTTTGACTTACTTAACCTTATATGATTATTTCTAGGCTCAACTCTAGTCCTGAAAACAGCATTGTTCATTTTTTTCCAGAGGCTACTATTCCATTTGGTACGTATACCATTTCGTCTTTGTCCATTCATCTGTTTATGGACCTTTTTTTGCTTCCATGTCTTGGCTATTTCAGTATTGTTGCAGTGCACATTTGCCTGCCTCTGTCTTTCCGATTCTGGTGGTCTTAGGTTATAGGCCCAAAAGGTGCCCTGCCGCATCGTATGGTAACTCAATTTTTACCTTTTCAAGCAGCTCCATTCAGTTTGCATTAGTGGTATTACTTCTTTACATCCCACCAGCAGCTAGAAGGTACACATTCCTCTAAAACCCCTTCAGCATTTATAGTTTGTAGACTTTTTGATGATGGTCATGACTGGTGTTACCTGAAACCTTTTTAAATTTGAATTTGCATGTGGCTAATAATTCCTTATACTGAGCTTTAGGCATGTCATTTTTTTCTTTTCCTTTTGTTTTAAAGAGTGAGTACAACTTCCCTCCTCTTATTGACTTCTTGAAAAGTTTCTCATGTGTTGAATTTTTTTGCCTATTCCCTACCCCAGGGCATTTTTTGAAGGCAGGTGTCATTTAGAGCCCTTCAGTCCTTGTGACTATTAAGCAACCTTTGGCACTGGGTTTAAAGCTGCTGTTGTGGGAAACAGCCACAAGGCGGCAGCATTATTACGTTCTCAACTCTTGTTACTAGGGCAACAGAGTCTTCCTGGAGGTAGTTTTCCAAGGTTGTAAATTAGAGTGGAATGTGGTGGGACAAGCCCCCAGAAGTTTATGTCTCCTAACTTATGTTTGCTTTTTAAATTTAATTTCTATTTCTTATCGGAGTAAATTTGATTAGAGTGTTTTGATTGGCTGTACAGAATCTGCTCAATGATTCATACATATATCTGTTCATCTTCGGAACCTGTTATCAAGTATGTGATTACAGAATATATATTTTGAAGGTATTGGTGATTATATAATTCATATCGTTTATATGTTATATGTTTATATACATTTAACTTACATTAGTATATGTATGTTAACCCCATAGTCCTAACTTACCCATCCCCCCACCTTTCATTTTGGCTAACCATTAGTTTATTTGATAAGTCTGTGAGTGTCTTTTTCTGTGGAAATATGTTCATTGGTAGCAATCTTAAGAAAACTTGTATAAATGATATCATAGGATATTTGTCATACCCTTTTGACTTACTTAACCTTATATGATTTTTTCTAGGCTCAACTGTAGTCCTGAAAACAGCATTGTTCATTTTTCTCCCGAGGCTACTATTCCATTCTGTCCGTATACCACTTCTTCTTTGTCCATTCATCTGTTTATGGACCTTTTTTTTGCTTCCATATCTTGGCTATTTCAGTATTGTTGCAGTGCATATTTGCCTGCCTCTGTCTTTCCAATTTTGGTGGTCTTAGGTTATAGGCCCAAAAGGTGCCCTGCCGCATCATTTGGTAGCTCAATTTTTACCTTTTCAAGCAGCTCGATTCAATTTGCGTTAGTGCTGTTTCCACTTTACATCCCACCAGCAGCTAGAAGGTACACAGATCTCTAAAACCCCTTCAGCATTTATAGTTTGTAGACATTTTGCTGATGGTAATGACTGATGTGAGCTGAAACCTTTTTGAATTTGAATTTGTATGTGGCTAATAATTCCTTATACTAAGCTTTAGGCATGTCCTTTTTTTTCTTTTCCTTTTTTTTTTAAAGAGTGAGTACAACTTCCCTCCTCTTATTGACTTCTTGGAAATTTCTCATGTGTTGAATGTTCTTGCCAATTCCCTACCCCAGGGCATATTTTGAGGGCTTGTGTCATTTACAGCCCTGCAGTCCTTGTGACTATATAAGCAATCATTGGCACTGGGTTTAAAGTGCTGTTGTGGGAAGCAGTCGCAAGGCGGCAGCATTATTGCGTTCTCAAGTCTTGTTACTAGGAGAACAGAGTCTTCCTGGAGGTAGTGTTCTGAGCTTGTAAATTAGAGTGCAATATGCTGGGACAAGCCCCCAGAAGTTTATGTCTCCTAACTTATGTTTTTTTTTTAAATTTAATTTCTATTTCTTATCGGAGTAAATTTGATTAGAGTGTTTTGATTGTCTGGCTGTACAGAATCTGTTCAATGATTCATACATATGTCTGTTCATCTTCGGATCCTGTTACCATGTATGTGATCACAGAATATATATTTTGAACGTATTGGTGATTATATAATTCATATCATTTATATGTTATATGTTTATATACATTTAACTTACATTAGTATATGTATGTTAACCCCATAGTCCTAACTTACCCATCCCCCCACCTTTCATTTTGGCTAACCATTAGTTTATTTGATAAGTCTGTGAGTGTCTTTTTCTGTGGAAATATGTTCATTGGTAGCAATCTTAAGAAAACTTGTATAAATGATATCATAGGATATTTGTCATACCCTTTTGACTTACTTAACCTTATATGATTTTTTCTAGGCTCAACTGTAGTCCTGAAAACGGCATTGTTCATTTTTCTCCCGAGGCTACTATTCCATTCTGTCCGTATACCACTTCTTCTTTGTCCATTCATCTGTTTATGGACCTTTTTTTTGCTTCCATATCTTAGCTATTTCAGTATTGTTGCAGTGCATATTTGCCTGCCTCTGTCTTTCCAATTTTGGTGGTCTTAGTTTATAGGCCCAAAAGGTGCCCTGCCGCATCATTTGGTAGCTCAATTTTTACCTTTTCAAGCAGCTCGATTCAGTTTGCGTTAGTGCTGTTTCCACTTTACATCCCACCAGCAGCTAGAAGGTACACAGATCTCTAAAACCCCTTCAGCATTTATACTTTGTAGACATTTTGCTGATGGTAATGACTGGTGTGAGCTGAAACCTTTTTGAAATTGAATTTGTATGTGGCTAATAATTCCTTATACTAAGCTTTAGGCATGTCCTTTTTTTTCTTTTCCTTTTTTTTTTTTAAAGAGTGAGTACAACTCCCCTCCTCTTATTGACTTCTTGAAAAATTTCTCATGTGTTGGATTTTCTTGCCTATTCCCTACCCCAGGGCAATTTTTGAGGGCCTGTGTCATTTACAGCCCTGCAGTCCTTGTGACTATATAAGCAACCATTGTCAATGGGTTTAAAGCTGCTCTTTTGGGAGACAGCCACAAGGCGGCAGCATTATTACGTTCTCAAGTCTTGTTACTAGGACAACAGAGTCTTCCTGGAGGTAGTGTTCCGAGCTTGTAAATTAGAGTGCAATGTGCTGGGACAAGCCCCCAGAAGTTTATGTCTCCTTACTTATGTTTGTTTTTTAAATTTAATTTGTCTTTCTTATCGGAGTAAATTTGATTAGAGTGTTTTGATTGTCTGGCTGTACAGAATCTGCTCAATGATTCACACATATGTCTGTTCATCTTCGGATCCTGTTACCATGTATGTGATTACAGAATGTATATTTTGAAGGTATTGGTGAATATATAATTCATATCATTTATATGTTATATGTTTATATACATTTAACTTACATTAGTATATGTATGTTAACCCCATAGTCCTAATTTACCCATCCTCCCACCTTTCATTTTGGCTAACCATTAGTTTATTTGATAAGTCTGTGAGTGTCTTTTTCTGTGGAAATATGTTCATTGGTAGCAATCTTAGGAAAACTTGTATAAATAATATCATAGGATATTTGTAATACCCTTTTGTCTTACTTAACCTTATATGATTATTTCTAGTCTCAACTCTAGTCCTGATAACGGCATTGTTCATTTTTTCCCCGAGGCTACTCTTCCATTCTGTCCATATACCACTTCTTCTTTGTCCATTCACCTGTTTATGGACCTTTTTTTTACTTCCATGTCTTTGCTATTTCAGTATTGTTGCAGTGCACATTTGCCTGCCTCTGTCTTTCCGATTCTGGTGGTCTTAGGTTATAGGCCCAAAAGGTGGCCTGCCGCATCATATGGTAGCTCAATTTTTACGTTTTCAAGCAGCTCGATTCAGTTTGCATTAGTGCTGTTACGACTTTATATCCCACCAGCAGCTAGAAGGTACACACTTCTCTAACACCCCTTCAGCATTTATAGTTTGTAGACTTTTTGCTGATGGTCATGACTGGTGTGAGCTGAAACCTTTTTGGAGGTTGGATACGCATGTGGCTAATAATTCCTTATGCTGAGCTTTAGGCATGTCCTATTTTTTCTTTTCCTTTTTTTTAAAAAGAGTGAGTACAACTTCCCTCCTCTTATTGATTTCTTGAAAAGTTTCTTATGTGTTGAATTTTCTTGCCTATTCCCTACCCCAGGGCATTTTTTGAGGGCCTGTGTCATTTACAACCGTGCAGTCCTTGTGACTATATAAGCAACCGTTGGTACTGGGTTTAAAGGTGCTATTTTTGGAGACAGCCACAAGGCGGCAGCATTATTACGTTCTCAAGTCTTGTTACTAGGACAACAGAGTCTTCCTGGAGGTAGTGTTCCGAGCTTTTAAATTAGAGTGCAATGTGCTGGGACAAGCCCCCAGAAGTTTATGTCTCCTTACTTATGTTTGTTTTTTAAATTTAATTTGTATTTTTTATCGGAGTAAATTTGATTAGAGTGTTTTGATTGTCTGGCTGTACAGAATCTGTTCAATGATTCATACATATGTCTGTTCATCTTCGGATCCTGTTACCATGTATGTGATCACAGAATATATATTTTGAAGGTATTGGTGATTATATAATTCATATCGTTTATATGTTATATGTTTATATACATTTAACTTACATTAGTATATGTATGTTAACCCCATAGTCCTAACTTACCCATCCCCCCACCTTTCATTTTGGCTAACCATTAGTTTATTTGATAAGTCTGTGAGTGTCTTTTTCTGTGGAAATATGTTCATTGGTAGCAATCTTAGGATAACATGTATAAATGATATCATAGGATATTTGTCATACCCTTTTGACTTACTTAACCTTATATGATTTTTTCTAGGCTCAACTGTAGTCCTGAAAACAGCATTGTTCATTTTTCTCCCGAGGCTACTATTCCATTCTGTCCGTATACCACTTCTTCTTTGTCCATTCATCTGTTTATGGACCTTTTTTTTGCTTCCATATCTTGGCCATTTCAGTATTGTTGCAGTGCATATTTGCCTGCCTCTGTCTTTCCAATTTTGGTGGTCTTAGGTTATAGGCCCAAAAGGTGCCCTGCCCCATCATTTGGTAGCTCAATTTTTACCTTTTCAAGCAGCTCGATTCAGTTTGCGTTAGTGCTGTTTCCACTTTACATCCCACCAGCAGCTAGAAGGTACACAGATCTCTAAAACCCCTTCAGCATTTATAGTTTGTAGACATTTTGCTGATGGTAATGACTGGTGTGAGCTGAAACCTTTTTGAATTTGAATTTGTATGTGGCTAATAATTCCTTATACTAAGCTTTAGGCATGTCCTTTTTTTTCTTTTCCTTTTTTTTTTAAAGAGTGAGTACAACTTCCCTCCTCTTATTGACTTCTTGGAAATTTCTCATGTGTTGAATGTTCTTGCCAATTCCCTACCCCAGGGCATATTTTGAGGGCTTGTGTCATTTACAACCCTGCAGTCCTTGTGACTATATAAGCAATCATTGGCACTGGGTTTAAAGTGCTGTTGTGGGAAGCAGCCACAAGGCGGCAGCATTATTGCGTTCTCAAGTCTTGTTACTAGGAGAACAGAGTCTTCCTGGGGATAGTGTTCTGAGCTTGTAAATTAGAGTGCAATATGCTGGGACAAGCCCCCAGAAGTTTATGTCTCCTAACTTATGTTTTTTTTTTAAATTTAATTTCTATTTCTTATCGGAGTAAATTTGATTAGAGTGTTTTGATTGTCTGGCTGTACAGAATCTGCTCAATGATTCATACATATGTCTGTTCATCTTCGGATCCTGTTACCATGTATGTGATTACAGAATGTATATTTTGAAGGTATTGGTGATTATATAATTCATATCATTTATATGTTATATGTTTATATACATTTAACTTATATTAGTATATGTATGTTAACCCCATAGTCCTAATTTACCCATCCTCCCACCTTTCATTTTGGCTAACCATTAGTTTATTTGATAAGTCTGTGAGTGTCTTTTTCTGTGGAAATATGTTCATTGGTAGCAATCTTAGGAAAACTTGTATAAATAATATCATAGGATATTTGTAATACCCTTTTGTCTTACTTAACCTTATATGATTATTTCTAGTCTCAACTCTAGTCCTGAAAACGGCATTGTTCATTTTTTTCCCGAGGCTACTCTTCCATTCTGTCCATATACCACTTCTTCTTTGTCCATTCACCTGTTTATGGACCTTTTTTTTGCTTCCATGTCTTTGCTATTTCAGTATTGTTGCAGTGCACATTTGCCTGCCTCTGTCTTTCCGATTCTGGTGGTCTTAGGTTATAGGCCCAAAAGGTGCCCTGCCGCATCATATGGTAGCTCAATTTTTACGTTTTCAAGCAGCTCGATTCAGTTTGCATTAGTGCTGTTACGACTTTGTATCCCACCAGCAGCTAGAAGGTACACACTTCTCTAAAACCCCTTCAGCATTTATAGTTTGTAGACTTTTTGCTGATGGTCATGACTGGTGTGAGCTGAAACCTTTTTGGAGGTTGGATACGCATGTGGCTAATAATTCCTTATGCTGAGCTTTAGGCATGTCCTATTTTTTCTTTTCCTTTTTTTTAAAAAGAGTGAGTACAACTTCCCTCCTCTTATTGATTTCTTGAAAAGTTTCTTATGTGTTGAATTTTCTTGCCTATTCCCTACCCCAGGGCATTTTTTGAGTGCCTGTGTCATTTACAACCGTGCAGTCCTTGTGACTATATAAGCAACCATTGGCACTGGGTTTAAAGGTGCTGTTTTTGGAGACAGCCACAAGGCGGCAGCATTATTACGTTCTCAAGTCTTGTTACTAGGACAACAGAGTCTTCCTGGAGGTAGTGTTCCGAGCTTTTAAATTAGAGTGCAATGTGCTGGGACAAGCCCCCAGAAGTTTATGTCTCCTTACTTATGTTTGTTTTTTAAATTTAATTTGTATTTTTTATCGGAGTAAATTTGATTAGAGTGTTTTGATTGTCTGGCTGTACAGAATCTGTTCAATGATTCATACATATGTCTGTTCATCTTCGGATCCTGTTACCATGTATGTGATTACAGAATGTATATTTTGAAGGTATTGGTGATTATATAATTCATATCATTTATATGTTATATGTTTATATACATTTAACTTATATTAGTATATGTATGTTAACCGCATAGTCCTAATTTACCCATCCCCCCACCTTTCATTTTGGCTAACCATTAGTTTATTTGATAAGTCTGTGAGTGTCTTTTTCTGTGGAAATATGTTCATTGGTAGCAATCTTAGGATAACATGTATAAATGATATCATAGGATATTTGTCATACCCTTTTGACTTACTTAACCTTATATGATTATTTCTAGGCTCAACTCTAGTCCTGAAAACGGCATTGTTCATTTTTTTCCAGAGGCTACTATTCCATTTGGTACGTATACCATTTCGTCTTTGTCCATTCATCTGTTTATGGACCTTTTTTTTGCTTCCATGTCTTGGCTATTTCAATATGGTTGCAGTGCACATTTGCCTGCCTCTGTCTTTCCGAATCCGGTGGTCTTAGGTTATAGGCCCAAAAGGTGCCCTGCCGCATCATATGGTAGCTCAATGTTTACCTTTTCAAGCAGCTCCATTCAGTTTGCATTAGTGGTATTACTTCTTTACATCCCACCAGCAGCTAGAAGGTACACATTCCTCTAAAACCCCTTCAGCATTTATAGTTTGTAGACTTTTTGATGATGGTCATGACTGGTGTTACCTGAAACCTTTTTGAATTTGAATTTGCATGTGGCTAATAATTCCTTATACTGAGCTTTAGGCATGTCATTTTTTTCTTTCCCTTTTGTTTTAAAGAGTGAGTACAACTTCCCTCCTCTTATTGACTTCTTGAAAAGTTTCTCATGTGTTGAATTTTTTTGCCTATTCCCTACCCCAGGGCATTTTTTGAAGGCAGGTGTCATTTACAGCCCTTCAGTCCTTGTGACTATTAAGCAACCTTTGGCACTGGGTTTAAAGCTGCTGTTGTGGGAAACAGCCACAAGGCGGCAGCATTATTACGTTCTCAACTCTTGTTACTAGGGCAACAGAGTCTTCCTGGAGGTAGTTTTCCAAGGTTGTAAATTAGAGTGGAATGTGCTGGGACAAGCCCCCAGAAGTTTATGTCTCCTAACTTATGTTTGCTTTTTAAATTTAATTTCTATTTCTTATCGGAGTAAATTTGATTAGAGTGTTTTGATTGTCTGGCTGTACAGAATCTGCTCAATGATTCATACATATATCTGTTCATCTTCGGAACCTGTTATCATGTATGTGATTACAGAATGTATATTTTAAAGGTTTGGTGATTATATATTTTATATAGTTCATATGTTATATGTTTATATACATTTAACATACATTAGTATATGTATGTTAACCCCATAGTCCTAATTTACCCATCCTCCCACCTTTCATTTTGGCTAACCATTAGTTTATTTGATAAGTCTGTGAGTGTCTTTTTTTGTGGAAATATGTTCATTGGTAGCAATCTTAGGATAACATGTATAAATGATATCATAGGATATTTGTCATACCCTTTTGACTAACTTACCCTTATATGACTATTTCTAGTCTCAACTGTAGTTCTGAAAACGGCATTGTTCATTTTTTTCCCGAGGCTACTCTTCCATTCTGTCCATATACCACTTTTTGTCCATTCACCTGTTTATGGACCATTTTTTGCTTCCATGTCTTGGGTATTTCAGTATTGTTGCAGTGCACATTTGCCTGCCTCTGTATTTCCGATTTTGGTGGTCTTAGGTTATAGGCCCAAAAGGTGCCCTGCCGCATCATATGGTAACTCAATTTTTACCTTTTCAAGCAGCTCCATTCAGTATGCGTTAGTGCTGTTACCACTTTACATCCCACCAGCAGCTAGAATGTACACAATTCTCTAAAACCCCTTCAGCATTTATAGTTTGTAGACTTTTTGCTGATGGTCATGACTGGTGTCACCTGAAACCTTTTTGAATTTGAATTTGCATGTGGCTAATAATTCCTTATACTGAGCTTTAGGCATGTCCTTTTTTTTTCTTTTCCTTTTTTTTTAAAGAGTGAGTACAACTTCCCTCCTCTTTTTGACTTCTTGAAAATTTCTCATGTGTTGAATTTTCTTGCCAATTCCATACCCCAGGGCATTTTTTGAGGGCCTGTGTCTTTTACAGCCCTGCAGTCCTTGTGACTATATAAGCAACCATTGGCACTGGGTTTAAAGCTACTGTTGAGGGAAGCAGCCACAAGGCGGCAGCATTATTACGTTCTCAAGTCTTGTTACTAGGACAACACAGTCTTCCTGGAGGTAGTGTTCCGAGCTTGTAAATTAGAGTGCAATGTGCTGGGACAAGCCCCCAGAAGTTTATGTCTCCTAACTTATGTTTGTTTTTTAAATTTAATTTCTATTTCTTATCGGAGTAAATTTGATTAGAGTGTTGTGGTTTTCTGGCTGTACAGAATCTGCTCAATGATTCATACATATGTCTGTTCATCTTCGAACCTGTTAGCATGTATGTGATTACAGAATGTATATTTTAAAGGTATTGGTGATTATATTATTTATATATTTCATATGTTATATGTTTATATACATTTAACATACATTAGTATATGTATTTTAACCCCATTGTCCTAATTTACCCATCCTCCCACCTTTCATTTTGGCTAGCCATTAGTTTATTTGATAAGTCTGTGAGTGTCTTTTTCTGTGGAAATATGTTCATTGGTAGCAATCTTAGGATAACATGTATAAATGATGTCATAGGATATTTGTCATACCCTTTTGACTTACTTAACCTTATATGATTATTTCTAGTCTCAACTGTAGTCCTGAAAACGGCATTGTTCATTTTTTTCCCGAGGCTACTATTCCATTTGGTACGTATCCCACTTCGTCTTTGTCCATTCATCTGTTTATGGACCTTTTTTGTTGCTTCCATGTCTTTGCTATTTCAGTATTGTTGCAGTGCACAATTGCCTGCCTCTGTCTTTCCGATTCTGGTGGTCTTAGGTTATAGGCCCAAAAGGTGCCCTGCTGCATCGTATGGTAACTCAATTTTTACCTTTTCAAGCAGCTCCATTCAGTTTGCATTAGTGGTATTACTTCTTTACATCCCACCAGCAGCTAGAAGGTACACATTCCTCTAAAACCCCTTCAGCATTTATAGTTTGTAGACTTTTTGATGATGGTCATGACTGGTGTTACCTGAAACCTTTTTGAATTTGAATTTGCATGTGGCTAATAATTCCTTATACTGAGCTTTAGGCATGTCATTTTTTTCTTTTCCTTTTGTTTTAAAGAGTGAGTACAACTTCCCTCCTCTTATTGACTTCTTGAAAAGTTTCTCATGTGTTGAATTTTTTTGCCTATTCCCTACCCCAGGGCATTTTTTGAAGGCAGGTGTCATTTAGAGCCCTTCAGTCCTTGTGACTATTAAGCAACCTTTGGCACTGGGTTTAAAGCTGCTGTTGTGGGAAACAGCCACAAGGCGGCAGCATTATTACGTTCTCACCTCTTCTTACTAGGGCAACAGAGTCTTCCTGGAGGTAGTTTTCCAAGGTTGTAAATTAGAGTGGAATGTGCTGGGACAAGCCCCCAGAAGTTTATGTCTCCTAACTTATGTTTGCTTTGTAAATTTAATTTCTATTTCTTATCGGAGTAAATTTGATTAGAGTGTTTTGATTGGCTGTACAGAATCTGCTCAATGATTCATACATATATCTGTTCATCTTCGGATACTGTTATTATGTATGTGATTACAGAATGTATATTTTAAAGGTTTGGTGATTATATAATTTATATAGTTCATATGTTATATGTTTATATACATTTAACATACATTAGTATATGTATGTTAACCCCATAGTCCTAATTTACCCATCCTCCCACCTTTCATTTTGGCTAACCGTTAGTATTTTTGATAAGTCTGTGACTGTCTTTTTCTGTGGAAATATGTTCATTGGTAGCAATCTTAGGATAACATGTATAAATGATGTCATAGGATATTTGTCATACCCTTTTGACTTACTTAACCTTCTATGATTATTTCTAGGCTCAACTGTAGTCCTGAAAACGGCATTGTTCATTTTTTTCCCGAGGCTACTATTCCATTTGGTACGTATCCCACTTCGTCTTTGTCCATTCATCTGTTTATGGACCTTTTTTTTTGCTTCCATGTCTTTGCTATTTCAGTATTGTTGCAGTGCACATTTGCCTGCCTCTGTCTTTCCGATTCTGGTGGTCTTAGGTTATAGGCCCAAAAGGTGCCCTGCCGCATCATATGGTAGCTCAATTTTTACGTTTTCAAGCAGCTCGATTCAGTTTGCATTAGTGCTGTTACGACTTTATATCCCACCAGCAGCTAGAAGGTACACACTTCTCTAAAACACCTTCAGCATTTATAGTTTGTAGACTTTTTGCTGATGGTCATGACTGGTGTGAGCTGAAACCTTTTTGGAGGTTGGATACGCATGTGGCTAATAATTCCTTATGCTGAGCTTTAGGCATGTCCTATTTTTTCTTTTCCTTTTTTTTAAAAAGAGTGAGTACAACTTCCCTCCTCTTATTGATTTCTTGAAAAGTTTCTTATGTGTTGAATTTTCTTGCCTATTCCCTACCCCAGGGCAATTTTTGAGGGCCTGTGTCATTTACAGCCCTGCAGTCCTTGTGACTATATAAGCAACCATTGTCAATGGGTTTAAAGCTGCTCTTTTGGGAGACAGCCACAAGGCGGCAGCATTATTACGTTCTCAAGTCTTGTTACTAGGACAACAGAGTCTTCCTGGAGGTAGTGTTCCGAGCTTGTAAATTAGAGTGCAATGTGCTGGGACAAGCCCCCAGAAGTTTATGTCTCCTTACTTATGTTTGTTTTTTAAATTTAATTTGTCTTTCTTATCGGAGTAAATTTGATTAGAGTGTTTTGATTGTCTGGCTGTACAGAATCTGCTCAATGATTCACACATATGTCTGTTCATCTTCGGATCCTGTTACCATGTATGTGATTACAGAATGTATATTTTGAAGGTATTGGTGAATATATAATTCATATCATTTATATGTTATATGTTTATATACATTTAACTTACATTAGTATATGTATGTTAACCCCATAGTCCTAATTTACCCATCCTCCCACCTTTCATTTTGGCTAACCATTAGTTTATTTGATAAGTCTGTGAGTGTCTTTTTCTGTGGAAATATGTTCATTGGTAGCAATCTTAGGAAAACTTGTATAAATAATATCATAGGATATTTGTCATACCCTTTTGTCTTACTTAACCTTATATGATTATTTCTAGTCTCAACTCTAGTCCTGATAACGGCATTGTTCATTTTTTCCCCGAGGCTACTCTTCCATTCTGTCCGTATACCACTTCTTCTTTGTCCATTCACCTGTTTATGGACCTTTTTTTTACTTCCATGTCTTTGCTATTTCAGTATTGTTGCAGTGCACATTTGCCTGCCTCTGTCTTTCCGATTCTGGTGGTCTTAGGTTATAGGCCCAAAAGGTGCCCTGCCGCATCATATGGTAGCTCAATTTTTACGTTTTCAAGCAGCTCGATTCAGTTTGCATTAGTGCTGTTACGACTTTATATCCCACCAGCAGCTAGAAGGTACACACTTCTCTAACACCCCTTCAGCATTTATAGTTTGTAGACTTTTTGCTGATGGTCATGACTGGTGTGAGCTGAAACCTTTTTGGAGGTTGGATACGCATGTGGCTAATAATTCCTTATGCTGAGCTTTAGGCATGTCCTATTTTTTCTTTTCCTTTTTTTTAAAAAGAGTGAGTACAACTTCCCTCCTCTTATTGATTTCTTGAAAAGTTTCTTATGTGTTGAATTTTCTTGCCTATTCCCTACCCCAGGGCATTTTTTGAGGGCCTGTGTCATTTACAACCGTGCAGTCCTTGTGACTATATAAGCAACCATTGGTACTGGGTTTAAAGGTGCTATTTTTGGAGACAGCCACAAGGCGGCAGCATTATTACGTTCTCAAGTCTTGTTACTAGGACAACAGAGTCTTCCTGGAGGTAGTGTTCCGAGCTTTTAAATTAGAGTGCAATGTGCTGGGACAAGCCCCCAGAAGTTTATGTCTCCTTACTTATGTTTGTTTTTTAAATTTAATTTGTATTTTTTATCGGAGTAAATTTGATTAGAGTGTTTTGATTGTCTGGCTGTACAGAATCTGTTCAATGATTCATACATATGTCTGTTCATCTTCGGATCCTGTTACCATGTATGTGATCACAGAATATATATTTTGAAGGTATTGGTGATTATATAATTCATATCGTTTATATGTTATATGTTTATATACATTTAACTTACATTAGTATATGTATGTTAACCCCATAGTCCTAACTTACCCATCCCCCCACCTTTCATTTTGGCTAACCATTAGTTTATTTGATAAGTCTGTGAGTGTCTTTTTCTGTGGAAATATGTTCATTGGTAGCAATCTTAGGATAACATGTATAAATGATATCATAGGATATTTGTCATACCCTTTTGACTTACTTAACCTTATATGATTTTTTCTAGGCTCAACTGTAGTCCTGAAAACAGCATTGTTCATTTTTCTCCCGAGGCTACTATTCCATTCTGTCCGTATACCACTTCTTCTTTGTCCATTCATCTGTTTATGGACCTTTTTTTTGCTTCCATATCTTGGCCATTTCAGTATTGTTGCAGTGCATATTTGCCTGCCTCTGTCTTTCCAATTTTGGTGGTCTTAGGTTATAGGCCCAAAAGGTGCCCTGCCCCATCATTTGGTAGCTCAATTTTTACCTTTTCAAGCAGCTCGATTCAGTTTGCGTTAGTGCTGTTTCCACTTTACATCCCACCAGCAGCTAGAAGGTACACAGATCTCTAAAACCCCTTCAGCATTTATAGTTTGTAGACATTTTGCTGATGGTAATGACTGGTGTGAGCTGAAACCTTTTTGAATTTGAATTTGTATGTGGCTAATAATTCCTTATACTAAGCTTTAGGCATGTCCTTTTTTTTCTTTTCCTTTTTTTTTTAAAGAGTGAGTACAACTTCCCTCCTCTTATTGACTTCTTGGAAATTTCTCATGTGTTGAATGTTCTTGCCAATTCCCTACCCCAGGGCATATTTTGAGGGCTTGTGTCATTTACAACCCTGCAGTCCTTGTGACTATATAAGCAATCATTGGCACTGGGTTTAAAGTGCTGTTGTGGGAAGCAGCCACAAGGCGGCAGCATTATTGCGTTCTCAAGTCTTGTTACTAGGAGAACAGAGTCTTCCTGGGGATAGTGTTCTGAGCTTGTAAATTAGAGTGCAATATGCTGGAACAAGCCCCCAGAAGTTTATGTCTCCTAACTTATGTTTTTTTTTTAAATTTAATTTCTATTTCTTATCGGAGTAAATTTGATTAGAGTGTTTTGATTGTCTGGCTGTACAGAATCTGCTCAATGATTCATACATATGTCTGTTCATCTTCGGATCCTGTTACCATGTATGTGATTACAGAATGTATATTTTGAAGGTATTGGTGATTATATAATTCATATCATTTATATGTTATATGTTTATATACATTTAACTTATATTAGTATATGTATGTTAACCCCATAGTCCTAATTTACCCATCCTCCCACCTTTCATTTTGGCTAACCATTAGTTTATTTGATAAGTCTGTGAGTGTCTTTTTCTGTGGAAATATGTTCATTGGTAGCAATCTTAGGAAAACTTGTATAAATAATATCATAGGATATTTGTAATACCCTTTTGTCTTACTTAACCTTATATGATTATTTCTAGTCTCAACTCTAGTCCTGAAAACGGCATTGTTCATTTTTTTCCCGAGGCTACTCTTCCATTCTGTCCATATACCACTTCTTCTTTGTCCATTCACCTGTTTATGGACCTTTTTTTTGCTTCCATGTCTTTGCTATTTCAGTATTGTTGCAGTGCACATTTGCCTGCCTCTGTCTTTCCGATTCTGGTGGTCTTAGGTTATAGGCCCAAAAGGTGCCCTGCCGCATCATATGGTAGCTCAATTTTTACGTTTTCAAGCAGCTCGATTCAGTTTGCATTAGTGCTGTTACGACTTTGTATCCCACCAGCAGCTAGAAGGTACACACTTCTCTAAAACCCCTTCAGCATTTATAGTTTGTAGACTTTTTGCTGATGGTCATGACTGGTGTGAGCTGAAACCTTTTTGGAGGTTGGATACGCATGTGGCTAATAATTCCTTATGCTGAGCTTTAGGCATGTCCTATTTTTTCTTTTCCTTTTTTTTAAAAAGAGTGAGTACAACTTCCCTCCTCTTATTGATTTCTTGAAAAGTTTCTTATGTGTTGAATTTTCTTGCCTATTCCCTACCCCAGGGCATTTTTTGAGTGCCTGTGTCATTTACAACCGTGCAGTCCTTGTGACTATATAAGCAACCATTGGCACTGGGTTTAAAGGTGCTGTTTTTGGAGACAGCCACAAGGCGGCAGCATTATTACGTTCTCAAGTCTTGTTACTAGGACAACAGAGTCTTCCTGGAGGTAGTGTTCCGAGCTTTTAAATTAGAGTGCAATGTGCTGGGACAAGCCCCCAGAAGTTTATGTCTCCTTACTTATGTTTGTTTTTTAAATTTAATTTGTATTTTTTATCGGAGTAAATTTGATTAGAGTGTTTTGATTGTCTGGCTGTACAGAATCTGTTCAATGATTCATACATATGTCTGTTCATCTTCGGATCCTGTTACCATGTATGTGATTACAGAATGTATATTTTGAAGGTATTGGTGATTATATAATTCATATCATTTATATGTTATATGTTTATATACATTTAACTTATATTAGTATATGTATGTTAACCGCATAGTCCTAATTTACCCATCCCCCCACCTTTCATTTTGGCTAACCATTAGTTTATTTGATAAGTCTGTGAGTGTCTTTTTCTGTGGAAATATGTTCATTGGTAGCAATCTTAGGATAACATGTATAAATGATATCATAGGATATTTGTCATACCCTTTTGAGTTACTTAACCTTATATGATTATTTCTAGGCTCAACTCTAGTCCTGAAAACGGCATTGTTCATTTTTTTCCAGAGGCTACTATTCCATTTGGTACGTATACCATTTCGTCTTTGTCCATTCATCTGTTTATGGACCTTTTTTTTGCTTCCATGTCTTGGCTATTTCAATATGGTTGCAGTGCACATTTGCCTGCCTCTGTCTTTCCGAATCCGGTGGTCTTAGGTTATAGGCCCAAAAGGTGCCCTGCCGCATCATATGGTAGCTCAATGTTTACCTTTTCAAGCAGCTCGATTCAGTTTGCGTTACTGCTGTTACCACTTTACATCCAAACAGCAGCTAGAAGGTACACAGTTCTCTAAAACCCCTTCAGCATTTATAGTTTGTAGACTTTTTGCTGATGGTCATGACTGGTGTGAGCTGAAACCTTTTTGGAGGTTGGATACGCATGTGGCTAATAATTCCTTATGCTGAGCTTTAGGCATGTCCTTTTTTTCTTTTCCTTTTTTTTTAAAGAGTGAGTACAACTTCCGTACTCTTATTGACTTCTTGAAAATTTCTCATGTGTTGAATTTTCTTGCCAATTCCCTACCCCAGGGCATTTTTTGAGGGCCTGTGTCTTTTACAGCCCTGCAGTCCTTGTGACTATATAAGCAACCATTGGCACTGGGTTTAAAGCTACTGTTGTGGGAAGCAGCCACAAGGCGGCAGCATTATTACGTTCTCAAGTCTTGTTACTAGGACAACACAGTCTTCCTGGAGGTAGTGTTCCGAGCTTGTAAATTAGAGTGCAATGTGCTGGGACAAGCCCCCAGAAGTTTATGTCTCCTAACTTATGTTTGTTTTTTAAATTTAATTTCTATTTCTTTCGGAGTAAATTTGATTAGAGTGTTGTGGTTTTCTGGCTGTACAGAATCTGCTCAATGATTCATACATATGTCTGTTCATCTTCGGATCCTGTTACCATGTATGTGATTACAGAATGTATATTTTGAAGGTATTGGTGAATATATAATTCATATCATTTATATGTTATATGTTTATATACATTTAACATACATTAGTATATGTATGTTAACCCCATAGTCCTAATTTACCCATCCTCCCACCTTTCATTTTGGCTAACCATTAGTTTATATGATAAGTCTGTGAGTGTCTTTTTCTGTGGAAATATGTTCATTGGTAGCAATCTTAGGATAACATGTATAAATGATATCATAGGATATTTGTCATATCCTTTTGACTTACTTAACCTTATATGATTATTTCTAGGCTCAACTCTAGTCCTGAAAACAGCATTGTTCATTTTTTTCCAGAGGCTACTATTCCATTTGGTACGTATACCATTTCGTCTTTGTCCATGCATCTGTTTATGGACCTTTTTTTGCTTCCATGTCTTGGCTATTTCAGTATTGTTGCAGTGCACATTTGCCTGCCTCTGTCTTTCCGATTCTGGTGGTCTTAGGTTATAGGCCCAAAAGGTGCCCTGCCGCATCCTATGGTAGCTCAATTTTTACGTTTTCAAGCAGCTCGATTCAGTTTGCATTAGTGCTGTTACGACTTTGTATCCCACCAGCAGCTAGAAGGTACACACTTCTCTAAAACCCCTTCAGCATTTATAGTTTGTAGACTTTTTGCTGATGGTCATGACTGGTGTGAGCTGAAACCTTTTTGGAGGTTGGATACGCATGTGGCTAATAATTCCTTATGCTGAGCTTTAGGCATGTCCTATTTTTTCTTTTCCTTTTTTTTAAAAAGAGTGAGTACAACTTCCCTCCTCTTATTGATTTCTTGAAAAGTTTCTTATGTGTTGAATTTTCTTGCCTATTCCCTACCCCAGGGCATTTTTTGAGTGCCTGTGTCATTTACAACCGTGCAGTCCTTGTGACTATATAAGCAACCATTGGCACTGGGTTTAAAGGTGCTGTTTTTGGAGACAGCCACAAGGCGGCAGCATTATTACGTTCTCAAGTCTTGTTACTAGGACAACAGAGTCTTCCTGGAGGTAGTGTTCCGAGCTTTTAAATTAGAGTGCAATGTGCTGGGACAAGCCCCCAGAAGTTTATGTCTCCTTACTTATGTTTGTTTTTTAAATTTAATTTGTATTTTTTATCGGAGTAAATTTGATTAGAGTGTTTTGATTGTCTGGCTGTACAGAATCTGTTCAATGATTCATACATATGTCTGTTCATCTTCAGATCCTGTTACCATGTATGTGATTACAGAATGTATATTTTGAAGGTATTGGTGATTATATAATTCATATCATTTATATGTTATATGTTTATATACATTTAACTTATATTAGTATATGTATGTTAACCGCATAGTCCTAATTTACCCATCCCCCCACCTTTCATTTTGGCTAACCATTAGTTTATTTGATAAGTCTGTGAGTGTCTTTTTCTGTGGAAATATGTTCATTGGTAGCAATCTTAGGATAACATGTATAAATGATATCATAGGATATTTGTCATACCCTTTTGACTTACTTAACCTTATATGATTATTTCTAGGCTCAACTCTAGTCCTGAAAACGGCATTGTTCATTTTTTTCCAGAGGCTACTATTCCATTTGGTACGTATACCATTTCGTCTTTGTCCATTCATCTGTTTATGGACCTTTTTTTTGCTTCCATGTCTTGGCTATTTCAATATGGTTGCAGTGCACATTTGCCTGCCTCTGTCTTTCCGAATCCGGTGGTCTTAGGTTATAGGCCCAAAAGGTGCCCTGCCGCATCATATGGTAGCTCAATGTTTACCTTTTCAAGCAGCTCGATTCAGTTTGCGTTACTGCTGTTACCACTTTACATCCAAACAGCAGCTAGAAGGTACACAGTTCTCTAAAACCCCTTCAGCATTTATAGTTTGTAGACTTTTTGCTGATGGTTATGACTGGTGTGAGCTGAAACCTTTTTGGAGGTTGGATACGCATGTGGCTAATAATTCCTTATGCTGAGCTTTAGGCATGTCCTTTTTTTCTTTTCCTTTTTTTTTAAAGAGTGAGTACAACTTCCGTACTCTTATTGACTTCTTGAAAATTTCTCATGTGTTGAATTTTCTTGCCAATTCCCTACCCCAGGGCATTTTTTGAGGGCCTGTGTCTTTTACAGCCCTGCAGTCCTTGTGACTATATAAGCAACCATTGCCACTGGGTTTAAAGCTACTGTTGTGGGAAGCAGCCACAAGGCGGCAGCATTATTACGTTCTCAAGTCTTGTTACTAGGACAACACAGTCTTCCTGGAGGTAGTGTTCCGAGCTTGTAAATTAGAGTGCAATGTGCTGGGACAAGCCCCCAGAAGTTTATGTCTCCTAACTTATGTTTGTTTTTTAAATTTAATTTCTATTTCTTATCGGAGTAAATTTGATTAGAGTGTTGTGGTTTTCTGGCTGTACAGAATCTGCTCAATGATTCATACATATGTCTGTTCATCTTCGGATCCTGTTACCATGTATGTGATTACAGAATGTATATTTTGAAGGTATTGGTGAATATATAATTCATATCATTTATATGTTATATGTTTATATACATTTAACATACATTAGTATATGTATGTTAACCCCATAGTCCTAATTTACCCATCCTCCCACCTTTCATTTTGGCTAACCATTAGTTTATATGATAAGTCTGTGAGTGTCTTTTTCTGTGGAAATATGTTCATTGGTAGCAATCTTAGGATAACATGTATAAATGATATCATAGGATATTTGTCATATCCTTTTGACTTACTTAACCTTATATGATTATTTCTAGGCTCAACTCTAGTCCTGAAAACAGCATTGTTCATTTTTTTCCAGAGGCTACTATTCCATTTGGTACGTATACCATTTCGTCTTTGTCCATGCATCTGTTTATGGACCTTTTTTTGCTTCCATGTCTTGGCTATTTCAGTATTGTTGCAGTGCACATTTGCCTGCCTCTGTCTTTCCGATTCTGGTGGTCTTAGGTTATAGGCCCAAAAGGTGCCCTGCCGCATCGTATGGTAACTCAATTTTTACCTTTTCAAGCAGCTCCATTCAGTTTGCATTAGTGGTATTACTTCTTTACATCCCACCAGCAGCTAGAAGGTACACATTCCTCTAAAACCCCTTCAGCATTTATAGTTTGTAGACTTTTTGATGATGGTCATGACTGGTGTTACCTGAAACCTTTTTGAATTTGAATTTGCATGTGGCTAATAATTCCTTATACTGAGCTTTAGGCATGTCATTTTTTTCTTTTCCTTTTGTTTTAAAGAGTGAGTACAACTTCCCTCCTCTTATTGACTTCTTGAAAAGTTTCTCATGTGTTGAATTTTTTTGCCTATTCCCTACCCCAGGGCATTTTTTGAAGGCAGGTGTCATTTAGAGCCCTTCAGTCCTTGTGACTATTAAGCAACCTTTGGCACTGGGTTTAAAGCTGCTGTTGTGGGAAACAGCCACAAGGCGGCAGCATTATTACGTTCTCAACTCTTGTTACTAGGGCAACAGAGTCTTCCTGGAGGTAGTTTTCCAAGGTTGTAAATTAGAGTGGAATGTGCTGGGACAAGCCCCCAGAAGTTTATGTCTCCTAACTTATGTTTGCTTTTTAAATTTAATTTCTATTTCTTATCGGAGTAAATTTGATTAGAGTGTTTTGATTGGCTGTACAGGATCTGCTCAATGATTCATACATATATCTGTTCATCTTCGGAACCTGTTATCAAGTATGTGATTACAGAATATATATTTTGAAGGTATTGGTGATTATATAATTCATATCGTTTATATGTTATATGTTTATATACATTTAACTTACATTAGTATATGTATGTTAACCCCATAGTCCTAACTTACCCATCCCCCCACCTTTCATTTTGGCTAACCATTAGTTTATTTGATAAGTCTGTGAGTGTCTTTTTCTGTGGAAATATGTTCATTGGTAGCAATCTTAAGAAAACTTGTATAAATGATATCATAGGATATTTGTCATACCCTTTTGACTTACTTAACCTCATATGATTTTTTCTAGGCTCAACTGTAGTCCTGAAAACAGCATTGTTCATTTTTCTCCCGAGGCTACTATTCCATTCTGTCCGTATACCACTTCTTCTTTGTCCATTCATCTGTTTATGGACCTTTTTTTTGCTTCCATATCTTAGCTATTTCAGTATTGTTGCAGTGCATATTTGCCTGCCTCTGTCTTTCCAATTTTGGTGGTCTTAGTTTATAGGCCCAAAAGGTGCCCTGCCGCATCATTTGGTAGCTCAATTTTTACCTTTTCAAGCAGCTCGATTCAGTTTGCGTTAGTGCTGTTTCCACTTTACATCCCACCAGCAGCTAGAAGGTACACAGATCTCTAAAACCCCTTCAGCATTTATACTTTGTAGACATTTTGCTGATGGTAATGACTGGTGTGAGCTGAAACCTTTTTGAATTTGAATTTGTATGTGGCTAATAATTCCTTATACTAAGCTTTAGGCATGTCCTTTTTTTTCTTTTCCTTTTTTTTTTTTAAAGAGTGAGTACAACTCCCCTCCTCTTATTGACTTCTTGAAAAATTTCTCATGTGTTGGATTTTCTTGCCTATTCCCTACCCCAGGGCATATTTTGAGGGCTTGTGTCATTTACAACCCTGCAGTCCTTGTGACTATATAAGGAATCATTGGCACTGGGTTTAAAGTGCTGTTGTGGGAAGCAGCCACAAGGCGGCAGCATTATTGCGTTCTCAAGTCTTGTTACTAGGAGAACAGAGTCTTCCTGGGGATAGTGTTCTGAGCTTGTAAATTAGAGTGCAATATGCTGGGACAAGCCCCCAGAAGTTTATGTCTCCTAACTTATGTTTTTTTTTTAAATTTAATTTCTATTTCTTATCGGAGTAAATTTGATTAGAGTGTTTTGATTGTCTGGCTGTACAGAATCTGCTCAATGATTCATACATATGTCTGTTCATCTTCGGATCCTGTTACCATGTATGTGATTACAGAATGTATATTTTGAAGGTATTGGTGATTATATAATTCATATCATTTATATGTTATATGGTTATATACATTTAACTTATATTAGTATATGTATGTTAACCCCATAGTCCTAATTTACCCATCCTCCCACCTTTCATTTTGGCTAACCATTAGTTTATTTGATAAGTCTGTGAGTGTCTTTTTCTGTGGAAATATGTTCATTGGTAGCAATCTTAGGAAAACTTGTATAAATAATATCATAGGATATTTGTAATACCCTTTTGTCTTACTTAACCTTATATGATTATTTCTAGTCTCAACTCTAGTCCTGAAAACGGCATTGTTCATTTTTTTCCCGAGGCTACTCTTCCATTCTGTCCATATACCACTTCTTCTTTGTCCATTCACCTGTTTATGGACCTTTTTTTTGCTTCCATGTCTTTGCTATTTCAGTATTGTTGCAGTGCACATTTGCCTGCCTCTGTCTTTCCGATTCTGGTGGTCTTAGGTTATAGGCCCAAAAGGTGCCCTGCCGCATCATATGGTAGCTCAATTTTTACGTTTTCAAGCAGCTCGATTCAGTTTGCATTAGTGCTGTTACGACTTTGTATCCCACCAGCAGCTAGAAGGTACACACTTCTCTAAAACCCCTTCAGCATTTATAGTTTGTAGACTTTTTGCTGATGGTCATGACTGGTGTGAGCTGAAACCTTTTTGGAGGTTGGATACGCATGTGGCTAATAATTCCTTATGCTGAGCTTTAGGCATGTCGTATTTTTTCTTTTCCTTTTTTTTAAAAAGAGTGAGTACAACTTCCCTCCTCTTATTGATTTCTTGAAAAGTTTCTTATGTGTTGAATTTTCTTGCCTATTCCCTACCCCAGGGCATTTTTTGAGTGCCTGTGTCATTTACAACCGTGCAGTCCTTGTGACTATATAAGCAACCATTGGCACTGGGTTTAAAGGTGCTATTTTTGGAGACAGCCACAAGGCGGCAGCATTATTACGTTCTCAAGTCTTGTTACTAGGACAACAGAGTCTTCCTGGAGGTAGTGTTCCGAGCTTTTAAATTAGAGTGCAATGTGCTGGGACAAGCCCCCAGAAGTTTATGTCTCCTTACTTATGTTTGTTTTTTAAATTTAATTTGTATTTTTTATCGGAGTAAATTTGATTAGAGTGTTTTGATTGTCTGGCTGTACAGAATCTGTTCAATGATTCATACATATGTCTGTTCATCTTCGGATCCTGTTACCATGTATGTGATCACAGAATATATATTTTGAAGGTATTGGTGATTATATAATTCATATCGTTTATATGTTATATGTTTATATACATTTAACTTACATTAGTATATGTATGTTAACCCCATAGTCCTAATTTACCCATCCCCCCACCTTTCATTTTGGCTAACCATTAGTTTATTTGATAAGTCTGTGAGTGTCTTTTTCTGTGGAAATATGTTCATTGGTAGCAATCTTAGGATAACATGTATAAATGATATCATAGGATATTTGTCATACCCTTTTGACTTACTTAACCTTATATGATTATTTCTAGGCTCAACTCTAGTCCTGAAAACGGCATTGTTCATTTTTTTCCAGAGGCTACTATTCCATTTGGTACGTATACCATTTCGTCTTTGTCCATTCATCTGTTTATGGACCTTTTTTTTGCTTCCATGTCTTGGCTATTTCAATATGGTTGCAGTGCACATTTGCCTGCCTCTGTCTTTCCGAATCCGGTGGTCTTAGGTTATAGGCCCAAAAGGTGCCCTGCCGCATCATATGGTAGCTCAATGTTTACCTTTTCAAGCAGCTCGATTCAGTTTGCGTTACTGCTGTTACCACTTTACATCCAAACAGCAGCTAGAAGGTACACAATTCTCTAAAACCCCTTCAGCATTTATAGTTTGTAGACTTTTTGCTGATGGTCATGACTGGTGTGAGCTGAAACCTTTTTGGAGGTTGGATACGCATGTGGCTAATAATTCCTTATGCTGAGCTTTAGGCATGTCCTTTTTTTCTTTTCCTTTTTTTTTAAAGAGTGAGTACAACTTCCGTACTCTTATTGACTTCTTGAAAATTTCTCATGTGTTGAATTTTCTTGCCAATTCCCTACCCCAGGGCATTTTTTGAGGGCCTGTGTCTTTTACAGCCCTGCAGTCCTTGTGACTATATAAGCAACCATTGGCACTGGGTTTAAAGCTACTGTTGTGGGAAGCAGCCACAAGGCGGCAGCAGTATTACGTTCTCAAGTCTTGTTACTAGGACAACACAGTCTTCCTGGAGGTAGTGTTCCGAGCTTGTAAATTAGAGTGCAATGTGCTGGGACAAGCCCCCAGAAGTTTATGTCTCCTAACTTATGTTTGTTTTTTAAATTTAATTTCTATTTCTTATCGGAGTAAATTTGATTAGAGTGTTGTGGTTTTCTGGCTGTACAGAATCTGCTCAATGATTCATACATATGTCTGTTCATCTTCTGATCCTGTTACCATGTATGTGATTACAGAATGTATATTTTGAAGGTATTGGTGAATATATAATTCATATCATTTATATGTTATATGTTTATATACATTTAACATACATTAGTATATGTATGTTAACCCCATAGTCCTAATTTACCCATCCTCCCACCTTTCATTTTGGCTAACCATTAGTTTATATGATAAGTCTGTGAGTGTCTTTTTCTGTGGAAATATGTTCATTGGTAGCAATCTTAGGATAACATGTATAAATGATATCATAGGATATTTGTCATATCCTTTTGACTTACTTAACCTTATATGATTATTTCTAGGCTCAACTCTAGTCCTGAAAACAGCATTGTTCATTTTTTTCCAGAGGCTACTATTCCATTTGGTACGTATACCATTTCGTCTTTGTCCATGCATCTGTTTATGGACCTTTTTTTGCTTCCATGTCTTGGCTATTTCAGTATTGTTGCAGTGCACATTTGCCTGCCTCTGTCTTTCCGATTCTGGTGGTCTTAGGTTATAGGCCCAAAAGGTGCCCTGCCGCATCGTATGGTAACTCAATTTTTACCTTTTCAAGCAGCTCCATTCAGTTTGCATTAATGGTATTACTTCTTTACATCCCACCAGCAGCTAGAAGGTACACATTCCTCTAAAACCCCTTCAGCATTTATAGTTTGTAGACTTTTTGATGATGGTCATGACTGGTGTTACCTGAAACCTTTTTGAATTTGAATTTGCATGTGGCTAATAATTCCTTATACTGAGCTTTAGGCATGTCATTTTTTTCTTTTCCTTTTGTTTTAAAGAGTGAGTACAACTTCCCTCCTCTTATTGACTTCTTGAAAAGTTTCTCATGTGTTGAATTTTTTTGCCTATTCCCTACCCCAGGGCATTTTTTGAAGGCAGGTGTCATTTAGAGCCCTTCAGTCCTTGTGACTATTAAGCAACCTTTGGCACTGGGTTTAAAGCTGCTGTTGTGGGAAACAGCCACAAGGCGGCAGCATTATTACGTTCTCAACTCTTGTTACTAGGGCAACAGAGTCTTCCTGGAGGTAGTTTTCCAAGGTTGTAAATTAGAGTGGAATGTGCTGGGACAAGCCCCCAGAAGTTTATGTCTCCTAACTTATGTTTGCTTTTTAAATTTAATTTCTATTTCTTATCGGAGTAAATTTGATTAGAGTGTTTTGATTGGCTGTACAGAATCTGCTCAATGATTCATACATATATCTGTTCATCTTCGGAACCTGTTATCAAGTATGTGATTACAGAATATATATTTTGAAGGTATTGGTGATTATATAATTCATATCGTTTATATGTTATATGTTTATATACATTTAACTTACATTAGTATATGTATGTTAACCCCATAGTCCTAACTTACCCATCCCCCCACCTTTCATTTTGGCTAACCATTAGTTTATTTGATAAGTCTGTGAGTGTCTTTTTCTGTGGAAATATGTTCATTGGTAGCAATCTTAAGAAAACTTGTATAAATGATATCATAGGATATTTGTCATACCCTTTTGACTTACTTAACCTTATATGATTTTTTCTAGGCTCAACTGTAGTCCTGAAAACAGCATTGTTCATTTTTCTCCCGAGGCTACTATTCCATTCTGTCCGTATACCACTTCTTCTTTGTCCATTCATCTGTTTATGGACCTTTTTTTTGCTTCCATATCTTGGCTATTTCAGTATTGTTGCAGTGCATATTTGCCTGCCTCTGTCTTTCCAATTTTGGTGGTCTTAGGTTATAGGCCCAAAAGGTGCCCTGCCGCATCATTTGGTAGCTCAATTTTTACCTTTTCAAGCAGCTCGATTCAATTTGCGTTAGTGCTGTTTCCACTTTACATCCCACCAGCAGCTAGAAGGTACACAGATCTCTAAAACCCCTTCAGCATTTATAGTTTGTAGACATTTTGCTGATGGTAATGACTGATGTGAGCTGAAACCTTTTTGAATTTGAATTTGTATGTGGCTAATAATTCCTTATACTAAGCTTTAGGCATGTCCTTTTTTTTCTTTTCCTTTTTTTTTTAAAGAGTGAGTACAACTTCCCTCCTCTTATTGACTTCTTGGAAATTTCTCATGTGTTGAATGTTCTTGCCAATTCCCTACCCCAGGGCATATTTTGAGGGCTTGTGTCATTTACAGCCCTGCAGTCCTTGTGACTATATAAGCAATCATTGGCACTGGGTTTAAAGTGCTGTTGTGGGAAGCAGCCGCAAGGCGGCAGCATTATTGCGTTCTCAAGTCTTGTTACTAGGAGAACAGAGTCTTCCTGGAGGTAGTGTTCTGAGCTTGTAAATTAGAGTGCAATATGCTGGGACAAGCCCCCAGAAGTTTATGTCTCCTAACTTATGTTTTTTTTTTAAATTTAATTTCTATTTCTTATCGGAGTAAATTTGATTAGAGTGTTTTGATTGTCTGGCTGTACAGAATCTGCTCAATGATTCATACATATGTCTGTTCATCTTCGGATCCTGTTACCATGTATGTGATCACAGAATATATATTTTGAACGTATTGGTGATTATATAATTCATATCGTTTATATGTTATATGTTTATATACATTTAACTTACATTAGTATATGTATGTTAACCCCATAGTCCTAACTTACCCATCCCCCCACCTTTCATTTTGGCTAACCATTAGTTTATTTGATAAGTCTGTGAGTGTCTTTTTCTGTGGAAATATGTTCATTGGTAGCAATCTTAAGAAAACTTGTATAAATGATATCATAGGATATTTGTCATACCCTTTTGACTTACTTAACCTTATATGATTTTTTCTAGGCTCAACTGTAGTCCTGAAAACAGCATTGTTCATTTTTCTCCCGAGGCTACTATTCCATTCTGTCCGTATACCACTTCTTCTTTGTCCATTCATCTGTTTATGGACCTTTTTTTTGCTTCCATATCTTAGCTATTTCAGTATTGTTGCAGTGCATATTTGCCTGCCTCTGTCTTTCCAATTTTGGTGGTCTTAGTTTATAGGCCCAAAATGTGCCCTGCCGCATCATTTGGTAGCTCAATTTTTACCTTTTCAAGCAGCTCGATTCAGTTTGCGTTAGTGCTGTTTCCACTTTACATTCCACCAGCAGCTAGAAGGTACACAGATCTCTAAAACCCCTTCAGCATTTATACTTTGTAGACATTTTGCTGATGGTAATGACTGGTGTGAGCTGAAACCTTTTTGAATTTGAATTTGTATGTGGCTAATAATTCCTTATACTAAGCTTTAGGCATGTCCTTTTTTTTCTTTTCCTTTTTTTTTTTTAAAGAGTGAGTACAACTCCCCTCCTCTTATTGACTTCTTGAAAAATTTCTCATGTGTTGGATTTTCTTGCCTATTCCCTACCCCAGGGCAATTTTTGAGGGCCTGTGTCATTTACAGCCCTGCAGTCCTTGTGACTATATAAGCAACCATTGTCAATGGGTTTAAAGCTGCTGTTTTGGGAGACAGCCACAAGGCGGCAGCATTATTACGTTCTCAAGTCTTGTTACTAGGACAACAGAGTCTTCCTGGAGGTAGTGTTCCGAGCTTGTAAATTAGAGTGCAATGTGCTGGGACAAGCCCCCAGAAGTTTATGTCTCCTTACTTATGTTTGTTTTTTAAATTTAATTTGTCTTTCTTATCGGAGTAAATTTGATTAGAGTGTTTTGATTGTCTGGCTGTACAGAATCTGCTCAATGATTCATACATATGTCTGTTCATCTTCGGATCCTGTTACCATGTATGTGATTACAGAATGTATATTTTGAAGGTATTGGTGATTATATAATTCATATCATTTATATGTTATATGTTTATATACATTTAACTTATATTAGTATATGTATGTTAACCCCATAGTCCTAATTTACCCATCCTCCCACCTTTCATTTTGGCTAACCATTAGTTTATTTGATAAGTCTGTGAGTGTCTTTTTCTGTGGAAATATGTTCATTGGTAGCAATCTTAGGAAAACTTGTATAAATAATATCATAGGATATTTGTAATACCCTTTTGTCTTACTTAACCTTATATGATTATTTCTAGTCTCAACTCTAGTCCTGAAAACGGCATTGTTCATTTTTTTCCCGAGGCTACTCTTCCATTCTGTCCATATACCACTTCTTCTTTGTCCATTCACCTGTTTATGGACCTTTTTTTTGCTTCCATGTCTTTGCTATTTCAGTATTGTTGCAGTGCACATTTGCCTGCCTCTGTCTTTCCGATTCTGGTGGTCTTAGGTTATAGGCCCAAAAGGTGCCCTGCCGCATCATATGGTAGCTCAATTTTTACGTTTTCAAGCAGCTCGATTCAGTTTGCATTAGTGCTGTTACGACTTTGTATCCCACCAGCAGCTAGAAGGTACACACTTCTCTAAAACCCCTTCAGCATTTATAGTTTGTAGACTTTTTGCTGATGGTCATGACTGGTGTGAGCTGAAACCTTTTTGGAGGTTGGATACGCATGTGGCTAATAATTCCTTATGCTGAGCTTTAGGCATGTCCTATTTTTTCTTTTCCTTTTTTTTAAAAAGAGTGAGTACAACTTCCCTCCTCTTATTGATTTCTTGAAAAGTTTCTTATGTGTTGAATTTTCTTGCCTATTCCCTACCCCAGGGCATTTTTTGAGTGCCTGTGTCATTTACAACCGTGCAGTCCTTGTGACTATATAAGCAACCATTGGCACTGGGTTTAAAGGTGCTGTTTTTGGAGACAGCCACAAGGCGGCAGCATTATTACGTTCTCAAGTCTTGTTACTAGGACAACAGAGTCTTCCTGGAGGTAGTGTTCCGAGCTTTTAAATTAGAGTGCAATGTGCTGGGACAAGCCCCCAGAAGTTTATGTCTCCTTACTTATGTTTGTTTTTTAAATTTAATTTGTATTTTTTATCGGAGTAAATTTGATTAGAGTGTTTTGATTGTCTGGCTGTACAGAATCTGTTCAATGATTCATACATATGTCTGTTCATCTTCGGATCCTGTTACCATGTATGTGATTACAGAATGTATATTTTGAAGGTATTGGTGATTATATAATTCATATCATTTATATGTTATATGTTTATATACATTTAACTTATATTAGTATATGTATGTTAACCGCATAGTCCTAATTTACCCATCCCCCCACCTTTCATTTTGGCTAACCATTAGTTTATTTGATAAGTCTGTGAGTGTCTTTTTCTGTGGAAATATGTTCATTGGTAGCAATCTTAGGATAACATGTATAAATGATATCATAGGATATTTGTCATACCCTTTTGACTTACTTAACCTTATATGATTATTTCTAGGCTCAACTCTAGTCCTGAAAACGGCATTGTTCATTTTTTTCCAGAGGCTACTATTCCATTTGGTACGTATACCATTTCGTCTTTGTCCATTCATCTGTTTATGGACCTTTTTTTTGCTTCCATGTCTTGGCTATTTCAATATGGTTGCAGTGCACATTTGCCTGCCTCTGTCTTTCCGAATCCGGTGGTCTTAGGTTATAGGCCCAAAAGGTGCCCTGCCGCATCATATGGTAGCTCAATGTTTACCTTTTCAAGCAGCTCCATTCAGTTTGCATTAGTGGTATTACTTCTTTACATCCCACCAGCAGCTAGAAGGTACACATTCCTCTAAAACCCCTTCAGCATTTATAGTTTGTAGACTTTTTGATGATGGTCATGACTGGTGTTACCTGAAACCTTTTTGAATTTGAATTTGCATGTGGCTAATAATTCCTTATACTGAGCTTTAGGCATGTCATTTTTTTCTTTCCCTTTTGTTTTAAAGAGTGAGTACAACTTCCCTCCTCTTATTGACTTCTTGAAAAGTTTCTCATGTGTTGAATTTTTTTGCCTATTCCCTACCCCAGGGCATTTTTTGAAGGCAGGTGTCATTTAGAGCCCTTCAGTCCTTGTGACTATTAAGCAACCTTTGGCACTGGGTTTAAAGCTGCTGTTGTGGGAAACAGCCACAAGGCGGCAGCATTATTACGTTCTCAACTCTTGTTACTAGGGCAACAGAGTCTTCCTGGAGGTAGTTTTCCAAGGTTGTAAATTAGAGTGGAATGTGCTGGGACAAGCCCCCAGAAGTTTATGTCTCCTAACTTATGTTTGCTTTTTAAATTTAATTTCTATTTCTTATCGGAGTAAATTTGATTAGAGTGTTTTGATTGTCTGGCTGTACAGAATCTGCTCAATGATTCATACATATATCTGTTCATCTTCGGAACCTGTTATCATGTATGTGATTACAGAATGTATATTTTAAAGGTTTGGTGATTATATATTTTATATAGTTCATATGTTATATGTTTATATACATTTAACATACATTAGTATATGTATGTTAACCCCATAGTCCTAATTTACCCATCCTCCCACCTTTCATTTTGGCTAACCATTAGTTTATTTGATAAGTCTGTGAGTGTCTTTTTTTGTGGAAATATGTTCATTGGTAGCAATCTTAGGATAACATGTATAAATGATATCATAGGATATTTGTCATACCCTTTTGACTAACTTACCCTTATATGACTATTTCTAGTCTCAACTGTAGTTCTGAAAACGGCATTGTTCATTTTTTTCCCGAGGCTACTCTTCCATTCTGTCCATATACCACTTCTTCTTTGTCCATTCACCTGTTTATGGACCATTTTTTGCTTCCATGTCTTGGGTATTTCAGTATTGTTGCAGTGCACATTTGCCTGCCTCTGTATTTCCGATTTTGGTGGTCTTAGGTTATAGGCCCAAAAGGTGCCCTGCCGCATCATATGGTAACTCAATTTTTACCTTTTCAAGCAGCTCCATTCAGTATGCGTTAGTGCTGTTACCACTTTACATCCCACCAGCAGCTAGAATGTACACAATTCTCTAAAACCCCTTCAGCATTTATAGTTTGTAGACTTTTTGCTGATGGTCATGACTGGTGTCACCTGAAACCTTTTTGAATTTGAATTTGCATGTGGCTAATAATTCCTTATACTGAGCTTTAGGCATGTCCTTTTTTTTTCTTTTCCTTTTTTTTTAAAGAGTGAGTACAACTTCCCTCCTCTTATTGACTTCTTGAAAATTTCTCATGTGTTGAATTTTCTTGCCAATTCCATACCCCAGGGCATTTTTTGAGGGCCTGTGTCTTTTACAGCCCTGCAGTCCTTGTGACTATATAAGCAACCATTGGCACTGGGTTTAAAGCTACTGTTGAGGGAAGCAGCCACAAGGCGGCAGCATTATTACGTTCTCAAGTCTTGTTACTAGGACAACACAGTCTTCCTGGAGGTAGTGTTCCGAGCTTGTAAATTAGAGTGCAATGTGCTGGGACAAGCCCCCAGAAGTTTATGTCTCCTAACTTATGTTTGTTTTTTAAATTTAATTTCTATTTCTTATCGGAGTAAATTTGATTAGAGTGTTGTGGTTTTCTGGCTGTACAGAATCTGCTCAATGATTCATACATATGTCTGTTCATCTTCGAACCTGTTAGCATGTATGTGATTACAGAATGTATATTTTAAAGGTATTGGTGATTATATTATTTATATATTTCATATGTTATATGTTTATATACATTTAACATACATTAGTATATGTATTTTAACCCCATTGTCCTAATTTACCCATCCTCCCACCTTTCATTTTGGCTAGCCATTAGTTTATTTGATAAGTCTGTGAGTGTCTTTTTCTGTGGAAATATGTTCATTGGTAGCAATCTTAGGATAACATGTATAAATGATGTCATAGGATATTTGTCATACCCTTTTGACTTACTTAACCTTATATGATTATTTCTAGGCTCAACTCTAGTCCTGAAAACGGCATTGTTCATTTTTTTCCAGAGGCTACTATTCCATTTGGTACGTATACCATTTCGTCTTTGTCCATGCATCTGTTTATGGACCTTTTTTTGCTTCCATGTCTTGGCTATTTCAGTATTGTTGCAGTGCACATTTGCCTGCCTCTGTCTTTCCGATTCTGGTGGTCTTAGGTTATAGGCCCAAAAGGTGCCCTGCCGCATCGTATGGTAACTCAATTTTTACCTTTTCAAGCAGCTCCATTCAGTTTGCATTAGTGGTATTACTTCTTTACATCCCACCAGCAGCTAGAAGGTACACATTCCTCTAAAACCCCTTCAGCATTTATAGTTTGTAGACTTTTTGATGATGGTCATGACTGGTGTTACCTGAAACCTTTTTGAATTTGAATTTGCATGTGGCTAATAATTCCTTATACTGAGCTTTAGGCATGTCATTTTTTTCTTTTCCTTTTGTTTTAAAGAGTGAGTACAACTTCCCTCCTCTTATTGACTTCTTGAAAAGTTTCTCATGTGTTGAATTTTTTTGCCTATTCCCTACCCCAGGGCATTTTTTGAAGGCAGGTGTCATTTAGAGCCCTTCAGTCCTTGTGACTATTAAGCAACCTTTGGCACTGGGTTTAAAGCTGCTGTTGTGGGAAACAGCCACAAGGCGGCAGCATTATTACGTTCTCAACTCTTGTTACTAGGGCAACAGAGTCTTCCTGGAGGTAGTTTTCCAAGGTTGTAAATTAGAGTGGAATGTGCTGGGACAAGCCCCCAGAAGTTTATGTCTCCTAACTTATGTTTGCTTTTTAAATTTAATTTCTATTTCTTATCGGAGTAAATTTGATTAGAGTGTTTTGATTGGCTGTACAGAATCTGCTCAATGATTCATACATATATCTGTTCATCTTCGGAACCTGTTATCAAGTATGTGATTACAGAATATATATTTTGAAGGTATTGGTGATTATATAATTCATATCGTTTATATGTTATATGTTTATATACATTTAACTTACATTAGTATATGTATGTTAACCCCATAGTCCTAACTTACCCATCCCCCCACCTTTCATTTTGGCTAACCATTAGTTTATTTGATAAGTCTGTGAGTGTCTTTTTCTGTGGAAATATGTTCATTGGTAGCAATCTTAAGAAAACTTGTATAAATGATATCATAGGATATTTGTCATACCCTTTTGACTTACTTAACCTTATATGATTTTTTCTAGGCTCAACTGTAGTCCTGAAAACAGCATTGTTCATTTTTCTCCCGAGGCTACTATTCCATTCTGTCCGTATACCACTTCTTCTTTGTCCATTCATCTGTTTATGGACCTTTTTTTTGCTTCCATATCTTGGCTATTTCAGTATTGTTGCAGTGCATATTTGCCTGCCTCTGTCTTTCCAATTTTGGTGGTCTTAGGTTATAGGCCCAAAAGGTGCCCTGCCGCATCATTTGGTAGCTCAATTTTTACCTTTTCAAGCAGCTCGATTCAATTTGCGTTAGTGCTGTTTCCACTTTACATCCCACCAGCAGCTAGAAGGTACACAGATCTCTAAAACCCCTTCAGCATTTATAGTTTGTAGACATTTTGCTGATGGTAATGACTGATGTGAGCTGAAACCTTTTTGAATTTGAATTTGTATGTGGCTAATAATTCCTTATACTAAGCTTTAGGCATGTCCTTTTTTTTCTTTTCCTTTTTTTTTTAAAGAGTGAGTACAACTTCCCTCCTCTTATTGACTTCTTGGAAATTTCTCATGTGTTGAATGTTCTTGCCAATTCCCTACCCCAGGGCATATTTTGAGGGCTTGTGTCATTTACAGCCCTGCAGTCCTTGTGACTATATAAGCAATCATTGGCACTGGGTTTAAAGTGCTGTTGTGGGAAGCAGCCGCAAGGCGGCAGCATTATTGCGTTCTCAAGTCTTGTTACTAGGAGAACAGAGTCTTCCTGGAGGTAGTGTTCTGAGCTTGTAAATTAGAGTGCAATATGCTGGGACAAGCCCCCAGAAGTTTATGTCTCCTAACTTATGTTTTTTTTTTAAATTTAATTTCTATTTCTTATCGGAGTAAATTTGATTAGAGTGTTTTGATTGTCTGGCTGTACAGAATCTGCTCAATGATTCATACATATGTCTGTTCATCTTCGGATCCTGTTACCATGTATGTGATCACAGAATATATATTTTGAACGTATTGGTGATTATATAATTCATATCGTTTATATGTTATATGTTTATATACATTTAACTTACATTAGTATATGTATGTTAACCCCATAGTCCTAACTTACCCATCCCCCCACCTTTCATTTTGGCTAACCATTAGTTTATTTGATAAGTCTGTGAGTGTCTTTTTCTGTGGAAATATGTTCATTGGTAGCAATCTTAAGAAAACTTGTATAAATGATATCATAGGATATTTGTCATACCCTTTTGACTTACTTAACCTTATATGATTTTTTCTAGGCTCAACTGTAGTCCTGAAAACAGCATTGTTCATTTTTCTCCCGAGGCTACTATTCCATTCTGTCCGTATACCACTTCTTCTTTGTCCATTCATCTGTTTATGGACCTTTTTTTTGCTTCCATATCTTAGCTATTTCAGTATTGTTGCAGTGCATATTTGCCTGCCTCTGTCTTTCCAATTTTGGTGGTCTTAGTTTATAGGCCCAAAATGTGCCCTGCCGCATCATTTGGTAGCTCAATTTTTACCTTTTCAAGCAGCTCGATTCAGTTTGCGTTAGTGCTGTTTCCACTTTACATTCCACCAGCAGCTAGAAGGTACACAGATCTCTAAAACCCCTTCAGCATTTATACTTTGTAGACATTTTGCTGATGGTAATGACTGGTGTGAGCTGAAACCTTTTTGAATTTGAATTTGTATGTGGCTAATAATTCCTTATACTAAGCTTTAGGCATGTCCTTTTTTTTCTTTTCCTTTTTTTTTTTTAAAGAGTGAGTACAACTCCCCTCCTCTTATTGACTTCTTGAAAAATTTCTCATGTGTTGGATTTTCTTGCCTATTCCCTACCCCAGGGCAATTTTTGAGGGCCTGTGTCATTTACAGCCCTGCAGTCCTTGTGACTATATAAGCAACCATTGTCAATGGGTTTAAAGCTGCTGTTTTGGGAGACAGCCACAAGGCGGCAGCATTATTACGTTCTCAAGTCTTGTTACTAGGACAACAGAGTCTTCCTGGAGGTAGTGTTCCGAGCTTGTAAATTAGAGTGCAATGTGCTGGGACAAGCCCCCAGAAGTTTATGTCTCCTTACTTATGTTTGTTTTTTAAATTTAATTTGTCTTTCTTATCGGAGTAAATTTGATTAGAGTGTTTTGATTGTCTGGCTGTACAGAATCTGCTCAATGATTCATACATATGTCTGTTCATCTTCGGATCCTGTTACCATGTATGTGATTACAGAATGTATATTTTGAAGGTATTGGTGATTATATAATTCATATCATTTATATGTTATATGTTTATATACATTTAACTTATATTAGTATATGTATGTTAACCCCATAGTCCTAATTTACCCATCCTCCCACCTTTCATTTTGGCTAACCATTAGTTTATTTGATAAGTCTGTGAGTGTCTTTTTCTGTGGAAATATGTTCATTGGTAGCAATCTTAGGAAAACTTGTATAAATAATATCATAGGATATTTGTAATACCCTTTTGTCTTACTTAACCTTATATGATTATTTCTAGTCTCAACTCTAGTCCTGAAAACGGCATTGTTCATTTTTTTCCCGAGGCTACTCTTCCATTCTGTCCATATACCACTTCTTCTTTGTCCATTCACCTGTTTATGGACCTTTTTTTTGCTTCCATGTCTTTGCTATTTCAGTATTGTTGCAGTGCACATTTGCCTGCCTCTGTCTTTCCGATTCTGGTGGTCTTAGGTTATAGGCCCAAAAGGTGCCCTGCCGCATCATATGGTAGCTCAATTTTTACGTTTTCAAGCAGCTCGATTCAGTTTGCATTAGTGCTGTTACGACTTTGTATCCCACCAGCAGCTAGAAGGTACACACTTCTCTAAAACCCCTTCAGCATTTATAGTTTGTAGACTTTTTGCTGATGGTCATGACTGGTGTGAGCTGAAACCTTTTTGGAGGTTGGATACGCATGTGGCTAATAATTCCTTATGCTGAGCTTTAGGCATGTCCTATTTTTTCTTTTCCTTTTTTTTAAAAAGAGTGAGTACAACTTCCCTCCTCTTATTGATTTCTTGAAAAGTTTCTTATGTGTTGAATTTTCTTGCCTATTCCCTACCCCAGGGCATTTTTTGAGTGCCTGTGTCATTTACAACCGTGCAGTCCTTGTGACTATATAAGCAACCATTGGCACTGGGTTTAAAGGTGCTGTTTTTGGAGACAGCCACAAGGCGGCAGCATTATTACGTTCTCAAGTCTTGTTACTAGGACAACAGAGTCTTCCTGGAGGTAGTGTTCCGAGCTTTTAAATTAGAGTGCAATGTGCTGGGACAAGCCCCCAGAAGTTTATGTCTCCTTACTTATGTTTGTTTTTTAAATTTAATTTGTATTTTTTATCGGAGTAAATTTGATTAGAGTGTTTTGATTGTCTGGCTGTACAGAATCTGTTCAATGATTCATACATATGTCTGTTCATCTTCGGATCCTGTTACCATGTATGTGATTACAGAATGTATATTTTGAAGGTATTGGTGATTATATAATTCATATCATTTATATGTTATATGTTTATATACATTTAACTTATATTAGTATATGTATGTTAACCGCATAGTCCTAATTTACCCATCCCCCCACCTTTCATTTTGGCTAACCATTAGTTTATTTGATAAGTCTGTGAGTGTCTTTTTCTGTGGAAATATGTTCATTGGTAGCAATCTTAGGATAACATGTATAAATGATATCATAGGATATTTGTCATACCCTTTTGACTTACTTAACCTTATATGATTATTTCTAGGCTCAACTCTAGTACTGAAAACGGCATTGTTCATTTTTTTCCAGAGGCTACTATTCCATTTGGTACGTATACCATTTCGTCTTTGTCCATTCATCTGTTTATGGACCTTTTTTTTGCTTCCATGTCTTGGCTATTTCAATATGGTTGCAGTGCACATTTGCCTGCCTCTGTCTTTCCGAATCCGGTGGTCTTAGGTTATAGGCCCAAAAGGTGCCCTGCCGCATCATATGGTAGCTCAATGTTTACCTTTTCAAGCAGCTCCATTCAGTTTGCATTAGTGGTATTACTTCTTTACATCCCACTAGCAGCTAGAAGGTACACATTCCTCTAAAACCCCTTCAGCATTTATAGTTTGTAGACTTTTTGATGATGGTCATGACTGGTGTTACCTGAAACCTTTTTGAATTTGAATTTGCATGTGGCTAATAATTCCTTATACTGAGCTTTAGGCATGTCATTTTTTTCTTTCCCTTTTGTTTTAAAGAGTGAGTACAACTTCCCTCCTCTTATTGACTTCTTGAAAAGTTTCTCATGTGTTGAATTTTTTTGCCTATTCCCTACCCCAGGGCATTTTTTGAAGGCAGGTGTCATTTAGAGCCCTTCAGTCCTTGTGACTATTAAGCAACCTTTGGCACTGGGTTTAAAGCTGCTGTTGTGGGAAACAGCCACAAGGCGGCAGCATTATTACGTTCTCAACTCTTGTTACTAGGGCAACAGAGTCTTCCTGGAGGTAGTTTTCCAAGGTTGTAAATTAGAGTGGAATGTGCTGGGACAAGCCCCCAGAAGTTTATGTCTCCTAACTTATGTTTGCTTTTTAAATTTAATTTCTATTTCTTATCGGAGTAAATTTGATTAGAGTGTTTTGATTGTCTGGCTGTACAGAATCTGCTCAATGATTCATACATATATCTGTTCATCTTCGGAACCTGTTATCATGTATGTGATTACAGAATGTATATTTTAAAGGTTTGGTGATTATATATTTTATATAGTTCATATGTTATATGTTTATATACATTTAACATACATTAGTATATGTATGTTAACCCCATAGTCCTAATTTACCCATCCTCCCACCTTTCATTTTGGCTAACCATTAGTTTATTTGATAAGTCTGTGAGTGTCTTTTTTTGTGGAAATATGTTCATTGGTAGCAATCTTAGGATAACATGTATAAATGATATCATAGGATATTTGTCATACCCTTTTGACTAACTTACCCTTATATGACTATTTCTAGTCTCAACTGTAGTTCTGAAAACGGCATTGTTCATTTTTTTCCCGAGGCTACTCTTCCATTCTGTCCATATACCACTTCTTCTTTGTCCATTCACCTGTTTATGGACCATTTTTTGCTTCCATGTCTTGGGTATTTCAGTATTGTTGCAGTGCACATTTGCCTGCCTCTGTATTTCCGATTTTGGTGGTCTTAGGTTATAGGCCCAAAAGGTGCCCTGCCGCATCATATGGTAACTCAATTTTTACCTTTTCAAGCAGCTCCATTCAGTATGCGTTAGTGCTGTTACCACTTTACATCCCACCAGCAGCTAGAATGTACACAATTCTCTAAAACCCCTTCAGCATTTATAGTTTGTAGACTTTTTGCTGATGGTCATGACTGGTGTCACCTGAAACCTTTTTGAATTTGAATTTGCATGTGGCTAATAATTCCTTATACTGAGCTTTAGGCATGTCCTTTTTTTTTCTTTTCCTTTTTTTTTAAAGAGTGAGTACAACTTCCCTCCTCTTATTGACTTCTTGAAAATTTCTCATGTGTTGAATTTTCTTGCCAATTCCATACCCCAGGGCATTTTTTGAGGGCCTGTGTCTTTTACAGCCCTGCAGTCCTTGTGACTATATAAGCAACCATTGGCACTGGGTTTAAAGCTACTGTTGAGGGAAGCAGCCACAAGGCGGCAGCATTATTACGTTCTCAAGTCTTGTTACTAGGACAACACAGTCTTCCTGGAGGTAGTGTTCCGAGCTTGTAAATTAGAGTGCAATGTGCTGGGACAAGCCCCCAGAAGTTTATGTCTCCTAACTTATGTTTGTTTTTTAAATTTAATTTCTATTTCTTATCGGAGTAAATTTGATTAGAGTGTTGTGGTTTTCTGGCTGTACAGAATCTGCTCAATGATTCATACATATGTCTGTTCATCTTCGAACCTGTTAGCATGTATGTGATTACAGAATGTATATTTTAAAGGTATTGGTGATTATATTATTTATATATTTCATATGTTATATGTTTATATACATTTAACATACATTAGTATATGTATTTTAACCCCATTGTCCTAATTTACCCATCCTCCCACCTTTCATTTTGGCTAGCCATTAGTTTATTTGATAAGTCTGTGAGTGTCTTTTTCTGTGGAAATATGTTCATTGGTAGCAATCTTAGGATAACATGTATAAATGATGTCATAGGATATTTGTCATACCCTTTTGACTTACTTAACCTTATATGATTATTTCTAGGCTCAACTGTAGTCCTGAAAACGGCATTGTTCATTTTTTTCCCGAGGCTACTATTCCATTTGGTACGTATCCCACTTCGTCTTTGTCCATTCATCTGTTTATGGACCTTTTTTTTTGCTTCCATGTCTTTGCTATTTCAGTATTGTTGCAGTGCACAATTGCCTGCCTCTGTCTTTCCGATTCTGGTGGTCTTAGGTTATAGGCCCAAAAGGTGCCCTGCTGCATCGTATGGTAACTCAATTTTTACCTTTTCAAGCAGCTCCATTCAGTTTGCATTAGTGGTATTACTTCTTTACATCCCACCAGCAGCTAGAAGGTACACATTCCTCTAAAACCCCTTCAGCATTTATAGTTTGTAGACTTTTTGATGATGGTCATGACTGGTGTTACCTGAAACCTTTTTGAATTTGAATTTGCATGTGGCTAATAATTCCTTATACTGAGCTTTAGGCATGTCATTTTTTTCTTTTCCTTTTGTTTTAAAGAGTGAGTACAACTTCCCTCCTCTTATTGACTTCTTGAAAAGTTTCTCATGTGTTGAATTTTTTTGCCTATTCCCTACCCCAGGGCATTTTTTGAAGGCAGGTGTCATTTAGAGCCCTTCAGTCCTTGTGACTATTAAGCAACCTTTGGCACTGGGTTTAAAGCTGCTGTTGTGGGAAACAGCCACAAGGCGGCAGCATTATTACGTTCTCACCTCTTCTTACTAGGGCAACAGAGTCTTCCTGGAGGTAGTTTTCCAAGGTTGTAAATTAGAGTGGAATGTGCTGGGACAAGCCCCCAGAAGTTTATGTCTCCTAACTTATGTTTGCTTTGTAAATTTAATTTCTATTTCTTATCGGAGTAAATTTGATTAGAGTGTTTTGATTGGCTGTACAGAATCTGCTCAATGATTCATACATATATCTGTTCATCTTCGGAACCTGTTATTATGTATGTGATTACAGAATGTATATTTTAAAGGTTTGGTGATTATATAATTTATATACTTCATATGTTATATGTTTATATACATTTAACATACATTAGTATATGTATGTTAACCCCATAGTCCTAATTTACCCATCCTCCCACCTTTCATTTTGGCTAACCGTTAGTATTTTTGATAAGTCTGTGACTGTCTTTTTCTGTGGAAATATGTTCATTGGTAGCAATCTTAGGATAACATGTATAAATGATGTCATAGGATATTTGTCATACCCTTTTGACTTACTTAACCTTCTATGATTATTTCTAGGCTCAACTGTAGTCCTGAAAACGGCATTGTTCATTTTTTTCCCGAGGCTACTATTCCATTTGGTACGTATCCCACTTCGTCTTTGTCCATTCATCTGTTTATGGACCTTTTTTTTTGCTTCCATGTCTTTGCTATTTCAGTATTGTTGCAGTGCACATTTGCCTGCCTCTGTCTTTCCGATTCTGGTGGTCTTAGGTTATAGGCCCAAAAGGTGCCCTGCCGCATCATATGGTAGCTCAATTTTTACGTTTTCAAGCAGCTCGATTCAGTTTGCATTAGTGCTGTTACGACTTTGTATCCCACCAGCAGCTAGAAGGTACACACTTCTCTAAAACCCCTTCAGCATTTATAGTTTGTAGACTTTTTGCTGATGGTCATGACTGGTGTGAGCTGAAACCTTTTTGGAGGTTGGATACGCATGTGGCTAATAATTCCTTATGCTGAGCTTTAGGCATGTCCTATTTTTTCTTTTCCTTTTTTTTAAAAAGAGTGAGTACAACTTCCCTCCTCTTATTGATTTCTTGAAAAGTTTCTTATGTGTTGAATTTTCTTGCCTATTCCCTACCCCAGGGCAATTTTTGAGGGCCTGTGTCATTTACAGCCCTGCAGTCCTTGTGATTATATAAGCAACCATTGTCATTGGGTTTAAAGCTGCTGTTTTTGGAGACAGCCACAAGGCGGCAGCATTAGTACGTTCTCAACTCTTGTTACTAGGACAACAGAGTCTTCCTGGAGGTAGTGTTCCGAGCTTTTAAATTAGAGTGCAATGTGCAGGGACAAGCCCCCAGAAGTTTATGTCTCCTTACTTATGTTTGTTTTTTAAATTTAATTTGTATTTTTTATCGGAGTAAATTTGATTAGAGTGTTTTGATTGTCTGGCTGTACAGAATCTGTTCAATGATTCATACATATGTCTGTTCATCTTCGGATCCTGTTACCATGTATGTGATCACAGAATATATATTTTGAAGGTATTGGTGATTATATAATTCATATCGTTTATATGTTATATGTTTATATACATTTAACTTACATTAGTATATGTATGTTAACCCCATAGTCCTAAATTACCCATCCCCCCACCTTTCATTTTGGCTAACCATTAGTTTATTTGATAAGTCTGTGAGTGTCTTTTTCTGTGGAAATATGTTCATTGGTAGCAATCTTAAGAAAACTTGTATAAATGATATCATAGGATATTTGTCATACCCTTTTGACTTACTTAACCTTATATGATTTTTTCTAGGCTCAACTGTAGTCCTGAAAACAGCATTGTTCATTTTTCTCCCGAGGCTACTATTCCATTCTGTCCGTATACCACTTCTTCTTTGTCCATTCATCTGTTTATGGACCTTTTTTTTGCTTCCATATCTTGGCTATTTCAGTATTGTTGCAGTGCATATTTGCCTGCCTCTGTCTTTCCAATTTTGGTGGTCTTAGGTTATAGGCCCAAAAGGTGCCCTGCCCCATCATTTGGTAGCTCAATTTTTACCTTTTCAAGCAGCTCGATTCAGTTTGCGTTAGTGCTGTTTCCACTTTACATCCCACCAGCAGATAGAAGGTACACAGATCTCTAAAACCCCTTCAGCATTTATAGTTTGTAGACATTTTGCTGATGGTAATGATTGGTGTGAGCTGAAACCTTTTTGAATTTGAATTTGTATGTGGCTCATAATTCCTTATACTAAGCTTTAGGCATGTCCTTTTTTTTCTTTTCCTTTTTTCTTTAAAGAGTGAGTACAACTTCCCTCCTTTTATTGACTTCTTGGAAATTTCTCATGTGTTGAATGTTCTTGCCAATTCCCTACCCCAGGGCATATTTTGAGGGCTTGTGTCATTTACAGACCTGCAGTCCTTGTGACTATATAAGCAATCATTGGCACTGGGTTTAAAGTGCTGTTGTGGGAAGCAGCCACAAGGCGGCAGCATTATTGCGTTCTCAAGTCTTGTTACTAGGAGAACAGAGTCTTCCTGGGGGTAGTGTTCTGAGCTTGTAAATTAGAGTGCAATATGCTGGGACAAGCCCCCAGAAGTTTATGTCTCCTAACTTATGTTTTTTTTTTAAATTTAATTTCTATTTCTTATCGGAGTAAATTTGATTAGAGTGTTTTGATTGTCTGGCTGTACAGAATCTGCTCAATGATTCATACATATGTCTGTTCATCTTCGGATCCTGTTACCATGTATGTGATCACAGAATATATATTTTGAAGGTATTGGTGATTATATAATTCATATCGTTTATATGTTATATGTTTATATACATTTAACTTACATTAGTATATGTATGTTAACCCCATAGTCCTAACTTACCCATCCCCCCACCTTTCATTTTGGCTAACCATTAGTTTATTTGATAAGTCTGTGAGTGTCTTTTTCTGTGGAAATATGTTCATTGGTAGCAATCTTAAGAAAACTTGTATAAATGATATCATAGGATATTTGTCATACCCTTTTGACTTACTTAACCTTATATGATTTTTTCTAGGCTCAACTGTAGTCCTGAAAACAGCATTGTTCATTTTTCTCCCGAGGCTACTATTCCATTCTGTCCGTATACCACTTCTTCTTTGTCCATTCATCTGTTTATGGACCTTTTTTTTGCTTCCATATCTTGGCTATTTCAGTATTGTTGCAGTGCACATTTGCCTGCCTCTGTCTTTCCGATTCTGGTGGTCTTAGGTTATAGGCCCAAAAGGTGCCCTGCCGCATCATATGGTAGCTCAATTTTTACGTTTTCAAGCAGCTCGATTCAGTTTGCATTAGTGATGTTACGACTTTATATCCCACCAGCAGCTAGAAGGTACACACTTCTCTAAAACCCCTTCAGCATTTATAGTTTGTAGACTTTTTGCTGATGGTCATGACTGGTGTGAGCTGAAACCTTTTTGGAGGTTGGATACGCATGTGGCTAATAATTCCTTATGCTGAGCTTTAGGCATGTCCTATTTTTTCTTTTCCTTTTTTTTAAAAAGAGTGAGTACAACTTCCCTCCTCTTATTGATTTCTTGAAAAGTTTCTTATGTGTTGAATTTTCTTGCCTATTCCCTACCCCAGTGCAATTTTTGAGGGCCTGTGTCATTTACAGCCCTGCAGTCCTTGTGACTATATAAGCAACCATTGTCATTGGGTTTAAAGCTGCTGTTTTTGGAGACAGCCACAAGGCGGCAGCATTAGTACGTTCTCAACTCTTGTTACTAGGACAACAGAGTCTTCCTGGAGGTAGTGTTCCGAGCTTTTAAATTAGAGTGCAATGTGCAGGGACAAGCCCCCAGAAGTTTATGTCTCCTTACTTATGTTTGTTTTTTAAATTTAATTTGTATTTTTTATCGGAGTAAATTTGATTAGAGTGTTTTGATTGTCTGGCTGTACAGAATCTGTTCAATGATTCATACATATGTCTGTTCATCTTCAGATCCTGTTACCATGTATGTGATCACAGAATATATATTTTGAAGGTATTGGTGATTATATAATTCATATCGTTTATATGTTATATGTTTATATACATTTAACTTACATTAGTATATGTATGTTAACCCCATAGTCCTAAATTACCCATCCCCCCACCTTTCATTTTGGCTAACCATTAGTTTATTTGATAAGTCTGTGAGTGTCTTTTTCTGTGGAAATATGTTCATTGGTAGCAATCTTAAGAAAACTTGTATAAATGATATCATAGGATATTTGTCATACCCTTTTGACTTACTTAACCTTATATGATTTTTTCTAGGCTCAACTGTAGTCCTGAAAACAGCATTGTTCATTTTTCTCCCGAGGCTACTATTCCATTCTGTCCGTATACCACTTCTTCTTTGTCCATTCATCTGTTTATGGACCTTTTTTTTGCTTCCATATCTTGGCTATTTCAGTATTGTTGCAGTGCATATTTGCCTGCCTCTGTCTTTCCAATTTTGGTGGTCTTAGGTTATAGGCCCAAAAGGTGCCCTGCCCCATCATTTGGTAGCTCAATTTTTACCTTTTCAAGCAGCTCGATTCAGTTTGCGTTAGTGCTGTTTCCACTTTACATCCCACCAGCAGCTAGAAGGTACACAGATCTCTAAAACCCCTTCAGCATTTATAGTTTGTAGACATTTTGCTGATGGTAATGACTGGTGTGAGCTGAAACCTTTTTGAATTTGAATTTGTATGTGGCTCATAATTCCTTATACTAAGCTTTAGGCATGTCCTTTTTTTTCTTTTCCTTTTTTTTTTAAAGAGTGAGTACAACTTCCCTCCTCTTATTGACTTCTTGGAAATTTCTCATGTGTTGAATGTTCTTGCCAATTCCCTACCCCAGGGCATATTTTGAGGGCTTGTGTCATTTACAGCCCTGCAGTCCTTGTGACTATATAAGCAATCATTGGCACTGGGTTTAAAGTGCTGTTGTGGGAAGCAGCCACAAGGCGGCAGCATTATTGCGTTCTCAAGTCTTGTTACTAGGAGAACAGAGTCTTCCTGGAGGTAGTGTTCCGAGCTTTTAAATTAGAGTGCAATGTGCTGGGACAAGCCCCCAGAAGTTTATGTCTCCTAACTTATGTTTTTTTTTTAAATTTAATTTCTATTTCTTATCGGAGTAAATTTGATTAGAGTGTTTTGATTGTCTGGCTGTACAGAATCTGCTCAATGATTCATACATATGTCTGTTCATCTTCGGATCCTGTTACCATGTATGTGATCACAGAATATATATTTTGAAGGTATTGGTGATTATATAATTCATATCGTTTATATGTTATATGTTTATATACATTTAACTTACATTAGTATATGTATGTTAACCCCATAGTCCTAACTTACCCATCCCCCCACCTTTCATTTTGGCTAACCATTAGTTTATTTGATAAGTCTGTGAGTGTCTTTTTCTGTGGAAATATGTTCATTGGTAGCAATCTTAAGAAAACTTGTATAAATGATATCATAGGATATTTGTCATACCCTTTTGACTTACTTAACCTTATATGATTTTTTCTAGGCTCAACTGTAGTCCTGAAAACAGCATTGTTCATTTTTCTCCCGAGGCTACTATTCCATTCTGTCCGTATACCACTTCTTCTTTGTCCATTCATCTGTTTATGGACCTTTTTTTTGCTTCCATATCTTGGCTATTTCAGTATTGTTGCAGTGCACATTTGCCTGCCTCTGTCTTTCCGATTCTGGTGGTCTTAGGTTATAGGCCCAAAAGGTGCCCTGCCGCATCATATGGTAGCTCAATTTTTACGTTTTCAAGCAGCTCGATTCAGTTTGCATTAGTGATGTTACGACTTTATATCCCACCAGCAGCTAGAAGGTACACACTTCTCTAAAACCCCTTCAGCATTTATAGTTTGTAGACTTTTTGCTGATGGTCATGACTGGTGTGAGCTGAAACCTTTTTGGAGGTTGGATACGCATGTGGCTAATAATTCCTTATGCTGAGCTTTAGGCATGTCCTATTTTTTCTTTTCCTTTTTTTTAAAAAGAGTGAGTACAACTTCCCTCCTCTTATTGATTTCTTGAAAAGTTTCTTATGTGTTGAATTTTCTTGCCTATTCCCTACCCCAGGGCATTTTTTGAGTGCCTGTGTCATTTACAACCGTACAGTCCTTGTGACTATATAAGCAACCATTGCCACTGGGTTTAAAGGTGCTGTTCTTGGAGACAGCCACAAGGCGGCAGCATTATTACGTTCTCAAGTCTTGTTACTAGGACAACAGAGTCTTCCTGGAGGTAGTGTTCCGAGCTTTTAAATTAGAGTGCAATGTGCTGGGACAAGCCCCCAGAAGTTTATGTCTCCTTACTTATGTTTGTTTTTTAAATTTAATTTGTATTTTTTATCGGAGTAAATTTGATTAGAGTGTTTTGATTGTCTGGCTGTACAGAATCTGTTCAATGATTCATACATATGTCTGTTCATCTTCGGATCCTGTTACCATGTATGTGATTACAGAATGTATATTTTGAAGGTATTGGTGATTATATAATTCATATCATTTATATGTTATATGTTTATATACATTTAACTTATATTAGTATATGTATGTTAACCCCATAGTCCTAATTTACCCATCCCCCCACCTTTCATTTTGGCTAACCATTAGTTTATTTGATAAGTCTGTGAGTGTCTTTTTCAGTGGAAATATGTTCATTGGTAGCAATCTTAGGATAACATGTATAAATGATATCATAGGATATTTGTCATACCCTTTTGACTTACTTAACCTTATATGATTATTTCTAGGCTCAACTCTAGTCCTGAAAACGGCATTGTTCATTTTTTTCCAGAGGCTACTATTCCATTTGGTACGTATACCATTTCGTCTTTGTCCTTTCATCTGTTTATGGACCTTTTTTTTGCTTCCATGTCTTGGCTATTTCAATATTGTTGCAGTGCACATTTGCCTGCCTCTGTCTTTCCGAATCCGGTGGTCTTAGGTTATAGGCCCAAAAGGTGCCCTGCCGCATCATATGGTAGCTCAATGTTTACCTTTTCAAGCAGCTCAATTCAGTTTGCGTTACTGCTGTTACCACTTTACATCCAAACAGCAGCTAGAAGGTACACAGTTCTCTAAAACCCCTTCAGCATTTATAGTTTGTAGACTTTTTGCTGATGGTCATGACTGGTGTGAGCTGAAACCTTTTTGGAGGTTGGATACACATGTGGCTAATAATTCCTTATGCTGAGCTTTAGGCATGTCCTTTTTTTCTTTTCCTTTTTTTTTAGAGTGAGTACAACTTCCGTACTCTTATTGACTTCTTGAAAATTTCTCATGTGTTGAATTTCCTTGCCTATTCCCTACACCAGGGCATTTTTTGAGGGCCTGTGTCTTTTACAGCCCTGCAGTCCTTGTGACTATATAAGCAACCATTGGTACTGGGTTTAAAGCTACTGTTGTGGGAAGCAGCCACAAGGCGGCAGCATTATTACGTTCTCAAGTCTTGTTACTAGGACAACACAGTCTTCCTGGAGGTAGTGTTCCGAGCTTTTAAATTAGAGTGCAATGTGCAGGGACAAGCCCCCAGAAGTTTATGTCTCCTTACTTATGTTTGTTTTTTAAATTTAATTTGTATTTTTTATCGGAGTAAATTTGATTAGAGTGTTTTGATTGTCTGGCTGTACAGAATCTGTTCAATGATTCATACATATGTCTGTTCATCTTCGGATCCTGTTACCATGTATGTGATCACAGAATATATATTTTGAAGGTATTGGTGATTATATAATTCATATCGTTTATATGTTATATGTTTATATACATTTAACTTACATTAGTATATGTATGTTAACCCCATAGTCCTAAATTACCCATCCCCCCACCTTTCATTTTGGCTAACCATTAGTTTATTTGATAAGTCTGTGAGTGTCTTTTTCTGTGGAAATATGTTCATTGGTAGCAATCTTAAGAAAACTTGTATAAATGATATCATAGGATATTTGTCGTACCCTTTTGACTTACTTAACCTTATATGATTTTTTCTAGGCTCAACTGTAGTCCTGAAAACAGCATTGTTCATTTTTCTCCCGAGGCTACTATTCCATTCTGTCCGTATACCACTTCTTCTTTGTCCATTCATCTGTTTATGGACCTTTTTTTTGCTTCCATATCTTGGCTATTTCAGTATTGTTGCAGTGCATATTTGCCTGCCTCTGTCTTTCCAATTTTGGTGGTCTTAGGTTATAGGCCCAAAAGGTGCCCTGCCCCATCATTTGGTAGCTCAATTTTTACCTTTTCAAGCAGCTCGATTCAGTTTGCGTTAGTGCTGTTTCCACTTTACATCCCACCAGCAGCTAGAAGGTACACAGATCTCTAAAACCCCTTCAGCATTTATAGTTTGTAGACATTTTGCTGATGGTAATGACTGGTGTGAGCTGAAACCTTTTTGAATTTGAATTTGTATGTGGCTCATAATTCCTTATACTAAGCTTTAGGCATGTCCTTTTTTTTCTTTTCCTTTTTTTTTTAAAGAGTGAGTACAACTTCCCTCCTCTTATTGACTTCTTGGAAATTTCTCATGTGTTGAATGTTCTTGCCAATTCCCTACCCCAGGGCATATTTTGAGGGCTTGTGTCATTTACAGCCCTGCAGTCCTTGTGACTATATAAGCAATCATTGGCACTGGGTTTAAAGTGCTGTTGTGGGAAGCAGCCACAAGGCGGCAGCATTATTGCGTTCTCAAGTCTTGTTACTAGGAGAACAGAGTCTTCCTGGAGGTAGTGTTCTGAGCTTGTAAATTAGAGTGCAATGTGCTGGGACAAGCCCCCAGAAGTTTATGTCTCCTAACTTATGTTTTTTTTTTAAATTTAATTTCTATTTCTTATCGGAGTAAATTTGATTAGAGTGTTTTGATTGTCTGGCTGTACAGAATCTGCTCAATGATTCATACATATGTCTGTTCATCTTCGGATCCTGTTACCATGTATGTGATCACAGAATATATATTTTGAAGGTATTGGTGATTATATAATTCATATCGTTTATATGTTATATGTTTATATACATTTAACTTACATTAGTATATGTATGTTAACCCCATAGTCCTAACTTACCCATCCCCCCACCTTTCATTTTGGCTAACCATTAGTTTATTTGATAAGTCTGTGAGTGTCTTTTTCTGTGGAAATATGTTCATTGGTAGCAATCTTAAGAAAACTTGTATAAATGATATCATAGGATATTTGTCATACCCTTTTGACTTACTTAACCTTATATGATTTTTTCTAGGCTCAACTGTAGTCCTGAAAACAGCATTGTTCATTTTTCTCCCGAGGCTACTATTCCATTCTGTCCGTATACCACTTCTTCTTTGTCCATTCATCTGTTTATGGACCTTTTTTTTGCTTCCATATCTTGGCTATTTCAGTATTGTTGCAGTGCACATTTGCCTGCCTCTGTCTTTCCGATTCTGGTGGTCTTAGGTTATAGGCCCAAAAGGTGCCCTGCCGCATCATATGGTAGCTCAATTTTTACGTTTTCAAGCAGCTCGATTCAGTTTGCATTAGTGATGTTACGACTTTATATCCCACCAGCAGCTAGAAGGTACACACTTCTCTAAAACCCCTTCAGCATTTATAGTTTGTAGACTTTTTGCTGATGGTCATGACTGGTGTGAGCTGAAACCTTTTTGGAGGTTGGATACGCATGTGGCTAATAATTCCTTATGCTGAGCTTTAGTCATGTCCTATTTTTTCTTTTCCTTTTTTTTAAAAAGAGTGAGTACAACTTCCCTCCTCTTATTGATTTCTTGAAAAGTTTCTTATGTGTTGAATTTTCTTGCCTATTCCCTACCCCAGGGCATTTTTTGAGTGCCTGTGTCATTTACAACCGTACAGTCCTTGTGACTATATAAGCAACCATTGGCACTGGGTTTAAAGGTGCTGTTCTTGGAGACAGCCACAAGGCGGCAGCATTATTACGTTCTCAAGTCTTGTTACTAGGACAACAGAGTCTTCCTGGAGGTAGTGTTCCGAGCTTTTAAATTAGAGTGCAATGTGCTGGGACAAGCCCCCAGAAGTTTATGTCTCCTTACTTATGTTTGTTTTTTAAATTTAATTTGTATTTTTTATCGGAGTAAATTTGATTAGAGTGTTTTGATTGTCTGGCTGTACAGAATCTGTTCAATGATTCATACATATGTCTGTTCATCTTCGGATCCTGTTACCATGTATGTGATTACAGAATGTATATTTTGAAGGTATTGGTGATTATATAATTCATATCATTTATATGTTATATGTTTATATACATTTAACTTATATTAGTATATGTATGTTAACCCCATAGTCCTAATTTACCCATCCCCCCACCTTTCATTTTGGCTAACCATTAGTTTATTTGATAAGTCTGTGAGTGTCTTTTTCAGTGGAAATATGTTCATTGGTAGCAATCTTAGGATAACATGTATAAATGATATCATAGGATATTTGTCATACCCTTTTGACTTACTTAACCTTATATGATTATTTCTAGGCTCAACTCTAGTCCTGAAAACGGCATTGTTCATTTTTTTCCAGAGGCTACTATTCCATTTGGTACGTATACCATTTCGTCTTTGTCCTTTCATCTGTTTATGGACCTTTTTTTTGCTTCCATGTCTTGGCTATTTCAATATTGTTGCAGTGCACATTTGCCTGCCTCTGTCTTTCCGATTCTGGTGGTCTTAGGTTATAGGCCCAAAAGGTGCCCTGCCGCATCGTATGGTAACTCAATTTTTACCTTTTCAAGGAGCTCCATTCAGTTTGCATTAGTGGTATTACTTCTTTACATCCCACCAGCAGCTAGAAGGTACACATTCCCCTAAAACCCCTTCAGCATTTATAGTTTGTAGACTTTTTGATGATGGTCATGAGTGGTGTTACCTGAAACCTTTTTGAATTTGAATTTGCATGTGGCTAATAATTCCTTATACTGAGCTTTAGGCATGTCATTTTTTTCTTTTCCTTTTGTTTTAAAGAGTGAGTACAACTTCCCTCCTCTTATTGACTTCTTGAAAAGTTTCTCATGTGTTGAATTTTTTTGCCTATTTCCTACCCCAGGGCATTTTTTGAAGGCAGGTGTCATTTAGAGCCCTTCAGTCCTTGTGACTATTAAGCAACCTTTGGCACTGGGTTTAAAGCTGCTGTTGTGGGAAACAGCCACAAGGCGGCAGCATTATTACGTTCTCAACTCTTGTTACTAGGGCAACAGAGTCTTCCTGGAGGTAGTTTTCCAAGGTTGTAAATTAGAGTGGAATGTGCTGGGACAAGCCCCAGAAGTTTATGTCTCCTAACTTATGTTTGCTTTTTAAATTTAATTTCTATTTCTTATCGGAGTAAATTTGATTAGAGTGTTTTGATTGGCTGTACAGAATCTGCTCAATGATTCATACATATATCTGTTCATCTTCGGAACCTGTTATCAAGTATGTGATTACAGAATATATATTTTGAAGGTATTGGTGATTATATAATTCATTTCGTTTATATGTTATATGTTTATATACATTTAACTTACATTAGTATATGTATGTTAACCCCATAGTCCTAACTTACCCATCCCCCCACCTTTCATTTTGGCTAACCATTAGTTTATTTGATAAGTCTGTCAGTGTCTTTTTCTGTGGAAATATGTTCATTGGTAGCAATCTTAAGAAAACTTGTATAAATGATATCATAGGATATTTGTCATACCCTTTTGACTTACTTAACCTTATATGATTTTTTCTAGGCTCATCTGTAGTCCTGAAAACAGCATTGTTCATTTTTCTCCCGAGGCTACTATTCCATTCTGTCCGTATACCACTTCTTCTTTGTCCATTCATCTGTTTATGGACCTTTTTTTTGCTTCCATATCTTGGCTATTTCAGTATTGTTGCAGTGCATATTTGCCTGTCTCTGTCTTTCCAATTTTGGTTGTCTTAGGTTATAGGCCTAAAAGGTGCCCTGCCGCATCATTTGGTAGCTCAATTTTTACCTTTTCAAGCAGCTCGATTCAGTTTGCGTTAGTGCTGTTTCCACTTTACATCCCACCAGCAGCTAGAAGGTACACAGATCTCTAAAACCCCTTCAGCATTTATAGTTTGTAGACATTTTGCTGATGGTAATGACTGGTGTGAGCTGAAACCTTTTTGAATTTGAATTTGTATGTGGCTAATAATTCCTTATACTAAGCTTTAGGCATGTCCTTTTTTTTCTTTTCCTTTTTTTTTTAAAGAGTGAGTACAACTTCCCTCCTCTTATTGACTTCTAGGAAATTTCTCATGTGTTGAATGTTCTTGCCAATTCCCTACCCCATGGCATATTTTGAGGGCTTGTGTCATTTACAGCCCAGCAGTCCTTGTGACTATATAAGCAATCATTGGCACTGGGTTTAAAGTGCTGTTGTGGGAAGCAGCCGCAAGGCGGCAGCATTATTGCGTTCTCAAGTCTTGTTACTAGGAGAACAGAGTCTTCCTGGAGGTAGTGTTCTGAGCTTGTAAATTACAGTGCAATATGCTGGGACAAGCCCCCAGAAGTATATGTCTCCTAACTTATGTTTTTTTTTTAAATTTAATTTCTGTTTCTTATCGGAGTAAATTTGATTAGAGTGTTTTGATTGTCTGGCTGTACAGAATCTGCTCAATGATTCATACATATGTCTGTTCATCTTCGGATCCTGTTACCATGTATGTGATCACAGAATATATATTTTGAACGTATTGGTGATTATATAATTCATATCGTTTATATGTTATATGTTTATATACATTTAACTTACATTAGTATATGTATGTTAACCCCATAGTCCTAACTTACCCATCCCCCCACCTTTCATTTTGGCTAACCATTAGTTTATTTGATAAGTCTGTGAGTGTCTTTTTCTGTGGAAATATGTTCATTGGTAGCAATCTTAAGAAAACTTGTATAAATGATATCATAGGATATTTGTCATACCCTTTTGACTTACTTAACCTTATATGATTTTTTCTAGGCTCAACTGTAGTCCTGAAAACAGCATTGTTCATTTTTCTCCCGAGGCTACTATTCCATTCTGTCCGTATACCACTTCTTCTTTGTCCATTCATCTGTTTATGGACCTTTTTTTTGCTTCCATATCTTGGCTATTTCAGTATTGTTGCAGTGCATATTTGCCTGCCTCTGTCTTTCCAATTTTGGTGGTCTTAGTTTATAGGCCCAAAAGGTGCCCTGCCGCATCATTTGGTAGCTCAATTTTTACCTTTTCAAGCAGCTCGATTCAGTTTGCGTTAGTGCTGTTTCCACTTTACATCCCACCAGCAGCTAGAAGGTACACAGATCTCTAAAACCCCTTCAGCATTTATACTTTGTAGACATTTTGCTGATGGTAATGACTGGTGTGAGCTGAAACCTTTTTGAATTTGAATTTGTATGTGGCTAATAATTCCTTATACTAAGCTTTAGGCATGTCCTTTTTTTTCTTTTCCTTTTTTTTTTTAAAGAGTGAGTACAACTCCCCTCCTCTTATTGACTTCTTGAAAAATTTCTCATGTGTTGGATTTTCTTGCCTATTCCCTACCCCAGGGCAATTTTTGAGGGCCTGTGTCATTTACAGCCCTGCAGTCCTTGTGACTATATAAGCAACCATTGTCAATGGGTTTAAAGCTGCTGTTTTGGGAGACAGCCACAAGGCGGCAGCATTATTACGTTCTCAAGTCTTGTTACTAGGACAACAGAGTCTTCCTGGAGGTAGTGTTCCGAGCTTTTAAATTAGAGTGCAATGTGCTGGGACAAGCCCCCAGAAGTTTATGTCTCCTTACTTATGTTTGTTTTTTAAATTTAATTTGTCTTTCTTATCGGAGTAAATTTGATTAGAGTGTTTTGATTGTCTGGCTGTACAGAATCTGCTCAATGATTCACACATATGTCTGTTCATCTTCGGATCCTGTTACCATGTATGTGATTACAGAATGTATATTTTGAAGGTATTGGTGAATATATAATTCATATCATTTATATGTTATATGTTTATATACATTTAACTTACATTAGTATATGTATGTTAACCCCATAGTCCTAATTTACCCATCCTCCCACCTTTCATTTTGGCTAACCATTAGTTTATTTGATAAGTCTGTGAGTGTCTTTTTCTGTGGAAATATGTTCATTGGTAGCAATCTTAGGAAAACTTGTATAAATAATATCATAGGATATTTGTAATACCCTTTTGTCTTACTTAACCTTATATGATTATTTCTAGTCTCAACTCTAGTCCTGAAAACGGCATTGTTCATTTTTTTTCCGAGGCTACTCTTCCATTCTGTCCATATACCACTTCTTCATTGTCCATTCACCTGTTTATGGACCTTTTTTTTGCTTCCATGTCTTTGCTATTTCAGTATTGTTGCAGTGCACATTTGCCTGCCTCTGTCTTTCCGATTCTGGTGGTCTTAGGTTATAGGCCCAAAAGGTGCCCTGCCGCATCATATGGTAGCTCAATTTTTACGTTTTCAAGCAGCTCGATTCAGTTTGCATTAGTGCTGTTACGACTTTATATCCCACCAGCAGCTAGAAGGTACACACTTCTCTAAAACCCCTTCAGCATTTATAGTTTGTAGACTTTTTGCTGATGGTCATGACTGGTGTGAGCTGAAACCTTTTTGGAGGTTGGATACGCATGTGGCTAATAATTCCTTATGCTGAGCTTTAGGCATGTCCTTTTTTTCTTTTCCTTTTTTTTTAAAGAGTGAGTTCAACTTCCGTACTCTTATTGACTTTTCAAAATTTCTCATGTGTTGAATTTTCTTGCCAATTCCCTACCCTAGGGCATTTTTTGAGGGCCTGTGTCTTTTACAGCCCTGCAGTCCTTGTGACTATATAAGCAACCATTGGCACTGGGTTTAAAGCTACTGTTGTGGGAAGCAGCCACAAGGCGGCAGCATTATTACGTTCTCAAGTCTTGTTACTAGGACAACACAGTCTTCCTGGAGGTAGTGTTCCGAGCTTGTAAATTAGAGTGCAATGTGCTGGGACAAGCCCCCAAAAGTTTATGTCTCCTAACTTATGTTTGTTTTTTAAATTTAATTTCTATTTCTTATCAGAGTAAATTTGATTAGAGTGTTTTGATTGTCTGGCTGTACAGAATCTGCTCAATGATTCATACATATGTCTGTTCATCTTCGGATCCTGTTACCATGTATGTGATTACAGAATGTATATTTTGAAGGTATTGGTGAATATATAATTCATATCATTTATATGTTATATGTTTATATACATTTAACATACATTAGTATATGTATGTTAACCCCATAGTCCTAATTTACCCATCCTCCCACCTTTCATATTGGCTAACCATTAGTTTATATGATAAGTCTGTGAGTGTCTTTTTCTGTGGAAATATGTTCATTGGTAGCAATCTTAGGATAACATGTATAAATGATATCATAGGATATTTGTCATACCCTTTTGACTTACTTAACCTTATATGATTATTTCTAGGCTCAACTCTAGTCCTGAAAACAGCATTGTTCATTTTTTTCCAGAGGCTACTATTCCATTTGGTACGTATACCATTTCGTCTTTGTTCATTCATCTGTTTATGGACCTTTTTTTGCTTCCATGTCTTGGCTATTTCAGTATTGTTGCAGTGCACATTTGCCTGCCTCTGTCTTTCCGATTCTGGTGGTCTTAGGTTATAGGCCCAAAAGGTGCCCTGCCGCATCGTATGGTAACTCAATTTTTACCTTTTCAAGCAGCTCCATTCAGTTTGCATTAGTGGTATTACTTCTTTACATCCCACCAGCAGCTAGAAGGTACACATTCCTCTAAAACCCCTTCAGCATTTATAGTTTGTAGACTTTTTGATGATGGTCATGACTGGTGTTACCTGAAACCTTTTTGAATTTGAATTTGCATGTGGCTAATAATTCCTTATACTGAGCTTTAGGCATGTCATTTTTTTCTTTTCCTTTTGTTTTAAAGAGTGAGTACAACTTCCCTCGTCTTATTGACTTCTTGAAAAGTTTCTCATGTGTTGAATTTTTTTGCCTATTCCCTACCCCAGGGCATTTTTTGAAGGCAGGTGTCATTTAGAGCCCTTCAGTCCTTGTGACTATTAAGCAACCTTTGGCACTGGGTTTAAAGCTGCTGTTGTGGGAAACAGCCACAAGGCGGCAGCATTATTACGTTCTCAACTCTTCTTACTAGGGCAACAGAGTCTTCCTGGAGGTAGTTTTCCAAGGTTGTAAATTAGAGTGGAATGTGCTGTGACAAGCCCCCAGAAGTTTATGTCTCCTAACTTATGTTTGCTTTTTAAATTTAATTTCTATTTCTTATCGGAGTAAATTTGATTAGAGTGTTTTGATTGGCTGTACAGAATCTGCTCAATGATTCATACATATATCTGTTCATCTTCGGAACCTGTTATCATGTATGTGATTACAGAATGTATATTTTAAAGGTTTGGTGATTATATATTTTATATAGTTCATATGTTATATGTTTATATACATTTAACATACATTAGTATATGTATGTTAACCCCATAGTCCTAATTTACCCATCCTCCCACCTTTCATTTTGGCTAACCATTAGTTTATTTGATAAGTCTGTGAGTGTCTTTTTTTGTGGAAATATGTTCATTGGTAGCAATCTTAGGATAACATGTATAAATGATATCATAGGATATTTGTCATACCCTTTTGACTAACTTACCCTTATATGATTATTTCTAGGCTCAACTGTAGTCATGAAAACGGCATTGTTCATTTTTTTCCCGAGGCTACTATTCCATTTGGTACGTATACCACTTCGTCTTTGTCCATTCATTTGTTTATTGAGCTTTTTTTTGCTTCTATGTCTTGGCTATTTCAGTATTGTTGCAGTGCATATTTGCCTGCATCTGTCTTTCCGATTTTGGTGGTCTTATATTATAGGCCCAAAAGGTGCCCTGCCGCATCATACGGTAACTCAATTTTTACCTTTTCAAGTAGCTGCATTCAGTTTTCGTTAGTGCTCTTACCAGTTTACATCCCACCGGAACCTAGAAGGTACACAGTTCTCTAAAACCCGTTCAGCATTTATAGTTTGTAGATTTTTTGCTGATGGTCATGACTGGTGTGAGCTGAAACCTTATTGAATTTGAATTTGCATGTGCCTAATAATTTCCTTTACTGAGCTTTAGGCATGCCGTTTTTTTTCTTTTCCTTTCTTTTTTAGAGAGTGAGTACAACCTCCCTCCTCTTATTGACTTCTTGAAAAATTTCTCATGTGTTGAATTTTCTTGCCTATTCCCTACCCCAAGGCATTTTTTGAGGGCCTGTATCATTTACAGCCCTGCAGTCCTTGTGACAATATAAGCAACCATTTGCACTGGGTTTAAAGCTGCTGTTGTGGGAAATAGCCACAAGGCAGCAGCATTATTAGGTTCTCAACTCTTGTTAATAGGGAAGCAGAGTCTTCCTGGAGGTAGTGTTCCGAGGTTGTAAATTACAGTGGAATGTGCTGGGACAAGCCCCCAGAAGTTTATGTCTCCTTACTTATGTTTGTTTTTTAAATTTAACTTCTACTTTTTATCGGAGTAAATTTGATTAGAGTGTTTTGATTGTCTGGCTGTACAGAATCTGCTCAATGATTCATACATATGTCTGTTCATCTGCGGATCCTGTTACCATGTATGTGATTACAGAATGTATATTTTGAAGGGATTGGTGATTATATAATTCATATCATTTATATGTTATATGTTTATATACATTTAACTTACATTAGTATATGTATGTTAACCCCATAGTCCTAATTTACCCATCCTCCCACCTTTCATTTTGGCTAACCGTTAGTATTTTTGATAAGTCTGTGACTGTCTTTTTCTGTGGAAATATGTTCATTGGTAGTAATCTTAGGAAAACATGTATAAATGATTTCATAGGATATTTGTCACACCCTTTTGACTTACTTAACCTTATATGACTATTTCTAGTCTCAACTGTAGTTCTGAAAACGGCATTGTTCATTTTTTTCCCGAGGCTACTCTTCCATTCTGTCCATATACCACTTCTTCTTTGTCCATTCACCTGTTTATGGACCATTTTTTGCTTCCATGTCTTGGGTATTTCAGTATTGTTGCAGTGCACATTTGCCTGCCTCTGTATTTCCGATTTTGGTGGTCTTAGGTTATAGGCCCAAAAGGTGCCCTGCCGCATCATATGGTAACTCAATTTTTACCTTTTCAAGCAGCTCCATTCAGTATGCGTTAGTGCTGTTACCACTTTACATCCCACCAGCAGCTAGAATGTACACAATTCTCTAAAACCCCTTCAGCATTTATAGTTTGTAGACTTTTTGATGATGGTCATGACTGGTGTCACCTGAAACCTTTTTGAATTTGAATTTGCATGTGGCTAATAATTCCTTATACTGAGCTTTAGGCATGTCCTTTTTTTTCTTTTCCTTTTTTTTAAAGAGTGAGTGCAACTTCCCTCCTCTTATTGACTTCTTGAAAAGTTACTCATGTGTTGAATTTTTTTGCCTATTCCCTACTCCAGGGCATTCTTTGAGGGCCGGTGTCATTTAGAGCCCTGCAGTCCTTGTGACTATTAAGCAACCTTTGGCACTGGGTTTAAAGCTGCTGTTGTGGGAAACAGCCACAAGGTGGCAGCATTATTACGTTCTCAACTCTTGTTACTAGGGCAACAGAGTCTTCCTGGAGGTAGTTTTCCAAGGTTGTAAATTAGAGTGGAATGTGCTGGGACAAGCCCCCAGAAGTTTATGTCTCCTAACTTATGTTTGCTTTTTAAATTTAATTTCTATTTCTTATCAGAGTCAATTTGATTAGAGTGTTTTGATTGTCTGGCTGTACAGAATCTGCTCAATGATTCATACATATGTCTGTTCATCTTCGGATCCTGCTACCATGTACGTGATTACAGAATGTATATTTTAAAGCTATTGGTGATGATATAATGCATATAGTTTATATGTGATATGTTTATATACATTTAACATACATTAGTATATGTATGTTAACCCCATAGTCCTAATTTACCTATTCTCCCACCTTTCATTTTGGCTAACCATTAGTTTATTTGATTAGTCTGTGAGTGTCTTTTTCTGTGGAAATATGTTCATGGGTAGCAATCTTAGGATAACTTTTATAAATGATATCGTAGGATATTTGTCATACCCTTTTGACTTACTTAACCTTATATAATTATTTCTAGTCTCAACTGTAGTCCTGGAAACGGCAATGTTCATTTTTTTTCCGAGGCTACTATTCCATGTGGTACGTATACCACTTCGTCTTTGTCCATTCATCTGTTTATGGACCTTTTTTTTGCTTCCATGTCTTGGCTATTTCAGTATTGCTGCAGTGCACATTTGCCTGCCTCTGTCTTTCCGAATCTGGTGGTCTTAGGTTATAGGCCCAAAAGGTGCCCTGCCGCATCATATGGTTGCTCAATTTTTACGTTTTCAAGCAGCTCGATTCAGGTTGCGTTACTGCTGTTACCACTTTACATCCCCCCAGCAGCTAGAAGGTACACAGTTCTCTACAACCCCTTCACCATTTATAGTTTGTAGACTTTTTCCTGATGGTCATGACTGGTGTCAGCTGAAACCTTTTTGAATCTGAAATTGCATGTTAGTAATAATTCCTTATACTGAGCTTTAGGCATGTCCTATTTTTTCTTTTCCTTTTTTTTTTAAAGAGTGAGTACAACTTCCCTCCTCTTATTGACTTCTTGAAAAGTTTCTCATGTGTTGAATTTTCTTGCCTATTCCCTTGCCCAGGGCATTTTTTGAGGGCAGGTGTCATTTAGAGCCCTGCAGTCCTTGTGACTATTAAGCAACCATTGGCACTGGGTTTAAAGCTGCTGTTGTGGGAAACAGCCACAAGGCGGCAGCATTATTACGTTCTCAACTCTTGTTACTAGGGCAACAGAGTCTTCCTGGAGGTAGTTTTCCAAGGTTGTAAATTAGAGTGGAATGTTCTGGGAGAAGTCCCCAGAAGTTTATGTCTCCTAACTTATGTTTGCTTTTTAAATTTAATTTCTATTTCTTATCGGAGTAAATTTGATTAGAGTGTTTTTATTGTTTGACTGTACAGAATCTGCTCAATGATTCATACATATATCTGTTCATCTTCGGAACCTGTTAGCATGTATGTGATTACAGAATGTATATTTTAAAGGTATTGGTGATTATATTATTTATATAGTTTATATATTATATGTTTATATACATTTAACATACATTAGTATATGTATGTTAACCCCATTGTCCTAATTTACCCATCCTCCCACCTTTCATTTTGGCTAACCATTAGTTTATTTGATAAGTCTGTGAGTGTCTTTTTCTGTGGAAATATGTTCATTGGTAGCAATCTTAGGATAACATGTATTAATGATATCATAGGATATTTGTCATACCCTTTTGACTTACTTAACCTTATATGATTATTTCTAGGCTCAACTCTAGTCCTGAAAACGGCATTGTTCATTTTTTTCCAGAGGCTACTATTCCATTTGGTACGTGTACCATTTCGTCTTTGTCCATTCATCTGTTTATGGACCTTTTTTTTGCTTCCATGTCTTGGCTATTTCAATATTGTTGCAGTGCACATTTGCCTGCCTCTGTCTTTCCGAATCCAGTTGTCTTAGGTTATAGGCCCAAAATGTGCCCTGCCGCATCATATGGTAGCTCAATGTTTACCTTTTCAAGCAGCTCGATTCAGTTTGCGTTACTGCTGTTACCACTTTACATCCCACCAGCAGCTAGAAGGTACACAGTTCTCTAAAACCCCTTCAGCATTTATAGTTTGTAGACTTTTTGCTGATGGTCATGACTGGTGTGAGCTGAAACCTTTTTGGAGGTTGGATACGCATGTGGCTAATAATTCCTTATGCTGAGCTTTAGGCATGTCCTTTTTTTCTTTTCCTTTTTTTTTAAAGAGTGACTACAACTTCCCTCCTCTTATTGACTTCTTGAAAATTTCTCATATGTTGAATTTTCTTGCCAATTCCATACCCCAGGGCATTTTTTGAGGGCCTGTGTCTTTTACAGCCCTGCAGTCCTTGTGACTATATAAGCAACCATTGGCACTGGGTTTAAAGCTACTGTTGTGGGAAGCAGCCACAAGGCGGCAGCATTATTACGTTCTCAAGTCTTGTTACTAGGACAACACAGTCTTCCTGGAGGTAGTGTTCCGAGCTTGTAAATTAGAGTGCAATGTGCTGGGACAAGCCCCCAGAAGTTTATGTCTCGTAACTTATGTTTGTTTTTTAAATTTAATTTCTATTTCTTATCGGAGTAAATTTGATTAGAGTGTTGTGGTTTTCTGGCTGTACAGAATCTGCTCAATGATTCATACATATGTCTGTTCATCTTCGAACCTGTTAGCATGTATGTGATTACAGAATGTATATTTAAAAGGTATTGGTGATTATATAATTTATATATTTCATATGTTATATGTTTATATACATTTAACATACATTAGTATATGTATTTTAACCCCATAGTCCTAATTTACCCATCCTCCCACCTTTCATTTTGGCTAGCCATTAGTTTATTTGATAAGTCTGTGAGTGTCTTTTTCTGTGGAAATATGTTCATTGGTAGCAATCTTAGGATAACATGTATAAAAGATGTCATAGGATATTTGTCATACCCTTTTGACTTACTTAACCTTATATGATTATTTCTAGGCTCAACTGTAGTCCTGAAAACGGCATTGTTCATTTTTTTCCCGAGGCTACTATTCCATTTGGTACGTATCCCACTTCGTCTTTGTCCATTCATCTGTTTATGGACCTTTTTTTTTGCTTCCATGTCTTGGCTATTTCAATATTGTTGCAATGCACATTTGCCTGCCTCTCTCTTTCCGAATCTGGTGGTCTTAGGTTATAGGCCCAAAAGGTGCCCTGCCGCACCATATGGTAACTCAATTTTTACCTTTTCAAGCAGCTCGATTCAGTTTGCGTTACTGCTGTTACCACTTTACATCCCACCAGCAGCTAGAAGGTACACACTTCTCTAAAACCCCTTCAGCATTTATGGTTTGTAGACTTTTTGCTGATGGTCATGACTGGAGTGAGCTGAAACCTTTTTGAATTTGAATTTGCATGTGGCTAATAATTCCTTATACTGAGCTTTAGGCATGTCCTTTTTTTCTTTTCCTTTTTTTTTTAAAGAGTGAGTACAACTTCCCTCCTCTTATTGACTTCTTGGAAATTTCTCATGTGTTGAATGTTCTTGCCAATTCCCTACCCCAGGGCATATTTTGAGGGCTTGTGTCATTTACAGCCCTGCAGTCCTTGTGACTATATAAGCAATCATTGGCACTGGGTTTAAAGTGCTGTTGTGGGAAGCAGCCACAAGGTGGCAGCATTATTGCGTTCTCAAGTCTTGTTACTAGGAGAACAGAGTCTTCCTGGAGGTAGTGTTCTGAGCTTGTAAATTAGAGTGCAATGTGCTGGGACAAGCCCCCAAAAGTTTATGTCTCCTAACTTATGTTTTTTTTTAAATTTAATTTCTATTTCTTATCGGAGTAAATTTGATTAGAGTGTTTTGATTGTCTGGCTGTACAGAATCTGCTCAATGATTCTTACATATGTCTGTTCATCTTCGGATCCTGTTACCATGTATGTGATCACAGAATATATATTTTGAAGGTATTGGTGATTATATAATTCATATCGTTTATATGTTATATGTTTATATACATTTAACTTACATTAGTATATGTATGTTAACCCCATAGTCCTAACGTACCCATCCCCCCACCTTTCATTTTGGCTAACCATTAGTTTATTTGATAAGTCTGTGAGTGTCTTTTTCTGTGGAAATATGTTCATTGGTAGCAATCTTAAGAAAACTTGTATAAATGATATCATAGGATATTTGTCATACCCTTTTGACTTACTTAACCTTATATGATTTTTTCTAGGCTCAACTGTAGTCCTGAAAACAGCATTGTTCATTTTTCTCCCGAGGCTACTATTCCATTCTGTCCGTATACCACTTCTTCTTTGTCCATTCATCTGTTTATGGACCTTTTTTTTGCTTCCATATCTTGGCTATTTCAGTATTGTTGCAGTGCATATTTGCCTGCCTCTTTCTTTCCAATTTTGGTGGTCTTAGGTTATAGGCCCAAAAGGTGCCCTGCCGCATCATTTGGTAGCTCAATTTTTACCTTTTCAAGCAGCTCGATTCAGTTTGCGTTAGTGCTGTTTCCACTTTACATCCCACCAGCAGCTAGAAGGTACACAGATCTCTAAAACCCCTTCAGCATTTATAGTTTGTAGACATTTTGCTGATGGTAATGACTGGTGTGAGCTGAAACCTTTTTGAATTTGAATTTGTATGTGGCTAATAATTCCTTATACTAAGCTTTAGGCATGTCCTGTTTTTTCTTTTCCTTTTTTTTTTAAAGAGTGAGTACAACTTCCCTCCTCTTATTGACTTCTTGGAAATTTCTCATGTGTTGAATGTTCTTGCCAATTCCCTACCCCAGGGCATATTTTGAGGGCTTGTGTCATTTACAGCCCTGCAGTCCTTGTGACTATATAAGCAATCATTGGCACTGGGTTTAAAGTGCTGTTGTGGGAAGCAGCCGCAAGGCGGCAGCATTATTGCGTTCTCAAGTCTTGTTACTAGGACAACAGAGTCTTCCTGGAGGTAGTGTTCCGAGCTTGTAAATTACAGTGCAATGTGCTGGGACAAGCCCCCAGAAGTTTATGTCTCCTTACTTATGTTTGTTTTTTAAATTTAATTTGTCTTTCTTATCGGAGTAAATTTGATTAGAGTGTTTTGATTGTCTGGCTGTACAGAATCTGCTCAATGATTCACACATACGTCTGTTCATCTTCGGATCCTGTTACCATGTATGTGATTACAGAATGTATATTTTGAAGGTATTGGTGAATATATAATTCATATCATTTATATGTTATATGTTTATATACATTTAACATACATTAGTATATGTATGTTAACCCCATAGTCCTAATTTACCCATCCTCCCACCTTTCATATTGGCTAACCATTAGTTTATATGATAAGTCTGTGAGTGTCTTTTTCTGTGGAAATATGTTCATTGGTAGCAATCTTAGGATAACATGTATAAATGATATCATAGGATATTTGTCATACCCTTTTGACTTACTTAACCTTATATGATTATTTCTAGGCTCAACTCTAGTCCTGAAAACAGCATTGTTCATTTTTTTCCAGAGGCTACTATTCCATTTGGTACGTATACCATTTCGTCTTTGTTCATTCATCTGTTTATGGACCTTTTTTTGCTTCCATGTCTTGGCTATTTCAGTATTGTTGCAGTGCACATTTGCCTGCCTCTGTCTTTCCGATTCTGGTGGTCTTAGGTTATAGGCCCAAAAGGTGCCCTGCCGCATCGTATGGTAACTCAATTTTTACCTTTTCAAGCAGCTCCATTCAGTTTGCATTAGTGGTATTACTTCTTTACATCCCACCAGCAGCTAGAAGGTACACATTCCTCTAAAACCCCTTCAGCATTTATAGTTTGTAGACTTTTTGATGATGGTCATGACTGGTGTTACCTGAAACCTTTTTGAATTTGAATTTGCATGTGGCTAATAATTCCTTATACTGAGCTTTAGGCATGTCATTTTTTTCTTTTCCTTTTGTTTTAAAGAGTGAGTACAACTTCCCTCGTCTTATTGACTTCTTGAAAAGTTTCTCATGTGTTGAATTTTTTTGCCTATTCCCTACCCCAGGGCATTTTTTGAAGGCAGGTGTCATTTAGAGCCCTTCAGTCCTTGTGACTATTAAGCAACCTTTGGCACTGGGTTTAAAGCTGCTGTTGTGGGAAACAGCCACAAGGCGGCAGCATTATTACGTTCTCAACTCTTCTTACTAGGGCAACAGAGTCTTCCTGGAGGTAGTTTTCCAAGGTTGTAAATTAGAGTGGAATGTGCTGTGACAAGCCCCCAGAAGTTTATGTCTCCTAACTTATGTTTGCTTTTTAAATTTAATTTCTATTTCTTATCGGAGTAAATTTGATTAGAGTGTTTTGATTGGCTGTACAGAATCTGCTCAATGATTCATACATATATCTGTTCATCTTCGGAACCTGTTATCATGTATGTGATTACAGAATGTATATTTTAAAGGTTTGGTGATTATATATTTTATATAGTTCATATGTTATATGTTTATATACATTTAACATACATTAGTATATGTATGTTAACCCCATAGTCCTAATTTACCCATCCTCCCACCTTTCATTTTGGCTAACCATTAGTTTATTTGATAAGTCTGTGAGTGTCTTTTTTTGTGGAAATATGTTCATTGGTAGCAATCTTAGGATAACATGTATAAATGATATCATAGGATATTTGTCATACCCTTTTGACTAACTTACCCTTATATGATTATTTCTAGGCTCAACTGTAGTCATGAAAACGGCATTGTTCATTTTTTTCCCGAGGCTACTATTCCATTTGGTACGTATACCACTTCGTCTTTGTCCATTCATTTGTTTATGGAGCTTTTTTTTGCTTCTATGTCTTGGCTATTTCAATATTGTTGCAGTGCATATTTGCCTGCATCTATCTTTCCGATTTTGGTGGTCTTATATTATAGGCCCAAAAGGTGCCCTGCCGCATCATACGGTAACTCAATTTTTACCTTTTCAAGTAGCTGCATTCAGTTTTCGTTAGTGCTCTTACCAGTTTACATCCCACCGGAACCTAGAAGGTACACAGTTCTCTAAAACCCGTTCAGCATTTATAGTTTGTAGATTTTTTGCTGATGGTCATGACTGGTGTGAGCTGAAACCTTATTGAATTTGAATTTGCATGTGCCTAATAATTTCCTTTACTGAGCTTTAGGCATGCCGTTTTTTTTCTTTTCCTTTCTTTTTTAGAGAGTGAGTACAACCTCCCTCCTCTTATTGACTTCTTGAAAAATTTCTCATGTGTTGAATTTTCTTGCCTATTCCCTACCCCAAGGCATTTTTTGAGGGCCTGTATCATTTACAGCCCTGCAGTCCTTGTGACAATATAAGCAACCATTTGCACTGGGTTTAAAGCTGCTGTTGTGGGAAATAGCCACAAGGCAGCAGCATTATTAGGTTCTCAACTCTTGTTAATAGGGAAGCAGAGTCTTCCTGGAGGTAGTGTTCCGAGGTTGTAAATTAGAGTGGAATGTGCTGGGACAAGCCCCCAGAAGTTTATGTCTCCTTACTTATGTTTGTTTTTTAAATTTAACTTCTACTTTTTATCGGAGTAAATTTGATTAGAGTGTTTTGATTGTCTGGCTGTACAGAATCTGCTCAATGATTCATACATATGTCTGTTCATCTGCGGATCCTGTTACCATGTATGTGATTACAGAATGTATATTTTGAAGGGATTGGTGATTATATAATTCATATCATTTATATGTTATATGTTTATATACATTTAACTTACATTAGTATATGTATGTTAACCCCATAGTCCTAATTTACCCATCCTCCCACCTTTCATTTTGGCTAACCGTTAGTATTTTTGATAAGTCTGTGACTGTCTTTTTCTGTGGAAATATGTTCATTGGTAGTAATCTTAGGAAAACATGTATAAATGATTTCATAGGATATTTGTCACACCCTTTTGACTTACTTAACCTTATATGACTATTTCTAGTCTCAACTGTAGTTCTGAAAACGGCATTGTTCATTTTTTTCCCGAGGCTACTCTTCCATTCTGTCCATATACCACTTCTTCTTTGTCCATTCACCTGTTTATGGACCATTTTTTGCTTCCATGTCTTGGGTATTTCAGTATTGTTGCAGTGCACATTTGCCTGCCTCTGTATTTCCGATTTTGGTGGTCTTAGGTTATAGGCCCAAAAGGTGCCCTGCCGCATCATATGGTAACTCAAATTTTACCTTTTCAAGCAGCTCCATTCAGTATGCGTTAGTGCTGTTACCACTTTACATCCCACCAGCAGCTAGAATGTACACAATTCTCTAAAACCCCTTCAGCATTTATAGTTTGTAGACTTTTTGATGATGGTCATGACTGGTGTCACCTGAAACCTTTTTGAATTTGAATTTGCATGTGGCTAATAATTCCTTATACTGAGCTTTAGGCATGTCCTTTTTTTTCTTTTCCTTTTTTTTAAAGAGTGAGTGCAACTTCCCTCCTCTTATTGACTTCTTGAAAAGTTACTCATGTGTTGAATTTTTTTGCCTATTCCCTACTCCAGGGCATTCTTTGAGGACCGGTGTCATTTAGAGCCCTGCAGTCCTTGTGACTATTAAGCAACCTTTGGCACTGGGTTTAAAGCTGCTGTTGTGGGAAACAGCCACAAGGTGGCAGCATTATTACGTTCTCAACTCTTGTTACTAGGGCAACAGAGTCTTCCTGGAGGTAGTTTTCCAAGGTTGTAAATTAGAGTGGAATGTGCTGGGACAAGCCCCCAGAAGTTTATGTCTCCTAACTTATGTTTGCTTTTTAAATTTAATTTCTATTTCTTATCAGAGTCAATTTGATTAGAGTGTTTTGATTGTCTGGCTGTACAGAATCTGCTCAATGATTCATACATATGTCTGTTCATCTTCGGATCCTGCTACCATGTACGTGATTACAGAATGTATATTTTAAAGCTATTGGTGATGATATAATGCATATAGTTTATATGTGATATGTTTATATACATTTAACATACATTAGTATATGTATGTTAACCCCATAGTCCTAATTTACCTATTCTCCCACCTTTCATTTTGGCTAACCATTAGTTTATTTGATTAGTCTGTGAGTGTCTTTTTCTGTGGAAATATGTTCATGGGTAGCAATCTTAGGATAACTTTTATAAATGATATCGTAGGATATTTGTCATACCCTTTTGACTTACTTAACCTTATATAATTATTTCTAGTCTCAACTGTAGTCCTGGAAACGGCAATGTTCATTTTTTTTCCGAGGCTACTATTCCATGTGGTACGTATACCACTTCGTCTTTGTCCATTCATCTGTTTATGGACCTTTTTTTTGCTTCCATGTCTTGGCTATTTCAGTATTGCTGCAGTGCACATTTGCCTGCCTCTGTCTTTCCGAATCTGGTGGTCTTAGGTTATAGGCCCAAAAGGTGCCCTGCCGCATCATATGGTTGCTCAATTTTTACGTTTTCAAGCAGCTCGATTCAGGTTGCGTTACTGCTGTTACCACTTTACATCCCCCCAGCAGCTAGAAGGTACACAGTTCTCTACAACCCCTTCACCATTTATAGTTTGTAGACTTTTTCCTGATGGTCATGACTGGTGTCAGCTGAAACCTTTTTGAATTTGAAATTGCATGTTAGTAATAATTCCTTATACTGAGCTTTAGGCATGTCCTATTTTTTCTTTTCCTTTTTTTTTTAAAGAGTGAGTACAACTTCCCTCCTCTTATTGACTTCTTGAAAAATTTCTCATGTGTTGAATTTTCTTGCCTATTCCCTTGCCCAGGGCATTTTTTGAGGGCAGGTGTCATTTAGAGCCCTGCAGTCCTTGTGACTATTAAGCAACCATTGGCACTGGGTTTAAAGCTGCTGTTGTGGGAAACAGCCACAAGGCGGCAGCATTATTACGTTCTCAACTCTTGTTACTAGGGCAACAGAGTCTTCCTGGAGGTAGTTTTCCAAGGTTGTAAATTAGAGTGGAATGTTCTGGGAGAAGTCCCCAGAAGTTTATGTCTCCTAACTTATGTTTGCTTTTTAAATTTAATTTCTATTTCTTATCGGAGTAAATTTGATTAGAGTGTTTTTATTGTTTGACTGTACAGAATCTGCTCAATGATTCATACATATATCTGTTCATCTTCGGAACCTGTTAGCATGTATGTGATTACAGAATGTATATTTTAAAGGTATTGGTGATTATATTATTTATATAGTTTATATATTATATGTTTATATACATTTAACATACATTAGTATATGTATGTTAACCCCATTGTCCTAATTTACCCATCCTCCCACCTTTCATTTTGGCTAACCATTAGTTTATTTGATAAGTCTGTGAGTGTCTTTTTCTGTGGAAATATGTTCATTGGTAGCAATCTTAGGATAACATGTATTAATGATATCATAGGATATTTGTCATACCCTTTTGACTTACTTAACCTTATATGATTATTTCTAGGCTCAACTCTAGTCCTGAAAACGGCATTGTTCATTTTTTTCCAGAGGCTACTATTCCATTTGGTACGTGTACCATTTCGTCTTTGTCCATTCATCTGTTTATGGACCTTTTTTTTGCTTCCATGTCTTGGCTATTTCAATATTGTTGCAGTGCACATTTGCCTGCCTCTGTCTTTCCGAATCCAGTTGTCTTAGGTTATAGGCCCAAAATGTGCCCTGCCGCATCATATGGTAGCTCAATGTTTACCTTTTCAAGCAGCTCGATTCAGTTTGCGTTACTGCTGTTACCACTTTACATCCCACCAGCAGCTAGAAGGTACACAGTTCTCTAAAACCCCTTCAGCATTTATAGTTTGTAGACTTTTTGCTGATGGTCATGACTGGTGTGAGCTGAAACCTTTTTGGAGGTTGGATACGCATGTGGCTAATAATTCCTTATGCTGAGCTTTAGGCATGTCCTTTTTTTCTTTTCCTTTTTTTTTAAAGAGTGACTACAACTTCCCTCCTCTTATTGACTTCTTGAAAATTTCTCATAAGTTGAATTTTCTTGCCAATTCCATACCCCAGGGCATTTTTTGAGGGCCTGTGTCTTTTACAGCCCTGCAGTCCTTGTGACTATATAAGCAACCATTGGCACTGGGTTTAAAGCTACTGTTGTGGGAAGCAGCCACAAGGCGGCAGCATTATTACGTTCTCAAGTCTTGTTACTAGGACAACACAGTCTTCCTGGAGGTAGTGTTCCGAGCTTTTAAATTAGAGTGCAATGTGCTGGGACAAGCCCCCAGAAGTTTATGTCTCCTAACTTATGTTTGTTTTTTAAATTTAATTTCTATTTCTTATCGGAGTAAATTTGATTAGAGTGTTGTGGTTTTCTGGCTGTACAGAATCTGCTCAATGATTCATACATATGTCTGTTCATCTTCGAACCTGTTAGCATGTATGTGATTACAGAATGTATATTTAAAAGGTATTGGTGATTATATAATTTATATATTTCATATGTTATATGTTTATATACATTTAACATACATTAGTATATGTATTTTAACCCCATAGTCCTAATTTACCCATCCTCCCACCTTTCATTTTGGCTAGCCATTAGTTTATTTGATAAGTCTGTGAGTGTCTTTTTCTGTGGAAATATGTTCATTGGTAGCAATCTTAGGATAACATGTATAAAAGATGTCATAGGATATTTGTCATACCCTTTTGACTTACTTAACCTTATATGATTATTTCTAGGCTCAACTGTAGTCCTGAAAACGGCATTGTTCATTTTTTTCCCGAGGCTACTATTCCATTTGGTACGTATCCCACTTCGTCTTTGTCCATTCATCTGTTTATGGACCTTTTTTTTTGCTTCCATGTCTTGGCTATTTCAATATTGTTGCAATGCACATTTGCCTGCCTCTCTCTTTCCGAATCTGGTGGTCTTAGGTTATAGGCCCAAAAGGTGCCCTGCCGCACCATATGGTAACTCAATTTTTACCTTTTCAAGCAGCTCGATTCAGTTTGCGTTACTGCTGTTACCACTTTACATCCCACCAGCAGCTAGAAGGTACACACTTCTCTAAAACCCCTTCAGCATTTATGGTTTGTAGACTTTTTGCTGATGGTCATGACTGGAGTGAGCTGAAACCTTTTTGAATTTGAATTTGCATGTGGCTAATAATTCCTTATACTGAGCTTTAGGCATGTCCTTTTTTTCTTTTCCTTTTTTTTTTAAAGAGTGAGTACAACTTCCCTCCTCTTATTGACTTCTTGGAAATTTCTCATGTGTTGAATGTTCTTGCCAATTCCCTACCCCAGGGCATATTTTGAGGGCTTGTGTCATTTACAGCCCTGCAGTCCTTGTGACTATATAAGCAATCATTGGCACTGGGTTTAAAGTGCTGTTGTGGGAAGCAGCCACAAGGTGGCAGCATTATTGCGTTCTCAAGTCTTGTTACTAGGAGAACAGAGTCTTCCTGGAGGTAGTGTTCTGAGCTTGTAAATTAGAGTGCAATGTGCTGGGACAAGCCCCCAAAAGTTTATGTCTCCTAACTTATGTTTTTTTTTAAATTTAATTTCTATTTCTTATCGGAGTAAATTTGATTAGAGTGTTTTGATTGTCTGGCTGTACAGAATCTGCTCAATGATTCTTACATATGTCTGTTCATCTTCGGATCCTGTTACCATGTATGTGATCACAGAATATATATTTTGAAGGTATTGGTGATTATATAATTCATATCGTTTATATGTTATATGTTTATATACATTTAACTTACATTAGTATATGTATGTTAACCCCATAGTCCTAACGTACCCATCCCCCCACCTTTCATTTTGGCTAACCATTAGTTTATTTGATAAGTCTGTGAGTGTCTTTTTCTGTGGAAATATGTTCATTGGTAGCAATCTTAAGAAAACTTGTATAAATGATATCATAGGATATTTGTCATACCCTTTTGACTTACTTAACCTTATATGATTTTTTCTAGGCTCAACTGTAGTCCTGAAAACAGCATTGTTCATTTTTCTCCCGAGGCTACTATTCCATTCTGTCCGTATACCACTTCTTCTTTGTCCATTCATCTGTTTATGGACCTTTTTTTTGCTTCCATATCTTGGCTATTTCAGTATTGTTGCAGTGCATATTTGCCTGCCTCTTTCTTTCCAATTTTGGTGGTCTTAGGTTATAGGCCCAAAAGGTGCCCTGCCGCATCATTTGGTAGCTCAATTTTTACCTTTTCAAGCAGCTCGATTCAGTTTGCGTTAGTGCTGTTTCCACTTTACATCCCACCAGCAGCTAGAAGGTACACAGATCTCTAAAACCCCTTCAGCATTTATAGTTTGTAGACATTTTGCTGATGGTAATGACTGGTGTGAGCTGAAACCTTTTTGAATTTGAATTTGTATGTGGCTAATAATTCCTTATACTAAGCTTTAGGCATGTCCTGTTTTTTCTTTTCCTTTTTTTTTTAAAGAGTGAGTACAACTTCCCTCCTCTTATTGACTTCTTGGAAATTTCTCATGTGTTGAATGTTCTTGCCAATTCCCTACCCCAGGGCATATTTTGAGGGCTTGTGTCATTTACAGCCCTGCAGTCCTTGTGACTATATAAGCAATCATTGGCACTGGGTTTAAAGTGCTGTTGTGGGAAGCAGCCGCAAGGCGGCAGCATTATTGCGTTCTCAAGTCTTGTTACTAGGACAACAGAGTCTTCCTGGAGGTAGTGTTCCGAGCTTGTAAATTACAGTGCAATGTGCTGGGACAAGCCCCCAGAAGTTTATGTCTCCTTACTTATGTTTGTTTTTTAAATTTAATTTGTCTTTCTTATCGGAGTAAATTTGATTAGAGTGTTTTGATTGTCTGGCTGTACAGAATCTGCTCAATGATTCACACATACGTCTGTTCATCTTCGGATCCTGTTACCATGTATGTGATTACAGAATGTATATTTTGAAGGTATTGGTGAATATATAATTCATATCATTTATATGTTATATGTTTATATACATTTAACATACATTAGTATATGTATGTTAACCCCATAGTCCTAATTTACCCATCCTCCCACCTTTCATATTGGCTAACCATTAGTTTATATGATAAGTCTGTGAGTGTCTTTTTCTGTGGAAATATGTTCATTGGTAGCAATCTTAGGATAACATGTATAAATGATATCATAGGATATTTGTCATACCCTTTTGACTTACTTAACCTTATATGATTATTTCTAGGCTCAACTCTAGTCCTGAAAACAGCATTGTTCATTTTTTTCCAGAGGCTACTATTCCATTTGGTACGTATACCATTTCGTCTTTGTTCATTCATCTGTTTATGGACCTTTTTTTGCTTCCATGTCTTGGCTATTTCAGTATTGTTGCAGTGCACATTTGCCTGCCTCTGTCTTTCCGATTCTGGTGGTCTTAGGTTATAGGCCCAAAAGGTGCCCTGCCGCATCGTATGGTAACTCAATTTTTACCTTTTCAAGCAGCTCCATTCAGTTTGCATTAGTGGTATTACTTCTTTACATCCCACCAGCAGCTAGAAGGTACACATTCCTCTAAAACCCCTTCAGCATTTATAGTTTGTAGACTTTTTGATGATGGTCATGACTGGTGTTACCTGAAACCTTTTTGAATTTGAATTTGCATGTGGCTAATAATTCCTTATACTGAGCTTTAGGCATGTCATTTTTTTCTTTTCCTTTTGTTTTAAAGAGTGAGTACAACTTCCCTCCTCTTATTGACTTCTTGAAAAGTTTCTCATGTGTTGAATTTTTTTGCCTATTCCCTACCCCAGGGCATTTTTTGAAGGCAGGTGTCATTTAGAGCCCTTCAGTCCTTGTGACTATTAAGCAACCTTTGGCACTGGGTTTAAAGCTGCTGTTGTGGGAAACAGCCACAAGGCGGCAGCATTATTACGTTCTCAACTCTTCTTACTAGGGCAACAGAGTCTTCCTGGAGGTAGTTTTCCAAGGTTGTAAATTAGAGTGGAATGTGCTGTGACAAGCCCCCAGAAGTTTATGTCTCCTAACTTATGTTTGCTTTTTAAATTTAATTTCTATTTCTTATCGGAGTAAATTTGATTAGAGTGTTTTGATTGGCTGTACAGAATCTGCTCAATGATTCATACATATATCTGTTCATCTTCGGAACCTGTTATCATGTATGTGATTACAGAATGTATATTTTAAAGGTTTGGTGATTATATATTTTATATAGTTCATATGTTATATGTTTATATACATTTAACATACATTAGTATATGTATGTTAACCCCATAGTCCTAATTTACCCATCCTCCCACCTTTCATTTTGGCTAACCATTAGTTTATTTGATAAGTCTGTGAGTGTCTTTTTTTGTGGAAATATGTTCATTGGTAGCAATCTTAGGATAACATGTATAAATGATATCATAGGATATTTGTCATACCCTTTTGACTAACTTACCCTTATATGATTATTTCTAGGCTCAACTGTAGTCATGAAAACGGCATTGTTCATTTTTTTCCCGAGGCTACTATTCCATTTGGTACGTATACCACTTCGTCTTTGTCCATTCATTTGTTTATGGAGCTTTTTTTTGCTTCTATGTCTTGGCTATTTCAATATTGTTGCAGTGCATATTTGCCTGCATCTATCTTTCCGATTTTGGTGGTCTTATATTATAGGCCCAAAAGGTGCCCTGCCGCATCATACGGTAACTCAATTTTTACCTTTTCAAGTAGCTGCATTCAGTTTTCGTTAGTGCTCTTACCAGTTTACATCCCACCGGAACCTAGAAGGTACACAGTTCTCTAAAACCCGTTCAGCATTTATAGTTTGTAGATTTTTTGCTGATGGTCATGACTGGTGTGAGCTGAAACCTTATTGAATTTGAATTTGCATGTGCCTAATAATTTCCTTTACTGAGCTTTAGGCATGCCGTTTTTTTTCTTTTCCTTTCTTTTTTAGAGAGTGAGTACAACCTCCCTCCTCTTATTGACTTCTTGAAAAATTTCTCATGTGTTGAATTTTCTTGCCTATTCCCTACCCCAAGGCATTTTTTGAGGGCCTGTATCATTTACAGCCCTGCAGTCCTTGTGACAATATAAGCAACCATTTGCACTGGGTTTAAAGCTGCTGTTGTGGGAAATAGCCACAAGGCAGCAGCATTATTAGGTTCTCAACTCTTGTTAATAGGGAAGCAGAGTCTTCCTGGAGGTAGTGTTCCGAGGTTGTAAATTAGAGTGGAATGTGCTGGGACAAGCCCCCAGAAGTTTATGTCTCCTTACTTATGTTTGTTTTTTAAATTTAACTTCTACTTTTTATCGGAGTAAATTTGATTAGAGTGTTTTGATTGTCTGGCTGTACAGAATCTGCTCAATGATTCATACATATGTCTGTTCATCTGCGGATCCTGTTACCATGTATGTGATTACAGAATGTATATTTTGAAGGGATTGGTGATTATATAATTCATATCATTTATATGTTATATGTTTATATACATTTAACTTACATTAGTATATGTATGTTAACCCCATAGTCCTAATTTACCCATCCTCCCACCTTTCATTTTGGCTAACCGTTAGTATTTTTGATAAGTCTGTGACTGTCTTTTTCTGTGGAAATATGTTCATTGGTAGTAATCTTAGGAAAACATGTATAAATGATTTCATAGGATATTTGTCACACCCTTTTGACTTACTTAACCTTATATGACTATTTCTAGTCTCAACTGTAGTTCTGAAAACGGCATTGTTCATTTTTTTCCCGAGGCTACTCTTCCATTCTGTCCATATACCACTTCTTCTTTGTCCATTCACCTGTTTATGGACCATTTTTTGCTTCCATGTCTTGGGTATTTCAGTATTGTTGCAGTGCACATTTGCCTGCCTCTGTATTTCCGATTTTGGTGGTCTTAGGTTATAGGCCCAAAAGGTGCCCTGCCGCATCATATGGTAACTCAAATTTTACCTTTTCAAGCAGCTCCATTCAGTATGCGTTAGTGCTGTTACCACTTTACATCCCACCAGCAGCTAGAATGTACACAATTCTCTAAAACCCCTTCAGCATTTATAGTTTGTAGACTTTTTGATGATGGTCATGACTGGTGTCACCTGAAACCTTTTTGAATTTGAATTTGCATGTGGCTAATAATTCCTTATACTGAGCTTTAGGCATGTCCTTTTTTTTCTTTTCCTTTTTTTTAAAGAGTGAGTGCAACTTCCCTCCTCTTATTGACTTCTTGAAAAGTTACTCATGTGTTGAATTTTTTTGCCTATTCCCTACTCCAGGGCATTCTTTGAGGACCGGTGTCATTTAGAGCCCTGCAGTCCTTGTGACTATTAAGCAACCTTTGGCACTGGGTTTAAAGCTGCTGTTGTGGGAAACAGCCACAAGGTGGCAGCATTATTACGTTCTCAACTCTTGTTACTAGGGCAACAGAGTCTTCCTGGAGGTAGTTTTCCAAGGTTGTAAATTAGAGTGGAATGTGCTGGGACAAGCCCCCAGAAGTTTATGTCTCCTAACTTATGTTTGCTTTTTAAATTTAATTTCTATTTCTTATCAGAGTCAATTTGATTAGAGTGTTTTGATTGTCTGGCTGTACAGAATCTGCTCAATGATTCATACATATGTCTGTTCATCTTCGGATCCTGCTACCATGTACGTGATTACAGAATGTATATTTTAAAGCTATTGGTGATGATATAATGCATATAGTTTATATGTGATATGTTTATATACATTTAACATACATTAGTATATGTATGTTAACCCCATAGTCCTAATTTACCTATTCTCCCACCTTTCATTTTGGCTAACCATTAGTTTATTTGATTAGTCTGTGAGTGTCTTTTTCTGTGGAAATATGTTCATGGGTAGCAATCTTAGGATAACTTTTATAAATGATATCGTAGGATATTTGTCATACCCTTTTGACTTACTTAACCTTATATAATTATTTCTAGTCTCAACTGTAGTCCTGGAAACGGCAATGTTCATTTTTTTTCCGAGGCTACTATTCCATGTGGTACGTATACCACTTCGTCTTTGTCCATTCATCTGTTTATGGACCTTTTTTTTGCTTCCATGTCTTGGCTATTTCAGTATTGCTGCAGTGCACATTTGCCTGCCTCTGTCTTTCCGAATCTGGTGGTCTTAGGTTATAGGCCCAAAAGGTGCCCTGCCGCATCATATGGTTGCTCAATTTTTACGTTTTCAAGCAGCTCGATTCAGGTTGCGTTACTGCTGTTACCACTTTACATCCCCCCAGCAGCTAGAAGGTACACAGTTCTCTACAACCCCTTCACCATTTATAGTTTGTAGACTTTTTCCTGATGGTCATGACTGGTGTCAGCTGAAACCTTTTTGAATTTGAAATTGCATGTTAGTAATAATTCCTTATACTGAGCTTTAGGCATGTCCTATTTTTTCTTTTCCTTTTTTTTTTAAAGAGTGAGTACAACTTCCCTCCTCTTATTGACTTCTTGAAAAGTTTCTCATGTGTTGAATTTTCATGCCTATTCCCTTGCCCAGGGCATTTTTTGAGGGCAGGTGTCATTTAGAGCCCTGCAGTCCTTGTGACTATTAAGCAACCATTGGCACTGGGTTTAAAGCTGCTGTTGTGGGAAACAGCCACAAGGCGGCAGCATTATTACGTTCTCAACTCTTGTTACTAGGGCAACAGAGTCTTCCTGGAGGTAGTTTTCCAAGGTTGTAAATTAGAGTGGAATGTTCTGGGAGAAGTCCCCAGAAGTTTATGTCTCCTAACTTATGTTTGCTTTTTAAATTTAATTTCTATTTCTTATCGGAGTAAATTTGATTAGAGTGTTTTTATTGTTTGACTGTACAGAATCTGCTCAATGATTCATACATATATCTGTTCATCTTCGGAACCTGTTAGCATGTATGTGATTACAGAATGTATATTTTAAAGGTATTGGTGATTATATTATTTATATAGTTTATATATTATATGTTTATATACATTTAACATACATTAGTATATGTATGTTAACCCCATTGTCCTAATTTACCCATCCTCCCACCTTTCATTTTGGCTAACCATTAGTTTATTTGATAAGTCTGTGAGTGTCTTTTTCTGTGGAAATATGTTCATTGGTAGCAATCTTAGGATAACATGTATTAATGATATCATAGGATATTTGTCATACCCTTTTGACTTACTTAACCTTATATGATTATTTCTAGGCTCAACTCTAGTCCTGAAAACGGCATTGTTCATTTTTTTCCAGAGGCTACTATTCCATTTGGTACGTGTACCATTTCGTCTTTGTCCATTCATCTGTTTATGGACCTTTTTTTTGCTTCCATGTCTTGGCTATTTCAATATTGTTGCAGTGCACATTTGCCTGCCTCTGTCTTTCCGAATCCAGTTGTCTTAGGTTATAGGCCCAAAATGTGCCCTGCCGCATCATATGGTAGCTCAATGTTTACCTTTTCAAGCAGCTCGATTCAGTTTGCGTTACTGCTGTTACCACTTTACATCCCACCAGCAGCTAGAAGGTACACAGTTCTCTAAAACCCCTTCAGCATTTATAGTTTGTAGACTTTTTGCTGATGGTCATGACTGGTGTGAGCTGAAACCTTTTTGGAGGTTGGATACGCATGTGGCTAATAATTCCTTATGCTGAGCTTTAGGCATGTCCTTTTTTTCTTTTCCTTTTTTTTTAAAGAGTGACTACAACTTCCCTCCTCTTATTGACTTCTTGAAAATTTCTCATAAGTTGAATTTTCTTGCCAATTCCATACCCCAGGGCATTTTTTGAGGGCCTGTGTCTTTTACAGCCCTGCAGTCCTTGTGACTATATAAGCAACCATTGGCACTGGGTTTAAAGCTACTGTTGTGGGAAGCAGCCACAAGGCGGCAGCATTATTACGTTCTCAAGTCTTGTTACTAGGACAACACAGTCTTCCTGGAGGTAGTGTTCCGAGCTTTTAAATTAGAGTGCAATGTGCTGGGACAAGCCCCCAGAAGTTTATGTCTCCTAACTTATGTTTGTTTTTTAAATTTAATTTCTATTTCTTATCGGAGTAAATTTGATTAGAGTGTTGTGGTTTTCTGGCTGTACAGAATCTGCTCAATGATTCATACATATGTCTGTTCATCTTCGAACCTGTTAGCATGTATGTGATTACAGAATGTATATTTAAAAGGTATTGGTGATTATATAATTTATATATTTCATATGTTATATGTTTATATACATTTAACATACATTAGTATATGTATTTTAACCCCATAGTCCTAATTTACCCATCCTCCCACCTTTCATTTTGGCTAGCCATTAGTTTATTTGATAAGTCTGTGAGTGTCTTTTTCTGTGGAAATATGTTCATTGGTAGCAATCTTAGGATAACATGTATAAAAGATGTCATAGGATATTTGTCATACCCTTTTGACTTACTTAACCTTATATGATTATTTCTAGGCTCAACTGTAGTCCTGAAAACGGCATTGTTCATTTTTTTCCCGAGGCTACTATTCCATTTGGTACGTATCCCACTTCGTCTTTGTCCATTCATCTGTTTATGGACCTTTTTTTTTGCTTCCATGTCTTGGCTATTTCAATATTGTTGCAATGCACATTTGCCTGCCTCTCTCTTTCCGAATCTGGTGGTCTTAGGTTATAGGCCCAAAAGGTGCCCTGCCGCACCATATGGTAACTCAATTTTTACCTTTTCAAGCAGCTCGATTCAGTTTGCGTTACTGCTGTTACCACTTTACATCCCACCAGCAGCTAGAAGGTACACACTTCTCTAAAACCCCTTCAGCATTTATGGTTTGTAGACTTTTTGCTGATGGTCATGACTGGAGTGAGCTGAAACCTTTTTGAATTTGAATTTGCATGTGGCTAATAATTCCTTATACTGAGCTTTAGGCATGTCCTTTTTTTCTTTTCCTTTTTTTTTTAAAGAGTGAGTACAACTTCCCTCCTCTTATTGACTTCTTGGAAATTTCTCATGTGTTGAATGTTCTTGCCAATTCCCTACCCCAGGGTATATTTTGAGGGCTTGTGTCATTTACAGCCCTGCAGTCCTTGTGACTATATAAGCAATCATTGGCACTGGGTTTAAAGTGCTGTTGTGGGAAGCAGCCACAAGGCGGCAGCATTATTGCGTTCTCAAGTCTTGTTACTAGGAGAACAGAGTCTTCCTGGAGGTAGTGTTCTGAGCTTGTAAATTAGAGTGCAATGTGCTGGGACAAGCCCCCAAAAGTTTATGTCTCCTAACTTATGTTTTTTTTTAAATTTAATTTCTATTTCTTATCGGAGTAAATTTGATTAGAGTGTTTTGATTGTCTGGCTGTACAGAATCTGCTCAATGATTCTTACATATGTCTGTTCATCTTCGGATCCTGTTACCATGTATGTGATCACAGAATATATATTTTGAAGGTATTGGTGATTATATAATTCATATCGTTTATATGTTATATGTTTATATACATTTAACTTACATTAGTATATGTATGTTAACCCCATAGTCCTAACTTACCCATCCCCCCACCTTTCATTTTGGCTAACCATTAGTTTATTTGATAAGTCTGTGAGTGTCTTTTTCTGTGGAAATATGTTCATTGGTAGCAATCTTAAGAAAACTTGTATAAATGATATCATAGGATATTTGTCATACCCTTTTGACTTACTTAACCTTATATGATTTTTTTCTAGGCTCAACTGTAGTCCTGAAAACAGCATTGTTCATTTTTCTCCCGAGGCTACTATTCCATTCTGTCCGTATACCACTTCTTCTTTGTCCATTCATCTGTTTATGGACCTTTTTTTTGCTTCCATATCTTGGCTATTTCAGTATTGTTGCAGTGCATATTTGCCTGCCTCTGTCTTTCCAATTTTGGTGGTCTTAGGTTATAGGCCCAAAAGGTGCCCTGCCGCATCATTTGGTAGCTCAATTTTTACCTTTTCAAGCAGCTCGATTCAGTTTGCGTTAGTGCTGTTTCCACTTTACATCCCACCAGCAGCTAGAAGGTACACAGATCTCTAAAACCCCTTCAGCATTTATAGTTTGTAGACATTTTGCTGATGGTAATGACAGGTGTGAGCTGAAACCTTTTTGAATTTGAATTTGTATGTGGCTAATAATTCCTTATACTAAGCTTTAGGCATGTCCTGTTTTTTCTTTTCCTTTTTTTTTTAAAGAGTGAGTACAACTTCCCTCCTCTTATTGACTTCTTGGAAATTTCTCATGTGTTGAATGTTCTTGCCAATTCCCTACCCCAGGGCATATTTTGAGGGCTTGTGTCATTTACAGCCCTGCAGTCCTTGTGACTATATAAGCAATCATTGGCACTGGGTTTAAAGTGCTGTTGTGGGAAGCAGCCGCAAGGCGGCAGCATTATTGCGTTCTCAAGTCTTGTTACTAGGACAACAGAGTCTTCCTGGAGGTAGTGTTCCGAGCTTGTAAATTAGAGTGCAATGTGCTGGGACAAGCCCCCAGAAGTTTATGTCTCCTTACTTATGTTTGTTTTTTAAATTTAATTTGTCTTTCTTATCGGAGTAAATTTGATTAGAGTGTTTTGATTGTCTGGCTGTACAGAATCTGCTCAATGATTCACACATACGTCTGTTCATCTTCGGATCCTGTTACCATGTATGTGATTACAGAATGTATATTTTGAAGGTATTGGTGAATATATAATTCATATCATTTATATGTTATATGTTTATATATATTTAACTTACATTAGTATATGTATGTTAACCCCATAGTCCTAATTTACCCATCCTCCCACCTTTCATTTTGGCTAACCAATAGTTTATTTGATAAGTCTGTGAGTGTCTTTTGCTGTGGAAATATGTTCATTGGTAGCAATCTTAGGAAAACTTGTATAAATAATATCATAGGATATTTGTAATACCCTTTTGTCTTACTTAACCTTATATGATTATTTCTAGTCTCAACTCTAGTCCTGAAAACGGCATTGTTCATTTTTTTCCCGAGGCTACTCTTCCATTCTGTCCATATACCACTTCTTCTTTGTCCATTCACCTGTTTATGGACCTTTTTTTTGCTTCCATGTCTTTGCTATTTCAGTATTGTTGCAGTGCACATTTGCCTGCCTCTGTCTTTCCGATTCTGGTGGTCTTAGGTTATAGGCCCAAAAGGTGCCCTGCCGCATCATATGGTAGCTCAATTTTTACGTTTTCAAGCAGCTCGATTCAGTTTGCATTAGTGCTGTTACGACTTTATATCCCACCAGCAGCTAGAAGGTACACACTTCTCTAAAACCCCTTCAGCATTTATAGTTTGTAGACTTTTTGCTGATGGTCATGACTGGTGTGAGCTGAAACCTTTTTGGAGGTTGGATACGCATGTGGCTAATAATTCCTTATGCTGAGCTTTAGGCATGTCCTTTTTTTCTTTTCCTTTTTTTTTAAAGAGTGAGTTCAACTTCCGTACTCTTATTGACTTTTCAAAATTTCTCATGTGTTGAATTTTCTTGCCAATTCCCTACCCTAGGGCATTTTTTGAGGGCCTGTGTCTTTTACAGCCCTGCAGTCCTTGTGACTATATAAGCAACCATTGGCACTGGGTTTTAAGCTACTGTTGTGGGAAGCAGCCACAAGGCGGCAGCATTATTACGTTCTCAAGTCTTGTTACTAGGACAACACAGTCTTCCTGGAGGTAGTGTTCCGAGCTTGTAAATTAGAGTGCAATGTGCTGGGACAAGCCCCCAAAAGTTTATGTCTCCTAACTTATGTTTGTTTTTTAAATTTAATTTCTATTTCTTATCAGAGTAAATTTGATTAGAGTGTTTTGATTGTCTGGCTGTACAGAATCTGCTCAATGATTCATACATATGTCTGTTCATCTTCGGATCCTGTTACCATGTATGTGATTACAGAATGTATATTTTGAAGGTATTGGTGAATATATAATTCATATCATTTATATGTTATATGTTTATATACATTTAACATACATCAGTATATGTATGTTAACCCCATAGTCCTAATTTACCCATCCTCCCACCTTTCATATTGGCTAACCATTAGTTTATATGATAAGTCTGTGAGTGTCTTTTTCTGTGGAAATATGTTCATTGGTAGCAATCTTAGGATAACATGTATAAATGATATCATAGGATATTTGTCATACCCTTTTGACTTACTTAACCTTATATGATTATTTCTAGGCTCAACTCTAGTCCTGAAAACAGCATTGTTCATTTTTTTCCAGAGGCTACTATTCCATTTGGTACGTATACCATTTCGTCTTTGTTCATTCATCTGTTTATGGACCTTTTTTTGCTTCCATGTCTTGGCTATTTCAGTATTGTTGCAGTGCACATTTGCCTGCCTCTGTCTTTCCGATTCTGGTGGTCTTAGGTTATAGGCCCAAAAGGTGCCCTGCCGCATCGTATGGTAACTCAATTTTTACCTTTTCAAGCAGCTCCATTCAGTTTGCATTAGTGGTATTACTTCTTTACATCCCACCAGCAGCTAGAAGGTACACATTCCTCTAAAACCCCTTCAGCATTTATAGTTTGTAGACTTTTTGATGATGGTCATGACTGGTGTTACCTGAAACCTTTTTGAATTTGAATTTGCATGTGGCTAATAATTCCTTATACTGAGCTTTAGGCATGTCATTTTTTTCTTTTCCTTTTGTTTTAAAGAGTGAGTACAACTTCCCTCGTCTTATTGACTTCTTGAAAAGTTTCTCATGTGTTGAATTTTTTTGCCTATTCCCTACCCCAGGGCATTTTTTGAAGGCAGGTGTCATTTAGAGCCCTTCAGTCCTTGTGACTATTAAGCAACCTTTGGCACTGGGTTTAAAGCTGCTGTTGTGGGAAACAGCCACAAGGCGGCAGCATTATTACGTTCTCAACTCTTCTTACTAGGGCAACAGAGTCTTCCTGGAGGTAGTTTTCCAAGGTTGTAAATTAGAGTGGAATGTGCTGTGACAAGCCCCCAGAAGTTTATGTCTCCTAACTTATGTTTGCTTTTTAAATTTAATTTCTATTTCTTATCGGAGTAAATTTGATTAGAGTGTTTTGATTGGCTGTACAGAATCTGCTCAATGATTCATACATATATCTGTTCATCTTCGGAACCTGTTATCATGTATGTGATTACAGAATGTATATTTTAAAGGTTTGGTGATTATATATTTTATATAGTTCATATGTTATATGTTTATATACATTTAACATACATTAGTATATGTATGTTAACCCCATAGTCCTAATTTACCCATCCTCCCACCTTTCATTTTGGCTAACCATTAGTTTATTTGATAAGTCTGTGAGTGTCTTTTTTTGTGGAAATATGTTCATTGGTAGCAATCTTAGGATAACATGTATAAATGATATCATAGGATATTTGTCATACCCTTTTGACTAACTTACCCTTATATGATTATTTCTAGGCTCAACTGTAGTCATGAAAACGGCATTGTTCATTTTTTTCCCGAGGCTACTATTCCATTTGGTACGTATACCACTTCGTCTTTGTCCATTCATTTGTTTATGGAGCTTTTTTTTGCTTCTATGTCTTGGCTATTTCAATATTGTTGCAGTGCATATTTGCCTGCATCTGTCTTTCCGATTTTGGTGGTCTTATATTATAGGCCCAAAAGGTGCCCTGCCGCATCATACGGTAACTCAATTTTTACCTTTTCAAGTAGCTGCATTCAGTTTTCGTTAGTGCTCTTACCAGTTTACATCCCACCGGAACCTAGAAGGTACACAGTTCTCTAAAACCCGTTCAGCATTTATAGTTTGTAGATTTTTTGCTGATGGTCATGACTGGTGTGAGCTGAAACCTTATTGAATTTGAATTTGCATGTGCCTAATAATTTCCTTTACTGAGCTTTAGGCATGCCGTTTTTTTTCTTTTCCTTTCTTTTTTAGAGAGTGAGTACAACCTCCCTCCTCTTATTGACTTCTTGAAAAATTTCTCATGTGTTGAATTTTCTTGCCTATTCCCTACCCCAAGGCATTTTTTGAGGGCCTGTATCATTTACAGCCCTGCAGTCCTTGTGACAATATAAGCAACCATTTGCACTGGGTTTAAAGCTGCTGTTGTGGGAAATAGCCACAAGGCAGCAGCATTATTAGGTTCTCAACTCTTGTTAATAGGGAAGCAGAGTCTTCCTGGAGGTAGTGTTCCGAGGTTGTAAATTAGAGTGGAATGTGCTGGGACAAGCCCCCAGAAGTTTATGTCTCCTTACTTATGTTTGTTTTTTAAATTTAACTTCTACTTTTTATCGGAGTAAATTTGATTAGAGTGTTTTGATTGTCTGGCTGTACAGAATCTGCTCAATGATTCATACATATGTCTGTTCATCTGCGGATCCTGTTACCATGTATGTGATTACAGAATGTATATTTTGAAGGGATTGGTGATTATATAATTCATATCATTTATATGTTATATGTTTATATACATTTAACTTACATTAGTATATGTATGTTAACCCCGTAGTCCTAATTTACCCATCCTCCCACCTTTCATTTTGGCTAACCGTTAATATTTTTGATAAGTCTGTGACTGTCTTTTTCTGTGGAAATATGTTCATTGGTAGTAATCTTAGGAAAACATGTATAAATGATTTCATAGGATATTTGTCACACCCTTTTGACTTACTTAACCTTATATGACTATTTCTAGTCTCAACTGTAGTTCTGAAAACGGCATTGTTCATTTTTTTCCCGAGGCTACTCTTCCATTCTGTCCATATACCACTTCTTCTTTGTCCATTCACCTGTTTATGGACCATTTTTTGCTTCCATGTCTTGGGTATTTCAGTATTGTTGCAGTGCACATTTGCCTGCCTCTGTATTTCCGATTTTGGTGGTCTTAGGTTATAGGCCCAAAAGGTGCCCTGCCGCATCATATGGTAACTCAAATTTTACCTTTTCAAGCAGCTCCATTCAGTATGCGTTAGTGCTGTTACCACTTTACATCCCACCAGCAGCTAGAATGTACACAATTCTCTAAAACCCCTTCAGCATTTATAGTTTGTAGACTTTTTGATGATGGTCATGACTGGTGTCACCTGAAACCTTTTTGAATTTGAATTTGCATGTGGCTAATAATTCCTTATACTGAGCTTTAGGCATGTCCTTTTTTTTCTTTTCCTTTTTTTTAAAGAGTGAGTGCAACTTCCCTCCTCTTATTGACTTCTTGAAAAGTTACTCATGTGTTGAATTTTTTTGCCTATTCCCTACTCCAGGGCATTCTTTGAGGGCCGGTGTCATTTAGAGCCCTGCAGTCCTTGTGACTATTAAGCAACCTTTGGCACTGGGTTTAAAGCTGCTGTTGTGGGAAACAGCCACAAGGTGGCAGCATTATTACGTTCTCAACTCTTGTTACTAGGGCAACAGAGTCTTCCTGGAGGTAGTTTTCCAAGGTTGTAAATTAGAGTGGAATGTGCTGGGACAAGCCCCCAGAAGTTTATGTCTCCTAACTTATGTTTGCTTTTTAAATTTAATTTCTATTTCTTATCAGAGTCAATTTGATTAGAGTGTTTTGATTGTCTGGCTGTACAGAATCTGCTCAATGATTCATACATATGTCTGTTCATCTTCGGATCCTGCTACCATGTACGTGATTACAGAATGTATATTTTAAAGCTATTGGTGATGATATAATGCATATAGTTTATATGTGATATGTTTATATACATTTAACATACATTAGTATATGTATGTTAACCCCATAGTCCTAATTTACCTATTCTCCCACCTTTCATTTTGGCTAACCATTAGTTTATTTGAATAGTCTGTGAGTGTCTTTTTCTGTGGAAATATGTTCATGGGTAGCAATCTTAGGATAACTTTTATAAATGATATCGTAGGATATTTGTCATACCCTTTTGACTTACTTAACCTTATATAATTATTTCTAGTCTCAACTATAGTCCTGGAAACGGCAATGTTCATTTTTTTTCCGAGGCTACTATTCCATGTGGTACGTATACCACTTCGTCTTTGTCCATTCATCTGTTTATGGACCTTTTTTTTGCTTCCATGTCTTGGCTATTTCAGTATTGCTGCAGTGCACATTTGCCTGCCTCTGTCTTTCCGAATCTGGTGGTCTTAGGTTATAGGCCCAAAAGGTGCCCTGCCGCATCATATGGTTGCTCAATTTTTACGTTTTCAAGCAGCTCGATTCAGGTTGCGTTACTGCTGTTACCACTTTACATCCCCCCAGCAGCTAGAAGGTACACAGTTCTCTACAACCCCTTCACCATTTATAGTTTGTAGACTTTTTCCTGATGGTCATGACTGGTGTCAGCTGAAACCTTTTTGAATTTGAAATTGCATGTTAGTAATAATTCCTTATACTGAGCTTTAGGCATGTCCTATTTTTTCTTTTCCTTTTTTTTTTAAAGAGTGAGTACAACTTCCCTCCTCTTATTGACTTCTTGAAAAGTTTCTCATGTGTTGAATTTTCTTGCCTATTCCCTTGCCCAGGGCATTTTTTGAGGGCAGGTGTCATTTAGAGCCCTGCAGTCCTTGTGACTATTAAGCAACCATTGGCACTGGGTTTAAAGCTGCTGTTGTGGGAAACAGCCACAAGGCGGCAGCATTATTACGTTCTCAACTCTTGTTACTAGGGCAACAGAGTCTTCCTGGAGGTAGTTTTCCAAGGTTGTAAATTAGAGTGGAATGTTCTGGGAGAAGTCCCCAGAAGTTTATGTCTCCTAACTTATGTTTGCTTTTTAAATTTAATTTCTATTTCTTATCGGAGTAAATTTGATTAGAGTGTTTTTATTGTTTGACTGTACAGAATCTGCTCAATGATTCATACATATATCTGTTCATCTTCGGAACCTGTTAGCATGTATGTGATTACAGAATGTATATTTTAAAGGTATTGGTGATTATATTATTTATATAGTTTATATATTATATGTTTATATACATTTAACATACATTAGTATATGTATGTTAACCCCATTGTCCTAATTTACCCATCCTCCCACCTTTCATTTTGGCTAACCATTAGTTTATTTGATAAGTCTGTGAGTGTCTTTTTCTGTGGAAATATGTTCATTGGTAGCAATCTTAGGATAACATGTATTAATGATATCATAGGATATTTGTCATACCCTTTTGACTTACTTAACCTTATATGATTATTTCTAGGCTCAACTCTAGTCCTGAAAACGGCATTGTTCATTTTTTTCCAGAGGCTACTATTCCATTTGGTACGTGTACCATTTCGTCTTTGTCCATTCATCTGTTTATGGACCTTTTTTTTGCTTCCATGTCTTGGCTATTTCAATATTGTTGCAGTGCACATTTGCCTGCCTCTGTCTTTCCGAATCCAGTTGTCTTAGGTTATAGGCCCAAAATGTGCCCTGCCGCATCATATGGTAGCTCAATGTTTACCTTTTCAAGCAGCTCGATTCAGTTTGCGTTACTGCTGTTACCACTTTACATCCCACCAGCAGCTAGAAGGTACACAGTTCTCTAAAACCCCTTCAGCATTTATAGTTTGTAGACTTTTTGCTGATGGTCATGACTGGTGTGAGCTGAAACCTTTTTGGAGGTTGGATACGCATGTGGCTAATAATTCCTTATGCTGAGCTTTAGGCATGTCCTTTTTTTCTTTTCCTTTTTTTTTAAAGAGTGACTACAACTTCCCTCCTCTTATTGACTTCTTGAAAATTTCTCATAAGTTGAATTTTCTTGCCAATTCCATACCCCAGGGCATTTTTTGAGGGCCTGTGTCTTTTACAGCCCTGCAGTCCTTGTGACTATATAAGCAACCATTGGCACTGGGTTTAAAGCTACTGTTGTGGGAAGCAGCCACAAGGCGGCAGCATTATTACGTTCTCAAGTCTTGTTACTAGGACAACACAGTCTTCCTGGAGGTAGTGTTCCGAGCTTTTAAATTAGAGTGCAATGTGCTGGGACAAGCCCCCAGAAGTTTATGTCTCCTAACTTATGTTTGTTTTTTAAATTTAATTTCTATTTCTTATCGGAGTAAATTTGATTAGAGTGTTGTGGTTTTCTGGCTGTACAGAATCTGCTCAATGATTCATACATATGTCTGTTCATCTTCGAACCTGTTAGCATGTATGTGATTACAGAATGTATATTTAAAAGGTATTGGTGATTATATAATTTATATATTTCATATGTTATATGTTTATATACATTTAACATACATTAGTATATGTATTTTAACCCCATAGTCCTAATTTACCCATCCTCCCACCTTTCATTTTGGCTAGCCATTAGTTTATTTGATAAGTCTGTGAGTGTCTTTTTCTGTGGAAATATGTTCATTGGTAGCAATCTTAGGATAACATGTATAAAAGATGTCATAGGATATTTGTCATACCCTTTTGACTTACTTAACCTTATATGATTATTTCTAGGCTCAACTGTAGTCCTGAAAACGGCATTGTTCATTTTTTTCCCGAGGCTACTATTCCATTTGGTACGTATCCCACTTCGTCTTTGTCCATTCATCTGTTTATGGACCTTTTTTTTTGCTTCCATGTCTTGGCTATTTCAATATTGTTGCAATGCACATTTGCCTGCCTCTCTCTTTCCGAATCTGGTGGTCTTAGGTTATAGGCCCAAAAGGTGCCCTGCCGCACCATATGGTAACTCAATTTTTACCTTTTCAAGCAGCTCGATTCAGTTTGCGTTACTGCTGTTACCACTTTACATCCCACCAGCAGCTAGAAGGTACACACTTCTCTAAAACCCCTTCAGCATTTATGGTTTGTAGACTTTTTGCTGATGGTCATGACTGGAGTGAGCTGAAACCTTTTTGAATTTGAATTTGCATGTGGCTAATAATTCCTTATACTGAGCTTTAGGCATGTCCTTTTTTTCTTTTCCTTTTTTTTTTAAAGAGTGAGTACAACTTCCCTCCTCTTATTGACTTCTTGGAAATTTCTCATGTGTTGAATGTTCTTGCCAATTCCCTACCCCAGGGTATATTTTGAGGGCTTGTGTCATTTACAGCCCTGCAGTCCTTGTGACTATATAAGCAATCATTGGCACTGGGTTTAAAGTGCTGTTGTGGGAAGCAGCCACAAGGCGGCAGCATTATTGCGTTCTCAAGTCTTGTTACTAGGAGAACAGAGTCTTCCTGGAGGTAGTGTTCTGAGCTTGTAAATTAGAGTGCAATGTGCTGGGACAAGCCCCCAAAAGTTTATGTCTCCTAACTTATGTTTTTTTTTAAATTTAATTTCTATTTCTTATCGGAGTAAATTTGATTAGAGTGTTTTGATTGTCTGGCTGTACAGAATCTGCTCAATGATTCTTACATATGTCTGTTCATCTTCGGATCCTGTTACCATGTATGTGATCACAGAATATATATTTTGAAGGTATTGGTGATTATATAATTCATATCGTTTATATGTTATATGTTTATATACATTTAACTTACATTAGTATATGTATGTTAACCCCATAGTCCTAACTTACCCATCCCCCCACCTTTCATTTTGGCTAACCATTAGTTTATTTGATAAGTCTGTGAGTGTCTTTTTCTGTGGAAATATGTTCATTGGTAGCAATCTTAAGAAAACTTGTATAAATGATATCATAGGATATTTGTCATACCCTTTTGACTTACTTAACCTTATATGATTTTTTTCTAGGCTCAACTGTAGTCCTGAAAACAGCATTGTTCATTTTTCTCCCGAGGCTACTATTCCATTCTGTCCGTATACCACTTCTTCTTTGTCCATTCATCTGTTTATGGACCTTTTTTTTGCTTCCATATCTTGGCTATTTCAGTATTGTTGCAGTGCATATTTGCCTGCCTCTGTCTTTCCAATTTTGGTGGTCTTAGGTTATAGGCCCAAAAGGTGCCCTGCCGCATCATTTGGTAGCTCAATTTTTACCTTTTCAAGCAGCTCGATTCAGTTTGCGTTAGTGCTGTTTCCACTTTACATCCCACCAGCAGCTAGAAGGTACACAGATCTCTAAAACCCCTTCAGCATTTATAGTTTGTAGACATTTTGCTGATGGTAATGACAGGTGTGAGCTGAAACCTTTTTGAATTTGAATTTGTATGTGGCTAATAATTCCTTATACTAAGCTTTAGGCATGTCCTGTTTTTTCTTTTCCTTTTTTTTTTAAAGAGTGAGTACAACTTCCCTCCTCTTATTGACTTCTTGGAAATTTCTCATGTGTTGAATGTTCTTGCCAATTCCCTACCCCAGGGCATATTTTGAGGGCTTGTGTCATTTACAGCCCTGCAGTCCTTGTGACTATATAAGCAATCATTGGCACTGGGTTTAAAGTGCTGTTGTGGGAAGCAGCCGCAAGGCGGCAGCATTATTGCGTTCTCAAGTCTTGTTACTAGGACAACAGAGTCTTCCTGGAGGTAGTGTTCCGAGCTTGTAAATTAGAGTGCAATGTGCTGGGACAAGCCCCCAGAAGTTTATGTCTCCTTACTTATGTTTGTTTTTTAAATTTAATTTGTCTTTCTTATCGGAGTAAATTTGATTAGAGTGTTTTGATTGTCTGGCTGTACAGAATCTGCTCAATGATTCACACATACGTCTGTTCATCTTCGGATCCTGTTACCATGTATGTGATTACAGAATGTATATTTTGAAGGTATTGGTGAATATATAATTCATATCATTTATATGTTATATGTTTATATATATTTAACTTACATTAGTATATGTATGTTAACCCCATAGTCCTAATTTACCCATCCTCCCACCTTTCATTTTGGCTAACCATTAGTTTATTTGATAAGTCTGTGAGTGTCTTTTGCTGTGGAAATATGTTCATTGGTAGCAATCTTAGGAAAACTTGTATAAATAATATCATAGGATATTTGTAATACCCTTTTGTCTTACTTAACCTTATATGATTATTTCTAGTCTCAACTCTAGTCCTGAAAACGGCATTGTTCATTTTTTTCCCGAGGCTACTCTTCCATTCTGTCCATATACCACTTCTTCTTTGTCCATTCACCTGTTTATGGACCTTTTTTTTGCTTCCATGTCTTTGCTATTTCAGTATTGTTGCAGTGCACATTTGCCTGCCTCTGTCTTTCCGATTCTGGTGGTCTTAGGTTATAGGCCCAAAAGGTGCCCTGCCGCATCATATGGTAGCTCAATTTTTACGTTTTCAAGCAGCTCGATTCAGTTTGCATTAGTGCTGTTACGACTTTATATCCCACCAGCAGCTAGAAGGTACACACTTCTCTAAAACCCCTTCAGCATTTATAGTTTGTAGACTTTTTGCTGATGGTCATGACTGGTGTGAGCTGAAACCTTTTTGGAGGTTGGATACGCATGTGGCTAATAATTCCTTATGCTGAGCTTTAGGCATGTCCTTTTTTTCTTTTCCTTTTTTTTTAAAGAGTGAGTTCAACTTCCGTACTCTTATTGACTTTTCAAAATTTCTCATGTGTTGAATTTTCTTGCCAATTCCCTACCCTAGGGCATTTTTTGAGGGCCTGTGTCTTTTACAGCCCTGCAGTCCTTGTGACTATATAAGCAACCATTGGCACTGGGTTTTAAGCTACTGTTGTGGGAAGCAGCCACAAGGCGGCAGCATTATTACGTTCTCAAGTCTTGTTACTAGGACAACACAGTCTTCCTGGAGGTAGTGTTCCGAGCTTGTAAATTAGAGTGCAATGTGCTGGGACAAGCCCCCAAAAGTTTATGTCTCCTAACTTATGTTTGTTTTTTAAATTTAATTTCTATTTCTTATCAGAGTAAATTTGATTAGAGTGTTTTGATTGTCTGGCTGTACAGAATCTGCTCAATGATTCATACATATGTCTGTTCATCTTCGGATCCTGTTACCATGTATGTGATTACAGAATGTATATTTTGAAGGTATTGGTGAATATATAATTCATATCATTTATATGTTATATGTTTATATACATTTAACATACATCAGTATATGTATGTTAACCCCATAGTCCTAATTTACCCATCCTCCCACCTTTCATATTGGCTAACCATTAGTTTATATGATAAGTCTGTGAGTGTCTTTTTCTGTGGAAATATGTTCATTGGTAGCAATCTTAGGATAACATGTATAAATGATATCATAGGATATTTGTCATACCCTTTTGACTTACTTAACCTTATATGATTATTTCTAGGCTCAACTCTAGTCCTGAAAACAGCATTGTTCATTTTTTTCCAGAGGCTACTATTCCATTTGGTACGTATACCATTTCGTCTTTGTTCATTCATCTGTTTATGGACCTTTTTTTGCTTCCATGTCTTGGCTATTTCAGTATTGTTGCAGTGCACATTTGCCTGCCTCTGTCTTTCCGATTCTGGTGGTCTTAGGTTATAGGCCCAAAAGGTGCCCTGCCGCATCGTATGGTAACTCAATTTTTACCTTTTCAAGCAGCTCCATTCAGTTTGCATTAGTGGTATTACTTCTTTACATCCCACCAGCAGCTAGAAGGTACACATTCCTCTAAAACCCCTTCAGCATTTATAGTTTGTAGACTTTTTGATGATGGTCATGACTGGTGTTACCTGAAACCTTTTTGAATTTGAATTTGCATGTGGCTAATAATTCCTTATACTGAGCTTTAGGCATGTCATTTTTTTCTTTTCCTTTTGTTTTAAAGAGTGAGTACAACTTCCCTCGTCTTATTGACTTCTTGAAAAGTTTCTCATGTGTTGAATTTTTTTGCCTATTCCCTACCCCAGGGCATTTTTTGAAGGCAGGTGTCATTTAGAGCCCTTCAGTCCTTGTGACTATTAAGCAACCTTTGGCACTGGGTTTAAAGCTGCTGTTGTGGGAAACAGCCACAAGGCGGCAGCATTATTACGTTCTCAACTCTTCTTACTAGGGCAACAGAGTCTTCCTGGAGGTAGTTTTCCAAGGTTGTAAATTAGAGTGGAATGTGCTGTGACAAGCCCCCAGAAGTTTATGTCTCCTAACTTATGTTTGCTTTTTAAATTTAATTTCTATTTCTTATCGGAGTAAATTTGATTAGAGTGTTTTGATTGGCTGTACAGAATCTGCTCAATGATTCATACATATATCTGTTCATCTTCGGAACCTGTTATCATGTATGTGATTACAGAATGTATATTTTAAAGGTTTGGTGATTATATATTTTATATAGTTCATATGTTATATGTTTATATACATTTAACATACATTAGTATATGTATGTTAACCCCATAGTCCTAATTTACCCATCCTCCCACCTTTCATTTTGGCTAACCATTAGTTTATTTGATAAGTCTGTGAGTGTCTTTTTTTGTGGAAATATGTTCATTGGTAGCAATCTTAGGATAACATGTATAAATGATATCATAGGATATTTGTCATACCCTTTTGACTAACTTACCCTTATATGATTATTTCTAGGCTCAACTGTAGTCATGAAAACGGCATTGTTCATTTTTTTCCCGAGGCTACTATTCCATTTGGTACGTATACCACTTCGTCTTTGTCCATTCATTTGTTTATGGAGCTTTTTTTTGCTTCTATGTCTTGGCTATTTCAATATTGTTGCAGTGCATATTTGCCTGCATCTGTCTTTCCGATTTTGGTGGTCTTATATTATAGGCCCAAAAGGTGCCCTGCCGCATCATACGGTAACTCAATTTTTACCTTTTCAAGTAGCTGCATTCAGTTTTCGTTAGTGCTCTTACCAGTTTACATCCCACCGGAACCTAGAAGGTACACAGTTCTCTAAAACCCGTTCAGCATTTATAGTTTGTAGATTTTTTGCTGATGGTCATGACTGGTGTGAGCTGAAACCTTATTGAATTTGAATTTGCATGTGCCTAATAATTTCCTTTACTGAGCTTTAGGCATGCCGTTTTTTTTCTTTTCCTTTCTTTTTTAGAGAGTGAGTACAACCTCCCTCCTCTTATTGACTTCTTGAAAAATTTCTCATGTGTTGAATTTTCTTGCCTATTCCCTACCCCAAGGCATTTTTTGAGGGCCTGTATCATTTACAGCCCTGCAGTCCTTGTGACAATATAAGCAACCATTTGCACTGGGTTTAAAGCTGCTGTTGTGGGAAATAGCCACAAGGCAGCAGCATTATTAGGTTCTCAACTCTTGTTAATAGGGAAGCAGAGTCTTCCTGGAGGTAGTGTTCCGAGGTTGTAAATTAGAGTGGAATGTGCTGGGACAAGCCCCCAGAAGTTTATGTCTCCTTACTTATGTTTGTTTTTTAAATTTAACTTCTACTTTTTATCGGAGTAAATTTGATTAGAGTGTTTTGATTGTCTGGCTGTACAGAATCTGCTCAATGATTCATACATATGTCTGTTCATCTGCGGATCCTGTTACCATGTATGTGATTACAGAATGTATATTTTGAAGGGATTGGTGATTATATAATTCATATCATTTATATGTTATATGTTTATATACATTTAACTTACATTAGTATATGTATGTTAACCCCATAGTCCTAATTTACCCATCCTCCCACCTTTCATTTTGGCTAACCGTTAGTATTTTTGATAAGTCTGTGACTGTCTTTTTCTGTGGAAATATGTTCATTGGTAGTAATCTTAGGAAAACATGTATAAATGATTTCATAGGATATTTGTCACACCCTTTTGACTTACTTAACCTTATATGACTATTTCTAGTCTCAACTGTAGTTCTGAAAACGGCATTGTTCATTTTTTTCCCGAGGCTACTCTTCCATTCTGTCCATATACCACTTCTTCTTTGTCCATTCACCTGTTTATGGACCATTTTTTGCTTCCATGTCTTGGGTATTTCAGTATTGTTGCAGTGCACATTTGCCTGCCTCTGTATTTCCGATTTTGGTGGTCTTAGGTTATAGGCCCAAAAGGTGCCCTGCCGCATCATATGGTAACTCAAATTTTACCTTTTCAAGCAGCTCCATTCAGTATGCGTTAGTGCTGTTACCACTTTACATCCCACCAGCAGCTAGAATGTACACAATTCTCTAAAACCCCTTCAGCATTTATAGTTTGTAGACTTTTTGATGATGGTCATGACTGGTGTCACCTGAAACCTTTTTGAATTTGAATTTGCATGTGGCTAATAATTCCTTATACTGAGCTTTAGGCATGTCCTTTTTTTTCTTTTCCTTTTTTTTAAAGAGTGAGTGCAACTTCCCTCCTCTTATTGACTTCTTGAAAAGTTACTCATGTGTTGAATTTTTTTGCCTATTCCCTACTCCAGGGCATTCTTTGAGGGCCGGTGTCATTTAGAGCCCTGCAGTCCTTGTGACTATTAAGCAACCTTTGGCACTGGGTTTAAAGCTGCTGTTGTGGGAAACAGCCACAAGGTTGCAGCATTATTACGTTCTCAACTCTTGTTACTAGGGCAACAGAGTCTTCCTGGAGGTAGTTTTCCAAGGTTGTAAATTAGAGTGGAATGTGCTGGGACAAGCCCCCAGAAGTTTATGTCTCCTAACTTATGTTTGCTTTTTAAATTTAATTTCTATTTCTTATCAGAGTCAATTTGATTAGAGTGTTTTGATTGTCTGGCTGTACAGAATCTGCTCAATGATTCATACATATGTCTGTTCATCTTCGGATCCTGCTACCATGTACGTGATTACAGAATGTATATTTTAAAGCTATTGGTGATGATATAATGCATATAGTTTATATGTGATATGTTTATATACATTTAACATACATTAGTATATGTATGTTAACCCCATAGTCCTAATTTACCTATTCTCCCACCTTTCATTTTGGCTAACCATTAGTTTATTTGAATAGTCTGTGAGTGTCTTTTTCTGTGGAAATATGTTCATGGGTAGCAATCTTAGGATAACTTTTATAAATGATATCGTAGGATATTTGTCATACCCTTTTGACTTACTTAACCTTATATAATTATTTCTAGTCTCAACTGTAGTCCTGGAAACGGCAATGTTCATTTTTTTTCCGAGGCTACTATTCCATGTGGTACGTATACCACTTCGTCTTTGTCCATTCATCTGTTTATGGACCTTTTTTTTGCTTCCATGTCTTGGCTATTTCAGTATTGCTGCAGTGCACATTTGCCTGCCTCTGTCTTTCCGAATCTGGTGGTCTTAGGTTATAGGCCCAAAAGGTGCCCTGCCGCATCATATGGTTGCTCAATTTTTACGTTTTCAAGCAGCTCGATTCAGGTTGCGTTACTGCTGTTACCACTTTACATCCCCCCAGCAGCTAGAAGGTACACAGTTCTCTACAACCCCTTCACCATTTATAGTTTGTAGACTTTATCCTGATGGTCATGACTGGTGTCAGCTGAAACCTTTTTGAATTTGAAATTGCATGTTAGTAATAATTCCTTATACTGAGCTTTAGGCATGTCCTATTTTTTCTTTTCCTTTTTTTTTTAAAGAGTGAGTACAACTTCCCTCCTCTTATTGACTTCTTGAAAAGTTTCTCATGTGTTGAATTTTCTTGCCTATTCCCTTGCCCAGGGCATTTTTTGAGGGCAGGTGTCATTTAGAGCCCTGCAGTCCTTGTGACTATTAAGCAACCATTGGCACTGGGTTTAAAGCTGCTGTTGTGGGAAACAGCCACAAGGCGGCAGCATTATTACGTTCTCAACTCTTGTTACTAGGGCAACAGAGTCTTCCTGGAGGTAGTTTTCCAAGGTTGTAAATTAGAGTGGAATGTTCTGGGAGAAGTCCCCAGAAGTTTATGTCTCCTAACTTATGTTTGCTTTTTAAATTTAATTTCTATTTCTTATCGGAGTAAATTTGATTAGAGTGTTTTTATTGTTTGACTGTACAGAATCTGCTCAATGATTCATACATATATCTGTTCATCTTCGGAACCTGTTAGCATGTATGTGATTACAGAATGTATATTTTAAAGGTATTGGTGATTATATTATTTATATAGTTTATATATTATATGTTTATATACATTTAACATACATTAGTATATGTATGTTAACCCCATTGTCCTAATTTACCCATCCTCCCACCTTTCATTTTGGCTAACCATTAGTTTATTTGATAAGTCTGTGAGTGTCTTTTTCTGTGGAAATATGTTCATTGGTAGCAATCTTAGGATAACATGTATTAATGATATCATAGGATATTTGTCATACCCTTTTGACTTACTTAACCTTATATGATTATTTCTAGGCTCAACTCTAGTCCTGAAAACGGCATTGTTCATTTTTTTCCAGAGGCTACTATTCCATTTGGTACGTGTACCATTTCGTCTTTGTCCATTCATCTGTTTATGGATCTTTTTTTTGCTTCCATGTCTTGGCAATTTCAATATTGTTGCAGTGCACATTTGCCTGCCTCTGTCTTTCCGAATCCAGTTGTCTTAGGTTATAGGCCCAAAATGTGCCCTGCCGCATCATATGGTAATTCAATTTTTACCTTTTCAAGCAGCTCGATTCAGTTTGCGTTACTGCTGTTACCACTTTACATCCCACCAGCAGCTAGAAGGTACACACTTCTCTAAAACCCCTTCAGCATTTATGGTTTGTAGACTTTTTGCTGATGGTCATGACTGGAGTGAGCTGAAACCTTTTTGAATTTGAATTTGCATGTGGCTAATAATTCCTTATACTGAGCTTTAGGCATGTCCTTTTTTTCTTTTCCTTTTTTTTTAAAGAGTGAGTACAACTTCCCTCCTCTTATTGACTTCTTGGAAATTTCTCATGTGTTGAATGTTCTTGCCAATTCCCTACCCCAGGGCATATTTTGAGGGCTTGTGTCATTTACAGCCCTGCAGTCCTTGTGACTATATAAGCAATCATTGGCACTGGGTTTAAAGTGCTGTTGTGGGAAGCAGCCACAAGGCGGCAGCATTATTGCGTTCTCAAGTCTTGTTACTAGGAGAACAGAGTCTTCCTGGAGGTAGTGTTCTGAGCTTGTAAATTAGAGTGCAATGTGCTGGGACAAGCCCCCAGAAGTTTATGTCTCCTTACTTATGTTTGTTTTTTAAATTTAATTTGTATTTTTTATCGGAGTAAATTTGATTAGAGTGTTTTGATTGTCTGGCTGTACAGAATCTGTTCAATGATTCACACATATGTCTGTTCGTCTTCGGATCCTGTTACCATGTATGTGATTACAGAATGTATATTTTGAAGGTATTGGTGATTATATAATTCATATCATTTATATGTTATATGTTTATATACATTTAACTTATATTAGTATATGTATGTTAACCCCATAGTCCTAATTTACCCATCCTCCCACCTTTCATTTTGGCTAACCGTTAGTATTTTTGATAAGTCTGTGACTGTCTTTTTCTGTGGAAATATGTTCATTGGTAGTAATCTTAGGAAAACATGTATAAATGATTTCATAGGATATTTGTCACACCCTTTTGACTTACTTAACCTTATATGACTATTTCTAGTCTCAACTGTAGTTCTGAAAACGGCATTGTTCATTTTTTTCCCGAGGCTACTCTTCCATTCTGTCCATATACCACTTCTTCTTTGTCCATTCACCTGTTTATGGACCATTTTTTGCTTCCATGTCTTGGGTATTTCAGTATTGTTGCAGTGCACATTTGCCTGCCTCTGTATTTCCGATTTTGGTGGTCTTAGGTTATAGGCCCAAAAGGTGCCCTGCCGCATCATATGGTAACTCAATTTTTACCTTTTCAAGCAGCTCCATTCAGTATGCGTTAGTGCTGTTACCACTTTACATCCCACCAGCAGCTAGAATGTACACAATTCTCTAAAACCCCTTCAGCATTTATAGTTTGTAGACTTTTTGCTGATGGTCATGACTGGTGTCACCTGAAACCTTTTTGAATTTGAATTTGCATGTGGCTAATAATTCCTTATACTGAGCTTTAGGCATGTCCTTTTTTTTTCTTTTCCTTTTTTTTTAAAGAGGGAGTACAACTTCCCTCCTCTTATTGACTTCTTGAAAAGTTACTCATGTGTTGAATTTTCTTGCCAATTCCATACCCCAGGGCATTTTTTGAGGGCCTGTGTCTTTTACAGCCCTGCAGTCCTTGTGACTATATAAGCAACCATTGGCACTGGGTTTAAAGCTACTGTTGTGGGAAGCAGCCACAAGGCGGCAGCATTATTACGTTCTCAAGTCTTGTTACTAGGACAACACAGTCTTCCTGGAGGTAGTGTTCCGAGCTTGTAAATTAGAGTGCAGTGTGCTGGGACAAGCCCCCAGAAGGTTATATCTCCTAACTTATGTTTGTTTTTTAAATTTAATTTCTATTTCTTATCGGAGTAAATTTGATTAGAGTGTTGTGGTTTTCTGGCTGTACAGAATCTGCTCAATGATTCATACATATGTCTGTTCATCTTCGAACCTGTTAGCATGTATGTGATTACAGAATGTATATTTTAAAGGTATTGGTGATTATATTATTTATATATTTCATATGTTATATGTTTATATACATTTAACATACATTAGTATATGTATTTTAACCCCATTGTCCTAATTTACCCATCCTCCCACCTTTCATTTTGGCTAGCCATTAGTTTATTTGATAAGTCTGTGAGTGTCTTTTTCTGTGGAAATATGTTCATTGGTAGCAATCTTAGGATAACATGTATAAATGATGTCATAGGATATTTGTCATACCCTTTTGACTTACTTAACCTTATATGATTATTTCTAGGCTCAACTGTAGTCCTGAAAACGGCATTGTTCATTTTTTTCCCGAGGCTACTATTCCATTTGGTACGTATCCCACTTCGTCTTTGTCCATTCATCTGTTTATGGACCTTTTTTTTTGCTTCCATGTCTTTGCTATTTCAGTATTGTTGCAGTGCACATTTGCCTTCCTCTGTCTTTCCGATTCTGGTGGTCTTAGGTTATAGGCCCAAAAGGTGCCCTGCCGCATCATATGGTAGCTCAATTTTTACGTTTTCAAGCAGCTCGATTCAGTTTGCATTAGTGCTGTTACGACTTTATATCCCACCAGCAGCTAGAAGGTACACACTTCTCTAAAACCCCTTCAGCATTTATAGTTTGTAGACTTTTTGCTGATGGTCATGACTGGTGTGAGCTGAAACATTTTTGGAGGTTGGATACGCATGTGGCTAATAATTCCTTATGCTGAGCTTTAGGCATGTCCTATTTTTTCTTTTCCTTTTTTTTAAAATGAGTGAGTACAACTTCCCTCCTCTTATTGATTTCTTGAAAAGTTTCTTATGTGTTGAATTTTCTTGCCTATTCCCTACCCCAGGGCATTTTTTGAGTGCCTGTGTCATTTACAACCGTGCAGTCCTTGTGACTATATAAGCAACCATTGGCACTGGGTTTAAAGGTGCTGTTTTTGGAGACAGCCACAAGGCGGCAGCATTATTACGTTCTCAAGTCTTGTTACTAGGACAACAGAGTCTTCCTGGAGGTAGTGTTCCGAGCTTTTAAATTAGAGTGCAATGTGCTGGGACAAGCCCCCAGAAGTTTATGTCTCCTTACTTATGTTTGTTTTTTAAATTTAATTTGTATTTTTTATCGGAGTAAATTTGATTAGAGTGTTTTGATTGTCTGGCTGTACAGAATCTGTTCAATGATTCATACATATATCTGTTCATCTTCGGAACCTGTTAGCATGTATGTGATTACAGAATGTATATTTTAAAGGTATTGGTGATTATATTATTTATATAGTTTATATATTATATGTTTATATACATTTAACATACATTAGTATATGTATGTTAACCCCATTGTCCTAATTTACCCATCCTCCCACCTTTCATTTTGGCCAACCATTAGTTTATTTGATAAGTCTGTGAGTGTCTTTTTCTGTGGAAATATGTTCATTGGTAGCAATCTTAGGATAACATGTATTAATGATATCATAGGATATTTGTCATAGCCTTTTGACTTACTTAACCTTATATGATTATTTCTAGGCTCAACTCTAGTCCTGAAAACGGCATTGTTCATTTTTTTCCAGAGGCTTCTATTCCATTTGGTACGTGTACCATTTCGTCTTTGTCCATTCATCTGTTTATGGACCTTTTTTTTGCTTCCATGTCTTGGCTATTTCAATATTGTTGCAGTGCACATTTGCCTGCCACTGTCTTTCCGAATCCAGTTGTCTTAGGTTATTGGCCCAAAATGTGCCCTGCCGCATCATATGGTAGCTCAATGTTTACCTTTTCAAGCAGCTCGATTCAGTTTGCGTTACTGCTGTTACCACTTTACATCCCACCAGCAGCTAGAAGGTACACAGTTCTCTAAAACCCCTTCAGCATTTATAGTTTGTAGAGTTTTTGCTGATGGTCATGACTGGTGTGAGCTGAAACCTTTTTGGAGGTTGGATACGCATGTGGCTAATAATTCCTTATGCTGAGCTTTAGGCATGTCCTTTTTTTCTTTTCCTTTTTTTTTAAAGAGTGACTACAACTTCCCTCCTCTTATTGACTTCTTGAAAATTTCTCATGTGTTGAATTTTCTTGCCAATTCCATACCCCAGGGCATTTTTTGAGGGCCTGTGTCTTTTACAGCCCTACAGTCCTTGTGACTATATAAGCAACCATTGGCACTGGGTTTAAAGCTACTGTTGTGGGAAGCAGCCACAAGGCGGCAGCATTATTACGTTCTCAAGTCTTGTTACTAGGACAACACAGTCTTCCTGGAGGTAGTGTTCCGAGCTTGTAAATTAGAGTGCAATGTGCTGGGACAAGCCCCCAGAAGTTTATATCTCCTAACTTATGTTTGTTTTTTAAATTTAATTTCTATTTCTTATCAGAGTAAATTTGATTAGAGTGTTGTGGTTTTCTGGCTGTACAGAATCTGCTCAATGATTCATACATATGTCTGTTCATCTTCGAACCTGTTAGCATGTATGTGATTACAGAATGTATATTTTAAAGGTATTGGTGATTATATTATTTATATATTTCATATGTTATATGTTTATATACATTTAACATACATTAGTATATGTATTTTAACCCCATTGTCCTAATTTACCCATCCTCCCACCTTTCATTTTGGCTAGCCATTAGTTTATTTGATAAGTCTGTGAGTGTCTTTTTCTGTGGAAATATGTTCATTGGTAGCAATCTTAGGATAACATGTATAAATGATGTCATAGGATATTTGTCATACCCTTTTGACTTACTTAACCTTATATGATTATTTCTAGGCTCAACTATAGTCCTGAAAACGGCATTGTTCATTTTTTTCCCGAGGCTACTATTCCATTTGGTACGTATCCCACTTCGTCTTTGTCCATTCATCTGTTTATGGACCTTTTTTTTTGCTTCCATGTCTTTGCTATTTCAGTATTGTTGCAGTGCACATTTGCCTGCCTCTGTCTTTCCGATTCTGGTGGTCTTAGGTTATAGGCCCAAAAGCTGCCCTGCCGCATCATATGGTAGCTCAATTTTTACGTTTTCAAGCAGCTCGATTCAGTTTGCATTAGTGCTGTTACGACTTTATATCCCACCAGCAGCTAGAAGGTACACACTTCTCTAAAACCCCTTCAGCATTTATAGTTTGTAGACTTTTTGCTGATGGTCATGACTGGTGTGAGCTGAAACCTTTTTGGAGGTTGGATACGCATGTGGCTAATAATTCCTTATGCTGAGCTTTAGGCATGTCCTATTTTTTCTTTTCCTTTTTTTTAAAATGAGTGAGTACAACTTCCCTCCTCTTATTGATTTCTTGAAAAGTTTCTTATGTGTTGAATTTTCTTGCCTATTCCCTACCCCAGGGCATTTTTTGAGTGCCTGTGTCATTTACAACCGTGCAGTCCTTGTGACTATATAAGCAACCATTGGCACTGGGTTTAAAGGTGCTGTTTTTGGAGACAGCCACAAGGCGGCAGCATTATTACATTCTCAAGTCTTGTTACTAGGACAACAGAGTCTTCCTGGAGGTAGTGTTCCGAGCTTTTAAATTAGAGTGCAATGTGCTGGGACAAGCCCCCAGAAGTTTATGTCTCCTTACTTATGTTTGTTTTTTAAATTTAATTTGTATTTTTTATCGGAGTAAATTTGATTAGAGTGTTTTGATTGTCTGGCTGTACAGAATCTGTTCAATGATTCATACATATATCTGTTCATCTTTGGAACCTGTTAGCATGTGTGTGATTACAGAATGTATATTTTAAAGGTATTGGTGATTATATTATTTATATAGTTTATATATTATATGTTTATATACATTTAACATACATTAGTATATGTATTTTAACCCCGTAGTCCTAATTTACCCATCCTCCCACCTTTCATTTTGGCTAGCCATTAGTTTATTTGATAAGTCTGTGAGTGTCTTTTTCTGTGGAAATATGTTCATTGGTAGCAATCTTAGGATAACATGTATAAATGATGTCATAGGATATTTGTCATACCCTTTTGACTTACTTAACCTTATATGATTATTTCTAGGCTCAACTGTAGTCCTGAAAACGGCATTGTTCATTTTTTTCCCGAGGCTACTATTCCATTTGGTACGTATCCCACTTCTTTTTTGTCCATTCATCTGTTTATGGACCTTTTTTTTTGCTTCCATGTCTTGGCTATTTCAGTATTGTTGCAGTGCACATTTGCCTGCCTCTGTCTTTACGATTCCGGTGGTCTTAGGTTATAGGCCCAAAATGTGCCCTGCCGCATCATATGGTAGCTCAATGTTTACCTTTTCAAGCAGCTCGATTCAGTTTGCGTTACTGCTGTTACCACTTTACATCCCACCAGCAGCTAGAAGGTACTCAGTTCTCTAAAACCCCTTCAGCATTTATAGTTTGTAGACTTTTTGCTGATGGTCATGACTGGTGTGAGCTGAAACCTTTTTGGAGGTTGGATACGCATGTGGCTAATAATTCCTTATGCTGAGCTTTAGGCATGTCCTTTTTTTCTTTTCCTTTTTTTTTAAAGAGTGACTACAACTTCCCTCCTCTTATTGACTTCTTGAAAATTTCTCATGTGTTGAATTTTCTTGCCAATTCCATACCCCAGGGCATTTTTTGAGGGCCTGTGTCTTTTACACCCCTGCAGTCCTTGTGACTATATAAGCAACCATTGGCACTGGGTTTAAAGCTACTGTTGTGGGAAGCAGCCACAAGGCGGCAGCATTATTACGTTCTCAAGTCTTGTTACTAGGACAACAGAGTCTTCCTGGAGGTAGTGTTCCAAGCTTGTAAATTAGAGTGCAATGTGCTGGGACAAGCCCCCAGAAGTTTATGTCTCCTTACTTATGCTTGTTTTTTAAATTTAATTTGTCTTTCTTATCGGAGTAAATTTGATTAGAGTGTTTTGATTGTCTGGCTGTACAGAATCTGCTCAATGATTCACACATATGTCTGTTCATCTTCGGATCCTGTTACCATGTATGTGATTACAGAATGTATATTTTGAAGGTATTGGTGAATATATAATTCATATCATTTATATGTTATATGTTTATATACATTTAACTTACATTAGTATATGTATGTTAACCCCATAGTCGAATTTACCCATCCTCCCACCTTTCATTTTGGCTAACCATTAGTTTATTTGATAAGTCTGTGAGTGTCTTTTTCTGTGGAAATATGTTCATTGGTAGCAATCTTAGGAAAACTTGTATAAATAATATCATAGGATATTTGTCATACCCTTTTGTCTTACTTAACCTTATATGATTATTTCTAGTCTCAACTCTAGTCCTGAAAACGGCATTGTTCATTTTTTTCCCGAGGCTACTCTTCCATTCTGTCCATATACCACTTCTTCTTTGTCCATTCACCTGTTTATGGACCTTTTTTTTGCTTCCATGTCTTTGCTATTTTAGTATTGTTGCAGTGCACATTTGCCTTCCTCTGTCTTTCCGATTCTGGTGGTCTTAGGTTATAGGCCCAAAAGGTGCCCTGCCGCATCATATGGTAGCTCAATTTTTACGTTTTCAAGCAGCTCGATTCAGTTTGCATTAGTGCTGTTACGACTTTATATCCCACCAGCAGCTAGAAGGTACACACTTCTCTAAAACCCCTTCAGCATTTATAGTTTGTAGACTTTTTGCTGATGGTCATGACTGGTGTGAGCTGAAACCTTTTTGGAGGTTGGATACGCATGTGGCTAATAATTCCTTATGCTGAGCTTTAGGCATGTCCTATTTTTTCTTTTCCTTTTTTTTAAAAAGAGTGAGTACAACTTCCGTACTCTTATTGACTTCTTGAAAATTTCTCATGTGTTGAATTTCCTTGCCTATTCCCTACACCAGGGCATTTTTTGAGGGCCTGTGTCTTTTACAGCCCTGCAGTCCTTGTGACTATATAAGCAACCATTGGTACTGGGTTTAAAGCTACTCTTGTGGGAAGCAGCCACAAGGCGGCAGCATTATTACGTTCTCAAGTCTTGTTACTAGGACAACACAGTCTTCCTGGAGGTAGTGTTCCGAGCCTGTAAATTAGAGTGCAATGTCCTGGGACAAGCCCCCAGAAGTTTATGTCTCCTAACTTATGTTTGTTTTTTAAATTTAATTTCTATTTCTTATCGGAGTAAATTTGATTAGAGTGTTGTGGTTTTCTGACTGTACAGAATCTGCTCAATGATTCATACATATGTCTGTTCATCTTCGGATCCTGTTACCATGTATGTGATTACAGAATGTATATTTTGAAGGTATTGGTGAATATATAATTCATATCATTTATATGTTATATGTTTATATACATTTAACATACATTAGTATATGTATGTTAACCCCATAGTCCTAATTTACCCATCCTCCCACCTTTCATTTTGGCTAACCATTAGTTTATATGATAAGTCTGTGAGTGTCTTTTTCTGTGGAAATATGTTCATTGGTAGCAATCTTAGGATAACATGTATAAATGATATCATAGGATATTTGTCATACCCTTTTGACTTACTTAACCTTATATGATTATTTCTAGGCTCAACTCTACTCCTGAAAACAGCATTGTTCATTTTTTTCCAGAGGCTACTATTCCATTTGGTACGTATACCATTTCGTCTTTGTCCATTCATCTGTTTATGGACCTTTTTTTGCTTCCATGTCTTGGCTATTTCAGTATTGTTGCAGTGCACATTTGCCTGCCTTTGTCTTTCCGATTCTGGTGGTCTTAGGTTATAGGCCCAAAAGGTGCCCTGCCGCATCGTATGGTAACTCAATTTTTACCTTTTCAAGCAGCTCCATTCAGTTTGCATTAGTGGTATTACTTCTTTACATCCCACCAGCTGCTAGAAGGTACACATTCCTCTAAAACCCCTTCAGCATTTATAGTTTGTAGACTTTTTGATGATGGTCATGAGTGGTGTTACCTGAAACCTTTTTGAATTTGAATTTGAATTTGCATGTGGCTAATAATTCCTTATACTGAGCTTTAGGCATGTCATTTTTTTCTTTTCCTTTTGTTTTAAAGAGTGAGTACAACTTCCCTCCTCTTATTGACTTCTTGAAAAGTTTCTCATGTGTTGAATTTTTTTGCCTATTCCCTACCCCAGGGCATTTTTTGAAGGCAGGTGTCATTTAGAGCCCTTCAGTCCTTGTGACTATTAAGCAACCTTTGGCACTGGGTTTAAAGCTGCTGTTGTGGGAAACAGCCACAAGGCGGCAGCATTATTACGTTCTCAACTCTTGTTACTAGGGCAACAGAGTCTTCCTGGAGGTAGTTTTCCAAGGTTGTAAATTAGAGTGGAATGTGCTGGGACAAGCCCCCAGAAGTTTATGTCTCCTAACTTATGTTTGCTTTTTAAATTTAATTTCTATTTCTTATCGGAGTAAATTTGATTAGAGTGTTTTGATTGGCTGTACAGAATCTGCTCAATGATTCATACATATATCTGTTCATCTTTGGAACCTGTTATCAAGTATGTGATCACAGAATATATATTTTGAAGGTATTGGTGATTATATAATTCATATCGTTTATATGTTATATGTTTATATACATTTAACTTACATTAGTATATGTATGTTAACCCCATAGTCCTAACTTACCCATCCCCCCACCTTTCATTTTGGCTAACCATTAGTTTATTTGATAAGTCTGTGAGTGTCTTTTTCTGTGGAAATATGTTCATTGGTAGCAATCCTAAGAAAACTTGTATAAATGATATCATAGGATATTTGTCATACCCTTTTGACTTACTTAACCTTATATGATTTTTTCTAGGCTCAACTGTAGTCCTGAAAACAGCATTGTTCATTTTTCTCCCGAGGCTACTATTCCATTCTGTCCGTATACCACTTCTTCTTTGTCCATTCATCTGTTTATGGACCTTTTTTTTGCTTCCATATCTTGGCTATTTCAGTATTGTTGCAGTGCATATTTGCCTGCCTCTGTCTTTCCAATTTTGGTGGTCTTAGGTTATAGGCCCAAAAGGTGCCCTGCCGCATCATTTGGTAGCTCAATTTTTACCTTTTCAAGCAGCTCGATTCAGTTTGCGTTAGTGCTGTTTCCACTTTACATCCCACCAGCACCTAGAAGGTACACAGATCTCTAAAACCCCTTCAGCATTTATAGTTTGTAGACATTTTGCTGATGGTAATGACTGGTGTGAGCTGAAACCTTTTTGAATTTGAATTTGTATGTGGCTAATAATTCCTTATACTAAGCTTTAGGCATGTCCTTTTTTTTCGTTTCCTTTTTTTTTAAAGAGTGAGTACAACTTCCCTCCTCTTATTGACTTCTTGGAAATTTCTCATGTGTTGAATGTTCTTGCCAATTCCCTACCCCAGGGCATATTTTGAGGGCTTGTGTCATTTACAGCCCTGCAGTCCTTGTGACTATATAAGCAATCATTGGCACTGGGTTTAAAGTGCTGTTGTGGGAAGCAGCCACAAGGCGGCAGCATTATTGCGTTCTCAAGTCTTGTTACTAGGAGAACAGAGTATTACTGGAGGTAGTGTTCTGAGCTTGTAAATTAGAGTGCAATATGCTGGGACAAGCCCCCAGAAGTTTATGTCTCCTAACTTATGTTTTCTTTTTAAAATTTAATTTCTATTTCTTATCGGAGTAAATTTGATTAGAGTGTTTTGATTGTCTGGCTGTACAAAATCTGCTCAATAATTCATACATATGTCTGTTCATCTTCGGATCCTGTTACCATGTATGTGATCACAGAATATATATTTTGAAGGTATTGGTGATTATATAATTCATATCGTTTATATGTTATATGTTTATATACATTTAACTTACATTAGTATATGTATGTTAACCCCATAGTCCTAACTTACCCATCCCCCCACCTTTCATTTTGGCTAACCATTAGTTTATTTGATAAGTCTGTGAGTGTCTTTTTCTGTGGAAATATGTTCATTGGTAGCAATCTTAAGAAATCTTGTATAAATGATATCATAGGATATTTGTCATACCCTTTTGACTTACTTAACCGTATATGATTTTTTCTAGGCTCAACTGTAGTCCTGAAAACAGCATTGTTCATTTTTCTCCCGAGGCTACTATTCCATTCTGTCCGTATACCACTTCTTCTTTGTCCATTCATCTGTTTATGGACCTTTTTTTTGCTTCCATATCTTGGCTATTTCAGTATTGTTGCAGTGCATATTTGCCTGCCTCTGTCTTTCCAATTTTGGTGGTCTTAGGTTATAGGCCCAAAAGGTGCCCTGCCGCATCATTTGGTAGCTCAATTTTTACCTTTTCAAGCAGCTCGATTCAGTTTGCGTTAGTGCTGTTTCCACTTTACATCCCACCAGCAGCTAGAAGGTACACAGATCTCTAAAACCCCTTCAGCATTTATACTTTGTAGACATTTTGCTGATGGTAATGACTGGTGTGAGCTGAAACCTTTTTGAATTTGAATTTGTATGTGGCTAATAATTCCTTATACTAAGCTTTAGGCATGTCCTTTTTTTTCTTTTCCTTTTTTTTTTTTAAAGAGTGAGTACAACTCCCCTCCTCTTATTGACTTCTTGAAAAATTTCTCATGTGTTGGATTTTCTTGCCTATTCCCTACCCCAGGGCAATTTTTGAGGGCCTGTGTCATTTACAGCCCTGCAGTCCTTGGGACTATATAAGCAACCATTGTCAATGGGTTTAAAGCTGCTGTTTTGGGAGACAGCCACAAGGCGGCAGCATTATTACGTTCTCAAGTCTTGTTACTAGGACAACAGAGTCTTCCTGGAGGTAGTGTTCCGAGCTTTTAAATTAGAGTGCAATGTGCTGGGACAAGCCCCCAGAAGTTTATGTCTCCTTACTTATGTTTGTTTCTTAAATTTAATTTGTCTTTCTTATCGGAGTAAATTTGATTAGAGTGTTTTGATTGTCTGGCTGTACAGAATCTGCTCAATGATTCACACATATGTCTGTTCATCTTCGGATCCTGTTACCATGTATGTGATTACAGAATGTATATTTTGAAGGTATTGGTGAATATATAATTCATATCATTTATATGTTATATGTTTATATACATTTAACTTACATTAGTATATGTATGTTAACCCCATAGTCCTAATTTACCCATCCTCCCACCTTTCATTTTGGCTAACCATTAGTTTATTTGATAAGTCTGTGAGTGTCTTTTTCTGTGGAAATATGTTCATTGGTAGCAATCTTAGGAAAACTTGTATAAATAATATCATAGGATATTTGTAATACCCTTTTGTCTTACTTAACCTTATATGATTATTTCTAGTCTCAACTCTAGTCCTGAAAACGGCATTGTTCATTTTTTTCCCGAGGCTACTCTTCCATTCTGTCCATATACCACTTCTTCTTTGTCCATTCACCTGTTTATGGACCTTTTTTTTGCTTCCATGTCTTTGCTATTTCAGTATTGTTGCAGTGCACATTTGCCTGCCTCTGTCTTTCCGATTCTGGTGGTCTTAGGTTATAGGCCCAAAAGGTGCCCTGCCGCATCATATGGTAGCTCAATTTTTACGTTTTCAAGCAGCTCGATTCAGTTTGCATTAGTGCTGTTACGACTTTATATCCCACCAGCAGCTAGAAGGTACACACTTCTCTAAAACCCCTTCAGCATTTATAGTTTGTAGACTTTTTGCTGATGGTCATGACTGGTGTGAGCTGAAACCTTTTTGGAGGTTGGATACGCATGTGGCTAATAATTCCTTATGCTGAGCTTTAGGCATGTCCTATTTTTTCTTTTCCTTTTTTTTAAAAAGAGTGAGTACAACTTCCCTCCTCTTATTGATTTCTTGAAAAGTTTCTTATGTGTTGAATTTTCTTGCCTATTCCCTACCCCAGGGCATTTTTTGAGTGCCTGTGTCATTTACAACCGTGCAGTCCTTGTGACTATATAAGCAACCATTGGCACTGGGTTTAAAGGTGCTGTTTTTGGAGACAGCCACAAGGCGGCAGCATTATTACGTTCTCAAGTCTTGTTACTAGGACAACAGAGTCTTCCTGGAGGTAGTGTTCCGAGCTTTTAAATTAGAGTACAATGTGCTGGGACAAGCCCCCAGAAGTTTATGTCTCCTTACTTATGTTTGTTTTTTAAATTTAATTTGTATTTTTTATCGGAGTAAATTTGATTAGAGTGTTTTGATTGTCTGGCTGTACAGAATCTGTTCAATGATTCATACATATGTCTGTTCATCTTCGGATCCTGTTACCATGTATGTGATCACAGAATATATATTTTGAAGGTATTGGTGATTATATAATTCATATCGTTTATATGTTATATGTTTATATACATTTAACTTACATTAGTATATGTATGTTAACCCCATAGTCCTAACTTACCCATCCCCCCACCTTTCATTTTGGCTAACCATTAGTTTATTTGATAAGTCTGTGAGTGTCTTTTTCTGTGGAAATATGTTCATTGGTAGCAATCTTAAGAAAACTTGTATAAATGATATCATAGGATATTTGTCATACCCTTTTGACTTACTTAACCTTATATGATTTTTTCTAGGCTCAACTGTAGTTCTGAAAACAGCATTGTTCATTTTTCTCCCGAGGCTACTATTCCATTCTGTCCGTATACCACTTCTTCTTTGTCCATTCATCTGTTTATGGACCTTTTTTTTGCTTCCATATCTTGGCTATTTCAGTATTGTTGCAGTGCATATTTGCCTGCCTCTGTCTTTCCAATTTTGGTGGTCTTAGGTTATAGGCCCAAAAGGTGCCCTGCCCCATCATTTGGTAGCTCAATTTTTACCTTTTCAAGCAGCTCGATTCAGTTTGCGTTAGTGCTGTTTCCACTTTACATCCCACCAGCAGCTAGAAGGTACACAATTCTCTAAAACCCCTTCAGCATTTATAGTTTGTAGACTTTTTGCTGATGGTCATGACTGGTGTCACCTGAAACCTTTTTGAATTTGAATTTGCATGTGGCTAATAATTCCTTATACTGAGCTTTAGGCATGTCCTTTTTTATTCTTTTCCTTTTTTTTTAAAGAGTGAGTACAACTTCCCTCCTCTTATTGACTTCTTGAAAAGTTACTCATGTGTTGAATTTTTTTGCCTATTCCCTACTCCAGGGCATTCTTTGAGGGCCGGTGTCATTTAGACCCCTGCAGTCCTTGTGACTATTAAGCAACCTTTGGCACTGGGTTTAAAGCTGCTGTTGTGGGAAACAGCCACAAGGTGGCAGCATTATTACGTTCTCAACTCTTGTTACTAGGGCAACAGAGTCTTCCTGGAGGTAGTTTTCCAAGGTTGTAAATTAGAGTGGAATGTGCTGGGACAAGCCCCCAGAAGTTTATGTCTCCTAACTTATGTTTGCTTTTTAAATTTAATTTCTATTTCTTATCAGAGTCAGTTTGCTTAGAGTGTTTTGATTCTCTGGCTGTACAGAATGTGCTCAATGATTCATACATATGTCTGTTCATCTTCGGATCCTGCTACCATGTACGTGATTACAGAATGTATATTTTTGAAGCTATTGGTGATGATATAATGCATATAGTTTATATGTGATATGTTTATATACATTTAACATACATTAGTATATGTATGTTACCCCCATTGTCCTAATTTACCCATCCTCCCACCTTTCATTTTGGCTAACCATTAGTTTATTTGATAAGTCTGTGAGTGTCTTTTTTTGTGGAAATATGTTCATTGGTAGCAATCTTAGGATAACATGTATTAATGATATCATAGGATATTTGTCATACCCTTTTGACTTACTTAACCTTATATGATTATTTCTAGGCTCAACTCTAGTCCTGAAAACGGCGTTGTTCATTTTTTTCCAGAGGCTTCTATTCCATTTGGTACGTGTACCATTTCGTCTTTGTCCATTCATCTGTTTATGGACCTTTTTTTTGCTTCCATGTCTTGGCTATTTCAATATTGTTGCAGTGCACATTTGCCTGCCTCTGTCTTTCCGAATCCAGTTGTCTTAGGTTATAGGCCCAAAATGTGCCCTGCCGCATCATATGGTAGCTCAATGTTTACCTTTTCAAGCAGCTCGATTCAGTTTGCGTTACTGCTGTTACCACTTTACATCCCACCAGCAGCTAGAAGGTACACAGTTCTCTAAAACCCCTTCAGCATTTATAGTTTGTAGACTTTTTGCTGATGGTCATGACTGGTGTGAGCTGAAACCTTTTTGGAGTTTGGATACGCATGTGGCTAATAATTCCTTATGCTGAGCTTTAGGCATGTCCTTTTTTTCTTTTCCTTTTTTTTTAAAGAGTGACTACAACTTCCCTCCTCTTATTGACTTCTTGAAAATTTCTCATGTGTTGAATTTTCTTGCCAATTCCATACCCCAGGGCATTTTTTGAGGGCCTGTGTCTTTTACAGCCCTGCAGTCCTTGTGACTATATAAGCAACCATTGGCACTGGGTTTAAAGCTACTGTTGTGGGAAGCAGCCACAAGGCGGCAGCATTATTACGTTCTCAAGTCTTGTTACTAGGACAACACAGTCTTCCTGGAGGTAGTGTTCCGAGCTTGTAAATTAGAGTGCAATGTGCTGGGACAAGCCCCCAGAAGTTTATGTCTCCTAACTTATGTTTGTTTTTTAAATTTAATTTCTATTTCTTATCGGAGTAAATTTGATTAGAGTGTTGTGGTTTTCTGGCTGTACAGAATCTGCTCAATGATTCATACATATGTCTGTTCATCTTTGAACCTGTTAGCATGTATGTGATTACAGAATGTATATTTTAAAGGTATTGGTGATTATATAATTTGTATATTTCATATGTTATATGTTTATATACATTTAACATACATTAGTATATGTATTTTAACCCCATAGTCCTAATTTACCCATCCTCCCACCTTTCATTTTGGCTAGCCATTAGTTTATTTGATAAGTCTGTGACTGTCTTTTTCTGTGGAAATATGTTCATTGGTAGCAATCTTAGGATAACATGTATAAATGATGTCATAGGATATTTGTCATACCCTTTTGACTTACTTAACCTTATATGATTATTTCTAGGCTCAACTGTAGTCCTGAAAACGGCATTGTTCATTTTTTTCCCGAGGCTACTATTCCATTTGGTACGTATCCCACTTCGTCTTTGTCCATTCATCTGTTTATGGACCTTTTTTTTTGCTTCCATGTCTTGGCTATTTCAATATTGTTGCAATGCACATTTGCCTGCCTCTCTCTTTCCGAATCTGGTGGTCTTAGGTTATAGGCCCAAAAGGTGCCCTGCCGCACCATATGGTAACTCAATTTTTACCTTTTCAAGCAGCTCGATTCAGTTTGCGTTACTGCTGTTACCACTTTACATCCCACCAGCAGCTAGAAGGTACACACTTCTCTAAAACCCCTTCAGCATTTATTGTTTGTAGACTTTTTGCTGATGGTCATGACTGGAGTGAGCTGAAACCTTTTTGAATTTGAATTTGCATGTGGCTAATAATTCCTTATACTGAGCTTTAGGCATGTCCTTTTTTTCTTTTCCTTTTTTTTTTAAAGAGTGAGTACAACTTCCCTCCTCTTATTGACTTCTTGGAAATTTCTCATGTGTTGAATGTTCTTGCCAATTCCCTACCCCAGGGCATATTTTGAGGGCTTGTGTCATTTACAGCCCTGCAGTCCTTGTGACTATATAAGCAATCATTGGCACTGGGTTTAAAGTGCTGTTGTGGGAAGCAGCCACAAGGCGGCAGCATTATAGCGTTCTCAAGTCTTGTTACTAGGAGAACAGAGTCTTCCTGGAGGTAGTGTTCTGAGCTTGTAAATTAGAGTGCAATATGCTGGGACAAGCCCCCAGAAGTTTATGTCTCCTAACTTATGTTTTTTTTTTAAATTTAATTTCTATTTCTTATCGGAGTAAATTTGATTAGAGTGTTGTGGTTTTCTGGCTGTACAGAATCTGCTCAATGATTCATACATATATCTGTTCATCTTCGAACCTGTTAGCATGTATGTGATTACAGAATGTATATTTTAAAGGTATTGGTGATTATATAATTTATATATATCATATGTTATATGTTTATATACATTTAACATACATTAGTATATGTATTTTAACCCCATAGTCCTAATTTACCCATCCTCCCACCTTTCATTTTGGCTAGCCATTAGTTTATTTGATAAGTCTGTGAGTGTTTTTTTTCTGTGGAAATATGTTCATTGGTAGCAATCTTAGGATAACATGTATAAATGATGTCCTAGGATATTTGTCATACCCTTTTGACTTACTTAACCTTATATGATTATTTCTAGGCTCAACTGTAGTCCTGAAAACGGCATTGTTCATTTTTTTCCCGAGGTTACTATTCCATTTGGTACGTATCCCACTTCGTCTTTGTCCATTCATCTGTTTATGGACCTTTTTTTTGCTTCCATGTCTTGGCTATTTCAATATTGTTGCAATGCACATTTGCCTGCCTCTCTCTTTCCGAATCTGGTGGTCTTAGGTTATAGGCCCAAAAGGTGCCCTGCCGCATCATATGGTAGCTCAATTTTTACCTTTTCAAGCAGCTCCATTCAGTTTGCGTTAGTGCTGTTGCCACTTTACATCCCACCAGCAGCTAGAAGGTACACAGATCTCTAAAACCCCTTCAGCATTTATAGTTTGTAGACATTTTTCTGATGGTAATGACTGGTGTGAGCTGAAACCTTTTTGAATTTGAATTTGTATGTGGCTAATAATTCCTTATACTAAGCTTTAGGCATGTCCTTTTTTTTCTTTTCCTTTTTTATTTAAAGAGTGAGTACAACTCCCCTCCTCTTATTGACTTCTTGAAAAATTTCTCATGTGTTGGATTTTCTTGCCTATTCCCTACCCCAGGGCAATTTTTGAGGGCCTGTGTCATTTACAGCCCTGCAGTCCTTGTGACTATATAAGCAACCATTGTCACTGGGTTTAAAGCTGCTGTTTTGGGAGACAGCCACAAGGCGGCAGCATTATTACGTTCTCAAGTCTTGTTACTAGGACAACAGAGTCTTCCTGGAGGTAGTGTTTCGAGCTTTTAAATTAGAGTGCAATGTGCTGGGACAAGCCCCCAGAAGTTTATGTCTCCTTACTTATGTTTGTTTTTTAAATTTAATTTGTATTTTTTATCGGAGTATATTTGATTAGAGTGTTTTTATTGTCTGGCTGTACAGAATCTGTTCAATGATTCATACATATGTCTGTTCATCTTCGGATCCTGTTACCATGTATGTGATTACAGAATGTATATTTTGAAGGTATTGGTGATTATATAATTCATATCATTTATATGTTATATGTTTATATACATTTAACTTATATTAGTACATGTATGTTAACCCCATAGTCCTAATTTACCCATCCCCCCACCTTTCATTTTGGCTAACCATTAGTTTATTTGATAACTCTGTGAGTGTCTTTTTCAGTGGAAATATGTTCATTGGTAGCAATCTTAGGATAACATGTATAAATGATATCATAGGATATTTGTCATACCCTTTTGACTTACTTAACCTTATATGATTATTTCTAGGCTCAACTCTAGTCCTGAAAACGGCATTGTTCATTTTTTTCCAGAGGCTACTATTCCATTTGGTACGTATACCATTTCTTCTTTGGCCTTTCATCTGTTTATGGACCTTTTTTTTGCTTCCATGTCTTGGCTATTTCAGTATTGTTGCAGTGCACATTTGCCTGCCTCTGTCTTTCCGATTCTGGTGGTCTTAGGTTATAGGCCCAAAAGGTGCCCTGCCGCATCATATGGTAGCTCAATTTTTACGTTTTCAAGCAGCTCGATTCAGATTGCATTAGTGATGTTACGACTTTATATCCCACCAGCAGCTAGAAGGTACACACTTCTCTAAAACCCCTTCAGCATTTATAGTTTGTAGACTTTTTGCTGATGGTCATGACTGGTGTGAGCTGAAACCTTTTTGGAGGTTGGATACGCATGTGGCTAATAATTCCTTATGCTGAGCTTTAGGCATGTCCTATTTTTTCTTTTCCTTTTTTTTAAAAAGAGTGATTACAACTTCCCTCCTCTTATTGATTTCTTGAAAAGTTTCTTATGTGTTGAATTTTCTTGCCTATTCCCTACCCCAGGGCATTTTTTGAGTGCCTGTGTCATTTACAACCGTACAGTCCTTGTGACTATATAAGCAACCATTGGCACTGGGTTTAAAGGTGCTGTTTTTGGAGACAGCCACAAGGCGGCAGCATTATTACGTTGTCAAGTCTTGTTACTAGGACAACAGAGTCTTCCTGGAGGTAGTGTTCCGAGCTTTTAAATTAGAGTGCAATGTGCTGGGACAAGCCCCCAGAAGTTTATGTCTCCTTACTTATGTTTGTTTTTTAAATTTAATTTGTATTTTTTATCGGAGTAAATTTGATTAGAGTGTTTTGATTGTCTGGCTGTACAGAATCTGTTCAATGATTCATACATATGTCTGTTCATCTTCGGATCCTGTTACCATGTATGTGATTACAGAATGTATATTTTGAAGGTATTGGTGATTATATAATTCATATCATTTATATGTTATATGTTTATATACATTTAACTTATATTAGTATATGTATGTTAACCGCATAGTCCTAATTTACCCATCCCCCCACCTTTCATTTTGGCTAACCATTAGTTTATTTGATAAGTCTGTGAGTGTCTTTTTCTGTGGAAATATGTTCATTGGTAGCAATCTTAGGATAACATGTATAAATGATATCATAGGATATTTGTCATACCCTTTTGACTTACTTAACCTTATATGATTATTTCTAGGCTCAACTCTAGTCCTGAAAACGGCATTGTTCATTTTTTTCCAGAGGCTACTATTCCATTTGGTACGTATACCATTTCGTCTTTGTCCATTCATCTGTTTATGGACCTTTTTTTTGCTTCCATGTCTTGGCTATTTCAATATGGTTGCAGTGCACATTTGCCTGCCTCTGTCTTTCCGAATCCGGTGGTCTTAGGTTATAGGCCCAAAAGGTGCCCTGCCGCATCATATGGTAGCTCAATGTTTACCTTTTCAAGCAGCTCGATTCAGTTTGCGTTACTGCTGTTACCACTTTACATCCAAACAGCAGCTAGAAGGTACACAGTTCTCTAAAACCCCTTCAGCATTTATAGTTTGTAGACTTTTTGCTGATGGTCATGACTGGTGTGAGCTGAAACCTTTTTGGAGGTTGGATACGCATGTGGCTAATAATTCCTTATGCTGAGCTTTAGGCATGTCCTTTTTTTCTTTTCCTTTTTTTTTAAAGAGTGAGTACAACTTCCGTACTCTTATTGACTTCTTGAAAATTTCTCATGTGTTGAATTTTCTTGCCAATTCCCTACCCCAGGGCATTTTTTGAGGGCCTGTGTCTTTTACAGCCCTGCAGTCCTTGTGACTATATAAGCAACCATTGGCACTGGGTTTAAAGCTACTGTTGTGGGAAGCAGCCACAAGGCGGCAGCATTATTACGTTCTCAAGTCTTGTTACTAGGACAACACAGTCTTCCTGGAGGTAGTGTTCCGAGCTTGTAAATTAGAGTGCAATGTGCTGGGACAAGCCCCCAGAAGTTTATGTCTCCTAACTTATGTTTGTTTTTTAAATTTAATTTCTATTTCTTATCGGAGTAAATTTGATTAGAGTGTTGTGGTTTTCTGGCTGTACAGAATCTGCTCAATGATTCATACATATGTCTGTTCATCTTCGAACCTGTTAGCATGTATGTGATTACAGAATGTATATTTTAAAGGTATTGGTGATTATATTATTTATATATTTCATATGTTATATGTTTATATACATTTAACATACATTAGTATATGTATTTTAACCCCATTGTCCTAATTTACCCATCCTCCCACCTTTCATTTTGGCTAGCCATTAGTTTATTTGATAAGTCTGTGAGTGTCTTTTTCTGTGGAAATATGTTCATTGGTAGCAATCTTAGGATAACATGTATAAATGATATCATAGGATATTTGTCATATCCTTTTGACTTACTTAACCTTATATGATTATTTCTAGGCTCAACTCTAGTCCTGAAAACAGCATTGTTCATTTTATTCCAGAGGCTACTATTCCATTTGGTACATATACCATTTCGTCTTTGTCCATTCATCTGTTTATGGACCTTTTTTTTGCTTCCATGTCTTGGCTATTTCAATATGGTTGCAGTGCACATTTGCCTGCCTCTGTCTTTCCGAATCCGGTGGTCTTACGTTATAGGCCCAAAAGGTGCCCTGCCGCATCATATGGTAGCTCAATGTTTACCTTTTCAAGCAGCTCCATTCAGTTTGCATTAGTGGTATTACTTCTTTACATCCCACCAGCAGCTAGAAGGTACACATTCCTCTAAAACCCCTTCAGCATTTATAGTTTGTAGACTTTTTGATGATGGTCATGACTGGTGTTATCTGAAACCTTTTTGAATTTGAATTTGCATGTGGCTAATAATTCCTTATACTGAGCTTTAGGCATGTCATTTTTTTCTTTCCCTTTTGTTTTAAAGAGTGAGTACAACTTCCCTCCTCTTATTGACTTCTTGAAAAGTTTCTCATGTGTTGAATTTTTTTGCCTATTCCCTACCCCAGGGCATTTTTTGAAGGCAGGTGTCATTTAGAGCCCTTCAGTCCTTGTGACTCTTAAGCAACCTTTGGCACTGGGTTTAAAGCTGCTGTTGTGGGAAACAGCCACAAGGCGGCAGCATTATTACGTTCTCAACTCTTGTTACTAGGGCAACAGAGTCTTCCTGGAGGTAGTTTTCCAAGGTTGTAAATTAGAGTGGAATGTGCTGGGACAAGCCCCCAGAAGTTTATGTCTCCTAACTCATGTTTGCTTTTTAAATTTAATTTCTATTTCTTATCGGAGTAAATTTGATTAGAGTGTTTTGATTGTCTGGCTGTACAGAATCTGCTCAATGATTCATACATATATCTGTTCATCTTCGGAACCTGTTATCATGTATGTGATTACAGAATGTATATTTTAAAGGTTTGGTGATTATATATTTTATATAGTTCATATGTTATATGTTTATATACATTTAACATACATTAGTATATGTATGTTAACCCCATAGTCCTAATTTACCCATCCTCCCACCTTTCATTTTGGCTAACCATTAGTTTATTTGATAAGTCTGTGAGTGTCTTTTTTTGTGGAAATATGTTCATTGGTAGCAATCTTAGGATAACATGTATAAATGATATCATAGGATATTTGTCATACCCTTTTGACTAACTTACCCTTATATGACTATTTCTAGTCTCAACTGTAGTTCTGAAAACGGCATTGTTCATTTTTTTCCCGAGGCTACTCTTCCATTCTGTCCATATACCACTTCTTCTTTGTCCATTCACCTGTTTATGGACCATTTTTTGCTTCCATGTCTTGGGTATTTCAGTATTGTTGCAGTGCACATTTGCCTGCCTCTGTATTTCCGATTTTGGTGGTCTTAGGTTATAGGCCCAAAAGGTGCCCTGCCGCATCATATGGTAACTCAATTTTTACCTTTTCAAGCAGCTCCATTCAGTATGCGTTAGTGCTGTTACCACTTTACATCCCACCAGCAGCTAGAATGTACACAATTCTCTAAAACCCCTTCAGCATTTATAGTTTGTAGACTTTTTGCTGATGGTCATGACTGGTGTCACCTGAAACCTTTTTGAATTTGAATTTGCATGTGGCTAATAATTCCTTATACTGAGCTTTAGGCATGTCCTTTTTTTTTCTTTTCCTTTTTTTTTAAAGAGTGAGTACAACTTCCCTCCTCTTATTGACTTCTTGAAAATTTCTCATGTGTTGAATTTTCTTGCCAATTCCATACCCCAGGGCATTTTTTGAGGGCCTGTGTCTTTTACAGCCCTGCAGTCCTTGTGACTATATAAGCAACCATTGGCACTGGGTTTAAAGCTACTGTTGAGGGAAGCAGCCACAAGGCGGCAGCATTATTACGTTCTCAAGTCTTGTTACTAGGACAACACAGTCTTCCTGGAGGTAGTGTTCCGAGCTTGTAAATTAGAGTGCAATGTGCTGGGACAAGCCCCCAGAAGTTTATGTCTCCTAACTTATGTTTGTTTTTTAAATTTAATTTCTATTTCTTATCGGAGTAAATTTGATTAGAGTGTTGTGGTTTTCTGGCTGTACAGAATCTGCTCAATGATTCATACATATGTCTGTTCATCTTCGAACCTGTTAGCATGTATGTGATTACAGAATGTATATTTTAAAGGTATTGGTGATTATATTATTTATATATTTCATATGTTATATGTTTATATACATTTAACATACATTAGTATATGTATTTTAACCCCATTGTCCTAATTTACCCATCCTCCCACCTTTCATTTTGGCTAGCCATTAGTTTATTTGATAAGTCTGTGAGTGTCTTTTTCTGTGGAAATATGTTCATTGGTAGCAATCTTAGGATAACATGTATAAATGATGTCATAGGATATTTGTCATACCCTTTTGACTTACTTAACCTTATATGATTATTTCTAGGCTCAACTGTAGTCCTGAAAACGGCATTGTTCATTTTTTTCCCGAGGCTACTATTCCATTTGGTACGTATCCCACTTCGTCTTTGTCCATTCACCTGTTTATGGACCTTTTTTTTGCTTCCATGTCTTTGCTATTTCAGTATTGTTGCAGTGCACATTTGCCTGCCTCTGTCTTTCCGATTCTGGTGGTCTTAGGTTATAGGCCCAAAAGGTGCCCTGCCGCATCATATGGTAGCTCAATTTTTACGTTTTCAAGCAGCTCGATTCAGTTTGCATTAGTGCTGTTACGACTTTATATCCCACCAGCAGCTAGAAGGTACACACTTCTCTAAAACCCCTTCAGCATTTATAGTTTGTAGACTTTTTGCTGATGGTCATGACTGGTGTGAGCTGAAACCTTGTTGGAGGTTGGATACGCATGTGGCTAATAATTCCTTATGCTGAGCTTTAGGCATGTCCTATTTTTTCTTTTCCTTTTTTTAAAATGAGTGAGTACAACTTCCCTCCTCTTATTGATTTCTTGAAAAGTTTCTTATGTGTTGAATTTTCTTGCCTATTCCCTACCCCAGGGCATTTTTTGAGTGCCTGTGTCATTTACAACCGTGCAGTCCTTGTGACTATATAAGCAACCTTTGGCACTGGGTTTAAAGGTGCTGTTTTTGGAGACAGCCACAAGGCGGCAGCATTATTACGTTCTCAAGTCTTGTTACTAGGACAACAGAGTCTTCCTGGAGGTAGTGTTCCGAGCTTTTAAATTAGAGTGCAATGTGCTGGGACAAGCCCCCAGAAGTTTATGTCTCCTTACTTATGTTTGTTTTTAAAATTTAATTTGTATTTTTTATCGGAGTAAATTTGATTAGAGTGTTTTGATTGTCTGGCTGTACAGAATCTGTTCAATGATTCATACATATATCTGTTCATCTTCGGAACCTGTTAGCATGTATGTGATTACAGAATGTATATTTTAAAGGTATTGGTGATTATATTATTTATATAGTTTATATATTATATGTTTATATACATTTAACATACATTAGTATATGTATTTTAACCCCATTGTCCTAATTTACCCATCCTCCCACCTTTCATTTTGGCTAACCATTAGTTTATTTGATAAGTCTGTGAGTGTCTTTTTCTGTGGAAATATGTTCATTGGTAGCAATCTTAGGATAACATGTATTAATGATATCATAGGATATTTGTCATACCCTTTTGACTTACTTAAGCTTATATGATTATTTCTAGGCTCAACTGTAGTCCTGAAAACGGCATTGTTCATTTTTTTGCAGAGGCTTCTATTCCATTTGGTACGTATACCACTTCTTCTTTGTCCATTCATCTGTTTATGGACCTTTTTTTTGCTTCCATATCTTGGCTATTTCAGTATTGTTGCAGTGCATATTTGCCTGCCTCTGTCTTTCCAATTTTGGTGGTCTTAGGTTATAGGCCCAAAAGGTGCCCTGCCCCATCATTTGGTAGCTCAATTTTTACCTTTTCAAGCAGCTCGATTCAGTTTGCGTTAGTGCTGTTTCCACTTTACATCCCACCAGCAGCTAGAAGGTACACAGATCTCTAAAACCCCTTCAGCATTTATAGTTTGTAGACATTTTGCTGATGGTAATGACTGGTGTGAGCTGAAACCTTTTTGAATTTGAATTTGTATGTGGCTAATAATTCCTTATACTAAGCTTTAGGCATGTCCTTTTTTTTCTTTTCCTTTTTTTTTTAAAGAGTGAGTACAACTTCCCTCCTCTTATTGACTTCTTGGAAATTTCTCATGTGTTGAATGTTCTTGCCAATTCCCTACCCCAGGGCATATTTTGAGGGCTTGTGTCATTTACAGCCCTGCAGTCCTTGTGACTATATAAGCAATCATTGGCACTGGGTTTAAAGTGCTGTTGTGGGAAGCAGCCACAAGGCAGCAGCATTATTGCGTTCTCAAGTCTTGTTACTAGGAGAACAGAGTCTTCCTGGGGGTAGTGTTCTGAGCTTGTAAATTAGAGTGCAATATGCTGGGACAAGCCCCCAGAAGTTTATGTCTCCTAACTTATGTTTTTTTTTTAAATTTAATTTCTATTTCTTATCGGAGTAAATTTGATCAGAGTGTTTTGATTGTCTGGCTGTACAGAATCTGCTCAATGATTCATACATATGTCTGTTCATCTTCGGATCCTGTTACCATGTATGTGATCACAGAATATATATTTTGAAGGTATTGGTGATTATATTATTTATATAGTTTATATGTTATATGTTTATATACATTTAACTTACATTAGTATATGTATGTTAACCCCATAGTCCTAATTTACCCATCCTCCCACCTTTCATTTTGGCTAACCATTAGTTTATATGATAAGTCTGTGAGTGTCTTTTTCTGTGGAAATATGTTCATTGGTAGCAATCTTAGGATAACATGTATAAATGATATCATAGGATATTTGTCATACCCTTTTGACTTACTTAACCTTATATGATTATTTCTAGGCTCAACTCTAGTCCTGAAAACGGCATTGTTCATTTTTTTCCAGAGGCTTCTATTCCATTTGGTACGTGTACCATTTCGTCTTTGTCCATTCATCTGTTTATGGACCTTTTTTTGCTTCCATGTCTTGGCTATTTCAATATTGTTGCAGTGCACATTTGCCTGCCTCTGTCTTTCCGAATCCAGTTGTCTTAGGTTATAGGCCCAAAATGTGCCCTGCCGCATCATATGGTAGCGCAATGTTTACCTTTTCAAGCAGCTCGATTCAGTTTGCGTTACTGCTGTTACCACTTTACATCCCACCAGCAGCTAGAAGGTACACAGTTCTCTAAAACCCCTTCAGCATTTATAGTTTGTAGACTTTTCGCTGATGGTCATGACTGGTGTGAGCTGAAACCTTTTTGGAGGTTGGATACGCATGTGGCTAATAATTCCTTATGCTGAGCTTTAGGCATGTCCTTTTTTTCTTTTCCTTTTTTTTTAAAGAGTGACTACAACTTCCCTCCTCTTATTGACTTCTTGAAAATTTCTCATGTGTTGAATTTTCTTGCCAATTCCATACCCCAGGGCATTTTTTGAGGGCCTGTGTCTTTTACAGCCCTGCAGTCCTTGTGACTATATAAGCAACCATTGGCACTGGGTTTAAAGCTACTGTTGAGGGAAGCAGCCACAAGGCGGCAGCATTATTACGTTCTCAAGTCTTGTTACTAGGACAACACAGTCTTCCTGGAGGTAGTGTTCCGAGCTTGTAAATTAGAGTGCAATGTGCTGGGACAAGCCCCCAGAAGTTTATGTCTCCTAACTTATGTTTGTTTTTTAAATTTAATTTCTATTTCTTATCGGAGTAAATTTGATTAGAGTGTTGTGGTTTTCTGGCTGTACAGAATCTGCTCAATGATTCATACATATGTCTGTTCATCTTCGAACCTGTTAGCATGTATGTGATTACAGAATGTATATTTTAAAGGTATTGGTGATTATATAATTTATATATTTCATATGTTATATGTTTATATACATTTAACATACATTAGTATATGTATTTTAACCCCATAGTCCTAATTTACCCATCCTCCCACCTTTCATTTTGGCTAGCCATTAGTTTATTTGATAAGTCTGTGAGTGTCTTTTTCTGTGGAAATATGTTCATTGGTAGCAATCTTAGGATAACATGTATAAATGATATCATAGGATATTTGTCATATCCTTTTGACTTACTTAACCTTATATGATTATTTCTAGGCTCAACTCTAGTCCTGAAAACAGCATTGTTCATTTTTTTCCAGAGGCTACTATTCCATTTGGTACGTATACCATTTCGTCTTTGTCCATGCATCTGTTTATGGACCTTTTTTTGCTTCCATGTCTTGGCTATTTCAGTATTGTTGCAGTGCACATTTGCCTGCCTCTGTCTTTCCGATTCTGGTGGTCTTAGGTTATAGGCCCAAAAGGTGCCCTGCCGCATCGTATGGTAACTCAATTTTTACCTTTTCAAGCAGCTCCATTCAGTTTGCATTAGTGGTATTACTTCTTTACATCCCACCAGCAGCTAGAAGGTACACATTCCTCTAAAACCCCTTCAGCATTTATAGTTTGTAGACTTTTTGATGATGGTCATGACTGGTGTTACCTGAAACCTTTTTGAATTTGAATTTGCATGTGGCTAATAATTCCTTATACTGAGCTTTAGGCATGTCATTTTTTTCTTTTCCTTTTGTTTTAAAGAGTGAGTACAACTTCCCTCCTCTTATTGACTTCTTGAAAAGTTTCTCATGTGTTGAATTTTTTTGCCTATTCCCTACCCCAGGGCATTTTTTGAAGGCAGGTGTCATTTAGAGCCCTTCAGTCCTTGTGACTATTAAGCAACCTTTGGCACTGGGTTTAAAGCTGCTGTTGTGGGAAACAGCCACAAGGCGGCAGCATTATTACGTTCTCAACTCTTGTTACTAGGGCAACAGAGTCTTCCTGGAGGTAGTTTTCCAAGGTTGTAAATTAGAGTGGAATGTGCTGGGACAAGCCCCCAGAAGTTTATGTCTCCTAACTTATGTTTGCTTTTTAAATTTAATTTCTATTTCTTATCGGAGTAAATTTGATTAGAGTGTTTTGATTGGCTGTACAGAATCTGCTCAATGATTCATACATATATCTGTTCATCTTCGGAACCTGTTATCAAGTATGTGATTACAGAATATATATTTTGAAGGTATTGGTGATTATATAATTCATATCGTTTATATGTTATATGTTTATATACATTTAACTTACATTAGTATATGTATGTTAACCCCATAGTCCTAACTTACCCATCCCCCCACCTTTCATTTTGGCTAACCATTAGTTTATTTGATAAGTCTGTGAGTGTCTTTTTCTGTGGAAATATGTTCATTGGTAGCAATCTTAAGAAAACTTGTATAAATGATATCATAGGATATTTGTCATACCCTTTTGACTTACTTAACCTTATATGATTTTTTCTAGGCTCAACTGTAGTCCTGAAAACAGCATTGTTCATTTTTCTCCCGAGGCTACTATTCCATTCTGTCCGTATACCACTTCTTCTTTGTCCATTCATCTGTTTATGGACCTTTTTTTTGCTTCCATATCTTGGCTATTTCAGTATTGTTGCAGTGCATATTTGCCTGCCTCTGTCTTTCCAATTTTGGTGGTCTTAGGTTATAGGCCCAAAAGGTGCCCTGCCGCATCATTTGGTAGCTCAATTTTTACCTTTTCAAGCAGCTCGATTCAATTTGCGTTAGTGCTGTTTCCACTTTACATCCCACCAGCAGCTAGAAGGTACACAGATCTCTAAAACCCCTTCAGCATTTATAGTTTGTAGACATTTTGCTGATGGTAATGACTGATGTGAGCTGAAACCTTTTTGAATTTGAATTTGTATGTGGCTAATAATTCCTTATACTAAGCTTTAGGCATGTCCTTTTTTTTCTTTTCCTTTTTTTTTTAAAGAGTGAGTACAACTTCCCTCCTCTTATTGACTTCTTGGAAATTTCTCATGTGTTGAATGTTCTTGCCAATTCCCTACCCCAGGGCATATTTTGAGGGCTTGTGTCATTTACAGCCCTGCAGTCCTTGTGACTATATAAGCAATCATTGGCACTGGGTTTAAAGTGCTGTTGTGGGAAGCAGCCGCAAGGCGGCAGCATTATTGCGTTCTCAAGTCTTGTTACTAGGAGAACAGAGTCTTCCTGGAGGTAGTGTTCTGAGCTTGTAAATTAGAGTGCAATATGCTGGGACAAGCCCCCAGAAGTTTATGTCTCCTAACTTATGTTTTTTTTTTAAATTTAATTTCTATTTCTTATCGGAGTAAATTTGATTAGAGTGTTTTGATTGTCTGGCTGTACAGAATCTGCTCAATGATTCATACATATGTCTGTTCATCTTCGGATCCTGTTACCATGTATGTGATCACAGAATATATATTTTGAACGTATTGGTGATTATATAATTCATATCGTTTATATGTTATATGTTTATATACATTTAACTTACATTAGTATATGTATGTTAACCCCATAGTCCTAACTTACCCATCCCCCCACCTTTCATTTTGGCTAACCATTAGTTTATTTGATAAGTCTGTGAGTGTCTTTTTCTGTGGAAATATGTTCATTGGTAGCAATCTTAAGAAAACTTGTATAAATGATATCATAGGATATTTGTCATACCCTTTTGACTTACTTAACCTTATATGATTTTTTCTAGGCTCAACTGTAGTCCTGAAAACAGCATTGTTCATTTTTCTCCCGAGGCTACTATTCCATTCTGTCCGTATACCACTTCTTCTTTGTCCATTCATCTGTTTATGGACCTTTTTTTTGCTTCCATATCTTAGCTATTTCAGTATTGTTGCAGTGCATATTTGCCTGCCTCTGTCTTTCCAATTTTGGTGGTCTTAGTTTATAGGCCCAAAATGTGCCCTGCCGCATCATTTGGTAGCTCAATTTTTACCTTTTCAAGCAGCTCGATTCAGTTTGCGTTACTGCTGTTTCCACTTTACATTCCACCAGCAGCTAGAAGGTACACAGATCTCTAAAACCCCTTCAGCATTTATACTTTGTAGACATTTTGCTGATGGTAATGACTGGTGTGAGCTGAAACCTTTTTGAATTTGAATTTGTATGTGGCTAATAATTCCTTATACTAAGCTTTAGGCATGTCCTTTTTTTTCTTTTCCTTTTTTTTTTTTAAAGAGTGAGTACAACTCCCCTCCTCTTATTGACTTCTTGAAAAATTTCTCATGTGTTGGATTTTCTTGCCTATTCCCTACCCCAGGGCAATTTTTGAGGGCCTGTGTCATTTACAGCCCTGCAGTCCTTGTGACTATATAAGCAACCATTGTCAATGGGTTTAAAGCTGCTGTTTTGGGAGACAGCCACAAGGCGGCAGCATTATTACGTTCTCAAGTCTTGTTACTAGGACAACAGAGTCTTCCTGGAGGTAGTGTTCCGAGCTTGTAAATTAGAGTGCAATGTGCTGGGACAAGCCCCCAGAAGTTTTTGTCTCCTTACGTATGTTTGTTTTTTAAATTTAATTTGTCTTTCTTATCGGAGTAAATTTGATTAGAGTGTTTTGATTGTCTGGCTGTACAGAATCTGCTCAATGATTCATACATATGTCTGTTCATCTTCGGATCCTGTTACCATGTATGTGATTACAGAATGTATATTTTGAAGGTATTGGTGAATATATAATTCATATCATTTATATGTTATATGTTTATATACATTTAACTTACATTAGTATATGTATGTTAACCCCATAGTCCTAATTTACCCATCCTCCCACCTTTCATTTTGGCTAACCATTAGTTTATTTGATAAGTCTGTGAGTGTCTTTTTCTGTGGAAATATGTTCATTGGTAGCAATCTTAGGAAAACTTGTATAAATAATATCATAGGATATTTGTAATACCCTTTTGTCTTACTTAATCTTATATGATTATTTCTAGTCTCAACTCTAGTCCTGAAAACGGCATTGTTCATTTTTTCCCCGAGGCTACTCTTCCATTCTGTCCATATACCACTTCTTCTTTGTCCATTCACCTGTTTATGGACCTTTTTTTTGCTTCCATGTCTTTGCTATTTCAGTATTGTTGCAGTGCACATTTGCCTGCCTCTGTCTTTCCGATTCTGGTGGTCTTAGGTTATAGGCCCAAAAGGTGCCCTGCCGCATCATATGGTAGCTCAATTTTTACGTTTTCAAGCAGCTCGATTCAGTTTGCATTAGTGCTGTTACGACTTTATATCCCACCAGCAGCTAGAAGGTACACACTTCTCTAACACCCCTTCAGCATTTATAGTTTGTAGACTTTTTGCTGATGTTCATGACTGGTGTGAGCTGAAACCTTTTTGGAGGTTGGATACGCATGTGGCTAATAATTCCTTATGCTGAGCTTTAGGCATGTCCTATTTTTTCTTTTCCTTTTTTTTAAAAAGAGTGAGTACAACTTCCCTCCTCTTATTGACTTCTTGAAAATTTCTCATGTGTTGAATTTTCTTGCCAATTCCATACCCCAGGGCATTTTTTGAGGGCCTGTGTCTTTTACAGCCCTGCAGTCCTTGTGACTATATAAGCAACCATTGGCACTGGGTTTAAAGCTACTGTTGAGGGAAGCAGCCACAAGGCGGCAGCATTATTACGTTCTCAAGTCTTGTTACTAGGACAACACAGTCTTCCTGGAGGTAGTGTTCCGAGCTTGTAAATTAGAGTGCAATGTGCTGGGACAAGCCCCCAGAAGTTTATGTCTCCTAACTTATGTTTGTTTTTTAAATTTAATTTCTATTTCTTATCGGAGTAAATTTGATTAGAGTGTTGTGGTTTTCTGGCTGTACAGAATCTGCTCAATGATTCATACATATGTCTGTTCATCTTCGAACCTGTTAGCATGTATGTGATTACAGAATGTATATTTTAAAGGTATTGGTGATTATATTATTTATATATTTCATATGTTATATGTTTATATACATTTAACATACATTAGTATATGTATTTTAACCCCATTGTCCTAATTTACCCATCCTCCCACCTTTCATTTTGGCTAGCCATTAGTTTATTTGATAAGTCTGTGAGTGTCTTTTTCTGTGGAAATATGTTCATTGGTAGCAATCTTAGGATAACATGTATAAATGATGTCATAGGATATTTGTCATACCCTTTTGACTTACTTAACCTTATATGATTATTTCTAGGCTCAACTGTAGTCCTGAAAACGGCATTGTTCATTTTTTTCCCGAGGCTACTATTCCATTTGGTACGTATCCCACTTCGTCTTTGTCCATTCATCTGTTTATGGACCTTTTTTTTTGCTTCCATGTCTTTGCTATTTCAGTATTGTTGCAGTGCACATTTGCCTGCCTCTGTCTTTCCGATTCTGGTGGTCTTAGGTTATAGGCCCAAAAGGTGCCCTGCCGCATCATATGGTAGCTCAATTTTTACGTTTTCAAGCAGCTCGATTCAGTTTGCATTAGTGCTGTTACGACTTTATATCCCACCAGCAGCTAGAAGGTACACACTTCTCTAAAACCCCTTCAGCATTTATAGTTTGTAGACTTTTTGCTGATGGTCATGACTGGTGTGAGCTGAAACCTTGTTGGAGGTTGGATACGCATGTGGCTAATAATTCCTTATGCTGAGCTTTAGGCATGTCCTATTTTTTCTTTTCCTTTTTTTTAAAATGAGTGAGTACAACTTCCCTCCTCTTATTGATTTCTTGAAAAGTTTCTTATGTGTTGAATTTTCTTGCCTATTCCCTACCCCAGGGCATTTTTTGAGTGCCTGTGTCATTTACAACCGTGCAGTCCTTGTGACTATATAAGCAACCTTTGGCACTGGGTTTAAAGGTGCTGTTTTTGGAGACAGCCACAAGGCGGCAGCATTATTACGTTCTCAAGTCTTGTTACTAGGACAACAGAGTCTTCCTGGAGGTAGTGTTCCGAGCTTTTAAATTAGAGTGCAATGTGCTGGGACAAGCCCCCAGAAGTTTATGTCTCCTTACTTATGTTTGTTTTTAAAATTTAATTTGTATTTTTTATCGGAGTAAATTTGATTAGAGTGTTTTGATTGTCTGGCTGTACAGAATCTGTTCAATGATTCATACATATATCTGTTCATCTTCGGAACCTGTTAGCATGTATGTGATTACAGAATGTATATTTTAAAGGTATTGGTGATTATATTATTTATATAGTTTATATATTATATGTTTATATACATTTAACATACATTAGTATATGTATTTTAACCCCATTGTCCTAATTTACCCATCCTCCCACCTTTCATTTTGGCTAACCATTAGTTTATTTGATAAGTCTGTGAGTGTCTTTTTCTGTGGAAATATGTTCATTGGTAGCAATCTTAGGATAACATGTATTAATGATATCATAGGATATTTGTCATACCCTTTTGACTTACTTAAGCTTATATGATTATTTCTAGGCTCAACTGTAGTCCTGAAAACGGCATTGTTCATTTTTTTGCAGAGGCTTCTATTCCATTTGGTACGTATACCACTTCTTCTTTGTCCATTCATCTGTTTATGGACCTTTTTTTTGCTTCCATATCTTGGCTATTTCAGTATTGTTGCAGTGCATATTTGCCTGCCTCTGTCTTTCCAATTTTGGTGGTCTTAGGTTATAGGCCCAAAAGGTGCCCTGCCCCATCATTTGGTAGCTCAATTTTTACCTTTTCAAGCAGCTCGATTCAGTTTGCGTTAGTGCTGTTTCCACTTTACATCCCACCAGCAGCTAGAAGGTACACAGATCTCTAAAACCCCTTCAGCATTTATAGTTTGTAGACATTTTGCTGATGGTAATGACTGGTGTGAGCTGAAACCTTTTTGAATTTGAATTTGTATGTGGCTAATAATTCCTTATACTAAGCTTTAGGCATGTCCTTTTTTTTCTTTTCCTTTTTTTTTTAAAGAGTGAGTACAACTTCCCTCCTCTTATTGACTTCTTGGAAATTTCTCATGTGTTGAATGTTCTTGCCAATTCCCTACCCCAGGGCATATTTTGAGGGCTTGTGTCATTTACAGCCCTGCAGTCCTTGTGACTATATAAGCAATCATTGGCACTGGGTTTAAAGTGCTGTTGTGGGAAGCAGCCGCAAGGCGGCAGCATTATTGCGTTCTCAAGTCTTGTTACTAGGAGAACAGAGTCTTCCTGGAGGTAGTGTTCTGAGCTTGTAAATTAGAGTGCAATATGCTGGGACAAGCCCCCAGAAGTTTATGTCTCCTAACTTATGTTTTTTTTTTAAATTTAATTTCTATTTCTTATCGGAGTAAATTTGATTAGAGTGTTTTGATTGTCTGGCTGTACAGAATCTGCTCAATGATTCATACATATGTCTGTTCATCTTCGGATCCTGTTACCATGTATGTGATCACAGAATATATATTTTGAACGTATTGGTGATTATATAATTCATATCGTTTATATGTTATATGTTTATATACATTTAACTTACATTAGTATATGTATGTTAACCCCATAGTCCTAACTTACCCATCCCCCCACCTTTCATTTTGGCTAACCATTAGTTTATTTGATAAGTCTGTGAGTGTCTTTTTCTGTGGAAATATGTTCATTGGTAGCAATCTTAAGAAAACTTGTATAAATGATATCATAGGATATTTGTCATACCCTTTTGACTTACTTAACCTTATATGATTTTTTCTAGGCTCAACTGTAGTCCTGAAAACAGCATTGTTCATTTTTCTCCCGAGGCTACTATTCCATTCTGTCCGTATACCACTTCTTCTTTGTCCATTCATCTGTTTATGGACCTTTTTTTTGCTTCCATATCTTAGCTATTTCAGTATTGTTGCAGTGCATATTTGCCTGCCTCTGTCTTTCCAATTTTGGTGGTCTTAGTTTATAGGCCCAAAATGTGCCCTGCCGCATCATTTGGTAGCTCAATTTTTACCTTTTCAAGCAGCTCGATTCAGTTTGCGTTACTGCTGTTTCCACTTTACATTCCACCAGCAGCTAGAAGGTACACAGATCTCTAAAACCCCTTCAGCATTTATACTTTGTAGACATTTTGCTGATGGTAATGACTGGTGTGAGCTGAAACCTTTTTGAATTTGAATTTGTATGTGGCTAATAATTCCTTATACTAAGCTTTAGGCATGTCCTTTTTTTTCTTTTCCTTTTTTTTTTTTAAAGAGTGAGTACAACTCCCCTCCTCTTATTGACTTCTTGAAAAATTTCTCATGTGTTGGATTTTCTTGCCTATTCCCTACCCCAGGGCAATTTTTGAGGGCCTGTGTCATTTACAGCCCTGCAGTCCTTGTGACTATATAAGCAACCATTGTCAATGGGTTTAAAGCTGCTGTTTTGGGAGACAGCCACAAGGCGGCAGCATTATTACGTTCTCAAGTCTTGTTACTAGGACAACAGAGTCTTCCTGGAGGTAGTGTTCCGAGCTTGTAAATTAGAGTGCAATGTGCTGGGACAAGCCCCCAGAAGTTTTTGTCTCCTTACTTATGTTTGTTTTTTAAATTTAATTTGTCTTTCTTATCGGAGTAAATTTGATTAGAGTGTTTTGATTGTCTGGCTGTACAGAATCTGCTCAATGATTCATACATATGTCTGTTCATCTTCGGATCCTGTTACCATGTATGTGATTACAGAATGTATATTTTGAAGGTATTGGTGAATATATAATTCATATCATTTATATGTTATATGTTTATATACATTTAACTTACATTAGTATATGTATGTTAACCCCATAGTCCTAATTTACCCATCCTCCCACCTTTCATTTTGGCTAACCATTAGTTTATTTGATAAGTCTGTGAGTGTCTTTTTCTGTGGAAATATGTTCATTGGTAGCAATCTTAGGAAAACTTGTATAAATAATATCATAGGATATTTGTAATACCCTTTTGTCTTACTTAATCTTATATGATTATTTCTAGTCTCAACTCTAGTCCTGAAAACGGCATTGTTCATTTTTTCCCCGAGGCTACTCGTCCATTCTGTCCATATACCACTTCTTCTTTGTCCATTCACCTGTTTATGGACCTTTTTTTTGCTTCCATGTCTTTGCTATTTCAGTATTGTTGCAGTGCACATTTGCCTGCCTCTGTCTTTCCGATTCTGGTGGTCTTAGGTTATAGGCCCAAAAGGTGCCCTGCCGCATCATATGGTAGCTCAATTTTTACGTTTTCAAGCAGCTCGATTCAGTTTGCATTAGTGCTGTTACGACTTTATATCCCACCAGCAGCTAGAAGGTACACACTTCTCTAACACCCCTTCAGCATTTATAGTTTGTAGACTTTTTGCTGATGTTCATGACTGGTGTGAGCTGAAACCTTTTTGGAGGTTGGATACGCATGTGGCTAATAATTCCTTATGCTGAGCTTTAGGCATGTCCTATTTTTTCTTTTCCTTTTTTTTAAAAAGAGTGAGTACAACTTCCCTCCTCTTATTGACTTCTTGAAAATTTCTCATGTGTTGAATTTTCTTGCCAATTCCATACCCCAGGGCATTTTTTGAGGGCCTGTGTCTTTTACAGCCCTGCAGTCCTTGTGACTATATAAGCAACCATTGGCACTGGGTTTAAAGCTACTGTTGAGGGAAGCAGCCACAAGGCGGCAGCATTATTACGTTCTCAAGTCTTGTTACTAGGACAACACAGTCTTCCTGGAGGTAGTGTTCCGAGCTTGTAAATTAGAGTGCAATGTGCTGGGACAAGCCCCCAGAAGTTTATGTCTCCTAACTTATGTTTGTTTTTTAAATTTAATTTCTATTTCTTATCGGAGTAAATTTGATTAGAGTGTTGTGGTTTTCTGGCTGTACAGAATCTGCTCAATGATTCATACATATGTCTGTTCATCTTCGAACCTGTTAGCATGTATGTGATTACAGAATGTATATTTTAAAGGTATTGGTGATTATATTATTTATATATTTCATATGTTATATGTTTATATACATTTAACATACATTAGTATATGTATTTTAACCCCATTGTCCTAATTTACCCATCCTCCCACCTTTCATTTTGGCTAGCCATTAGTTTATTTGATAAGTCTGTGAGTGTCTTTTTCTGTGGAAATATGTTCATTGGTAGCAATCTTAGGATAACATGTATAAATGATGTCATAGGATATTTGTCATACCCTTTTGACTTACTTAACCTTATATGATTATTTCTAGGCTCAACTGTAGTCCTGAAAACGGCATTGTTCATTTTTTTCCCGAGGCTACTATTCCATTTGGTACGTATCCCACTTCGTCTTTGTCCATTCATCTGTTTATGGACCTTTTTTTTTGCTTCCATGTCTTTGCTATTTCAGTATTGTTGCAGTGCACATTTGCCTGCCTCTGTCTTTCCGATTCTGGTGGTCTTAGGTTATAGGCCCAAAAGGTGCCCTGCCGCATCATATGGTAGCTCAATTTTTACGTTTTCAAGCAGCTCGATTCAGTTTGCATTAGTGCTGTTACGACTTTATATCCCACCAGCAGCTAGAAGGTACACACTTCTCTAAAACCCCTTCAGCATTTATAGTTTGTAGACTTTTTGCTGATGGTCATGACTGGTGTGAGCTGAAACCTTGTTGGAGGTTGGATACGCATGTGGCTAATAATTCCTTATGCTGAGCTTTAGGCATGTCCTATTTTTTCTTTTCCTTTTTTTTAAAATGAGTGAGTACAACTTCCCTCCTCTTATTGATTTCTTGAAAAGTTTCTTATGTGTTGAATTTTCTTGCCTATTCCCTACCCCAGGGCATTTTTTGAGTGCCTGTGTCATTTACAACCGTGCAGTCCTTGTGACTATATAAGCAACCTTTGGCACTGGGTTTAAAGGTGCTGTTTTTGGAGACAGCCACAAGGCGGCAGCATTATTACGTTCTCAAGTCTTGTTACTAGGACAACAGAGTCTTCCTGGAGGTAGTGTTCCGAGCTTTTAAATTAGAGTGCAATGTGCTGGGACAAGCCCCCAGAAGTTTATGTCTCCTTACTTATGTTTGTTTTTAAAATTTAATTTGTATTTTTTATCGGAGTAAATTTGATTAGAGTGTTTTGATTGTCTGGCTGTACAGAATCTGTTCAATGATTCATACATATATCTGTTCATCTTCGGAACCTGTTAGCATGTATGTGATTACAGAATGTATATTTTAAAGGTATTGGTGATTATATTATTTATATAGTTTATATATTATATGTTTATATACATTTAACATACATTAGTATATGTATTTTAACCCCATTGTCCTAATTTACCCATCCTCCCACCTTTCATTTTGGCTAACCATTAGTTTATTTGATAAGTCTGTGAGTGTCTTTTTCTGTGGAAATATGTTCATTGGTAGCAATCTTAGGATAACATGTATTAATGATATCATAGGATATTTGTCATACCCTTTTGACTTACTTAAGCTTATATGATTATTTCTAGGCTCAACTGTAGTCCTGAAAACGGCATTGTTCATTTTTTTGCAGAGGCTTCTATTCCATTTGGTACGTATACCACTTCTTCTTTGTCCATTCATCTGTTTATGGACCTTTTTTTTGCTTCCATATCTTGGCTATTTCAGTATTGTTGCAGTGCATATTTGCCTGCCTCTGTCTTTCCAATTTTGGTGGTCTTAGGTTATAGGCCCAAAAGGTGCCCTGCCCCATCATTTGGTAGCTCAATTTTTACCTTTTCAAGCAGCTCGATTCAGTTTGCGTTAGTGCTGTTTCCACTTTACATCCCACCAGCAGCTAGAAGGTACACAGATCTCTAAAACCCCTTCAGCATTTATAGTTTGTAGACATTTTGCTGATGGTAATGACTGGTGTGAGCTGAAACCTTTTTGAATTTGAATTTGTATGTGGCTAATAATTCCTTATACTAAGCTTTAGGCATGTCCTTTTTTTTCTTTTCCTTTTTTTTTTAAAGAGTGAGTACAACTTCCCTCCTCTTATTGACTTCTTGGAAATTTCTCATGTGTTGAATGTTCTTGCCAATTCCCTACCCCAGGGCATATTTTGAGGGCTTGTGTCATTTACAGCCCTGCAGTCCTTGTGACTATATAAGCAATCATTGGCACTGGGTTTAAAGTGCTGTTGTGGGAAGCAGCCGCAAGGCGGCAGCATTATTGCGTTCTCAAGTCTTGTTACTAGGAGAACAGAGTCTTCCTGGAGGTAGTGTTCTGAGCTTGTAAATTAGAGTGCAATATGCTGGGACAAGCCCCCAGAAGTTTATGTCTCCTAACTTATGTTTTTTTTTTAAATTTAATTTCTATTTCTTATCGGAGTAAATTTGATTAGAGTGTTTTGATTGTCTGGCTGTACAGAATCTGCTCAATGATTCATACATATGTCTGTTCATCTTCGGATCCTGTTACCATGTATGTGATCACAGAATATATATTTTGAACGTATTGGTGATTATATAATTCATATCGTTTATATGTTATATGTTTATATACATTTAACTTACATTAGTATATGTATGTTAACCCCATAGTCCTAACTTACCCATCCCCCCACCTTTCATTTTGGCTAACCATTAGTTTATTTGATAAGTCTGTGAGTGTCTTTTTCTGTGGAAATATGTTCATTGGTAGCAATCTTAAGAAAACTTGTATAAATGATATCATAGGATATTTGTCATACCCTTTTGACTTACTTAACCTTATATGATTTTTTCTAGGCTCAACTGTAGTCCTGAAAACAGCATTGTTCATTTTTCTCCCGAGGCTACTATTCCATTCTGTCCGTATACCACTTCTTCTTTGTCCATTCATCTGTTTATGGACCTTTTTTTTGCTTCCATATCTTAGCTATTTCAGTATTGTTGCAGTGCATATTTGCCTGCCTCTGTCTTTCCAATTTTGGTGGTCTTAGTTTATAGGCCCAAAATGTGCCCTGCCGCATCATTTGGTAGCTCAATTTTTACCTTTTCAAGCAGCTCGATTCAGTTTGCGTTACTGCTGTTTCCACTTTACATTCCACCAGCAGCTAGAAGGTACACAGATCTCTAAAACCCCTTCAGCATTTATACTTTGTAGACATTTTGCTGATGGTAATGACTGGTGTGAGCTGAAACCTTTTTGAATTTGAATTTGTATGTGGCTAATAATTCCTTATACTAAGCTTTAGGCATGTCCTTTTTTTTCTTTTCCTTTTTTTTTTTTAAAGAGTGAGTACAACTCCCCTCCTCTTATTGACTTCTTGAAAAATTTCTCATGTGTTGGATTTTCTTGCCTATTCCTTACCCCAGGGCAATTTTTGAGGGCCTGTGTCATTTACAGCCCTGCAGTCCTTGTGACTATATAAGCAACCATTGTCAATGGGTTTAAAGCTGCTGTTTTGGGAGACAGCCACAAGGCGGCAGCATTATTACGTTCTCAAGTCTTGTTACTAGGACAACAGAGTCTTCCTGGAGGTAGTGTTCCGAGCTTGTAAATTAGAGTGCAATGTGCTGGGACAAGCCCCCAGAAGTTTTTGTCTCCTTACTTATGTTTGTTTTTTAAATTTAATTTGTCTTTCTTATCGGAGTAAATTTGATTAGAGTGTTTTGATTGTCTGGCTGTACAGAATCTGCTCAATGATTCATACATATGTCTGTTCATCTTCGGATCCTGTTACCATGTATGTGATTACAGAATGTATATTTTGAAGGTATTGGTGAATATATAATTCATATCATTTATATGTTATATGTTTATATACATTTAACTTACATTAGTATATGTATGTTAACCCCATAGTCCTAATTTACCCATCCTCCCACCTTTCATTTTGGCTAACCATTAGTTTATTTGATAAGTCTGTGAGTGTCTTTTTCTGTGGAAATATGTTCATTGGTAGCAATCTTAGGAAAACTTGTATAAATAATATCATAGGATATTTGTAATACCCTTTTGTCTTACTTAATCTTATATGATTATTTCTAGTCTCAACTCTAGTCCTGAAAACGGCATTGTTCATTTTTTCCCCGAGGCTACTCGTCCATTCTGTCCATATACCACTTCTTCTTTGTCCATTCACCTGTTTATGGACCTTTTTTTTGCTTCCATGTCTTTGCTATTTCAGTATTGTTGCAGTGCACATTTGCCTGCCTCTGTCTTTCCGATTCTGGTGGTCTTAGGTTATAGGCCCAAAAGGTGCCCTGCCGCATCATATGGTAGCTCAATTTTTACGTTTTCAAGCAGCTCGATTCAGTTTGCATTAGTGCTGTTACGACTTTATATCCCACCAGCAGCTAGAAGGTACACACTTCTCTAACACCCCTTCAGCATTTATAGTTTGTAGACTTTTTGCTGATGTTCATGACTGGTGTGAGCTGAAACCTTTTTGGAGGTTGGATACGCATGTGGCTAATAATTCCTTATGCTGAGCTTTAGGCATGTCCTATTTTTTCTTTTCCTTTTTTTTAAAAAGAGTGAGTACAACTTCCCTCCTCTTATTGACTTCTTGAAAATTTCTCATGTGTTGAATTTTCTTGCCAATTCCATACCCCAGGGCATTTTTTGAGGGCCTGTGTCTTTTACAGCCCTGCAGTCCTTGTGACTATATAAGCAACCATTGGCACTGGGTTTAAAGCTACTGTTGAGGGAAGCAGCCACAAGGCGGCAGCATTATTACGTTCTCAAGTCTTGTTACTAGGACAACACAGTCTTCCTGGAGGTAGTGTTCCGAGCTTGTAAATTAGAGTGCAATGTGCTGGGACAAGCCCCCAGAAGTTTATGTCTCCTAACTTATGTTTGTTTTTTAAATTTAATTTCTATTTCTTATCGGAGTAAATTTGATTAGAGTGTTGTGGTTTTCTGGCTGTACAGAATCTGCTCAATGATTCATACATATGTCTGTTCATCTTCGAACCTGTTAGCATGTATGTGATTACAGAATGTATATTTTAAAGGTATTGGTGATTATATTATTTATATATTTCATATGTTATATGTTTATATACATTTAACATACATTAGTATATGTATTTTAACCCCATTGTCCTAATTTACCCATCCTCCCACCTTTCATTTTGGCTAGCCATTAGTTTATTTGATAAGTCTGTGAGTGTCTTTTTCTGTGGAAATATGTTCATTGGTAGCAATCTTAGGATAACATGTATAAATGATGTCATAGGATATTTGTCATACCCTTTTGACTTACTTAACCTTATATGATTATTTCTAGGCTCAACTGTAGTCCTGAAAACGGCATTGTTCATTTTTTTCCCGAGGCTACTATTCCATTTGGTACGTATCCCACTTCGTCTTTGTCCATTCATCTGTTTATGGACCTTTTTTTTTGCTTCCATGTCTTTGCTATTTCAGTATTGTTGCAGTGCACATTTGCCTGCCTCTGTCTTTCCGATTCTGGTGGTCTTAGGTTATAGGCCCAAAAGGTGCCCTGCCGCATCATATGGTAGCTCAATTTTTACGTTTTCAAGCAGCTCGATTCAGTTTGCATTAGTGCTGTTACGACTTTATATCCCACCAGCAGCTAGAAGGTACACACTTCTCTAAAACCCCTTCAGCATTTATAGTTTGTAGACTTTTTGCTGATGGTCATGACTGGTGTGAGCTGAAACCTTGTTGGAGGTTGGATACGCATGTGGCTAATAATTCCTTATGCTGAGCTTTAGGCATGTCCTATTTTTTCTTTTCCTTTTTTTTAAAATGAGTGAGTACAACTTCCCTCCTCTTATTGATTTCTTGAAAAGTTTCTTATGTGTTGAATTTTCTTGCCTATTCCCTACCCCAGGGCATTTTTTGAGTGCCTGTGTCATTTACAACCGTGCAGTCCTTGTGACTATATAAGCAACCTTTGGCACTGGGTTTAAAGGTGCTGTTTTTGGAGACAGCCACAAGGCGGCAGCATTATTACGTTCTCAAGTCTTGTTACTAGGACAACAGAGTCTTCCTGGAGGTAGTGTTCCGAGCTTTTAAATTAGAGTGCAATGTGCTGGGACAAGCCCCCAGAAGTTTATGTCTCCTTACTTATGTTTGTTTTTAAAATTTAATTTGTATTTTTTATCGGAGTAAATTTGATTAGAGTGTTTTGATTGTCTGGCTGTACAGAATCTGTTCAATGATTCATACATATATCTGTTCATCTTCGGAACCTGTTAGCATGTATGTGATTACAGAATGTATATTTTAAAGGTATTGGTGATTATATTATTTATATAGTTTATATATTATATGTTTATATACATTTAACATACATTAGTATATGTATTTTAACCCCATTGTCCTAATTTACCCATCCTCCCACCTTTCATTTTGGCTAACCATTAGTTTATTTGATAAGTCTGTGAGTGTCTTTTTCTGTGGAAATATGTTCATTGGTAGCAATCTTAGGATAACATGTATTAATGATATCATAGGATATTTGTCATACCCTTTTGACTTACTTAAGCTTATATGATTATTTCTAGGCTCAACTGTAGTCCTGAAAACGGCATTGTTCATTTTTTTGCAGAGGCTTCTATTCCATTTGGTACGTATACCACTTCTTCTTTGTCCATTCATCTGTTTATGGACCTTTTTTTTGCTTCCATATCTTGGCTATTTCAGTATTGTTGCAGTGCATATTTGCCTGCCTCTGTCTTTCCAATTTTGGTGGTCTTAGGTTATAGGCCCAAAAGGTGCCCTGCCCCATCATTTGGTAGCTCAATTTTTACCTTTTCAAGCAGCTCGATTCAGTTTGCGTTAGTGCTGTTTCCACTTTACATCCCACCAGCAGCTAGAAGGTACACAGATCTCTAAAACCCCTTCAGCATTTATAGTTTGTAGACATTTTGCTGATGGTAATGACTGGTGTGAGCTGAAACCTTTTTGAATTTGAATTTGTATGTGGCTAATAATTCCTTATACTAAGCTTTAGGCATGTCCTTTTTTTTCTTTTCCTTTTTTTTTTAAAGAGTGAGTACAACTTCCCTCCTCTTATTGACTTCTTGGAAATTTCTCATGTGTTGAATGTTCTTGCCAATTCCCTACCCCAGGGCATATTTTGAGGGCTTGTGTCATTTACAGCCCTGCAGTCCTTGTGACTATATAAGCAATCATTGGCACTGGGTTTAAAGTGCTGTTGTGGGAAGCAGCCGCAAGGCGGCAGCATTATTGCGTTCTCAAGTCTTGTTACTAGGAGAACAGAGTCTTCCTGGAGGTAGTGTTCTGAGCTTGTAAATTAGAGTGCAATATGCTGGGACAAGCCCCCAGAAGTTTATGTCTCCTAACTTATGTTTTTTTTTTAAATTTAATTTCTATTTCTTATCGGAGTAAATTTGATTAGAGTGTTTTGATTGTCTGGCTGTACAGAATCTGCTCAATGATTCATACATATGTCTGTTCATCTTCGGATCCTGTTACCATGTATGTGATCACAGAATATATATTTTGAACGTATTGGTGATTATATAATTCATATCGTTTATATGTTATATGTTTATATACATTTAACTTACATTAGTATATGTATGTTAACCCCATAGTCCTAACTTACCCATCCCCCCACCTTTCATTTTGGCTAACCATTAGTTTATTTGATAAGTCTGTGAGTGTCTTTTTCTGTGGAAATATGTTCATTGGTAGCAATCTTAAGAAAACTTGTATAAATGATATCATAGGATATTTGTCATACCCTTTTGACTTACTTAACCTTATATGATTTTTTCTAGGCTCAACTGTAGTCCTGAAAACAGCATTGTTCATTTTTCTCCCGAGGCTACTATTCCATTCTGTCCGTATACCACTTCTTCTTTGTCCATTCATCTGTTTATGGACCTTTTTTTTGCTTCCATATCTTAGCTATTTCAGTATTGTTGCAGTGCATATTTGCCTGCCTCTGTCTTTCCAATTTTGGTGGTCTTAGTTTATAGGCCCAAAATGTGCCCTGCCGCATCATTTGGTAGCTCAATTTTTACCTTTTCAAGCAGCTCGATTCAGTTTGCGTTACTGCTGTTTCCACTTTACATTCCACCAGCAGCTAGAAGGTACACAGATCTCTAAAACCCCTTCAGCATTTATACTTTGTAGACATTTTGCTGATGGTAATGACTGGTGTGAGCTGAAACCTTTTTGAATTTGAATTTGTATGTGGCTAATAATTCCTTATACTAAGCTTTAGGCATGTCCTTTTTTTTCTTTTCCTTTTTTTTTTTTAAAGAGTGAGTACAACTCCCCTCCTCTTATTGACTTCTTGAAAAATTTCTCATGTGTTGGATTTTCTTGCCTATTCCCTACCCCAGGGCAATTTTTGAGGGCCTGTGTCATTTACAGCCCTGCAGTCCTTGTGACTATATAAGCAACCATTGTCAATGGGTTTAAAGCTGCTGTTTTGGGAGACAGCCACAAGGCGGCAGCATTATTACGTTCTCAAGTCTTGTTACTAGGACAACAGAGTCTTCCTGGAGGTAGTGTTCCGAGCTTGTAAATTAGAGTGCAATGTGCTGGGACAAGCCCCCAGAAGTTTTTGTCTCCTTACTTATGTTTGTTTTTTAAATTTAATTTGTCTTTCTTATCGGAGTAAATTTGATTAGAGTGTTTTGATTGTCTGGCTGTACAGAATCTGCTCAATGATTCATACATATGTCTGTTCATCTTCGGATCCTGTTACCATGTATGTGATTACAGAATGTATATTTTGAAGGTATTGGTGAATATATAATTCATATCATTTATATGTTATATGTTTATATACATTTAACTTACATTAGTATATGTATGTTAACCCCATAGTCCTAATTTACCCATCCTCCCACCTTTCATTTTGGCTAACCATTAGTTTATTTGATAAGTCTGTGAGTGTCTTTTTCTGTGGAAATATGTTCATTGGTAGCAATCTTAGGAAAACTTGTATAAATAATATCATAGGATATTTGTAATACCCTTTTGTCTTACTTAATCTTATATGATTATTTCTAGTCTCAACTCTAGTCCTGAAAACGGCATTGTTCATTTTTTCCCCGAGGCTACTCTTCCATTCTGTCCATATACCACTTCTTCTTTGTCCATTCACCTGTTTATGGACCTTTTTTTTGCTTCCATGTCTTTGCTATTTCAGTATTGTTGCAGTGCACATTTGCCTGCCTCTGTCTTTCCGATTCTGGTGGTCTTAGGTTATAGGCCCAAAAGGTGCCCTGCCGCATCATATGGTAGCTCAATTTTTACGTTTTCAAGCAGCTCGATTCAGTTTGCATTAGTGCTGTTACGACTTTATATCCCACCAGCAGCTAGAAGGTACACACTTCTCTAACACCCCTTCAGCATTTATAGTTTGTAGACTTTTTGCTGATGTTCATGACTGGTGTGAGCTGAAACCTTTTTGGAGGTTGGATACGCATGTGGCTAATAATTCCTTATGCTGAGCTTTAGGCATGTCCTATTTTTTCTTTTCCTTTTTTTTAAAAAGAGTGAGTACAACTTCCCTCCTCTTATTGACTTCTTGAAAATTTCTCATGTGTTGAATTTTCTTGCCAATTCCATACCCCAGGGCATTTTTTGAGGGCCTGTGTCTTTTACAGCCCTGCAGTCCTTGTGACTATATAAGCAACCATTGGCACTGGGTTTAAAGCTACTGTTGAGGGAAGCAGCCACAAGGCGGCAGCATTATTACGTTCTCAAGTCTTGTTACTAGGACAACACAGTCTTCCTGGAGGTAGTGTTCCGAGCTTGTAAATTAGAGTGCAATGTGCTGGGACAAGCCCCCAGAAGTTTATGTCTCCTAACTTATGTTTGTTTTTTAAATTTAATTTCTATTTCTTATCGGAGTAAATTTGATTAGAGTGTTGTGGTTTTCTGGCTGTACAGAATCTGCTCAATGATTCATACATATGTCTGTTCATCTTCGAACCTGTTAGCATGTATGTGATTACAGAATGTATATTTTAAAGGTATTGGTGATTATATTATTTATATATTTCATATGTTATATGTTTATATACATTTAACATACATTAGTATATGTATTTTAACCCCATTGTCCTAATTTACCCATCCTCCCACCTTTCATTTTGGCTAGCCATTAGTTTATTTGATAAGTCTGTGAGTGTCTTTTTCTGTGGAAATATGTTCATTGGTAGCAATCTTAGGATAACATGTATAAATGATGTCATAGGATATTTGTCATACCCTTTTGACTTACTTAACCTTATATGATTATTTCTAGGCTCAACTGTAGTCCTGAAAACGGCATTGTTCATTTTTTTCCCGAGGCTACTATTCCATTTGGTACGTATCCCACTTCGTCTTTGTCCATTCATCTGTTTATGGACCTTTTTTTTTGCTTCCATGTCTTTGCTATTTCAGTATTGTTGCAGTGCACATTTGCCTGCCTCTGTCTTTCCGATTCTGGTGGTCTTAGGTTATAGGCCCAAAAGGTGCCCTGCCGCATCATATGGTAGCTCAATTTTTACGTTTTCAAGCAGCTCGATTCAGTTTGCATTAGTGCTGTTACGACTTTATATCCCACCAGCAGCTAGAAGGTACACACTTCTCTAAAACCCCTTCAGCATTTATAGTTTGTAGACTTTTTGCTGATGGTCATGACTGGTGTGAGCTGAAACCTTGTTGGAGGTTGGATACGCATGTGGCTAATAATTCCTTATGCTGAGCTTTAGGCATGTCCTATTTTTTCTTTTCCTTTTTTTAAAATGAGTGAGTACAACTTCCCTCCTCTTATTGATTTCTTGAAAAGTTTCTTATGTGTTGAATTTTCTTGCCTATTCCCTACCCCAGGGCATTTTTTGAGTGCCTGTGTCATTTACAACCGTGCAGTCCTTGTGACTATATAAGCAACCTTTGGCACTGGGTTTAAAGGTGCTGTTTTTGGAGACAGCCACAAGGCGGCAGCATTATTACGTTCTCAAGTCTTGTTACTAGGACAACAGAGTCTTCCTGGAGGTAGTGTTCCGAGCTTTTAAATTAGAGTGCAATGTGCTGGGACAAGCCCCCAGAAGTTTATGTCTCCTTACTTATGTTTGTTTTTAAAATTTAATTTGTATTTTTTATCGGAGTAAATTTGATTAGAGTGTTTTGATTGTCTGGCTGTACAGAATCTGTTCAATGATTCATACATATATCTGTTCATCTTCGGAACCTGTTAGCATGTATGTGATTACAGAATGTATATTTTAAAGGTATTGGTGATTATATTATTTATATAGTTTATATATTATATGTTTATATACATTTAACATACATTAGTATATGTATTTTAACCCCATTGTCCTAATTTACCCATCCTCCCACCTTTCATTTTGGCTAACCATTAGTTTATTTGATAAGTCTGTGAGTGTCTTTTTCTGTGGAAATATGTTCATTGGTAGCAATCTTAGGATAACATGTATTAATGATATCATAGGATATTTGTCATACCCTTTTGACTTACTTAAGCTTATATGATTATTTCTAGGCTCAAC